>NC_137699.1:54565730-55165730 GCF_964034855.1 Anser brachyrhynchus
GCAGCCTTGGTCTTCAAATCTATAATATACAGAATGCACAATGTTGCATATTAGCATGAAAGGTATGTTTAATAAACTTTATTCTTCCTGAGTCCATACTGCTTACTGTTCTGATACTATTTGCCTCAGTGTTTCCTTGGGATTAGAGTATGACTTAGCTGTATGAAATAAGAAGAATTTGGCCAAAAGAAATTTTAAGAAATTTTTCTTGATTTATGGCTTTTGAGGCCAGAGAGGACCATTAACTCATCACGCCTAACCTCTTATGTGTCACAGGCTATAGCATTGCATCATTCCCCATACACTAAGCCCAGTAATTTCTGTTTGGCTAACATGTATTTTCCAGAAAGGAATCCAGTTTTGATATGTACACTGTCACTTTCTTGGGTAGTTTCTTTCAGCAGTTCATCACACTTAATGCTACAATTCCAAGCCTCATTGCTTTCTTAATTTTGCTTGACTTACATTTCCACCCACTGACTCTTGTAATATATTCATCTGAGTCAAGACACTTTTTTTCTTGTTGTGAAGGCAATTATACACTGTAATCCAGCCATCTCATTTTGATAAAGGAAACAAAGCATATTCTCCAGTCTACAAGTAGTGCTTATGGTGTTTTTTTCTGACCCTTTTCAAGATTTCTAGCACCCACAGCACTGTAAAACACTGTTGCCATATAGTTAGTATTACATTCGACTTGTACATCCCTGCTAACTCCTTCGAAGTTGACATTAATCCTCTTTAGCACCAGCAGACTGAATCCTGTGTCCAGTTGCTAACTCACAACGATACCAAAGCCTTTTCAACCACTACCCTTGGGATACAGCTTCTAGTGCATTAATACAGCCACCATGACTTAAAGTTCACATCGTTTGCACTGGTCCAGCTCACCAAATTTGGGCTTCTTGATCCTCATAATTTATTTATCTTTCCACCAATTTTAATTTCCTCCCTAATTTACTAGCGTTGTTTTACTAGGGATGAATCTGTGTCTCCACCATTAAGGAAAATTTTGTAGACTGCCAGGCGTAACATCCATTTCTTCAGGCCCACTTTGGAGCTTTCATTTGGAGCTGACAGCAACTTCTTGACATCTATCAGTTAGTCAGTTCTTAATCTGCTCAGCAGTCACTCAATAGCTATTATACAGCACTTGTTTTTCTAAGTGCCTAAACAGAAAAAGCAAACAAGTGTATTTGAATGGTAAAAAAAACAGACTTGGAACCTAAATCCTGAAATGTGTTAAAGAGCCTAATCCCCTCTGGTGCCTAAATGCTTATAAGCATGTGGATTAATGTGACTGGCTTTAGGTCCACTGTTATGAAACCACATGCTTTGTATATTTTTGTGTTAATATTAGTTTCCCTTGTCTTTGAAAGACAGAACTTCAACATCATGGCAGTTGGAGGGACCACACTTCTTTTTTTTCTAGTCACACACAGCTTTCCTTTTGTTTCTTGCATCTCCACAGGTAACCATTATTTTTCAAAAACAGTTGGTAATGGCAGTTTAAATCTGCTAGATAATACTTGTAATATCATTAGGTGTAGATTATGCAGCTTTAGTGACTTTCATATATTCATATGAAATACATAAATTCAGATACCCTAAGTATTTCCTCATCTGTTTCTATCAATAGGATTTATTTATTTGTGTCACAGTGTTTCTTTCTTGTTAATTGCTTCAAGTTATTTATGTAATTAAAGACAGATGGTAAAGCAAAGTTCAGTATCTCATCCATTTGTTAATCAGTGGCTTATGCAGCACTATAAATGTAGCAGGGATGTTATGATTTTTGGGTTTTTGTGTGCTGTGCTTTAAATTAAATGCTGGGACCAATTCCTAGTTACTCTGAAGCCAATGACAAAAACTGCCATTGACCAGGATCTCACAGTGGGAGACCATGGATGGGGAGAGCTGCGAGCCAGCTCAGTGTGGTGTTTATGCTTTACAGAGGCACACAGCTCTCCCTCTCAGGCCCAGGTCTTGCCCAGACCTCCGCATCAATAGCTTCCACTGCATGTCCGTGGGAAATGAGTGGCCAGGTCAGGATGTTAACAAAGGTGTTTGTTCTCCTGTCTTTGTGGAAACCTAACTCTCATCTCGAATTCTTTGGGTTTATTCTATTTTGGGGTGGGTTTTGTTGGTACTTTTTTTCCATATGCAAGGGAGCAAAACATCTGTTTTCATTAAGGACATCTTGTTCTTCAGATTAGAGAAAACCACCAAGAAAGGGAGAACAAACAAAAGTCTCCAGAGGAGAAGAAGGCCCACCACGTGCTCCCCCTGAGCAGCCATCTTGATCTGATTGAGTGCTGCCTGCAGCCACAGCCCGCGGGCAGCCCCCAAGCCACACCAGCTCCCTCCCTCCTGCACCACACACTTCACACCACTCCTAACTTACTCGTGGGCTTATTTTACCCAAGAAGAAAACATTAATGGCATCCTTGCCTGGTTTGCCCGTCTGCCCGCTTTTCCCACATAATGGGAGGAGTGAGAGACCATTCACATAGCCACATAGCCACCAGTGGCAGCAAAGTGTTACCGACCAACTTGCTTCTCAACTGTCTGCTCCCATCTTTCAGTCCAACAAGCAATTTTGCTTTATCTGTTTTGACTCAGTACTAGGCTGCTCCTATTGTTTCTCACATTCTTGCATTTCCACCAGAGTATGTGACTGACAGAAATGCAATGCCTCAATTAGCCTTACAAGAGGTGTGCTGGGAATTGCAAGTCGGCCTAAAGATTTATGTGTTGCACCAAATTATTGTAACTGACACACCACTTCCAGCAATCCAGTTTGGAAATATCAGAATCTCCCCCAGCCCCTCTCCTCCCCCCTTTCTTGAGAAGGCCAAATTAGAGAGAGCAAGGATTTCTCATTGCTACCATGAGTCATGCTCATACTGAGCACATGGCTGGTGAGGTCAGCGACAAGGGTTACTGGACTTGGGCTATAGAAAAAATGGATTCTGCTAAATGACAGAGCAGTTAGAGCAACATGAATAAAGGGGAAGAATGCAGAAGCCACTGAGGTCCCTAAACCACAGGCGGAAGGGAAGCGGAGAGAGATTCATGCTTCTTGGAAGAATGAGCAGACAGGTGGCATGGGACACTTTGTTCTTTTATTCACATAACCTTCTGGCCCCTACCATCAGTTGTGTGTCCGCCCCCCCCATCCCTCCCCCATTCACACACCCCCAGCCATAAATGTTCACAAAAACAACAAATTCACCTACTTCACTTAGCCTAGGAAGGGATTTTTGAACACATTAGCACTACTCATCCTCAGGAACATGCACTGAGGCATATTTGAAAATAAAAGGGCAATTCCTGCCAAGTAGGTGTCATGCATAATCCCTACTCAAAATGCAGATATTCAACTTTAAGCACACACTTAAGTCCTGTGGTGGCTTAAGTTCTGGGCTGCTGCAAGGAAAGTTAACATCCCAGCCCGACCCAGTACAAGTCCCAAGAAAGACAATATAATTTAAGCAAACTGTAATGTCACAACCAACAAAGGATTACCCACACCAGCAATCAAACAGTGTATTGTAGGATGGTACTTGGATTGCTGAGTCTATTGCAACAGGTGCTTTTTTTTTTTTTTTTTTCATGTGTGTTCCTGTAAATCAAGCTTCTTCCTTCAGGAAACCAGCAGTATTTGGCACCTATTGTAAGAGATGACAATTGAAATTTCCAAACTGCTTTAACCACAAAGAAAAAAATCTTCTGATGTTGTTGTTGAAATACAACTTTCAGTTTTAAAGGTTGATTGTCCTTTTTTTATTATTATTATTGTTAAATGCTAAAGCAGCAAGCAGAGACACTTTACAGTCTATTGCACCGGGCTCTTTTTCAGTAGTTTGGCTCCTGCCAACAGCAGGTTCAGAACTGCCAATTCTAATTAAAAACTTAATTTTAAAGATACATTCAACAGTTTATTCATGGCAGTAAGTCCTTCCCACCCTCAGAAATTTAAATTGTTAGATTGAGCAAATGGATACAGTTCCTTTTCTAATGATTCCCAACTAATGACTTTAGCTAATTGTTTCGGCAATTCACGATTGATCTCCTGTGCCTATTGAAATCATTTTCTTCTTTTAGACCAGTCACCTAGAGTGGACTCCCTGAGTTGTGTCTGTTTCTTTGCTTGGGTTTTATTGCATTTTATTTTCCTTTGTAATTTTGTATTCCATCAGTTTAAAAATAGCAAAGATTATTCCCCCCCTCAGAAGTGACAAATCCTTTTAGTACTCCCAGTTGTAACAGACAAAAAATTGTCATCATAAACTCTGTATAAGTACCATTGTGAAATCTATGATTTATAAACATACACTATTGCAAAAACTATTTTGATAACCCATGACTCTCCCTGCTGTGGTCAGCTCTAAGCCTAAGAAATAAAGGATGAGTGAAACAGTTTTCTGCCTTCTAGATTCAGTGTGAAAATACCAGCTTCAACAGCAAAGTTCTTTCTGAGCATCAGCTCTAGAAATGGCAGACGTATGGATGTCTAGATTTTGCTTTGGGTTATTTCTAGGCCACTAAGGCACACACACTCAATGGAATTTCAAAGGAGCAGAATGCATCCTAACCTTTGGATTCACTGTGTGCTTACGATTATTAATAAAAAACAAAAACAAAAAAAACAAAACAAAAAAAAAAAAAAACAGCATGCTGAGTATGTATTTGCATCATAGAAGGAGAGTAATGGCTACTATTATAATATGACTGTATACACTTGTTGTCTTCCATCCTTTATAAGCTTTTCAGATTGAAAAAAAAAATAGATTGGGTGTTCTATTAAGCGAACATAAGAGAACATATCTTTATTATTTGGTTATTTGAGTTTAAAGAAATAATTTTACTTGTCTTCCTCAGTATGATAATCATTAGCTATTAGTAGGGCCAGTTACAAGCAGTAAGTCTTCTGAATAACTCTTATACCAAAAAAAAAAAAAAAATTACAATTCATTAAATTCATTAAAGCTCTACCTGCATTCTCACATTGCTATAAATACACCCCTGTTACTTGGTAAAGTCTGATGTTTGCATTTACCAACGGGTTTTAAAGCATGACATAGGCTAGGATGTCCTAAAGAGTTTCTGACTAGAGACAGCATCTTAATAAATGTTGTCATTGAGACTCAGCCCTGCTTTCTGATTACACAGTCCACCTCTTGGTTTTGGTGGCTGAATAACAGCCCTGAGGCAAGTACAACTGTTAACATTTAAAAGTGCTAGCTGGAAAATATTGAATGCATTTTTAGCTACTTGTAACACCGTTAAGCTGTTGGAGAAGAAAAGAAAAGAAAAAAAGTTGATCCTATCTGCCCAGCCAGTTCCTCCACAGACCTCCAGCAGACACTCCCCAGGTCTTTGGTGGTCTACAGACCACAGTTTGAAATCCACTGGACTACAGAAATGTTGTAACACTTAAAGCATCTCAAAGTTCTCCACACCTGTATTCTTTTTTACAGAAGGAGACAGATCAGGCTTCAGTCGCAAGATAATAAAGAGGTATAATTTTAACCCAGAGACATTTAACTAAACCACCAATATATTCTCTTAATTCAAAGCAGGAATAAGGGGAACATCTCCAAATCCAAAGAATGTATTATATCATCAACTCCTTGTTTTTAAGTGGTTCCAAATCATCACAAAGATTGTGTAAGAGCAGCTGATTCCCAATATAGATATCCTTTTCTTGGGCACTAAGTCATGCCAAGACCCTGGCTGAAATTTTACAAGGAGCGTCTCTGATTGTACTTTAAATAATGGTTATTAGTCATAAGGATTGGCTACCTTTCTTTTCTTTGAAAAGCTGCTATAAATATACCATCATTTATTCATTTCTGGAATCATCACATCCTCCTCCAAAAGAGTTATGTTAAATTTCCAAAATCTAACAGCATATGTTGTGGGGCATGTGTTTAGACGTACAAGTTTAAGCTCTGAAGTATATGTAGATCATGTTCACCTAGAAGTAAGCATGTGAGTCTTTTCTGCAAGTTCCTGAAGGTGGAGTTTCCTCTTCATTAATTTAAAACAACTTCAACCTTGAATAAATACAATCTGATAATTACTTTTAGTATTGCACTGGTGTACCAGTTCTGAGGTCCAGTCATTAACTAGGACTCCAAGTTAGTAAGAGCTGTATGGACTCTGGGAAAGAAAATATTCGCTAACCTAAGTGTTTGTAATGTAAACTCTTAATTTAAAATTCATTAATTTTACACATCACCTTACATAACAATCACAATGCCATAAAAGAGTGAACACATGCTTGTAATTAAAGCCATGGCAGTCTCATCCCATTGTATGAAAAATAGCTCTATCATAATGGTCCTGAGTTCATGCCAGAATAGCAGCTAATCATGGGAGAGAGATGATCTAACACTTACAGAACATGAAAATAGAAATGCAACGTTCTGGTTCCAGCCTATTTTCTCTAGACTTGCTGGGTGATCTTGTGCGTGCTACTTAAGCCTTCAGTCCCTCAATTTACCCATCTGCAGAACAGCAATAACAGTATTTATCTGAGTCAGAAAAGTTTTGTAAGAATAAATCCATAAATCACTGTCTCTTACGTACTCATAACAAGCTTTCTATGTAGCACTCGTCATAGATACTCTTAAGAAGCACACATGGACTACTGATTTTAGCCCCATAATACTTCTGAAAAGTAGAGTTCTGAGAATATGTTGGCGGAATAAAAAGAACTATCGTGGTCAAATCATTTCTATTCCTCTGCTATTTGTATTTCACCTCTGATAAGCAATAAGGATAAAGTTAATCAAGGGCATTTTGTAATTTCTTGCATTATAACAGTTTAGCAAATATATATTCAGAAAGTTAGACCAAGTTTTTCTACATAGAAATTGTAGAGCAATTCCTTTGATTCTTTATCTACATATTGTTTTCATAAGAGACAACAAATTATTTGTAAATGAACAGGGTCACAATAATATCTTAGAAGATATTCTGTTAAATGTTACTGTGGATGATTTTTCATCTGAAAAGAATGCATAAATACTGCTCAGTAGCCATAGCGTCACCATGTGCTTGTACCTAGCAGGAAATGCTGGTGCCAGATCACCAAGGTCAGTTGTCCCATTCACTGACAAAATCATTCATGATATGAGAATGAATGAAGTGTCTTGAAAGTCTCTGAATCTCTGAGCAAGTTTCACAGTTCAGGATAGAGCCAGTCTATCAGTGGCATACTTTCAACATGTAATCATCTGTAAAGTCACGTCCTAACAGAGATAATGAGGTCCCATTCATTATTTGCCAAAGAAGTGCAGCAGTTTAAGTCTTGTTTCCCTTACTCTCCTCTGCTGGAAAATTAAGTGCTTGAAACTTGGACCTGATCCTACCTTCACTGAAGTCAATAACAAGACACCACCTGATTTCAGGGGAGCAGCAGCAGACTTCTTGTGACACAGAGATCGTATTAAATTCACTTATCCTTCCTTCACAGAGTGGAAAGCAGGTCATGGGTCTGGTGTTTGCAGCAATAATGAGGAGGCTTTAGAAACTAAATGGGATGTAGCTGATGATTTTAGCACAAATTGAACTGAAGTACTAATGACTTACCAAGCATTATTCTTATCTGTTGCACAACCAGCACTTGATGATGTCCAGAAATAGTGTAACATCATACTTCGGTAAAACCCTCAAGGGTTCACTCACACCGATATAAATCAGGCAGCAACTTCACCAAAGTAATTGAATTACATAAGACTAAAATTAGTGAGGGGAGAATTAGGCCTAAAGGATCTCTCCGAGCAGTGAAAGGGAAGAAGGTGTCACCTCCTGCCGGCCCCGTCCATCCAAGAGGAGGGCAGCCCCAACCACCTGTGCTTGCAGAGAGCTTGGCCCCGGCCTGTGTTCTGTCACACAACACGTGGCAGCTTTGCGCTGGCCAAAAAAGCTGGCACTGGGTTCAGAGACAACCTGAGAAGGTGGGGCAGTCCCAAGGGAAGCTGCAATGAATATCAGGTCCTTGAATTTTACTGCAATGCCAACTCATGTCGGTCAGTCCCAGGCCAAGGTACAGGGCTGCTTTGAGCCAGTTTGCCTCAACAGGTTGCTGACACGCAGGTTGCTGTGGATATCCTAGAGATACTGTCTCTTTTTGACACTTCTCCTATCTCACTGACAAACACAGCTGCCCTCAGCAGAGGGGCATTGGCTGCTTCTAGCATCAGACCCTAATTGCCTGTATTTAGTGCAGGGTATTGAGATTGGTTTTCCTTCAGCGTGTTAACACGCTACTGATATACGTTATTTAATCTTTGATGAAAACACAATTTTCTCGGTCAAGTACTAGCTCTACTCCTTCTTAGGCATGTCACATTCCCCGCTATGACCCTCGGTGTGCAGCAGACACACTGCCCCACCATACCCTCCCCAATTCCCACTGAGCTCCTGCCCCCTTGCAAGGTCCCTCGCAGCAGCATCGCGGTGTGGCAGCACTGGGACAGCCAGCAAGGCTGCAGGGTCCCCACCAGTACAACGTCTGGCTGAGTCAGGGAGAGCTGGTCTAGTACCAGGAACTAAAAACTGATCATCGAGCAACTGATGCCAACAGAGCTATATCCTCATCAATGAGTGCTTCTATCTTCTGAGCCCAGAGAGACTCAAAGTGTCATCATCCAGCCCTTTTATACCTTTTTACAAGAACCCAGTATCTTGTTCTATTGAGAGAGCCACAGTATTTCAAAGCAAGTAGCATGTTCAGCAAAGACCCTTGACTCATTCACGCTTTTATACATTGCAAATGCTGGTACTTCTATAGCTGTGGGCATCCTTTTTTATGAACTAAAAGCTGAAATTAAAGATGAACTGTTCCTGTGGAAAAAAAATAGCATTCATTGTAATAAACAACTCTGGTTTGTCATTCTAGGGGGTCTTTTACATTGTGAATAAACTGTTCTCCAGTGTTATATCTTTAAGAAGTATTTCAGCTGTTTTATAACTATCTGCAAATCAGCATCTTACATGGTTCAGAACAATTAACTAAATTGGAGATTTAAACTAAATCAATGCTCAGCAGAGCTGCAGCCTTATTTTAAATGCTGAACCACACTACAAAAAAAGCTTTATTAGAAAGTAAAGAGAGTGCTATTTTTTCAGCTAGAACATGTGTGTGCATATAAAGGCAAAATATTATTCACAGCAAATGTTGCAGATGAAATACTAGATTACGAACACTAAAGTTCTCTTATATTCATTTAGATTAGGGACAATAAATTTCGCATTTTTCTGAAATACCTTACACCTGAGAAGCTTTAAATAAATTGCAATAATTAAGTCATCACTGTGATATATGTCTCCACTTACAGATGGGTAAACTGAGACTGAAAGTGGTTATTTGTGCCAATTTGTGCCTTACCCAATCAATCAAAGAACAAAACAGCACAGAACTTATGATGTCCTGGCTTCCACTTCACTGGTCAAACTTTTACCAGATCATTCTCATGCCAAGAGGACCTCATGCTAACAACCTCATTGTATTTGAGAGTAGGTCCGAGAGCTTTCGACTCCATTATTGCAGTAACACTTCATCACTTGTATTCCTGCCCATTAGTTTAGCATATACAAATATTTTTACAGCCAAATAAAATAAATTCAGGAATTCACGTATTTTTATTAATCATATTGTTTTCCAAGCACCTCAATTAAAATACCACTGGACGTCTTTCTCTCATTTGTCAAAAGTCCCAGTAAGCTTATTTCCCTTTTATGTGGTACTGAATTATTTACTCTTCATTTTCTACACAAAACAAGCCTTGACTAGTAACTAGATGGCAGACATGACATGTCCAAAGCCCAGAAACCTGTTCATTTGACTTCATTGGTCTGTTGGGGGTTTGGCTTTTTTCCTGATCTTGCATATGCTATCTCCGTCTTTCTCCAAATGCATCAGCCAGCCTGCCTGAGCTAGTCACAGGCAGGATTAGTAAAATTAGGCATCCACAGATGTTAGGCTACCAAAAATGAATACCAATGATGTGGAAGTATTTCAGGAGCTTTCATTATGGGGGGAGGGGGGGGAATACAGCATTTAGCCAGGTGGAGAGCCTTCTGCTGCACCTCCAGTGCCTTGTAAGACCCTGCTCTTTCCTCAGAGCAGCTGGGGCAGTCTCTGAGCCAGGATCCAGGCCAAAGCTTAGCTGGGAGGTGGCAGGATATCAGCAGAGGCCAGGTGTTGGGCTACTCCTGCACAATAACTTATCTGCATGAAAAGAAATTGCAGGCTTTATAGGAATTAGCAGCAGTGTGGCTAATGAGGATAGAGCAGCCTGATCTGTGGAAGTGTTGAGCAACCACAACTCCCATTTACTTCAGCACTTTTTCAGATCAGACCCTCAGGGTTATTTGCTTCTTGGAATAAGCCAGTTGTGGTCTACATCAGCCTTTCCTCTTGGCAGTAAGGGCCCAAGCCAATCCTTGCTGGCTTTGACCAGCCATAATCAGCACGGCTCCCAATCACAGACGGTCATGCAGTTATTTTTAGTGTATCAAATACACCTAGAGAATAAAGACACAGTTTTTGCAGTGATTGAAATGCCTCTTTCCTCTTGTTTAATGCATTTCTCTCTCCAGGCTTAGTAGACTGTTGTTGTTGTTGACAAACTACAACTCCCACTTGTCACTGGGCAGTCTATGCTTCAGAGAAAAGAGCCAGCCAGATGATAAAAGCTGTAGAGGAATTGTTTATTTTATCACTTCGTTTATCTTTTCAGTCTTATTGTTCTGTCAAGTAATCGAGAGATGAAGGGCTACATCCCAATTACACTTTGATTTGATTCAGACAGCCTAAGAAAGATGGGAAAGATGGGTGGCTGCCATGTACTACGCCCATTCCCACTGCTGTCCTTAAGAAGGACATTTGTTCATTTCTTCTCATTTCTGGCTACACACTAGGAAGGGCCAATGAATTGAAATTTTCTGCAAGGTGATCTGAGTTATTTTCTCTTTTGCATCAGTAGGAAAGAAGAGTAACCAAACAGAACAATATCGGGTTATTTTCCTCTGATTTACAAAATATTTTTTTCCCCCGCAAACTTTCCTACTGCCCTACATCATGCCATTGATTTATTTATTTTCATGAGTGGAAAGCTCATCCTCTAGTAGCCTGATTCACTGAGATATGTGCCATCCCATTTGTGTGTTCTTCCAAAGAGTTCATCTGATAGGTTTACATAAGGTGAGAAAATAACCTGACAGATGGATTGATTTTCCAAAATCTTTTGAGTTTTCTACAAAATTTTCCTGAGTCTCATTGACATGAGTTTAAATTTCCCTGAAAAAGTGAAACAGAGGGATCTACCCAACCAAATCCAATTGCTTCCCAGCTAGGTTCCCCACCTGTGTGCAAATCCCTCCTTTGTCTGACTTAGTATATAGATATAGGCACGGGGCTCCCACATGACTACTTCAGTTGCTGGCTGTTTTGCAGTTTCTCTGCCTCTCTCCAGACCTCTTTCCCCATTTTCTGCCAACCTGTACTCTCTCCCCTCTCTCATCTGCTCCCCTGGTATAGCTCTAAAAATGTACTCAAACAATCCTGACCAGCTCTATGGACCTGTGCAGTGATGAGGAAAATCTGGCTATCAGAGGACTATTTGTCACAGGCATTGAACTCAGCTCAAGAGTCACATTAGTTCCTCATAATGAGCTTCAAGGGTATTTGGGATGGGCTGACAACCTATCTCAACCAAAGTTAACTCCCATTCACTGGGAGTATGAGGAGGTGGTGCCAGTAACATTGCAGGGTTCACAAATACAACACAACTTGTCATAACAAGTTGCTCTGGCAATATCTGTTAGCAGCCCACAGAACTATGTAACACTTAAGCCAGATATAGCCATAATATATTTTTCTGCACTGAACTGTAGCTATTTGTACCTTTCGTAGACAGCAACATATATTATTTGCTGCTGGCCTCAGAAAACCCCACCATTTCTTTCAGAGAACATTTGCATTTCTCTGGCATTAGTCTACAATGCCATGCCAGGTACATCTCAGGAACAGCCTTTTTTGGAGATGTCAGTCTCAGAATTGCATCAAATTCCTTCAGACACTTTTGTCGAAGCTCAGCCAGTGTCAGAGTCTGGTTCCAGAGATCACTGCTTCTAAATCAATGGAGCTAATTTCTTACGTGATCTCCCCCCAGTTTCACCATTGCTCCAAATCCTTAACAGCATTGCGTCCGGGTTCATATACTCTATACAGCATTGGGGAAGCAGGCCTAGCACCACCAGGCAAGACAAGATAAATATAATTTTGACTTCTGAGCTCATCAGTATAACCATTTCAGTGTCTTACTGCCACTGATGGACTTGCACTGATCAACCAAGTCTCATGTAAGCAGTGAGGTAATGTCAGCATGACTATTCTACCACAAATGTAGTCTATAAAGAGGGGTAGATGATAGGGAAGGAGATGAATTATCTCATGTGCTCCATCAACAACCTGTCGCAAGTCACAATTCTTTTATGCTTTTAGCTTTCTGCAACAGTGCTGGATGAAAGGTGAGCACAAAGAGAACTTCCGCAGTAAACATGACATGCAAATATCTCTTTTGGGATATGGGAGCCCTTTTGGGTG
Source organism: Anser brachyrhynchus (assembly GCF_964034855.1). Classification (NCBI taxonomy): domain Eukaryota; kingdom Metazoa; phylum Chordata; class Aves; order Anseriformes; family Anatidae; genus Anser; species Anser brachyrhynchus. The sequence continues at coordinate 54,578,356 of NC_137699.1, forward strand.
TCTATTGAGATGAAAAAGTCAAAGGAGGTTAATGCATGCCACAGCTATGCCATACCCTTCCTCTGGCTTTAGTAAGCCTGGTGGGTTTTTCCACTGAAAGAGCAAGGGATTTTCCTATCAGAAGGCAATTGATATCAGCAGATCTCCCAGCTTATCTAGACTTTGCATCTCTTCCAATTTAAATGCTACATCAGTAGTTATTAAGCCTGCATTGCAAAGAAATAAAACTAGGGAAGACATTCTGGAGGGTGCTCTGGATTCTATTAAAGGATTAAATTTCTCACTATATTACACTTTTTCCATATGGCTGAAATCTGGAGCTGCATAATACGGTGAATTCGCTCATATACTGCTAGTGGTATAATCCCAGATGGTGACAAATGACCCCGTTCCAAAAGCAATGTATAGATATTTAAGACACCGAAGCTCAGCCATGCTCTTGGGATATTCCCCCCAAACAATGAATGACTGGCAGATAACATAATGTTTAACTTCTGCCTTCACTTTTGTACATGTTTCATGGCTAACGCTGCAGAGTTACTCATTTGTTAAGTACTCGGCCTTATAATAGCGTACAGATGACACGAGATATTCCCTTAGCCGCCACCAAATGATCTCCTTTGGTCCACAGAGGTCAGCTGTGGTGCATACAGTGTGTCGCTATCTGTGTGTAAGGATATGCTCTGGCACGCTAGAAGTGAGCTGATAACGTCTTACCCCTGCTTGGGCCCTTCAGCTGCCTCTTGGGGAAGCGGGAAAGGCTGCCAAGCTCAAGATGTGCTGCATCCTGCAATTTGGCTTTACCGAGAAGTACAACCCCTCCCCCAAACTCACCCACGCAATTCTTTACCCCAAGAAGAGGTCATCACACAAGATGTAGATAGGAGGGAAAGAGACTGCACACTTGACTCTAACTGCAAAAGAGAAAAGTCTAGAGCCCTCTTGAGATGTTGTGTAAAGAGAAAGCAATCTGGGCTGTCTCCATTTTTACAGAAAGACCTCTGTGCTCTTGTGGACTTCGTGGCCTGCCAGATGGAGACAGCTCCAAGTAACACTGAGCTTTTTGCCGCAGAAAACCAAGGAGAACTATAACCCCAAGTACTGCAGGTGTAGGAGGGAATGCTTGCTCAGATGATGATTCATGTCAGCATCTGAATAAATAAGGTCAGACAGCCAGAGATTATTCCAGTGAAGGGGAGTTGATTTGTTTGGGGGGCAGAAAGGAGGGGCTGTTTGTTTGTTTCATATCATTATAGTGAAACCCTGCCCTGCTCTGAATTTTTTTTCAAGTAGCTCCCATTTATTTTAATTAGGACCTCAGTTAAGCAAAACATTTAACTGGGTGTAGCCTACCTGAACTGGAATAGTTGTATCAAACACAAAAATCCTAAGGTTAGCATATGCTGTATAGTCTGTATAAGGTAGTATTTCTATACTTATCTGCAACAGTTTTAAGGAAGACGTCCCCACTACAGATCACTAAAAATAAAAAACTACTTGCCTCAGAGGGGTGAGAAAGGATTAATTAGTTAGTGCTCGTGCAGCACTGTGAAGATACAAATCGTGGGACTGTGTTATTAGTAGGCAGAAGATGCCAACAGGAAGCAGCATTGTTAAAGGCACGAGGACTAACAATGGTTTTGTTCTCACAATTGTAAACGATTCTTCTGCTATTGAAAGGTGTTGGCCTTTCAGTCTAGGAGACTGAAATGCTCTTTCTTCACCAAAAAAAGCCTTCATGGTCTGTGCATACTTTCTCACACTCCCTCGCCCATGTTCCTCACTATTAGCTTATGGATGCTAGACAGTAGTCCATTCTCCATAGCCCTTTTATTGCTTGGCCTCTGCTTCAACTGCCAAGAAGGGTGCCATTTAGACTCAATTGTTACGGTAGCTTTTATGATCTAGACATGGTGTCTAGGATCGGAGACTTCCTAGCAATTCTGCATATGCTGCTGCACTGCCATCAGAAGAGAACAGCTCCCGGCTGCCAACAATGTGGGCAGAATTCAAAGCAGTGACCTACAGATGAAAGGCGCCCCATCCCAAAACAGGCCAGCTGAGCCATCCAGTCCCCAAATGCCAGCTCTTCACTGAATGAAACTGTATTGTGATGTGGCACTCAGAAGGAGAAAAGAAAAAGGCCATTTTAAAATATCTGCGGACAATGGCTGTCTAGAGCTGGGGCTGCAGACATCCAGACCTTGCTTACATAATATTTCTATCATGCACCATCCTCCCATCCAACTCCCCACCCCATGCCAAGGTGCTGGAGGGAGGTCCTGTTCTTATTTGTGCAGCATGAACGCAAAATCAGATGTTGGCAGAAACTTTCCATGGAAAGGTATGGGGCCTTTGGCATGCTGAGGGGAACAGCAGAGCAAGAACAACTCATAAGTAAGGGGGAAGAAGGACTAAAGAAATTAGAGTAGCTATGTCCAAGCATTTCCTCAAAAAGGTTGACTGCAGCCCTTTAAACCCAAGATTCACACAGCAAAAAGAATGCCTCAGCAGAGCAAAGCATCCTTTTTCCCTATTTCTTACATTTCTCACTTTCACAAGCAAAATCCTTTTTTTAACACAGTTGTCCTCAGCTCCTGCCACACATATGGTCCCCGTGCTCTCTCCATGCCAAATGGAGGCCAACCGAGAAAGGTGATTTTGTCACCTGGAGTTAATTTAAGCCAGTCTCTGCTGTTCTGTGCCGCTGTGCTGGGGTGGGACCTTTTCAGATGTCGGGATGATAGGAGAAAGAACAATGAAGCAGCAGAGTATGTGTGGCGGGTGGCCGAGTCATCCTATCACCATGTATTTGTGTAGTTTCTTTTAGTGCCATCCAATCTTTCCTTCTGTCCCTAAATGGCCTGTGTTGAAAATGTCCCTGCTTACAGTTGCTCAACTGGAATGAGGACAAATTGTTTGCAGTGGCCCCCTTCCAAATGCTTGTGCTGTAACTTTTGTCTTGACTAGTCTCTGGAGATATCTCTAGAGTGAGTTTCCTATGACTCGTTTGCACTACCCCAAAGTCATGTCGGGTTTTCTTCCTCTACTCTTTCAACTTTGTAGCAGGAATATTGTTTAAAACACATCACAGAGAAAGTCAGAGTGGGCAGCGCCTTAATGCTGTTATGTCACAAGTTCTCCAGTGAATTACCAGAGAGGGGGATGGGTCTCGAGGGTGCGTGAGGTTACAAAGTGGTGCTAGCAGGCGAAGAGATGCACAAGCAGAAAAAGCCACACCAAGCAGCTTTGAGTTATTAAGTACCAGTGTTATTAAGAATGCATCGCTCTCACTGCTAATACAGCATCCCTTTTGTAGGTAGAAATACCTAGCCCCTTGACCCTCCTGACTGCCTTGATTCAGCACTGAAGGGGTGGTGAAGGTTCTCTTCCCCTCCACATTCACTTGTGAATTAGTCCAGGATGAGAAGTCGGCAAAAAAAAATGCGTTAACAGAGGCTGAAGAACTAAGCCAAGAAAGGAAGGGTTTACAGTTCCAAAAACCATTGGATGAAGTTTTGCACGTAGACTCATTAATAGACATTGCAGAAGAAAAGGTTCATTTCCCCCCCCTCCCCAGAAGCATGACCTATTAGACATACATATATATCTCAGTAATATTTGCTGAGGATAACTAAATTCAAAGACCATTGTTTGCCTGTTCTTAATATATGTTAAATATCAAATATTCACCAAGAGTACAATCTGATTTTAGAGAAGAAATACAGAGTTAATGCTATGAAATGGTCTCCTTTGACTCCACAAGAGCGGAAAAAACAGGCCCCTTTAAAGCATTCTCCCTTTTTCTTTCTGTGCGTTGCAGAAGATGATCAGAGCATCCCCAGGGTGAGGGAGAGCAAAGCCTGGAGATGGGATGGCTGTGGTTTTTCATGGAGCCCCTGGGCATACAAGGGCCATGGTGGGAACCAACACAGGCTCCCATGGGTCCCTCTGCCCCATGGCCAGAGCACTGCCAGCACGCAGACCCGCGGCAAGTCTCCAAGGGTGGATGTTCCCAGCTCAGCCTTCCCAGGGCTCCTAAGATGCAGGGTCACCCTCTCACACCAACCCCCTCAAAAACGCCTCACTGTGTGTAGAAACAAAGCAGAAAAGGGAGAAAAAAAGGGTGAAGGGCCTTACTGAAGGCTTCTTACAGTTATGCTTGTGGGGTTGTTCAGTTTTTTAGGTTGTACAACACACTGCAATGGCATCTCCCACTCTGTGACTGTTTCCTATTTTCTTGATTCAGCAGACAGAGGTAATCTCCACAGCAAACATATCCCTGTATTTCTTAGATAATGTTACTGGATGGAAGTAGACAGAGCATGGACAGACAAGGTTTTCCAGACACTAGGGGCTGCTCAGTGTTTTCAGACTTAGCAAATACAAGGATCCCGTCTGATTTTGCTATTATTCTGGGGAAATAAAATCTTTGCATCTTGCATTTTATTTTATTTTATTTTATTTTATTTTAAATTTTTAACCAAAGCAGTATCATACTGTGCCTCTGCCTTCCAGTTAGTCAGCCTATTGATTGCTTCCATTGCATTCGGGATGTCACAAAACACTAAGACTACTTTGTTTTTCATTAGCACTAGAGGGGAAAAATAAACAGGCTGGGCTCATGGTTTATAATTGCATATGTAATTACCACTTTAAGATCACTATTAGCAATACAAATTAGCTCACTGCCCTTTTTATCATCTCTGCAGTGCCTCAGAGAGCACATGTAAGCTGTCTCATCAGGCAGCCAGATTCTAATCTCAGATGTGCAGAAGACAGGCCAATGTACCTCTAAAAATGGGCTGTTCTGTTTGCAAACACAGTGACCAATATTTGGAGCCATCCCTTGGCATTGACCATTCAGCTGGAAGCAGAACATGTCCAGGCCAATCTTTGGGCCAAATCCTGCTGGTAAGAATTGTGTACCAAAGTAACTTTTTGCAGTTACTCCTAGTTTGTTTTAAGTATCTCAAAGAGTCAGTCGGAAGATGCCTGCTGACACCAGGAAGGCAGAGCTTGCGCTCAGCATAATCACTTTCTTCCATATAAGTAGTAGGGATGATGAGGAGCATATTGTCAATAAAACGCAGAGGTTATTTACAATTCAACTTCTAAAAGCTGCCATAAAGCAGTGAATAGCAATGAATAAGTCCAAAGCCATTCTACTTGGTTTTGGTTTCTACTTTATTTTCCCAGAGCTCGTATTTTCAAAGGGACAAAGCAGAGACACCCAGAGGAAAGGAAGTCTGATTCTAAGAAGCTGTAAAAAGAAATGCATGGCCACAGATCAGGGAATAATTTTGTGTCTCACATGTTTTCTGACCCTATGAAGAGCAGCTTTAAAATGTTGTTCTCTTCCGTGAAGCAGACTCCATAGTTTACACAATAAGAAGGGGGGTAATCCTGAAAAAGTAGATCCATAACAAAATCTTGGTCACTGAGGCCAGAAGGACCCCCTTTCCCACCCTTCTGCCTGTGGTAGGATTGATTTAATTATTCTATAACTGTTCCTGTAGATGGGTGTCTGGCCTTGAATAACTCCAACAACAGTGATTGTCCAACGGTTCTTGGCAGCCTGTCCAACTGCCGAACAGTTCTTCTACAGTTTTGCCTAATATTTAACCTAAAACTTCCCTTCTGCTTCAGCCAATTATTATTTGTTGCATCTTTGTTGACTAATGAGAATAATTGATCTTTGTCCTCTTTATAACATTCCTTTATGTCTCCCCTTATTATGTTCCCCACACTCTTCTTGCCTTTAGGCTAAAGGTGCCAAGTTATCTTAACCTTTCCTCCTAGATCTGAATGCCAAACGTCTTACCATCTTTCATACACTCCTCTAAATTCTTCAGTTTGTCCATGTTTTTTCATACAGAATTGAATGCAGTTACTCCAGTTATGCTTTAACCAGTGCCAAGCAGAGCGCAATAATTACTTCAGTAACCTTACTGACCCCATCTAATAACAAAGGCAAAATGCAGCATGTAATTAAAATCTAAAAAAATAACTATTTTTAAAAGCTAATTGCCTTAACAATCAGAACATTCTACAGCTCAGAGAACACACACTAAAGAATTTAAAGGTTATTGTTCATTCAAAACATCTTTTTCAATTATATTCTGTATATTGTATTCTGGGCTATGAGCAGCTTTACTCCTATTAGGAACGGTCTGTACTGCATCTCTCACACTCCCTCCCCCTCTCTTTATTTCCTGCAGTTTTAACTCCTAATGGCTCAATGGGGCCCTTTCTACACTGGGGATGTGTGCTAAGGACTTCCCACTGTTGTGAGCCCTTCTCCAGCTCCACCAGTATGGCACAGCACAGAACTCCCACTCATGCTTTTAATCCTTTAGGCTATTACTACATCTTCCAGTCTCACTAATGTCAGTGGAGCAGAGCCAATGGTGAGGCATTTTTAGAAAGTTTCCTTTACACAGACACAGTTTTCATCTCCTTTGCCAAGCCCGTGGTGCCCTACCTTGAACAATCCCCTTCTCTCTGTTCACTGGCTGGTCTCCTAAAAGCTCCTCTGTCCTGCAGCATGCTGCACACTCTCTTCACATTCACCGTCACCATATATGCCCATAGCGCTTTGTAACTGCATGTATGCCTGCCTTTCATTTGTCATCTCTTCAGGAATGGAAATCCTTGTCACATCCCAGCAGAAACCATGCAACTTCGCTATCATTATGCTAACAACAGCCATTCTTAGAAATACATGGATTTCTGGAATCCCCAAAAACAAGCAAATTTGGCTCCATCAACAGGAATGGCAAACTCAGACTGCAAACCAACTTAACTAAGCAGAGACATTTAATTAAATTGTCTTTCTATTACACTGATAAGCAATCAAAGCTATGACTGTTGTTAGTGGAAGTAATAGTTTCTATTCTTGTTGCTCCATAGCACCTTAATTAAATTACAATTGTTCTGTTGGAAAACACATCTGTGAGCACCTCTAAGTAGAAAACAGTGAAAAATATTCCTAACAAAACAAAAATCGATTAGTAGTGCAATACTGTTTGGTAGATAGAACAAAAAGGAATTGGATTAAGGTTGCAATAGAGAAGATTCAGGCTTGACATAGAGAAAACCTGACAGTGAGGCACTGAAAAATATTAACTGTGAAAGGAGTCTCCAGTACTGAATTATCTTCTAGTACAATTGAAATGCACAGCTGCAGGAATGATACAGACATAATTGATCCTACCTGGATCCAAACCAATGATTGAAGATCTGTTGAGGACTCTTTCAGCCCTGTTCTTCTATGATTCTACTTCGTTTTAAATTTTTAAAAATCAAGTAAAGTCCTGTTCTCATTTACAAGCATTTGAGCCTCTTATATTCTATAAAGGTTGCATATTTACAAATGAGATCAGAATTTGGCTTCTTATAATAACACACTGTAACGTGCCAGAAATTGTTCCATAACAACGAAAGAGCAAAGTACCTTGCTGTATAGGTCTTGTTCCTTAACCGATACATACCATACAAGGCAAAATAATCACTGCTTTTTATAGCAAGGTCTTGTTCAAGTATGTGTGTGTAAGATCTGCTCATATTGCTAAGTAAAATAACACATCTGCACATCCTCCACCCAGAGCAAAGGGGGCTCTGAATGATTTCAGACAGAAATACCACCTGAAAACCTACAGTGTACAACCATCCATTGGTTGGAGTCCAGGCAAACACAGACTTACAAGAGCCAGTGTGTTCGTGTGGTTCTTTGGCAGTTAGGTATTTTCTTTCTTCTTTATTTATTACAATGCTTTGGATAGTGATTAAATTTCATAGCTCAGTATTTGGTTTTTTTCACTTACCTTGAAATAAGATTTGCACACATTTTCATAACTAGTAAAAAGCTGCCAACTGGCCTTTTAAACAATTCTCAGTGCTTTCAGAAGAGTTGTTCATGGCTTCTTACATACAAGTACTTCCCTGGAGCCACTTCAGGAACTGATCCCCAGTCCCACACAAGTACAGCTTTACCCTCTCTGTCCAGGAGCAGGAAGGCACTTCTGATTAAAATATGCCAGGACACAAACATCTCCTTTGTATTACACTAGAAAATTCTGCAATAACACTCAATTTAAAGCCTATTTAGGTCAGATAGAGGCTTGCCATTAACAAAGTGAGTTTTGGGACAGGCCCTTAAAACATGGGTCTTAAGGATAGGAAAGCTGCCGTACACACCATAGTTCTTAGGGAAATCACTGAGGTCAGCAGAGGTTTATTGACTTCAGCAGATCACCGAGGTCAGCAGATGCTCAGTGGGACAAGAAATTTGTGCTGATCCAAAGCTATCAGAGAAATGAGTAAGAAGGTGGGAAGACTCTGAAAAGTGTGTGTCCTCCCCAGATGTCATTCACCTGCGGGCTGTCAGCGCTGCAGCAGCTTGGAAAGCCAAGCAGACATCCCTATTGAGCCGCGCTGCATTTTACAAGTGACTAAAGAGGTCAGCACTCCCACATCATGTAGAAATGGTGGCATGATGTGGTGTCTATTTTTAAATTAAATTTAAGATTCCATCCCCTAATTCACACAAAAGCTAACAAAATATGGTGTTTTTTTAATGATGTACAAATCAGCATTATAAAATAAATTAAGTAAATATTTCCCTTGGCAAGAAAATATGAAATACCTCATTCTGTTAACATGCAAGTTTTATATTTACAAAGCGTAAAGTGTCCCACATTTCCATAATGTATTAGTAGCATGAAATATTTTTAGCTCCAATGCCTTAAACAAAGCTGGAGTTACTGTCTGCGGTGCCCTTAAGCTATATGTCAGTCTTCACAAGACTGAAACAAAACACATAGAGCAGAGAGCAGTAACCACATTAAGGTTTAACGCTTATAAACACAGAAGATTTAACACTTGGCAAACCAAAATTCCCCTATGACCTGAAGACATGCAGATCGTGACCTGAGAATTAAGCGCTGTGTTAAGCAGTCAAGCTGTCTCCCTAAGGAAAAGACAAAAATAGCAAAAGACTAGCTGAGCCATGGGGTCAGCATATGTCAGGTGCATCCAGGCCCAATTCAGAGTCGATCTGTAGCCATCCAGGGCCGACCCTGACCTAGCCCAGCCTTTCCAGCCAGGGCCTCCTAAGCAGGAGGATTTTCAGAGGCACTGAACATGCATTGTCCCCGCGGCCCCCAGGGAAGAGGAACTTCTAAGCTATCGTGCTGCCAAAGACACCAGAAGAGAAAATACCACTTTTTTCCATCCGGAATTGGAAAGATTCTGGTATTAGATGAAAGGGAAGAGACGAAGTTAAATCACTTTACCCTGTGTACTCCCAACTGCGAAAATGCCCTCTCACTCTCCCTGCCTCTGTCCAAGGGTTCCTCCCTTGCAGGTGCCACAGTCCTGAAAAGTCTGGAGATAGAGGGGAAAGAGAAGGAGAAAGGGAAATTAAAATGTGAAACAAAGTTTTTGAACTAAATGTTTAAAGACCTTGCTTTAATCTGCAAGGCAGAGAAGAAGTTGCTTTGCAAAAGACGAAGGTCAGCGGAGAAACAACTCCAAACATCAGAGATGAAGAGGAGGCATGCAGGGAGAAGAGGGGAGTGTGAAACAGCTGCCTGGGGGAGCTTAAAAGGGATGCTCAGCATGCTCAAAACACTCTAATTTTGCCATAGCGGATCTGCTTGTGCCAAATTCCCACACAGAAAAATCTCAAGGACATGAGATTGACCTGGGTATCATGATTTTACTTTTGCTTTCTTCACTGCAAGCCGCATTTAACTTGTAAATAGATTTTGTTTTCTGAAGTACTTATTTTATTCCTTACAAAATATTTTTAATAGTTGATCAATATGAACTTTCTCCATGAAGTTACTATACAATTCCTGCTGGATTAAAATTGGACATTTCTCCATTTATTGGGACATTGCCAAATGCTGTTACAAGGAACGCTCAACTGTAATGAACTTTTATTCGGGGTCCCAAGGTGCTCGTTACAGAGAGGTGTATGTATACATATATATATGTTAAATTAGGCAACAAAAGAATCCCATGCTGCATAAGACCTGCTTAAAAAAGCAGAATTTCCAATCTGGAGGGAATCTTGATATTTCAACTTTCATTTCCGTCCTGAAACAGGCCAAGAAATCAAAATATCAATGAAATAAATTGGTGGAACTCAAAGTTCAGAATAATTTAAGTTTGGAAATGTATATAGACAAAATGCTGATGCTTCCAATTGAAAATATAATGGTCCCAGGTTGAAAAATCCTGGAATATGATCCTCGTCTCACATGGATAAAAATCAAGAATGATTCTGCTAGAAATCCATGAAGTTACACTGCTGTAAGCCTTCACACGGGTAATAAAAATACCCAGAATTACAAGCATTTGGAAAGTGCTACACTTTCATGCTTTGGGGCATAAAGCAACCTAGGAATTCGGAGGAAAGTTTCATGGCTCATCCCCGCTGCTGCGATGCTAGAGGCCAGGTAGTTGCAGAGCCTCACCAGGGTGACGGGGAGCATGGCTGACGGCCGCTCAGGCTAAATGCACGAGCAGCTATGGCCTCTTTTATTTAGCAAAAGCTGGAATCGTGTCCCAGATCGCATGTAGGATAGTGGATACAGTTCAGGAATGGCAGGGCCCGAGCTGTCTGCTGGGCTCTCAAGCAGCTGTCAGACCCGGCAGAAGGCAGCAGGCTGCTCTGCAGCTCTCCAAGAGTGCAGGAGACGCAGTGGGAAATACTGGCTGTCAGAGGCAGCCAGGCAAGCTCTGGCAACGCAGTCCCGAGGAAAGCGGAGACAAACTGTCTGCGCAGCACGCCGAATGCAGAGGGCTTGGACCTGTGAGCAGAGAAACTCTCTCTGGATGTTTGACTCCTCTCCAGAGTCCAGGAAATGAGAATTTAGATATATTCGTTGCGAGTGACATGAAGTGCCATCGAAGAAACATGCCATTCCACTATCAGCTGCTCCTTGAGCTGAAGACAACTCAAAAAACTCCTCCTGTTTGTTTTGTTTTGAGGGTTTTTTTCTGTTTGTTTTTTAAACAAGATTCTTTCAAAAGGCCATAGCCTTCAGGCCACAAGCTAATCTTTAACTGCCCACTTAATTTTTCTGGGCCATCTGGCACTGACCATTGCTGGAAACTGTTGCTTTGTTGAAAAAAAAACCATGGACATCCCCCTGCGAAGTCGTTTCCCCAGAGGACTCTGGGGTGGCTGGAGCTCAGGGCAACGCAGGCAGATCTCTGCATCACCAAAGAGCCAAGGCCACCAAAATCACCAGCTGCTTTCTGCCAAAAACGCAGAAATTGATACAAGGTACTACTGCTATCACTTCTAAAGGGGGGAGCAGGTATGCACGGACTTTCTGCCCGGTTTCCACTGTCTGTTCTGAAGATCATCCCCACGTCTGGAGCAGCAGAATTACAGCAGTGGGAAGCTGTGGTCTAGTCACCACTGGGCCTCAAATCTGGCATGTGATAAACACTTGGAGCCCTGCAAAGCTCAGAGCTGTGCTTTTGCATCCAAGGTCTATGTTAATTTGTCCCAAACCTAGTCAATCTAACTTCTGAACATGACTGCAGCTGGTGTTCCTAGAAGCTGGTTAGGGAGAGAGACTAAAGCCTCAGAGTGCCTCATCTGCAGGCACCGATTTAGGGCCCAACTCTGGGACTAACCCACGAATCTTATTTTTTTAAAAATTGAGATCACCGTCTGATCATTTGAAATATGCTAATGCTCTGAATATTGGATCATAAAGTACAAGAAATAACTTAGGGAAATTAATGTCCTTACTTTAAATTTGAGATTTTTTTAAAGGGATTTAAAAAATGAAAAGCCAAGAGTAAAAGAATAAAAATTACATTTTCTGGAGAAACTAACATACATGTCCACGAAAGAATGCAGAAGTCAGTGAAGCAAGAATTTTCCAGATAACTTCAGAACTGAGCTAAGAAAAGCAACCAAACTTCCTGAAGAAAGTGGCTTTGAAGTGATTTTCCCCCAACTAAATTATGTCACCATCTGAGTGAGAGAATGCAAAGGAAGGGTCAGTCAAAAAGATTCCCATGGAATGGCCTGCATCGTTCATTCCTGCCTTATTTCCTGCCCCCGTTTCAGTAGCCACCTTCCTGAGCTGTTCCCATCCTACAGTCTCCTCTAGCCCAAAGAGCAATTTCTGTAAGGTCAAGCACACTGGAATTGCAACAAAGATCAAACTTTATGTCTTTGAAATCTCCCACAAAATATGGCCAGCTTTTTCCACACAATTCTACCAAAACTTTCCAAATCTCAAGCTAGTGCCTCAGCTTTAATATTACTTCTCCTGCCTGGAATAGGAAATAACATCCATTTCAGGAATTATTGAGAAAGCTGGAAAATCTGGAATGAATGAAATAACTTGCAATCAGGACAAAAAGAAGAAAGTCCGACTTCAGAAAACAGATGGACGGAGCCAAAATTTAAGGCAACAATATTTATTGAAGAAAAGGAAAGTCTGAACTAATCTCTCACCCAAAACCTAACCACAGCCTCTGGACTCAACAGGGTCAGGATATTTTCCCATAGTATCAACACCGCAACTGGAACTGGGAAGAACCATGACTGTCAAAGAAGACACTAATTTTCATTCCGTTTCCAGTACAACTTTCACATCAAAGTGATACTTACACTTCAATAAAATCTTTTGATCTTTGTGATGCTTAACTGAATGGAATCATCACATCTTCAGAGCTGCGCACAATGAAAACCTAAATTCTGAATGCTCGTTGCTGGAGAGATTGCTTGCTATTTTTATTCTAGTTATTTCCTGATTTAAGTAGAAAGTTGAATTTACTCTGCTGAAACCAAAACAAATGTTGTTTAAAGGTATGGCAAGATATACATATAAAATATGATCTTAATGGAATACATACAACAGTCTTTACAGTAACCTGATGAGTTCCAGAAGTGGACTTGATACAATACAGCAAAGGCAACCATCCTGGTAGATATGTTATGCCAATATTGCAGAACTGTTTCAGAAGTAGGTTTCAAGAAATAAAAACATCTGACCAAAAAAAAATATAGGGAGGGAAAATACAAGGTATGCACGGAGCAAATGGAGATAGCATTAGAGAACGAAATAATTTAGTAAAAAGCACAATTAGTCTTGCAGGTTTGCATGCTGAAGTCTCTAAGCCCCAGTTCCTGAGCTGCGGTGTGCAAACCACCACCAAATCTTTGGTGGCTGCCCACTGTCAGCTGGCTAGCTATTGCCTTCCTCGTCCCAGTCTGTTACATCACACTGAAGATGTATTTAATGGATATCAGACTAAACAAAGCAACTGCTATCATTGCTGCAGAGGTATTTACAAAACTGCACATGGAAAATAAATCAGATAAAGGGCCAAGAGTAAAAACTTGTTTCACCTCTCCACCTATATTGAGATACAGAGATGTCCATGTTAAAAAATAAAAAAGAAAGGGTCTCTCTTTTGTCTGTTCAAAAATTTGCATTTGCAAAATTTGCACCAGCAAGCTTGAGCTGTCAACTGGAAACCAAACCACAGCTGATATATCAGTCAACGCAGCATTTAAAAAGAGTTCACAAAGGAAAAAGTAATTTTGACTCCTGGCTTAAAGAAATTCCTGGCAAAGGCAGAAACTATGCTTGACCCCCAAATAACCAAACACCCATCTACTGCATATGGAAATTATTCTGCCACCATTTTACTGCTCCAGCAGAGGTGGTGCATGGCCCTTTCGAAGCCTTGGCTCTTTTCAAAGGCTATTATTCTAAACGTTTTAATACTGGGAACTGCATGAAGCTGGCAATTACGGAATTAGAGTGCAGTGAGGGGAATGTCACTTTGAAATCATTTAGCTCAGTTCATTTCCTTTTCAAGCGCAATAGAAAGCAGATGGAGCAGGGAGGGCCAACATGCCACAGAAGAACTCCCCAGGCCTTGGCCAGCACTCTCCTCCCCAAGACTAACAGAAGGGTCACCAAATCCTCATAGAGATATTATCCTTTAGGAGAAGCACATGCTAGAATTCAGCCAGGATCCTGGTCTTTGGAGCAAGTCACCTCACTCCTAGGTTTGTCTTACATGTTGAACATGAGACCTAAATTGCCAACAAGGTCAACAGGGACAAAAAGCTCATGCCTTAAGGTCAGTGCAGGGAAGCCAAAGGGAGGCCAGAGAAGCACAGCAGGAAGATTAAGTGCTTTGGGAAAGAGAGCCTTAAGAGAGAAAGAGGCCCCCAAACAGTTGTTCACTATGAAGGAAAGGCTGTTACCAAAAGAAAGCCTTGCCATATGCAGCAAGAGCTGGACAACAAATTGTAAGCTTGATTTGCTGCAAAGATACATTGAGGTCAAAAATGAGTAGGAAAAAAAAAAAAAAAAAAGAAATTAAGTGCAAGGGGAGTGAAGCATTGCAGTCTCTGTTTGTAGTTGATGCTGCATCACTGGAGGTGTCTAGGAAGAGTTACAGGAATTTCTCCCAGGGACAATCTAGCTAAGTGCGATCTTGCCTCAGAGTGAGAGGATGACTTCCAGGGATCCTCTCCAGCACAACATCTCTTGGATAATTTAATAGAGCTTGTTACAGCTTGTACTTCATGTTTCTTATACAGAGAAAGAGGGATTCCCCAAAGGAAAGTAATATATTCTATGAGAAACAGATCCAAGTGCTGGAGTTGCAGTAGGGTCTAACAGAGACACTGGGACTTAGGAGGTCCAAATCCATTCCCCACTGATGTATGAGGAGAGATATTCTGCTCTCAGTGTCTCCCTCTGCAATGTCACAGTGTTCGGGACATAAAATGCAAAGACCCCCTATCCCACTGCCCAGGACTGCTTACATCAAACAGCAATTGGTGAGCTCCAGCCCCATGGAGATGGGTCTTCACAGCTCCAGTTCAAGCCACACATTGTGCTCAACCTTTGTTTGCCCCACCGCACAAGCAAGCACATTAAAAGCAGGCTGTGTTTAAAGCTTTCCAGCTGCTGTTGTCCAAAAGGCAGACAGCACTATTCTCATCACCACTGCTTCACTGCTTTCTCCACTGCTGAACCTGTTCCTTGTGCTCATCCTTTGATACTATTTCACGCACGTCAACAAATCTGTCTTATTCTTCAAAAAAATGGCCAGCTACTCGAGGGATTGTGTCAGATGAGCAGATGTGTTTCTCAAGGACCTCCAAAGCACAGACAAGACTGATATCAAAGTTAAGAATAGCTGCCTAAAGTTGATGAAATTGGCATGAGATGCAGTGTCATCTGTTCTCCATGCTAGTCTCTTCAAGCTGCCGAGGAGATGCTGGATCCAGAGACCATGTGCCCCTGGGAGACTAGTTTGTCCTGTGCCCCTAAGATTACCCTCAATAGAGACAACACTTCCAGATGCATCAGGCCAGCTTCAAGACTCCCTGAATTACACATCAGCAGTTCCCTTTCAAGAAATCTATAATGACAGAAGAGACTGTTGTTATCACCTTGAAGAATTTTACCACCCCCAGTTCTCACTAGTTGCTGGCAAAGCAGGACTGTGATAGAGGTCTGTGAGATTGGCCAGCTTGTCTGCTCATTAAATATCTGCACTGAAAATATCAGTAGGCTCGTGCAGATATGCATCCCATGTGAATTCTCTAGCTATTCAGGCAAACTAATGAAACTCCATAGCATCCTCCACAAACACCCCAGTCAAAGAGACTGACACTCTTCCCTTTTCTAAGCCCTAAGCAAAAGACTCAGAGAGGAACAACTATACCAGGCACCTGCAAAAGGGCAGTTATCTGAAGCTCTGCTCTGTGCCATGAGAGCTGGGGTTCTTTCCTACCTCAGATACTGGCAACCAAACGCTTTTTGGCACCTGGGCAGACTCTGCTTACTGCCTCCTGCAGTGAGTCAGGCTCCACCTCAAGACAAGCATGGGTCTGACTGCCTGCTTGCTCTCAGCCATGCATGTGTTCAGCTGGCTGACCATGGGATGACAAACCTGGCAGACAGACTGGACAGGTCATTGTTACCTGCTGCCTCTTGCATAACACATGCCAGGCAGCATCAATCAGCCAGGTCACCAAAAAATCCATGCCTGCCTTCTCCTCTCTCCCCACATACCCCATACATGCAGTGTCCCTTTCCAGCACCACCTTCAGTCACACAGGATGTACACAAATTTCTTTCCATCTACGTTGCAGCCGCCAGGAGCTTCACCCCCTCTCCAGATCAGGGAGGTAGCACCTGATATCAGTATATCCACATATTGATATCAGTATATCCATAAATCACCAAATCTCCAAGGGCCACACCATGGCCATTACTCCCCCACTTTCTTCCTCCCACACACTTGTCTGCTTCTTTGAATTTTATCCCTACATTAGCCCCCTCTTTTTAACCATTGCTCTACAGACTCCTGCCCACCCACCACCCTGCAGAGAGGTCTGTCTGATCCACAACAGGCCATGCACATCCCAACAGTGCAGTGCTATCATATCACCAATCATATCATCAAAAGGAAAGAAAGAAGACTTCCTGACCAACTTTTCCACAGCTGTGTCCTGATGAGGTCTGCAGCGTCAGCCTGTATGGCTGGTGCCTCAGCTGCTGCAACCAGTTGTCTCCTGGCATCCACCAGCCTCTTCAGTGGCCTCAGGTGACTCTCCTGCACCAGCCACACCTTAGTGAGGAAGATCCTGACGTTTGGATCTGGGCTTCTCTTTCAGGCCTGTCATGGGGGCAGGCCTGAGCGTGGCCTGTGAGGGAGGGAGCAGCCTTGTTGCTCAGGGAACCCGGCAGTGCCAACCTGCAGGCCCACCTCACCCAAATAACCTCCACCTCTGCCTGTCACAATAGCTGATTCCTACCTTCCCTCTTGCTCCAAGGGCTGGAGCTCAGGGGAGGGAGGGAGATGTTCTCTCAAACACCACTTGGGGAGCTGGCGGCCTCTGGGGTTAGTCCAGGGAGGACCATGTTGGGTGCAAGGTGTCAAATTTGGCATTTCACTTCTCTCTGGTGAGGTCCCAGGAGCAAACTGTCCACCTGGATTTTGTTTTTAAGGGAACCTATTGATTCAAATGGGAGTCTAGAATCTCTTTTGCAGTCTGATAAAAGAAAGCAAAGAGTAAGCAGACAGTGTAGATTCACCCTGCTTACACTTGCCTCATCTATGAAACTAAGTTAATGAGTGATATTCATGAAGAGGAAGAGTGTTTGAGAGGGTTAAAAAGAGGCAGGAACATGTTTGAACTCTAAAAGAAATATTAAAAGTCCTTTTTCAAATATATGAATATGTATTAAGAGGCATAGACAATAATTACATGGTTATTACACTGAGTTATTTAAATATGACCAGAGTGCTTAGAAAATTAATATATATAAAAATACTGCACTGGCAGCTCAAATGATAAAGGGGCCTAATAGAATTTTCCTATCCATAATTCTGCTGAACCCAAGAAAGGCTGATTAAAAGGTTGTAAATGTGCAGGAGGTGGCTTCTGAGAGAATAAAAAAAAAAATCTGTTCTCTGAAAATCAGCCTTGAGGATGTGACAACACATGAAAAATTCCTTTAGCTTCTCCTCTTCTCGGAACAGTTTGGAGGAGCTGAGGCTGCCCCAGCAGCAGCTGCTTCTTGTGTACCCACCTAGACAAAGGAATATATATTTGTCCTATCTTGCTTCATTTCCATATGCATTATCCTCCTGTGGCTTTCTTGGCAGCTCTCCCTCGTCTGGTCCTGCACCCGACCACATCTGCGCACACACAGTGGGTTCCCAGGCTAATGCTCTCATAGAGAACAGGCAACTCTGTCAGGACGCACTAGGAGTAGCGTCCCTGCCCCCGGCAGCTCATGGGCTTGATCTCAGCAGGCTACAGCAGTGTTTGAGGCAGGCATGAAGGGAGAACAGAGGGAGATGGGCAAGTGAAAAGTAAGAAGTGAAAAGGCTCAGACAGCAGAGATAGCGTGAGCTACGTCTCCTGAAAATTCCTTGGAAAATTAGGAAAAAAAAAAAAAGAAAAAAAAAGTTTCTCCATGTGAAAGGGACATGTATGACCTACAGGGTCATGTGTGTAAAGGCCATGCATGTGTGTGTGCAGCTGGTGGTGTGGTAGATGCACATGTACAATTGTGTGAGTAGTTATAACCTTCCGGTTCCATTTTAATGCCATATAAAAAGTAAAGCAGGTGATAAAATATACAAACGTGTGTGTGGAAACTAGCATAACAGAATGAACTTGAATAGAATCAATTCAATTATTTGCATTTAAAGAATGTATTAGATTAGATAGAGATAGGTGCAAGTTAGTAAATACAGCAGACAGAAGCACCCAAGAGTATTCAGTGAAATCAACACTCATGTAAAATGGCAACATCCTGGACTAAACACCTCGTTAGGAGTGTTTGAATCCCTAGCAGCTGTGGCAAAATGCATTTATTTGCAAATGTTACTGGTGGATAAGCAGTATTATCTTGCTATCATTGCTATTTATGGCAGCAACCATAAGATCCTAGTTGCTTTCCAAACATATTGTTCTCCAAAGAGCTTGATACAACTCTTATGTGGTTGTGTGTGTACAATTATTTTCTTCTGTAGGCTTCAGGTTACTGTAGGCTTCAAAGTTCAAAAGGAGCCAAGGTGGGTGAAAACAGAGTTAAACAACCCAAGGATTATAACTGTGTAAAGGATATAAAAGCAATCCAATCCCCTTACTGTAAGCACCATTTATCCACCAGACAATAAGACTTTTAATGTTGAAAATCATGTTTGACTTTGAATTCATACTTGAATTTGTAAAAAAAACACTGAGGTATTCTGTGTTTGCACTAACAATTTTATTTTTTTTATTACTGTTACAGTTTTTGTGGGCAATAAAATCATCAAATACTTCTGGGAATAAAAAGTAATAAGAGAAAGCTTAGAGATTTAGAGAATAATATTTCAGGAATTTTGCCTCAGATAACCAGGTCTTTTATTTTTGTTGGTGCACCTAGAGTATGTACAAGGAAAAACATTGGTGTTCTGTCAAATAAAAAGAAACATCTTTCTCATTAGGACTGTATTTATCACACTTTGAAAGGTTCTACAAATCAATGCCCTTATTTGTCATTTTAATTCAACGTAATAATAGCTGTCAAAACTGTTCACTTTGCTTGCTAGTGACAAATTTACTGAAGTTTTGTAGCATGAGCCAAATTACATAGCACCAGATCCTTCAGCTTTTATTTCACTCTGCTCTAGGCAGTATTCCTACTGGTTTCTGCGTGAGCTTTGCCCGAATAAGGGCTGAAAGTTTCAATTTTGAACATCGGTCTGTTTTAGCAATAAAGAGTCACAGAAATCCCATTTACAAAGCATGTTGGGTGACTGGAATGGTGCTGCTTGCAAATTTTATCTCTGAAATGCCAGGCTTATTTCATACAGATTATTGCAAAATACAAACTAACTACATCCTTGATGAAATTCCCTTGAGGTCCATGAGGTTACCCCCAGGATTAAACACTGCCTGACCTTTTGGGTACAGAGCTCAGAAGCACTGTATTATGGCGCCTACTATGCTTTCGAAGATGTTAGTCTGTTCCACTAAAAACAAAGATTTTAGATCTTGTCCCTCATGGGAATTGCTTTGATGAAGGAAGCAACTCTCTGTTATTACCTTGTCTGGAGACTCTACAGCACCATGCTGTATTCTTCTGGCAAAAGAGACAAAATAGGTAAAGCTGTCAGTCGAGGGAAGTGTTGAGTTATGGCTACATTTTCCATCATTTAAAATGATATTTTGATGCATTAAGTAAGGGAAACATTGGGATTTTTGTGTTGGGAATACATAGAGTGGCAGGTCATGTGAAAGGGATTTGGGACAATGGTTTGGGTAAAATACTTGAGTCATCTGCTCTTTTTAGTCTTATCCACGCTACTTACTTGTCCTGAGATTTGGAGAAGGCTTTTATGGTAAAGTCTATAAACTGGAGTCCCTCATCTAACTGCTCCACCACTGCTTTTCCGCATCTGTGAAGAAGAGATTGTAGCAGTTTATCACGTCAAAACACTTTTACAGCCTCAGATAAAAGCTGCTAAGTATTAGCAGCTGTAGCAGACAGCCAATGCATCTTTATCCCTTTTTGAACATGTACCCATAGGTTGTTTGATGAGGATGTGTTATACATCTGTAAATAAACATGACTGTGTAGATGCTGGGGCTTGGTAAGACCGGAGAACATGAAAAACAAGATGAAATCTATTGAGTGTAGCTCCTCTTACTGAAGCCCTTATGGCAGCTGAGTGGATGGATGGACTCCTCCCTGAGTTTTTACTCAGAGAATTATTTCTAACTTGGCATCCTGAAGTCAGTCCTGGCTTCCAGCTTGAAAAAAAAAAGGGCAGAAAATTAGGCAAACGCACACTAGCCTCCTTCAAGCATTCAGGGTATTGTGCATGTGATAAAGGGTTGGATAAAACAGTGGCAAAAGTCTGCTATCTTCCAAGGCCCAGGAAAATAAACCACAAAGGCAATTCAACAAAGTCCCCTTTGTTCCTGAATAGAACCAACAAAATGAAAGGAATCTGGTGGAAGAGAGAAGGCAAGAAAAGGTCTGCTGCAGGCAGCAAGCACAGACAGAATCGTCTTTGCCGACTCCTCTGACAGAGCAAGTGCATGATTATCACATGAGCCTCTCAAAGACAGGAATTAAAGGGGCTGTCACATCACTTAAGCTGCACTGAGGTCAAAGGAGTTCGGACTAACCAAGGTCAGCCACACGCAGCCCGGGAAGTAAGGGTCTCTTTTTTTCTAAGCAACAATTGTTCTGTTTGATAAAAATAGATGCCTGAAGCCTGTGAAGGCTTGTAAAGCTGTCCCTTCAGGCTGGATTCCCACAAAGTGCAGTATATCATCAGAAGAGCTCTGAAAAAAACAGAACCACAATGAGGGCAATCAGATGGTCAATAGAAACAAGCACACAAGGCAAAACACAGAGAAGTCACCATCTCTCTGTTACCCCCTAAAGGACCAAGGGAATAAATAATAAGTCTAAAATATAGGTGCATAAGTATCATAAAATCCAAACGTAAACAGATGTCAACAACACGACTGTAGGGCAGCCTGCTATTTGCAGACCTCTGCATCTCTTCTGTACATTTATTCATGGATCATGTCCCAGATAGATACCTCTCCTCACAGGTTGCCAGTGATGCCAGGGCTACAAAAGAATGTCCTTGCGCTAAAAATAATACCTATTCTCTCTCATGCCCTCTGTCCTCTTTCGGATTCCACTTCATGTGATTCAGCTCCAAGAGGAGCACTGACCTCTTCCCACCAGGAATATCAAACATCTCCACAGCTTTGATGAGCCTTTTGCTGAAGGTGGAAAAAGGAAAAATGAACACATCAGTTATGTAGCCATGTGCTGGATGTGCCTGCATACATCCTGAGACTCTCCTGTTTGAAAGCAAAACTGATATTCCTCTCCTTCAGTGTGCAGGCACAGAAAAGCAGCTTTTTTTTTTTTTTTGGTGACTTCATAGACTGTGGACCAGGTCAACAGAAAAAAGCTCAGGATACCACTATGCTTTTATATTCCACAGCACAGATGAAGTAATTGTCTCCGCCCAGAAAACTCATGCCTTTTTATCCCCGTTTCTGAATCAGGATTTTCCACCTTGAGGTTGTTTGTGGCAACAATAGCAAGGTTGTAAAATACCTTCTACAAATAAAGTCTTGTCCCTGCCTTCATTCCTCAGATCGTAATACTGCATCTTCCTGGTAAACAAACTAAATCTATTGTGATATAGACAGAATAAACATAATAGGATTTTCAAGCATCACCCTGTCACACTTTTTTGTGGACAGGGGGCTCAATTAAATAAATCCTGAGATCAGACCAAAGAGGGAAAACTTCAGGACCACCACAGGATTTTCACAGATAGTTTCAGTTTAAGCTGATAGTAGAGAATGCATCTGAGAAAACAAGTTCTTAGGTAAGCTCAATTCTCTTTTACAACCGGGTAATGACTATATGTTTACCTGTCCTTGAGGGCAGAGCCTCTACTGCAGCTTATCAAATGCAGAGGGACTCCCATTGTCCTCAGTGAGGTCTGGGTCAGAAGTCAAACTGAAAACTCAAAATGCTCCTCCTGTGCTTCATCATTTGACAGGCTTTAGAACAGAACTGATGTTCAATGGCCAGTGTTCTGCAATACACAGCAATGTAATGGTCCTGGGTAACCTGCTCTAGGTGGCCCTGCTTGAGCAGGGGTGTTGGGCCAGATGACCTCCAGAGGTTACTTCCAACTTCAACCATTCTGTGATTATGTGAATAGCAGTTAAAGGCCTTTTTTATTAATTTATGTTATTTTATATGAATTTTACTTCATTTTTCCTGCTGTATTGCAAAGCTTGAGACAGTGCTTGTGCTGTGTCCCTCTTCAGGTACTGAAGGAGATGCCAATGGCTGTTGTTAGTGTGTATGTACACAGGTTTAGGCCTGGTGAAAGAAAACTCTCCCCACTGATGCTACCCTGCAAGTTCTAGAGAAGAAACACAGAGTGAACTGCCAAAGCCAGCACTCTTGATGGTAGTGAAGGGAATGGGTAAATCCTCAGAAAGTGGAATTTGGGCTTTCTGGTGCAGCAGGTATACTGCGTGCTTTGTGGTGGGGAGGAAGATGAGGAGCAGGCACTCCAATCACGTACAGCCTGGGGGAGGTGAGGGGCTTGTGCTCAAGGACCGGGAAATGTTCATTACTGACCTCCTGGTCGCTGAAAAAGCTGCAGTCCACCAAGCAGCAGGATTCTCTGTCAAGCATTCTTTACTGAAAATATTCTGGTTTTCTCCATAAGAAAATTTATTCTTGTATCTCCAAAGTGATGGGGAGTAATGTGGAGTTCAGTTTCTGTGTGTTGTCACCAGCTCCTCATCTCAGCATGTCTTGCTGGTAACTTACCCACCCATTGCAATAAAGCACCCTTAGTCTTTCACACCATGTTAAAGAAAATAATCAACAGAGTACTTAAACTATGTTTGGCTTGAGTTCAGTTTTCAATTGAGTTCAGTAGTAAAACAAAACCCTAGTAGTTCTACTTCACCACAGCTAGCCTTGCTTAATGTCTAGTGTTAAGATAAATTATGTTTTCCAGTGTATAGGATGAAATAGGAAGAGTTGCTATAACAGCAGGATGAGTTTGTCAAATACTATGTACATTAGGCATCAAACTTTTGTTCCCATAGAAGGAAGGATTTTGAAAGGAGATAACCAAGTTGATCCTGGAGATATATCACCTGGGGCCATGATTCAAGATCCATGTAGCCTCACTTAGCGCAAAGTATATCACTTTCTCTAACAGCCCTTGACTGGGAATTTGACAGAATTATTCTTTTTTCTTCTGAATAATATATGATCAATTTCAGTTCTACAACTTCATTTCAGTCATCTCTGTTCATTTTTCTTTTATTCCAAGTATTCCTTGGCATGGCTTAAGAACTACTGAAGTATTTAATAGCTGTTTAAAAGTAATAGCTATAACTACTTACAGTAGACATATATAGAAGATGACTAAATGGGTCATTACCTTTACAAGAAAAGTGTTTATGGAGAAGGACTTAAGAGAAACGAGATTAAAGATCCAGGTTTTCCATTATTCTGTGTGTTTAAAAGGAGAAAGCAGAGTGGGTTTGCAAAGTTAAGTACAGGGTAAGAATATTTTGAGACTAATAAAAAGATAAGTGTACTGTTAGAGAGAAATTGCAAGTTGCTCAGACCTTGAAAAAGTCAAGCCACCTCTGGGGGTGCTTAGGTAGGGATTCTTGGCTTTAACATGCCAACTATGAACATTTTTTGTGTGTGTGTTATCTCAGATGATGACAAGATGCTAGTTGTGGAAAAGATTATTTTCCATTCAGATGGAGAAAGGAGGGGGAAAGGTATAAGATGGAATGTCTCTGTTCCCTTGAGATCTATCCAAGATCTTAAGAAATCAATGGAAATCTTTCCATTGAGTTCAATGCACTCTGGATCACATCGGATTAGAGCTTCCTTTGTTGTCAAGTCCTCCTTCCCCACTATGTTGCTCAATTTGCTTTCTGCTGATGTTAGGATCTTTTTTTCCAAATATTAATAAATCTGTATAATCTTTGGCCTCTAGCTGAGCCTTTCTTCTGTGGCACACTGTTTCACTGCATGCGTGACTGCATGGTTGAGAGTTGTTCTGGAAATTACTCATAAAAATAAAGTGCCTGATCATACCACAATTGTCAATATGTGTAGGTTGCAGCATCCCCCCTGTGGGCCATTGTAGCAGATCATAAAATCTCATTTCCAGGAAAGTTTCAAAACTTTTATTTTCTAAGGAACATTAATTATCAGAGTCCAGATGACCTGTCCCATTTCTCCATCCACTTCCTCTCTTTTTCCTCATCAGATGTGGTAGTTTGGAGGCAACAGATCACATGTCAGGCTCCTGGTTTTATGCCCCTGGTTTCATCTCAATGTCAGCCACAGTGTTTAAAAACAGCAAGACTCATGAGCCTAGTGCCCAAAACAATATTTGAATGTGACCATTTCCCCATTGTTAAACTTTTGTAACAACAGCTGATTTACAAGTCTGACACTTATGCAGACATATGCTTTGGCATTCTACAGGCTTCCCAAGACTCATGCCCTCCAGCACTGCTTGTTGACCTCTTCTTCTAACACAGAACTTCGAGACATCATCACAATGGCGAAACCACTGTGGACCTACATGGTTGTGAAAACACTAGTCATACCCCCATCTGAGTTTCCAGTGATGCATTTTTTCACTGACAAATTATATTCTGTTGAGCCAGAACTTTTTGCAGGTACTTACCAGTTCTTATGAAGCTCTTACCTAGGAAAGGTTCTCATGCCCAGGTTGAAACTTGAAATACATCAAAGAGCACGAAAACTGTCACCCCTCCCAAATAATCATCCTGTGATCAAGGCACTGACTGGTGACATGGGAATCCAGATTTCAAGCTTCTGTTCTGCAAGATGTCTGAATGTCAGAATCCTGCATCTCAGGAAAGCTTTCTGGCCACCAAACTATCGCTTATTCTGAACAACAGCTTCCTCGGTCTCTCCTGTTGGACCCGTTTCACTTTGTATAAATAATTAAACATTAATTGGAACAAGGACTTGAACTTAGACTGCCCATTGGACTGTTGCATTGGTCTTTCTCCAGGCCAGTGAGTAGATAACTGTTTGTACAAACTTGGTAAGTTGCAGAGCAACAGAAGGAGCTGAGGGGGTCCCAAAACCTCAAAAAGCAAAGCCCAAAGACTTGTGGCAAATTCATTTAGTAAGCTACAGAACACCTGTTTTACAGTCCTGGACCTGAGTGAGGCAGAACAAGAAATATTAGCTGTTCTAGTGAAGGTTTAGTCAAATCTCCAAAGGTCATGCTTCCATCAAATTTTAAAAAGAGATATTACTTAAAAGTTCCACTTTTTTTTTCTTGAAGTGAAAACAAGTTCCTGTAGCTACACAATCCTCTAACAAATCCTCTGCATTAGGATGAAGATATTAAGCATCTTCAGCATCATGATAGCTTGATTCTTAAAAGTTTCTGAAACCTCTGGCCCAGACATGAAGAATCTCACCATTCCAGTTCTGAGTGGAGTGATTTTTTCTTCCAACACTCTTCTCAGCTTTGCTGGCATTCTTCAAATGATGACTTAGTCCTCTTATTTACATACTATCTTCACATGGCAAATATGACTTTTAGTCATATATAGTCATACAGAAAGATAAATGAAAGTAATCAAAAAAGTTCAGTGGTTAGTGTAAATTACCATAAAAGACAATATAGAAGGTAATAGATGTGTACTGTGAGGATGACAGAGCACTGGGACAGGTTGCCCAGAGAGGTTGTGGAGTCTCCTTCTCTGGAGATATTCAAAACCTGCCTGGATGCCATCCTGTGCAATGTGCTCTAGGTGATCCTGCTCGGCAGGGGGGTTGGACTAGATGATCTTCGGAGGTCCCTTACAACCTCAGCCATTGTGTGTGATTCTGCAATTCTGTGTAAAAGAAGAACAAGGGAGGTTTAGTCCTAATCATTTTACCTGCCTGGTAGATAATGTTCCATAATTACTTGAATGTTTATGTTTGGTGGTCAAATACATTTATTTTCAAACAGCTTTTTGATAAAGTTTAGGAATTAAAATCCATGTTTTACATAGCAAACTTTCTCTAAGCAGTTTTGATATCAAGAAGTTAGTATTCCTGTAGACCATGCAGGGTTCTGCTTTTCCTTTAATGTCATAAAATACTTCATTTTCATAAGCACTTACATAAATTCAATTAAGAGTTAACCAACTAAAATATACAAATATGCAGGAGGTTTTCTAAAGAACTAAAACTTCAAAAGGAGCTGGTTTAGAAGTCATGACCTTATTTTTTGCAATAACTTATGCATCATGAACTTACGTAATTGGCAAAAGATAACATATCACACTCTCAGTTTTATGTCCTTGGTTTGACAACAGTGTCAATTGAAGTATTTGCTAACTGCAGAACTATTGGAGCCTCATAGCTTAAAATGTTTTCATTCCAAAGCTGGTGTTCATACCAAATCATTTCCCTGTTATTGTTCTTTTTTAACATTACTAAATTCAGTATCAGAAATTGATAGGAGTATTCAGTATTCAGGTAATTTTAGACACCAAAAATGTTTCTGAACACTAGTTATCCTAGTGAAATAGAAATATCTGAGAATTAAAAGTATATTTTTTCTAATTAAAATGTCATCAGAAAGCACAAAAGCACACACACGAAGTGAACTCAGAATCTTTAAATGTTATCCCTTAAGTGGGAGTCAATGGGAGTGACCTGGATTTTACAGCACTCTCACAGGGTAAGTTTGAGTCTATTTCTTCCTTTCCCTAGAAATTGCTTTAAGCACAAGCCAAGACAGAAGGCTCGACTGGTCCTCTCTGTTGCAACTGGGCATCTGTACCATCCACTGAAAAGGTCAGTCATAGGAATCATAGAATCATAGAATATCCGAGTCAGAAGGGATCCACAAGGACCCTTTTGAAATACTAGGATCTTCAGGAGCTACAACAGAAAATGCATAAATTAACAAAACATTACAGAAAAGAGAGGGGTCTAAAACAAACCTCAGTGTGTTAAGATGCTTAACATCCATCTAAATTCAGTGACAAAGTGGGCTTACTTTCTTGAGGCTCTTTTTGAGTGATCTGAGGCTTAGGAGTGGGGCTTGTTTGTGTTTGTGCTGTAAAATGTGTATTTGGAGGAGAGTAGTTTTTCTTCGAGTCATTTAATAATCCATAACAATATACAACATAGAGGAAAAGAATGGCTACAGTTTTGTTAATTTGTAGTTTTCTGAATGACCACATTATAAACGAATGGCAGGAAACAATCATATGCCACCCATTCAGTAGATCATTTGCTATTTTATCTTGTCTGAAGCTGAATTTAAACTGACCTGAAGAGAAGCAGTTATGTGTCTTGAAATCTGGCAAACAGTAGATTATTGTTGCCAATGTAGATTATTTAGTGAAATCTACAGGCACCACTTTAATTCAATGCTATTGAAAAGTTTCAGTGTCTGGGAGAGTAAATTGAGACTCCCTGTTGTAAATAAACTTGGAGAAGTTATAAACAGCAACCAGGGAAGAAAAAAAATAGTCATAGTGAATAGCAGGAGAACGGACAAAAAATTAAATCTGGAAAGAATGAAACTGATATGCAGAAGAAAAAGGGACGTGCATTCATCAGGTGGAAGACATAGAAGGCAATGCAGTACTGAAAGAAATCACAAGTATAGCATGAGGGATAGCAGTGTCACACATCAAGAAAACAAAGCTCTTTCGAGCTGTTATACAAAGGTCATCACTCCAGAACAGATATGATGGTGTACTTTGGAACCAGGGAAAATTTGGCTTGAAGGAATGTCAAAAACTAACCAAATCCTTTCCTGTTTCTCTACGTGGGAACTACTGTATCTAACTTATACCCAAATTCTTCAATAATAGTCTTCTTCAAAAATGCAAAATTCTACAGGTTTTATTTATCTTTTTATGTTTCAGTGCACGCAACAAAGCAGCCTCAGACTCAAAAAATTTCAGACAAAACTAAACCAGAATGTGTTCCAGGAGTGCATCTAATGAACTCTAACCAGTACAGACATCCAGTTTGTCGGATCAACCTAGAACTATTCCAAAATAAAGTTCTTACATCACACATGATCATGGATATTAAGTCCTTGGTACCAACCTTTTTGCTCTACATCTCCTGCTTTGCATTCACTCCACACTCTTATTAGGCCACTCTACTTGCTAACATAGCTACAGCTGCTGGCAAACATTCACTTGAAGAACAGCAAAAGCTGTGATGGCCTGGAGGACCTGGTTTATTGGGAAAAAGCAGGCCAGACACACTAAAAGGGCAAAAGGATTTGTATAGCATCATTTTCCTTGGTCCCTTTGACATTAAACAGTTATGCTCATGCAGCTGTGCAGCCCTTTCTTTTATATCAGACCAGTGGCAGCCCAGGCTGGTCAGCTCAAGGACACAAAAGTGAATTGCAATAGCTAACAATTGCATAGACTTTCAGAATGTAAGATTTTAATTTGGTATCTCAGAACATAACCAAGAATGAGGCATAATTAAGATAAGAAAAGAAAAAAAAAAGAAAACTTAATTTCAAAAGACAATGTACTGGCATGACATCTTTTAAACAATGGAACAGTCTCCCAGACTCTCCCCAGTAATGGATCCTATTTGCTTGGTGCTTTTATAGCTAGACTGGCAAATGCTAGAAAACAGCCTGCAGGATATAATCTTGCCTTGGAAAGGGGTTGGGCTGGATGAACATTTCCATGTAAGCTTCCTCTCAGTTCAGAGTAAAGTTCTGGAAGAAGGATCTCTTTCTTGCTTTGTATTTGCCATATGAAGCCTATATATGGAGCTCCTAGGTATAGCAACCTCAACAAATGCCATTAGAAGTCTTGGGATCTGACACAAACCTCCTTAGAGATGACTGGTACATCTCCACTGACCTGGGGACCCTCAGACTAGCCCTTTGATACAAAAATGGATGCATACCTGCAAATGTGTGAGAAGTCAGAGCCACCCTCCCCTCTCAGTTATACAAGATGGAAATTAACAACCCAGCACTGGCACATAAAAATTGTGAAGCTCTGTCAAGTGGTTGCATTGCTGAGCTAGTATTTCCTGCTAAAATAGTGGCATGCTGACCCAGTGACATGGCTTTGGATTCAGGCTGACTTGTCAGGCTCAGGGGAAGTTTGTGCTCAGAGGAAGTTTGCATCTTTCTGCACTTGTTCTCATAGACATGTCTTTAGTTATTCTCTAGGTTAATATGCAAAATAATACAATAATAATAATAACAACATCTCCCTTTTGACTCATCCCATGTGCCTTATCTCTTTAGTGTCTGTCATCAGACTGTACATTTGAAGCATGAATTGACTTATTTTAATGTCTAATACAAAATCAAGCACTTTGTCCCAACAAATGCAAGAGAGACTGAGAGCTGCATTGTACTCATAGTTAGCATTTGAGAGTTTTGCAGGTTCTTTGGGGCCAAAACACCCCATTAAAATTTCTATCATGTTGAACTTTCTTCTCCGAAAACTTGTTTCTTATAAATGTCCCAGTTTAGCCACCATAAATGGAGTCATGTAAGCCTTACAAGTCATTTTGAAAAATCACAGCCACATTCTTGAATGCAGAGGCTACATTTTTATTTCAACAACATGAATATAAATTAGAATCTTTCCTTCTCTTTTTCTCAAAATCAAAGAGCAAGCTCTTCAAAGGACTCTATATTGTACCCCTTCAGCATCCATACATGTACAGTAAGACCAAGACCACCAATAACAAATGCAAATTATTTATTGTTATATGAAAGATAAGTACACGTAATACAGAGCAAATAGAAAAAAAAATGGAAAATGAGTTTTAAAATTAAGATTACGGAGCAGAAATAACAGGAGAAATGTTTAAACATATTGCTGCCCCAAGCATGTGAAAATTTCAATGGAAAATAACTACCAAATGTTTCCAAAGCCAACCACAGAAATTAAACGAGATTCAACTTAAACTCAATTTATTCTGATGATTTTGTTATTATAAAGGCACACATGCATGTAGTAATCACGTTGTGTTTTTTTTTTTTTAAAAAAAAAGGAAAAAAAAACAACTCTTCTGGGCTCAAAATTTGTAGAACACTAAAAAAAAAGTTTTAAAAAGAGAAATCCCTCTATTCTGTGAAACTGTTTCTGGGAACTTTCCTGGAAATCCCAGCAAGACAAGCCAAAGAAAATTATCTATGGGGAATTGTGATTGTTGCAGTGAATATGTGCTTATACTCTGATTCATTTAATTAAGCTCTTCGAGTGAATAATGGGATACAAAACAAGGGGCACACAGAAGAACAGTAATCAGTCTGTAACAAGATCATACCACTTATTAACTGTACGTTATACAAATATAAATCCAGATCAGAAAAAAAAAACATACTGCAGTTACATACTATGATTTTCAATAAAAGCTTTAAAGCAGCATTTGACAATGGTGTTAATTTTAAATTATGTAACTAGTGAAGACACTGTATACCACCCAAGATTTTAGCATGCTGGGAAAATCTCATTTCTCTTTTGAAATTATATTAAATAAATAAATAAATAAATAAGCATTTCTGAAGGATATAAATGGGGACAGAGTCAGAGGAGAAACACACACAGTAAAGAAGTTAAAATTAAAAAAAAATAGATGTATAACAGACATATTAAGCATCCAGATTACAAAGCCTGGATGGCTATTCATTTCTATTTCATTTCAAATGAATTGTAATGTGTGAAAATTGTGCTAGGAAAATAGAAGCTGCTCTTTCATAAGTGATACTGCTGTTTTTAAACAACAACTGCACTGTTAACACATTCATTTGTATTGTACTGTATTAGTAATAGTCAAAAATTGTTATGAATTTGTGGTTCTTGAGTGGAGTTCATTGATAGCCTCAATGAATTCCTTTTGGACAAGCACGTAAGACACTCAACAACTATGGATCTGTGACTGTTAATGGAACTGTCTTTAAGGAGGTCTGCAATTACATCTGGGTGAAGACTGGTCTCCAGTGGTCCACAAGTAGATGTACATCTACTCATGTTTGTTATGGTGCAGTCTGGAGGAAAGCCACTTTGGAAAAGTGACATTGAATCCCAGAAAGAATGTATAACAGGAAGTGCAAGACTCAAGGATGGAGACCGAGATGCTGTGGCTAAAGTTATAAATGATGTTGATAACTTTAATAAAGCACAGCAACACAGTTGAAAAGAAGAGCACATGCTTCACATCATTTTCTGCAGTTTCTGAGGCATCATTTGTAACACCACCACAACTAAGCCACACCACTTTGGACCAGGACTCCCAACAGTCTTTTTAAAAGTATGTTATCTCAGTGGAGCCTTGAAAATTTGCCCCAGTCAAACCGAGTGCTCAGACTTCTTAGTTTCTCACATGTTGACACTCAAGGTATGTGTGATACCAGGTTGGATGAGATCAAATAGGCCAGCAGAACAAATTTAGTGTATTTAATTTTCCCACTTAAATATATATATATTTAAAAAAAAAAAAAAAGTGTTGCATTTGGGGCACCCGCACACACATTTTTAGCACTATATGTATGAATATGACAAATTCTAGGGCAGTTTTACACAGCTTAATTACAACAGAAGGTAAAGTAAGAATTTGCACCCCACTCTTGAAATGCATACAGAGAGAAAAACGATTCATTCAAATTCCTTCTCTGTCTTACTTATGTGCAAGATTTCACCCCAACATACAGCATATCTGAACTGGCAGAAAGCTGATTGTAAACCCTGTAACACTGTCTCCCTCATGTACTTTGGGACAAAAATGCACAACCTGAATTCCAACGTTCTATTGTTCAACCCTTGAACGGCAAAAATCCACCTAGAATTAAGAAATGGGATATTCAAATAATATACAGTAAGTAATGAATTTTGCAGTCCATGCTTACAAAACAATTTCCTCACATCACCTTTCCCAGAAAGTGAAGGCTGCAATATAATATACTGTGCTAAATTAAACCTTACACAAACATTACTGACATGTACAGATGTACACTGCTTCAAGCGTTTACTCATCATATGTAATTCAAACAAACGGCAAGTTACTGGGGGCCAAGGGCAAGCATTACAAGAGGATTTTTCAGCTATTCAGAGCTGTGAATCAAAGGCAGTGTATTGTTAAATTGAATGTCTGTATATGAGAGGACTGTGGTTATAGAATATGACGGCAATGAGCACTGTACTGAATATAAATGTCACCTTATTTATCATCCTTTATTATTTTTAGGATGTTCATTGCAAGGAAATACACTTAAGCAACTTTAATTCTATACTAGAAAGCTCTCTACAAGAGAAAAACTTGATCCTAGAACTTTTCAGTAAGAACTTTTTCAATTTCTACAGTTCTTACAACTGGGAAAAGAAGCACCTATTTAAGTACAGTCTATAATGGTATTCATCATATCAGGTCATTTTGGGACACTTCCATGCAGATATTTAACTGATTATGATTTGTTTTCCTAATGGAAAATAATAATAATAATAATAATAATAATAATAATGCATTGTGCACCAAATAAAGTAAATCATTTTTACACACAGAAAGGAGGATAGGTATTTTAAAAAGTCTTTCTCTGATTGATTATAACATAGAAATGTGAGAAAATTCGAACTCCTTCAAAAGTGATTAATTAAACGTCAGTGGTTATATCACTGTCTGTTACTAGCACGTGATCAAATTTAATCACCTCTTATTAAAGATCAAGTGGCCAAAATGATGGTGGTACTCATTATTTAAGCACCATCTCTATCAATTGCCCAGATGGGATACTTCTGTCTGAAAACAGGATTGCTCAGTACTGGACCCGTTCCTCTTTTCTCAGTATGTGTGTGCTCTTTCAGCTTGGTTCCCCCTAAAATAGGACCACCCATACCCATGAAGCCTGCTGAGCCAAAGCCTGGATGATTCTGGAGGTGACTGGCAGCTCCAAAATATTCACATTAAGCCACACGGATCCAGGATCCTCCCCTTCTTGCTTTTTAATTGTCACCATGACAATGTCAACACTTAAATCACCGGTACTGAACATATGCAAGATGTGGCCCAGTTTGTATCTCTTGGAGATGTTACCTAGGCTGCTTTCAGATGCACTATTGCCTTTGCTTTAGATTTCTTAGGTTTTCTTCACAGCCATAAAACTGGAGTGTTACACTGGCAGAGAGATGGGGTGGGAATAACCCTGGGGAATATACCCCTCATGGCACAGAGAAGATAGCAACAGTAATGCCCAGTTCTTTGGATGACAGAACAAAACTGCTTAAAATGCCACTTCCAAAGACACTGTTGTAAAGGGACAGATGTCACGCCAACAAGCAAGTGCTTTTTGCAATATCTCTCTGGCATCTCACTCAAGAAAGATGAGCATGTGTCATCACAATAACTGGGATCATCTGTACATAGGAAACACAGTTACAGTAGAGTTAAACAAGGGGTAATATTCCTAAAAACAGAAACGCAACACCTTTAATATTGTAACACCTTTAATATTATGATACAATATTAGTGTTAATTTGGCCTAAGTGTAACTATTTCATAAGCACAGTGGTATTTTTAAGCAATGTCTGCTGAACTCTTTTTAAAGATATTTACAGTAGTTAAAGAAATATCACATTTTAAAGGTACATTACTAATTGCATTCTGGCAGAAGCTTAGCTGGAAACAATATTAGCACTATTTTGATACCAAAAGCTGTTACAGTTTATATTAGATAAGGTTATCCACTGACAGCTAATTGTCAGGATCAAACACCACTACAAGAATATGGTCAGCAGAAGTGACATAGGAGACTTAGGTGCAAAATTTAGGAATGAGCTTATGAAATCTGTGGGTGTACAGAAGAGGACTGGACTATTACACTGGGAGAACTGAGTGACTTCAAGGACTGAAGCAGTACAAACAGGATGAAATCCAGTGTTGCCTAGCTCAATGTCACGAAGATGGCAGCTAAAAATATCTATAAACTGGGCACTTGCCAGCTGCATGTGGAGAAGAAAACTCGAGATGTTTCACTCAAATGCAGGATTAGCATGAGCCCCTAAAGAAATGCAGCTATAGTAAACAAGAACAATTTGAAAACACATGGGGTATTTCCAGCAGAGAGGGATGTGCTGGTCATACGTCACTGGAATACTGTGTAAAATTTAGGTCACCCCTTTCAAGGACAGACACAGCTGTGCTCCATATGGGGGACATCCATAGTCACAGTCCCATCACACGGCCCCCGAGCATGTGCCTGAGCTCCCATATTGTGTCTGGGAAATCCCATGCCATGCACCACATGAACAGGAAATCCAGTGTGTGGGAAACATGAACTACACAGATGGCCAGCGAGTGCGCAGTACACCCGGCACGCTCCGGTTGTACTGGGCTCCCCAAGACAGGCCAACCCTATGGCGCTTTGTACAGGGAGACTGATACAGCTGAGAGGGTCCAGAGCTGCTGTATGTATATTTTTCATTTATCCTTTGGGTTTCAGGTCGGTCTGAGCTCTATTGCAGAGCACTGATCAAATAATGTAACGTGTGTGTGGTACACCCAGCGTGTTCCTGACATGCCACACTCATCGTCCAGGTGCTCAGCTGTCAAGCTGCATATGTGTTTGTCTGTGACTTCCAGATGTCAACCAGACCGCTGAGAAAGATTGTGCTGAACAAGTGACCATATGCTGTGCCAAGGACTCCAGTGAATCTCCTCCCATATGATGCAGGAAAACGGACTTTACATTAAACGGGTGCAGAAGGAAGCTTCTAGGATGATCAGAGAAATGGAAAATCCATCTCATGAGAAGGGACTGAGCACCTGAATAAACAGGTGCAGACCAATATGAGCTCCCTTACGCTTAGGTGGTCTCATGCTGTCCCAGAATCCATACAGACAGAATTAGTGTGGTGCTAATGAACTCTGCAGCAGATCTCACCAGCTCAGGCTTAGCATTGCCCTGACATAGCCCTGTAGGTGCCAGGAGGCGGGTAATTTGCACCCCAGCTCACTCAGAAGGTAAGCAGAGCTAGCCTGAATCTGCTCGTCCCTGTTGGGACAGGTGTGCCCCGCATGAGCTTGCCCTGTTAGCCCTGTGGAGCAGTGCCCGAAGGGGATAGGACTGCCCGACTGCTCTCACGGGGGCAGGAAAATTGTCCTCACAAAAAGACAGTGTTGGCATAAGAACAAGTGGACATAAGCCCGCTTAGATGCTTTTAAGCTGGAAACTAGAATAATTCTAACCATTATGGCAGCAAGATCTTGCAATAGCTCTCATAATCATTGGAGGCAAAGGTATAAGCAATTTTAAGGTGATATACGTGATATGTTTCTGAACAGAGTTCTGTAATACAGAGGTGCCTGAAACACTCCTATTAGACATGTCCTACTAGACGCCATCCCAAAAAACTCTGTTAGCTGTGAACTGCAAACCAAAATCCAATCAAAATCAGAAATTTAATTAAAAGCAGCTCTTCTGAGCCTGTTGCTGGCAGTCATTACACTGGTAAAAAGTGACAGCTACTTCCATCAGTCATGCAATATCAATGGCTGCTAAAGCCAGCCAAGGAGCTGGCGCAGACCACGACTGCCCAAGGACCGCCGCATTTTGTAGAAGGTATTTATAAGAAAGGATTCAGAGCCTTTTATCTCTGCTTTGATCAGCTAAGATACTTTACTCCTACTTTAATTTATATTTTGCTGCTGTCTTCCTTTTTTTTTTCTTTTCGCTCAGTTGGAGCATGATGCCAATTAAAATTAGTTAAGAAAGAAAATGTCAGTTTTTCCAAATACAACATAATTGTTCTTAAAGCAGTGTTCCCTCAGTACCTAGTAAATCCAGGGCTCTTTTGCAATAAATATTCTTCTCAGAACTCTTTCTCTTTTCTGCAAGTAG
Organism: Anser brachyrhynchus; assembly: GCF_964034855.1. Taxonomy (NCBI): domain Eukaryota; kingdom Metazoa; phylum Chordata; class Aves; order Anseriformes; family Anatidae; genus Anser; species Anser brachyrhynchus. Next base: position 54,614,356 of record NC_137699.1, read on the forward strand.
GCTTAGATCTCTTTGGTCAATTTTATTCACGTATGTATTCCTATCTTTGTATAAAGCTATGATTCCCCCCTCCCTTTTTTTTTTTCTAAATAAAAGGTCACAAATACCTTTTCGGAAAGAAAAAAAAGTGCCTTTTTATTGGTTTAAGAAACTTGAACTTGGTTGCAGGTAAGAACTAGTAGCAAGGGATTAGTATTCCCACAAATTCAACTTTATTGAAATGTCAGGAATAAAAGTACGGTTGGATTCCGGGAATCAGGTTTGCACAGATGTTAATGTTCAGAGGCAATTTGTGGCCCTTAATTTAAGTTTCACAGAGGATGGCAGACTGCTCCAGGTGTCCACAATGATTCACACATGGAGAAGAACGAATCGCAACCCAGAATTTCATATCTAAGTTTAAAATACCCATTTAATCTTTGGTTGTTTTTTTGCTGCTGGAGCTTCAGGTGGAAATGTTGGGACCTATGAAATGATGAGCTGTATCACATAGCAATGCTTGTCACAGTTTTTCCCTGTGAAGATACTGTATTGCTTAGTCTAAGAATAACTTTAAAATTCACAGAAAGTAAGAACTGTTGAGCAGCTAAAAATAAAAAGTCATAGGAGGACGTGCTGTTAGGCATAAGCACTGAGACCCTTTAAATCAGCTTGAGCTATTGAGCTAACCTAAACATTTTGAGTTGGATCCTGATTCCAGTGAATTCAAAATGATTTGTGGTGAGAACTAATGTTTCTCCTTTTATTTCTGTTTTCCTGCTAATGAGTATCAGATACAACATTGCAAGACTACTCTGTAAACAAAGTGCAAAATTAATCATTTTCAGAGGAACATTTTATTCACAGTAGGCTGCATAGGGAAGGAATTAAGCCTAAGTAAATAAACAATGAAGGTAAATAATACACAGAGAAAGTCAAAAGGTCATCAGAAGATGCAATTTAAAATATCGCTGGGTGTACGATGAAAGCAAAATATACCATTTATGAGAAAAATTCCATAATTGAGTAAAATGCTGAGTAATTTCATCTAAGCATTAAATTATTTGCAGTTTCCTGCATGGAAGCAAAAAATAGAGCTGAAACTCAGGCCCTTGTTATGCCAAAGATCTTTTCTTCATCCAAGAGCAGAGAAGCTAGCAGGTTATACAATTTTATGTCAATTATAACATTCCATATAAATAATCTATACTTGTCCAAACTAACTGACTTCCACTTCCAATTATTTCTGGGCAAAGTTTTAAAAAGAAATACTGCATTGCAATATAAAATAAGCAAATTGCATCTGTTTTGGAACAAATGAAGAATTACATGCAGTTCACATTCATCAAAATCTTTCTATCTGGCCGCAGAAGTCTATTATTAGGATGTGTCAAACCTGTCCAGAAACATCTTTCTACTGTTGATAAACAAGCTGTGCATTACATTAGGAGATTCAGATGTGTATTCCTTCCAATTCTTATGTATGTCTAGTCATTAATCCAAAACAACATTGCCAAACTTCGACCACAGAAATAGTAAAAATAAATACCAAAGGTCTGGGAAGAGAAATCCTGAGGTCACCAAGAGAAGGTAACTTCAAGGGAGTATCCTGGAAATTAGGAGTTATAAATCATCATGGCCTGAAAGAAAAATTCAGAAATTGCATAATGCCATTTTGCATGGCTAAAAATAATGGAGTCTTGGTGCAAATGCCAGGAAAAAAAAATGGAAAACTTCACAAACATTTATGTTCAAAGAAAAGGCTTCAAGCAAGCAACTTACCTGATGAGAGCAGAAGTGCAGAGCGATTGTACCTTCTAGCCTTGTGTTTGGACTACCACTTGCTCGGAATGGGTCTGTCATACTTAAAGCGATAATTTACACAGAACTAGCCCACATTAGGTACGTAATATACATTTTTATGACATTGTGGATAAAAGGTTAGTAGTTTAATGATCTCAATTCTATATTCAAATGTGGACTGATATTTCTGCCTTTCTGGGAAGAGTAAACTCCTTCATTTTTGATAATTATTTGTTCCTCGACTCTACGGCTTATTCAAAAACGTCAAACCACTGCTGGGTAAAAGCTTTATATTGTAGAAAATGAAGGTCAACCTGAAGAAGATTATCCTACACATGATCCCTAAAGATTTGTCTTGAATAAATGTTTTTCTAAATGCTATTTTTCCTCCCTTCCCCTCTGAGCATGTTGCAGATTGAAAATTCATATGTGTGTGTCAGTTCAGGCAGGGCACGTGCAATTGTCCGAAAACTCGAGAATTATTAAACGATATTATTTTAAAATTCTGCACTTGCTAAGGAAAGTGAGATGACAGAAAACGCTTCCTGAGACTTCAGCCCTCCTTTTGTCTGTTATCATACTACATGACTTGGGTAAAATCCTGATCACAAGGAAGGCAATGGGAGTTTTGCCAGTGCTCATTCAAGGCTTTCACCACACAGACCTCAGGGCTCTGAGAATCAGCCTGGAACAAAGCATGCCAGCCAGCAGTGAGATTACCCCATGGAAAGGAAGTTCAGAGGAGCAGTGTTTCCTTTACCCCAACAAAGCCCGGACCCAGCCTGTCAACTCAGAAGTATCCTCTTAACATTTTGAGAAAATACCATGACCAGGCTGCATCATTTAAAAGATTAAAAAAAAAAAATAACCTTAGCTGTAAGCCTGCTATTCTCATCTTTCTAAATTGTGCTAGTGCATTGAAATTTGCTATCAGTGGAAGCACATTGTTATAAAATGCCACACGTGGTGAATTTTGTTACAATCTTTTCAGAGAACACTGAGATTCCAGCAAATTGCACATCCTCATCCTTCTCTGCACCACACCTGAAACCAGCATGAAAAAAAAGACAATGGAAGCAGTATTTTCTCTTTCTGCCAAGGACTTCATCTGTATTCAATGCGTATAAAGTTGCCACTTAAGTATAACTCTATGGGGTTCCACTTCTGGACTAGACTGTTGCCTTTGCTGCAGAGCAAGCCATTCAGATGACTATAATTACACCATAATACCAGGGGGTCCAGCCTGAGCTCTTGAGCCACAGCAGCTTGTGAGCAGTTTGCTTGGTGGGTAGCTTGGCACAGGGGGCTCTGGATAATCTGATTTCCTACTGCTGGAGGAAGTCAGTCAGCAGCTGCTGCTGAAGTTGACATTGCCAGCTCAACCCTAAAGCCAGCTGTGCACCCCATCCAGCTCCAGTAGGACCTTGTGACAGCCGCTGTCATCTGCCATACATCTCCTGTTCTACACATCGTCCTTGCATTGAAGCTGGTTTGGGAAATCTCTGCCCTTAGCACATTCTCACAAGATAATCCCACCTAGGACCAGTCTGATAACATTGCTAAGGCAGTCTGATGGGCTAGTCCTGATACTGGCCTAGATACATGCTCTGGCTGTTTATCTTGTGCCTTCACTGCATTGCATCGTTTGGTTTTGTCATGAGCAGGGAGCTAACCTAGCAGGAAATAACTCAGTTCGTAGAGCTAAGCTTTTCTGCTCCCTTAGTTGCCTGAACCAGGTCTCCGTGGGTCATTGCAGCATCACAGAGCACAAAGTGCAAGCAGAAGCGAGGAAGGAGCAATAGGGTAGGAAATTGCACCTTTTGGTGTTCATCAACTTGCACTGTAAGTAGTGCTATTACTGCTATTTCAGGGCTCCTGAAGTAAACCCAGTCCCCAAAATCATCTGGGTTCACAAAAACAGAGATTCAGTAAAATCCCCTCACTCTCTCATCCAGAACCTCTCAGTTATCTGGTTTCTATCACAGCCTGATAGGCTGCTGGCACAACAGGGGCACTAGTGGTGTAGAGACAGGTGCAGAAACCCATCAGCACATCAGGGGTCTGCCACTAAGTCAGTGCTACAGAGCTTTGGCAGGTGGCTCAAAGGCTCAAGAAAATGTTGGTTTCCACTTGGGGTGGAAGCTGAGTGTTGCGCTACAAGACCTATAGTTCTGGAATCAGTACTCCCTCCAAAATAAACAAATCCATCCCAGTTCAACCCAAAATGAGCAAGAAGTGGGGAAAAGAAAAACATTAATAAGCTTCAGTGCAGGGAAACTCTTTGTCATATATGTCATACTTGTCACGTATTCAAAGGTGAAAATGCTGGGGTGGGGAATCAAAGCCCGTGGCTCTGCTAGTGATTTTACACACTGGTCTGCAGTGCAGCACTTATTTTATTTCAATTCTCTAAGCTACTCAAAGCATTGGCTAGCTCCTTGACTTTGCATGTTTTTTTCTTGAGTCATGTATATATTAAAAAAAAGAGCAGAATTAAAACATGTGTCATCTAAAAGTGATGAAAGATTACGAGGGATGTAGGTCCAGAGACATCCAGACCCATGCGCAGACTCCAGCCTTCCAGTAACTTCTTTGCAGAGGCCTCGCTAAGGGCAAACAAGTGCAAATGGAGTTTAGCCACCTTGGATTTAGCATTTACCCAGTTCTTACAGATACCAGACAGCAAACTACCGCTGCACTGCCACACCTCTCCACAGCTGCTGGAAATGGGTGGCCGCTTACACGAGGCGAAATTGCTCAGCTCTTATTTCAGGGCCCGATCCAAATGTCAGTGGAGGCTTTTTCATCTCCCTCTCATAAAGCTTAGTTCTAACACGCTAATGACATGTAGCCTAGCTGACATGAGAGGTGGAATTCTTCCAAAACATATTTTGTTTCCTGTCAGAAAGCATTGCGTGCCTTTGCCCAGGAAATTATAAAACAGAAAATAAACATGTAAATATACCATTTCAACACATCCTCTACATCAAAGCTTGTTTTTAATGTTTTTAATTTCAGCTTTTTGAGGTTTTGTTTTAAGTTGCTGAATTTATTTTGTAGCTCCTGTTTATAAAAGAACTTTTAAAGAGTTACAAATTACATTTATCAAATCAAAAAAACCTACAACTATAAAGCTCTCAAAAAGGCAAATAATGTGAACCCTGCAAGTGCACGCGTGCAGACACACACAAACTTCTATATGCGTAAGGTTACTGGCTACTGAACCACAGACCACATGCAGAAGAGTAAAAACCACCCATAACCAGATGTGCCACTGTAAATCTCATATTTTAGACTATATACTATGAACTCTTCAACGTGCAGGAAGACACAAGTTCCCACAGTATTAGTAGCAGTGATAGGGATTCCTAGAAAGACCCATTACCTTCAGGTACCTAAAAATAGCCCAGCATCCCAGAGGAAGGTACTGCCCTTGCGTAGTACATGGAGGGCTTATTGGGGCATGATTTTGAAAAATATCCAGCACAACACAGACACGCGAATGGCAGTGACACATCACTTCAAACCTCCCTAAAACCAAAGACAGAATTTCACCCTTTCCCACGGAGTTTTGTGTAAATACAAATGAATGCTGTACTTAGACTGAATGCAGCAGTGCATGACTTGCAGAGCCATGCAGAGCCACTGCTTCTTTAGGAAACAGCAGCCTCAGGTTATACTTGAATTTTCCTGTGGTAGGGAAGGGTAGCGGTGGGCCATTGCAGCAAAGTGCTTCAGTTCCCTGCTCTATCCGCAGCTGAATAGGAAACCCCAATTCAAATGTTTCCTTCAAGCTATAAAAATAAAACCTAGTTGATTCCAGGGATTAGAGAAAAACGCATTTCCAAAGTCCCTATTCAGCTACAAATACGCTATTTAAGACCAAATACTTTTTTTTTTTTTTTTACCTCGGAATATCTCTCACTGATCTGGTAGAGCAAAGTTTGTTGATATTCAGGGTTGCAAAGCCATCTGTTTACTCAGGCTTTTGTCTGTCAGCATAGTTTGAAGAGGTCGCTTTTAGAGATCAATTTTTTTTCCTGGGGGTTTCTTCAGAGCTACCACAATTTGTTATTGCGTCTGTTTAGAGGCTTTAATTTGTGGTTTTCAGGATTGCATAACTGCACAGAGAGGTGGTGAGAGGCCCACATGAAGAGTTCAAAATAAGTTTGACAATATAGTAAATATCTACTCAGTAATTTTCCCTGGACTGAGCACCACAGAATGCCAAAAAAGTTATTAGTCAGGCTAGTGTATGAACGTGTAATTATGAGGACCGGAGCATATATTTCCATTCAGATACTACAACACTGAATTCACTCCACTCGCTGTTGACACCAGCTGAAGACGATCCATGGGGGGCTGCAACCCAAGCGCCCACTTAGGTTGTTCTAAAAGAGTCTGTTTCGAACCAGATATAGAAAAAAAATAAAATGAGATTTTAATTGTGCCTTTTATTTGGAGTTCTCATAATAAGTTACATAAAAAATGAAGTAAGCCGCCTGGACTCCCAGGAGGAAGAGGCTCAGCTTTGGTTTTTCCATGTTGCAGATGTCAGATGGGAGGCACAGAGACGTGCACAGCCACGTTTGGAGAAGCGCTCGCTGCACCCGGGGCAGGTTTCAGGTTCTGTGGGTCACTAGGAATCTGTAGCCAGATACCCGGCATTGACCACATGCAGAAACAGGGCTCTGATATGCACATTGTGTGCTTGGGTTGTGCATCCCCAGGGTCCGGGTGGCAGGCACCTGTGTGCATGCTGCTACAGCAGCACCTGAAGGCCTGAGTCATGCCTGCATAGCAGAGGGCAGCACTGGGTGTTCTGGGCAACCCTAACACCCCTTTCTGAAGAAGCTGGTGAGGAAATGATGTTCACACCACAAGCTGGGAACCCTGCATCAATGGAGTGGCAAGGCTGTGAGCAGAGCCATCGGTTTTTGCCTAGTATTGTGTCTAGACACCAAACTAGATTTAAGCCGCATACCTCTGGTACAGGTCTCCATCTCGCCCAGCAAGAAGGAATTTATGGGCTATAAATTCCTCCTGCCTGGGTAAAGACTGGAGGCAGCTAGTCTGTGCTCGCCTCTGTGTACTGCAAGCATTTCACCACAGGTAACACAGCCCCCAACCCTAAAACTGGTGTTCGCACACCTGCTCTGTGGACGGGACACACGGGTCCACCCGACATTGCCCACGACATGCCTCTTCATCCCGCTGCTTGAGGACTTCGCTAGGCCCGCTGATGCAAGGGGCTGGGATTTCTACTTCGCAGGACAACACAACACAATACTGCTGCTTCCTCCTGAGTTGCTGCGAGGGGGCTTCGAGGCTTCCATCTCACCTGGGTGCAGTGGGCGACGTAGTGGGGGCCGCGGCCGGCTGTCCCCACTGCCGACGGGATGGGTTCCAGGGGACAAGCCCAGAGGGCGGGACGGGACGGGACGGGACGGGACGGGACGGGACGGCAGCCCCGGGAACGCTACGCCGGCCCCATCCAAGCCGCCGTCGAGCTCTCCCGACGGCCTCCTGCGGCACGGCCCGGCCCCGCCTTCACACCCGGCCGGCCCCGCCAGGCAGCGGACACCCGGGGGCCGGGGGGGTGGCAGGGTCCGGCGGCTCCCCCCCTCCGCCGCCACCACCACCGGCACGGCCGCCGCCGCTTCTCGGGCAACAGCTCCCCTTAGCGGCCGCAGCGCCGCCCGCCGCCCGCCCCTCCTCCGCCGCGGGCCAGCGCCCGCCGGCCGGAGCCCACCTGGCACCCCCTGAGCCCCGCCGCGGGGCCGGGGCAGCGCCCGCCGCCCGCCCCGTCCCGTCCCGTCCCGTGCGCCCCGTGCGCCCCGTCCGTCCCGTCCTGTCCCGTCTCCTCCCGTCCCGTCCCGCCCCGCCGCGGGAGGATGCGGGCGAGACCGCGGGTTCGAGCTCCGGTGTCCCCGGTGCCCGGTTGTGGCCGTGCCCGCTTGTGGCTGTGCCCGGTTACGACCGTGCCCGGGCCGGGGGCTGAGGAGCGGGGAGGGACGCGGCGCGGAGCGGGCTGCCCGTCCCTGACACCTGCGGGCGCCGCCGGGACGGCGCTGCCCCGGCCCCGCTCCTGCGCGGCCCCGACCCCGCTGTCGGGGCGGGGGAGTGGGGGGGGGGGCCGGGCTGCGCCTGTTGCATTGTCCCTGGCGGGGCTGGCAGCGAGCGGCCGCCGCTATCTGCGGCCGGGGACCCCGGCCGTGCCCTATCGCGGACTCTCTGCTGGGGCCTGATAGCGGCTGCTCCCTGCTCGGCTGCACGTCCCCTCGCAGCTCCCGCCGGGGCTCTCTCCCCCTTTGTCTGTGTATTTTTAGGTCATTAGAGTGGAGGGGTAGGTAATCCCCAGGCTCAAGTTCCAGAGGGGCGGGTTCTGGCCGGAGGTGGAGTCACTTTTCATTTAAATCCCTGACTATAAAATGGGCTTAAAGAGAAGCGGGATCTCAGCCGTGCCGCGCAGACCCCGGCAAGCAGGGTACGTGGGGGCCCCCGGGCAGCCGGCGCCCCGCAGCACCAGCCGCGACGATGCTCCACTCCCTCGGCGTTCACACCTTGCAGCTGCTCACCCAGGCGGCCGCCTGCATCCTCCTCTTCCCCCGCTTCCTGCTCACCGCCGTGATGCTCTGGCTCCTAGATTTTCTGTGCATTAGGAAGAAGATGCTACTGATGCCCACGGCGGAGGAGGTGGCCAGAGCCAGCGAGGGGCCGCCCCCCGACGACCCCCCGGTCTGCGTGTCCGACTCCAACCGCATGTTCACGCTGGAGTCGCTGAAAGCCGTGTGGCACGGGCAGAAGCTGGACTTCTTCAAGTCGGCGCACGTGGGCTCCTTGGCCCCCAACCCCGAGGTGATCCAGCTGGACGGGCAGAAGAGGCTCCGCATCCTGGACTTCGCCCGCGGCAAGAGACCCCTCATCCTCAACTTCGGCAGCTGCACCTGACCCCCGTTCATGGCCCGCCTCCGGTCCTTCCAGCGCCTGGCCGCGCACTTCGTGGACATTGCCGACTTCCTGCTGGTGTACATCGAAGAAGCACACCCCTCCGACGGCTGGGTCAGCTCGGACGCAGCCTACAACATCCCCAAGCACCAGTGCCTCCAGGACAGGCTGCGGGCAGCTCAGCTGATGAGGGAAGGGGCGCCCGATTGCCCCCTGGCCGTGGACACCATGGACAATGCTTCCAGCGCCGCCTACGGTGCCTACTTCGAGAGGCTCTACGTCATCCAGGAGGAGAAGGTGATGTACCAGGGAGGCAGAGGACCAGAGGGCTACAAGATCTCGGAGCTCAGAAGCTGGCTAGACCAATACAAAACCCGGCTCCAGAGCCCCAGCACGGTGGTCATCCAAGTGTAAAAAGGACCTGGCAAAAGGCGCAGGGGCGGAGAGGGGAGGGGAGGGCGGGAGGAGAGGTGGCGAGGGAGAAGGCACCGCGACGCGGATGGCAGGAGCCCTCCTCCCCGGGGACACTCGAAGGAGGCTGCCGTGCGAGCTTTCGAGCAAGATGTGCCATAGTCCTTTCTCTATTCAAATCATGTTGATTTGCCAGCCACGCTCTGTCGATACTGTATTCCCATGTGCGTTTTGTAAATAACTCTTCTTTTTTTTTTTTTTTCTTTTATTTGGAGAAGCGTTTACTAATTTTTAAGGAGGCTCTCTTCCTTCGGGATCTGTTCCCAGCTGCGTGTGTGCGCGGGTGTGTGTCTGAAAAGTTGTGTACAAGTGCTCCGTGCTGCCTAGCAAGTGCTAACTGGGATTTCTAGTATTTCTTTGTGATGACCGATTTTGAAATGGGTTTCTCTAATGCCAGGAAATCGCGTCTGATGTTGTCAAGTACTAGAACTGCCAATAGCCAGAGCTGAACGGAATGTCCTATTTATGGGGGGGTTTTGTAAGACGTTCGTTCACCTTTTTTTTTATGAATTTTTTTAAATAATAAAGGTTGAGTAAATACACGTCTAACCTTGCCCGTCTCTCTATCTCGCTCCAGAGCGCCACATTCACTTTCCCTTTTGCCTACCTTGTAGCGTCCTCTTCGCGGCCGAGGAGGGGAACGCGAAGCGGCAGGAGGGAGAGGATGCGCAGCTGGGGGCGGCGAGCAGGGCTGCGGCAGGACCCGAAGAAGAAGGGGGGCACTGAGGGTCCCCAGGGGAAAAACACACCTCCGGGGCTCCCGCGGGAGGGGGAACGGCGCTGGCCCTAAAACCCACACCCGAGGGACTGCGCGCTCCTTCATTCACCCCGCCGAGCCGCCCCCCGGGGCTGCGCCCGGGGAGAGCGAAGGTGCACAGGTGAACCTCGGCCAAAACAAGTGAACCTCAGCCAAAACTCCGGAGGGGTAAAGCCGCCCCAGCAGGGCGAGCCGCCCCGTCGAGGACGCCCCGTCGAGGGCGCTCGGGCGGCTCCGAGGCGCCGGTGCCTCCCCCCGGTTGGGAGCGGGCGCGACCGCACCTGCGGCGAGGTGGGACCGGCCCCGCGGGGCTCGGGCAGAGGGGCTCGGGGCTCAGCCCCCCCGGGGGCCGCGCTTCCAGAGGGAGAGAGGCGGTAGGGGGTGCCGGAGACAGCCGACAGGTGCTGGCGAGCGCGGAGAGCATCCTGCGAGCCCCGCCGAGGCCGCCCGGGAGCCGCCAAGCACCTCCCGTTGTGCCTTAGGGCAGTGGCACGACGGGGCGGCCCCGGCGGGGCTGTCCTCCCCGGCGAGCTTCGGCAGCCCGCGAGGGAGAGGCGGGGGCCGAGAGGCCCCCAAGGGACCCAGGTGCCCCCCGGGACCTTTTAGGACAAGGAGTCCCGCCGAGCTCCGACGGCACGCCGCTCAGCCGCCCCGACGCCAAGCTCTGCGCCCTCTCCAGTGCCCCGGAGCCCAGGGGAAGCCTCGGGCGCATCCCCAGCTGCGGGGCGGCAGCGGCGGGACCCCGTCCCCGCTCCTCCAGGGCTCATCCGTGCGGGATCCGCACCCCGGGGTCGGGGGGGAGGCGTCGGTGGTCGAGCGGCTCCCAGCGGCCGGGCCGGGCGGCACCTTGCGGCGGGGGCGCCCCGGTTCCCCTCCTCCGGCCCCACGGGGGACCGGGCCAGCTCTTTTCGCCAGCCCCGGCTTCGCAAGCATCTGCCCGGCGCGGCACAATCTCGGCTGCCTCTTACATAAGGATGGAGCCGCTCGGCCGCCTTCACACGGGCTTCCTGCCGCGGGAGGAACCCAGGTCTCTTGGGGCGATGCGAAAGGCATCGGAGGAGACCGGAGGAGCCCAGGGCAGCGGGCCCGCAGCAGGTGGAGGTGCCGGGGGGCTCCGCCAGCCCCGGGGCGGCTGCTGCTCCCCGCCGCCCCCCGGTGCCACCGTGTCCCGGTCCCCTTTCGCCACCCCACAGCCACCCTTTGGCGGCAGGCGCCCGGGGGGACCCACGCAAAACCCGAGGCTGTCTCCACCAGACCGGGCACAAGGCTGGCACCAGCTTTTTTTTCTCCACAGCTTTTTCTCCTCGCTTTATAATAAAGCCCTTCTTTGCTTTTTCACCTCGCTCTCGCCTTTCCATGCCCGCTTTTGGCATGATTTGGGTAGGACCCCGAGTTGCGGGTAACCCCCCGGCACGTCCCCACCCGGTCCAGCCCCCAGGATATTTTCCGGTCATACGGAAAGAAGAGGTCACTGTCCTTGGCTGGTTTCTTTCTACTAGTGAAAGAAACTTTCATCTTCACTTTCTGCTACTAGCGGATTTTGGTCAAAGGGTATCGGAGGTCAGGGGTTTTTGTTTGTTTGTTTGTCTTGTTTCTCAATAAGTCAGCTCTCTAAAGCTACATGCCTCCTTTAAACCGAACACAGAGCTCTTATTTATCGCTTCGTCTTTAATCAGCATTAGAAGAAGAAAATGCAGTGAAAGCCTGGAACCCCTGAAAGAGATCATACTTCTCCTCTGCACAAATCAAAGTTATCTGCTCTTATTATGCCTTCTATTTAAAATGAATCATGAGCCTCCATCCCAGTGAGCTTCCTCGGGGGTACTTGTTTAGCACAGATTGGAACAATATGCTCTACATCTAAAAAGCCCGGGATGTCAGAACCCTCTCCAGCTGATACAGAGTATTGAGAAATATCCTATCTTTAAAACACATTTTTCTTGCCTTTCCACCCCTCCACCCCCCCTCCCCCCTCCCCCCCCAAGTGCCTGACGAACAGAAGTCAGAGAGCAGGGAAGAGATTTATCAGAGAGAGAGATCTAAGTGGTGATTACGTGTTCTGTCAATAATTAATTGAATTATGTCCTCGGCATAATCGCATGCAGTCCTCAAGCTGGGAGGGGAACAGCAAGAAGGAAGTCGTCGTGTGGTCGGAGGGGGATCTCAGGACATGGTTCCAGTCATTGAAATGTGATGTAACATTGCAGTCTGGTGCATTCTGAGGCACAAATGGGGAAATACAAACGAAACCAACCACTCAAGTATTATTTGCTTTACAACAGACAGGCAGCAAAAGCACTTGTTTTCGTGGCATTTTTTCGTTAGTTGTTTTCATTACTGCTTTTTTATCTGTTGGCGATTTAAAGGTGTTCGATGATGAACAGACCAGAGATCCTACTCCTTTGACCCATAAGCTGTATGTTCTCAGTTTTGTATTGTTCACCACACACTAATTGACTAAATTTGATGTTTCTGATGTTTGAAGTAAACTGGATGAAATTAAAATCAGTCCAGCAAAACATCATATATCCAATATAAATCTAGAAATGACACATTCAAAGAACCTTGCAAGCAAATTCTTACCCTGATACTAATTTTTCTGTACTTTTTCCAGTCACAAGGGAGATCATCATGTCATTATTAATTTATTATTTACTAAGAGCTGTTAGAGTGCTCTTTTGGTACACAAATGCAAGAAAACAAAGAGCTTGATTCATTTCTCTCACAAGTTTTGCACTGGTGTAACTTCAATGACACGGGTGTAGTCACTTCAGAACCACCTGGGTGTAATTATGATCAAAATCTGGGCTATTGCACTTCCTTTGCTTTTCTAATGGTTCAAAACCGCTGTTTTTCTACAGCATGCTGCGGAAGACAAGACAGCTGTTTGAAAATAGAGCTCAAAAATCATTCTCAAGTTCCTCCTCACTGAGAGTGCCAGTGTCTTAAATCCTGCCAGCACTTGGGAATGTCAGCATGTTTCCTCACCATCCTGCACCCTCCCTACAGTGTGAGAGTTGTGCACCCCATCGATACACGCTCCCTCGCACGCGTTAAGGCACATCCTCTCGGTGTCTTGGGATTTAAATCAGGTATCTTTCCGTGTTAAATGCTTTTAAGCATCCAGCTGCCAAAAGGAATTTGGCACCTGCATCCTTCTTTGCAAATTTCTCCTTTCAGACTAATTCTTGATGATGCCTCTCAAATAGGGTTCATTTCTGACCTCCGCTTAATTGATTACTCCAAGTATTTCTTGTTTTTGGCCTTCCACCTGCCACTTCAGAGATTTTGGAAGTGGTTTACAGTGGCAAATTCACTAACAATCAATGGCCAAAAACATCCTAACTAGAACAGTGATCATTATTCAGTACTTTCACATTACTTCATACTTCAGTAATGTGAGAATACCGAGACAAGGTTAAAATACTTCAGCTAATGTTTTATATAATAATTCTTCCCAGGGTCAGAATGTACAACACTTATGCTCACAAGATTAAGGATACCACAGTCTGGTCCATGGAGCTCCTGAGCCCATCAGACAGAGAAGATCAGGCCTATCTTTGTTCCTTCTTTCTTTTCCAAGTTAATAGCTGCTTCCTGACTTGATCTCTTGTTTATTCCTTGAAAGGGAATTATAAATGAAAACCTACACCTGCAAGCAGGAAGCATTTGCTTCTATTTCCTTTCAAGTAATAAATATCCTCCCATCTTGAAAGGACCTTTAGGATGTGGCTAGATGGGGCGAGGTAGCTCAGCCTCCAACACATCATTCCCCAAGTGCCCAGAATTATCCTGGCACAGAGGTACACCCTGAATGCCCAAAAAAGACAACATCAAATTGCTGCAGTTCTTACCAGAGATGTTCACAGATGAATTGGGCACATGGCCACTGGCAGAAGGGGATTCCCATCATCAATTATAGAATAATGGGCACTACTCTAATCTATAAACAGATTTAAATTTTACCAAATCTCCTAGCAATAGGGGTAAGGACCATGACAAAGTTTTCTGTCTCTTTTGTCCGTCTTCTCCCTCTCACTTTCTTTGGCTTAGACAGCAACTAGTGCTGGAAGAGTCTGTCTTTCACCAGACTATTACATCCACTCTAAGGCACCCTGGGAGGCAGTTTTAGAGTCACATTCCTATTGCCTTGGTGCCTCCTACTTTTTTTTTTCTTTTTTTTTTTTTTTTTCTGAAGAGTCAGTCGGGACATACATTTCTTGCAGTAGCCAAAACTCAAAGTTAAGTATACTGATTCAGTCACTTCCAGGTTATCAGGCACAATTCCTCAGATGATGTGCCACACTGTAGAATTTAAACTAGCTCCCATAGCACAGAACCTCGTGTCAGGTATCCTAAATGTCGAAAAATGTCATGTTGAAATATCTTTCAGAGCTTTTTCAAAGCTCATTTAACTTCATAAACATAATCATGCTGACGATAAAATTAGTGCTGAAGATCTGACAGTGGAAATAATTCCTAAGAATAAAAATCATTACATAAACTAAGGATACATTTTAAAACATACATTTATGAAAACTGACATTTTATTATGTGAAAAACAAAATTTAGATGTACATATTATCAATTTTAAAATTGCTATAAGGGAACTGACCCTTACAAAAACTATGGAACCAGGCTGAAGAAATTCAGAAGTTGCACAATTCAAAGCAAGAAAAAAAATGCTGTTTAGTTTCTTTATCCCGTACCATTTGTGATGAAGGACAATCAGGAAAGAATAGGGTGTAAGGCTGTTGTCAACTGGATTTGTAGCACATGGACGTAGAGAACATACTGTGCTACTAACGCTTCAGACATATGCATACAATTGCAAACAGAGATCAAAATTAGTCCAAAGTGTTTTTGGAACATTGGAAAGGGAGAGGCAGGGGGTTGTGCATTTTATAGAATGAAATATTTATTTCAAAAAGTGATAATTGTACAAAAAAATTAAGCAAGTTACCAAGTTAATTTCTACTTCTTTTCACTCTGAGTGGAACACAACCATTGCACGTATGTCAATGAATCATGAACTGTTCTGGGGAAATACAAAATATTAGATGGAACTCAGCAATCCTGTTTCCTCTATTTCTTTATTTTTTTTTCTTTTAACTTCATATTCTCTTCTCTGGAATGCATACCACTGCACTGATTATGCTAAGCTCTAATATTTTGATGTTCATAGATCTATGATTTTTTTCTTAGTGTTTAGCTGATTGATGTATCTCAGATAATGAATAATCTACCATAACATCAAACTAAGTCAATGGTTAAGGTATTTGTAAAGCTTGGAACCATCCCTCAGAACTAACCAGCAAGACTTCTTCTATGCCCATGAGATGTCTTCACTTTATTCACTCAGCCAAAATATTTCCAGAAATTATCTATTAGTAGGAACAGAACAGAAGAAAAAAGAACAGATCAAGGAAAAAATGTCATTGATCTCACTTTCTGTATTTTTATTGACTGTATTTCAGACCCACTCTCATAAATACAAGAGAGGGTTGGAGAAACTCTGAAGTGATTTACGGGTAGAATTGAAACATACTGGTGTGTACTATAGAAATACATCTCTATTTCCTAAAGTTGGATAGAAGCTATCCGGAGGGATAAGTATTGGCACTTCTTGCAGACACTGCTGGAAGCTGGAAAGATCTCCCTTGTCTTTTACTACATACATTGTGTTACTATAAACCCGTTTGGGAATCTTTTGTTTGTTAATAAATCTAATCCTTAGGAAAAAGACTTGACAAAAAGGAAAAACAGGCTTTATTTTATATTTCCAGTTATTGTATGCACCCGCTGACTCACTATTCATTTCCAGATCTGTCAAGGGCTTTTTTTTTGCTCCTTTCATAGTGCCTCATGGATCCAGGAAGGGGATGGGGAAAAAAACGTCTAGCAGGTAGGGTCTCTGAGAGAGACTGCAGTCTGCACTACAAGTGCATGAGACACGGACCAAGCTGCAGGATGATGAAATGAGGTAGCCAGTTGTCTATTTCCCATGCACAGCACATGACAGTTGACAGATATGTCTGGCTAAGTATTTTCTGTGAACCTGGTGCTATTTTTAATGCCAGGTGAACAATCAGGGCATTCATTGCAATTCCCATGTCATTCATTTTCAGACAACAGATGTGTCATCATTGTAAAATGGAATTTGGGTGGGTTTTTTTTGGAAAAGAAATCAACACTTAAGCCATACTTTTGAGCAAGTCAAAAGACACCCAAGGGTATGATTGCCTTGTATGCTGTTCTTTTTAATAAGGCCAAGGAAAAGCATCACTGGTTGGGATTATAATCAACTGCTGCTTTAATGCAGACAATTGAAGAAGGCTCCTTACTGATGGTTGTAAATTCATTATTAAGGATACCACTCAGAGTCATTTGGCATGACATTTTTTATGCACAGAACAGAAGAGTGCAATATTAGCTCCTCCTGAGTGATTGGATGAGTTGTACATTCATTAATGGACATATCAGAAAATGTTTCCCAGATTTGACTTATCTCCTACACAAACTCAAAAGATGCAGATTGTCTTGCTGTTGTTTACTCAAATTTTTGGTGCATTTTTTCACTCTGTCCAAGATCCTGTTTATTTGAGAACCTAGCATCATTATGCATTGTAGATTTTACTGCTGACTTTGAGATCACAACAGTCTGGCTGTGTTCACCATGTATTATGAAATCTACAGGATGATGAGAACAACTTAGTTGCACTAATCCTATAATAGATAAACATTTCTCAGCTCAGTACTTTGAGAAATTAACGAATTGGTAGATTGTAAATCCAGTAAATCTGGATAAATTTTTGGTTCAGTGTTTTATCCACCCAAGTTGCCAGTTCAACATGGCTAAAATCCACAGGTCTTCCATCTGACAATTACAAAATTATTCTAACAAGAATTCATTAAAACATAAACACATTAAAACTAAAAACTCAAAAGAATCTATACTAATATTTTCATCATAGACCACTTTTTTTCATTTAAGATGTTTCATTTCTAAATATACCTAGATTTAGTTTTCCAGAAAAGATATACGAAACAAAGAATGAAAAGTTTCATTTTCCATTTTGGCCAACTCAAGAATCTATGTTTTCCTATTACACAAATGAAATAAAATATATATATTAATCAAATTCCCTGCTCTCTAGTCTTTCTTCCTGTTCATGAATCATTCATGAACTGGTTATGATCTGTTAATCTATTCTTTATCCACACACTTCATCAATCAAATTACATGAACAAATTTCAGCCAAGAACATATCAACTAATTGTTCATTGAGGCTATTTATTTAACTGTGATATATGACCATCATTTATACGAACAGCGTCATATTTGTGCCACTGCTGGCTATATGTTGTTATTTTTTCTAAAAGTACCACATCTGATATTTCTCAGATGTGGATTCTCAGACAAATAATCATTAAGTCTTTAAAAGTTATACAGAGTTTCTAACCAGTCAGTGGCGCTGTCCACCACAAATGA
This sequence comes from Anser brachyrhynchus, assembly GCF_964034855.1. NCBI lineage: Eukaryota > Metazoa > Chordata > Aves > Anseriformes > Anatidae > Anser > Anser brachyrhynchus. The sequence continues at coordinate 54,631,806 of NC_137699.1, forward strand.
GCCATCAGCTCATTTTCAGTTTTGTGAACAAATATGTTCTATTTAACTGCATGCACAAACTATACATATAGTTGGTAGGCGAGACTAGACAATAAGAATAATCTTTTACAACAAACAAACAAACAAACAAATAAATAAATAAATAAATAAGCTTAGAGTTCAGTACTTAGACTTCCAGTATAATTTCTTTCTCCACATAAGTAATAGTGAGAATCCAACCACTCCTGAACTGCCAGATAGTTAGGACACTCACTTAAAGGAGGAGGCTCTGGTAAAAGTCTATCTCACATTCTGGGATTTAAACTTGGAGTTTCCATATTCCTGACCATGTCATAGCCTATGAACACAAACCATTTCCTTGGAACTTTGGCAGAATAGGTTTTGATCAACATTTGTGAAGGATGGCCGGGGAAATATTTTTCACTTTCATTGCAAAGGTACTCATTCAGGGTATAAAACAGGTATGTTATAGTAACAAGCAAAGAATCAGGTACATGCCATAGCTATGTGAGGCTACTATTTATTTCCAGATTATTATCATTCTTCTTTATTTTATTCTGACCAGACAGTCTATTCTGACTTGAACAACATTCCCAATGAAAATTTGCTGTTAGCCAATACATTCCCACATAAAATAGCTGTTTCCACAAATGTGAATTCACCAAAAAAAAATAAAATCATTGAAAAGCTTCAGGCTAGCCCTAGGATGGACTTTCGGACTTGCATGTAACTGACTGGTCAATATGTTTACATATCTTACCCTGCTGTGCATACGACCAAGCATTGTGTAGGCAGGCATGCTGGCCAATAAAATCTCAAAAAGCAGTGAAACGTTCCCATCAATGTAAGCAACAGTTCTCATTATAAATAATTGTTTTGTCATCTCTCCCCAGGCTCATTTTCTTTCCTTTCTTTCTCTCCTGCCTGCATTTCCTCAGAGATGTTCTTTCTTCATCAACACAGCCTTGTGTTACTTCACTGCAGCTCTGCTGCCCTCCATTCTAAAATCTGGCATTACAGTGAAACTTCCAAGAATTCCATTCTCTTAAGCATTATGAGTCACACTGTAGTCTTCAGCAATATTTTTAAAACACCAATGTTTTTTTAATCACTCTTGAGACCCACAGAAGAAAGTAAGGATATTATCTTGCTAACTTACAGTCGTGGTTGTTTTTTCTATTGCCACCCACACTCTCTCATCTTTCTCCAGATACTCTGTTCCAGTCTCTCAATAGTGCAGGCATATGGTATTCAAGCATGCCAGAGTCTGACTTCAAGTTTTAGTCATTTTTTTTTTTCCTGTAAAAAGGATGGAAGGACATTAAGCCTATGACCATTTGAGAGCTTTCTTTAAATAAGAGGGTTTTTAGGGTCTATAGTTAAATTAAAAATATATACATATATATACTGTAAAACTAACAAAGAAATACCAGATCTGAGGAATAACTCATCATATCTGAATACCAGAAATGCCATGTGTTTGATATGTCTGTTGGCACAGAATTCATTGGTGCAACCGTGTACATAAGGGAAGAATTCCTGCCTCCTTGCAGTGAACTCCAAAAAAGCCTTGTAATGGAGGAGCTGGTCATTTTTAAAGGTAAAGCTGTAAATACTGTTCCTGATAACAATATAAATTTTTATTTTTCTACTTTAAGAGCTTTCCATTTTAATGAGGAAAAAAGAAACATTACTAACCGATGGTAAAGTTATCAGTCCATATTCTTTGCCTTTCTTTTGTGCATGAGGGATGAGGCAGCTGGTATTACAACAGACTTATTTGAAATTTAGGATGGAAGTCCCATAAATTGCTGTTATCTGCACTGCAGAAGCTCATGTGACACACTGAATAAATATACCTCAAGGTAAGCACATAACACTGGACAATGGGTGTTCAGTAAAGAAGATTCCCGAAGACAACAGTTATCCGAGCTTCAGTAGAGAACAGCTTCTTGCATGGAGCACGCAGGTATGCCTGGCTGCCCCATGACAGCCATTTAAAAATCTGCCAGGAAATGAGAGGAAGAGACCTAGATTTCAAATTACCAGCTGATCATATGAAGAAAGTACATTCTTAGGTCTCAAAAGTTACTGAAAAATGGTCAGTGAGTTTGCCTGTGCAAGAGATGGTTGAGAGAACTGTGAAAATAAACATATCATTGAGAAATAGAGGTAGGATGAGTGAGATTTGCTTAAGAAAAGGTGAGAACAGTGTTAAGTGAAATAAAAAAGAATCCATATTAAATAGTAGCATTAGTGCTGTAAGCCAGCTAGCTACGAGTAATTAAGACTCTTCAAGAATCAAACTTAGGTGAGGAATTTTACACTCTCTCTCTCTCTTTCTTATTTGTCTACATAAAATAAAGCAGAATAATGCTGAAACTGCTTGTCTTATGTTCATCTCAAATAGGTCCTTTCTGCTTTGCTGCCAAAAATGTGGAAAAGCTGTTATTTTGTCTTTTTTTCTTTTTTTTTTCTTTTTTTTTTTTTTGTCTTTCCTTTTAGTAGGATTTCGCTCCTGCTCTATGTGTCTTTAAGAAATTTTGGCCAATTTTTTCATTTGATTGTACTGATTCATTTGATTGTACTGATCCTAAGCTTTTGGAGGATGCTGCAGCTACCAGGCCAAGATGTTTTAAAATTACTTTACTCATTGTGGTTTTTTAATATTAAACAGAAAAAGATCAATTTCTAGGAGATTGGGCCAAAATATTAGCACAGTTGCCTGACGTTAAGCTTTTCAGTCCATATTTAGTCTCCCTAGTGTCAATTGTTGTTATACTTCAGCAACATACATCCACAGATCTCAATGAACATTAGACATAACCCAGCTAAAAAAACAAACTACTTGTAAGCTCATTATCACTACAGATTCAGGACCCTACTTAAACACAGCTATCCAGTTTTAAGACTGTAGCAGTAAAAGGCTTTGGTAACTGCTGATGTCATTGATCATTCTGGGGACTTCAATTTTTCACTGGAGCTATTGTTACCAAAAAGCCACCTCTTCAAGACCTTTCTCTTTCATTATTTTATACTACTTGGAAGAAAAAGAATATCTCCATTTTGTCTGAATGCCCATTGCTGGAATTTAGTACCTTCAGCAGAACAGAATGCAACAGGTACTACAGACAGCTTCTGGTCTGGGCAGCAGACATCAGGCTTAGCAAAGAGAATGCCATCAGTCAAAGATCAATAGCTAAAAATTCCAGATTACTCTGAATCATTCTCCTGACTGGCCTTCATACTACCTCTTACTGACTTTTCAGGAATAATTAGAAACAGGCGGCAGTTGCACCATTTCTCTAAGTTTAAAGCAAGCTGAAATTCAGAATTGAGTTGCTACATTTTCAACCGCAGAAAATGTCAACTGCACAAGCAATTTTTGTCTGAATTTGCACACACTTTTTTCAGTTCTTCACTGAAAGGAAAGGCAACTGACACTATATGGAAATCTAGCAAATACAAAGTATGAAGCTATGAAAATTAAGACTGTTGTGAAATTTAGAAATGTGACACTGATGTGAATTTGCATGTCTCTAAAACAGACTCTTCTATTACTAGTCCCAGATTTGTATATGCCAGACATAGCTGAGTGAAAGCCAAAGCCTAGATTAATCCACTTTCTATAAAAGTTGCCTCTATATATATCTGAAAAACACAACACAGAAAACAATATTAGAGAGCTCATAAAGAAAATATCATCTAATTAGTTAGCTATAAATATGTGTGGGTTCAGGAACAGACTTACCTTGAAGGACTTTTTGTTTTGTTGTGCTGCACAAAATATACATCTAAAATTCAGTTTTCTTTATGAGCATTATTTAACGAATTCCCTAATGACAATCATTTAGTCATGAAATTATTATTTTGTTCACTCTTTTCTTCTTTTTCTATAATAAAATACCCCCAATGCCATTTATGAATAAAGTTAAAATAATACTTTGAGTAATCAAAGGGTAAGCATCCAAAAAATTTAGAAGACAAAGACTGCATATTTTAACAAGATTATCCACACACAGCAATATGATAGGAGTTACAGCTGTGACAGAGATTTAACTTGGGAAGAATCAATGCAGATTTGCAGATGGAAGTCATGTCTCAAAAACGTATTTTTGAGACAAAAGGCATTTTTAGGAACATGTGGATAAGATGAGCTGGTTACTGCGGTGTTAGAATTCTGTGCTTGGATACTTGGGGGCATATGATTTGGTTTTCTGTAAAGCTTTGGGAAGATCACAGACCCTTAACAGAGCAAAGGTATCATCGGCAAGAGGAACAATCCTCTTGTGCATTATCAGCTTTTTCCGAATAAGGAAAGAAAGGAAAGATCTAATGGCTAATTGTCTGCAGGGAGGAAGGTTACTAGCAAGGAGTTACAAGGTGGCTGCTGGAGTCTCTGCTGTTTGGCATGTATTATGAGTATGAGTCATGAGTAATCCCAAATATGGAATAAATAGAAACTTTACATATTCTGTTGATGATATGAAATTACAACAGTCAAAGATGACATTGTTTGGGGCAAAGTAAAGAAGAATCTCACAGTACCAAATGACTAGCTGGTAAATTGATGGATGAGATTGAATGCCATTTCAAAGTTGGGGAAACAAAAGGTATGTGCAGCTCTTTGCATGTAATGGCTGTCTGGTGTAACCCTGGACAACAAAGTCTACAGATATTCTAATGATTTTAAAAACTATTTCTTTTAACGAATTCATATCAGTGATTCAGAGTATGGTGCTTTTTAATTTTACTTAAAGTTGGTAGTATTTAGACTACCAAAATACTTCTGAAATTTTCATTTGGGGATTAAGTTTCTCTGTCTTTACAATGTTTAATAAATACAAATTATTTCTTGTAACAGTCTGCAAGATCAATAAGCTATATAACTATTCTCTCACATGGGAAGAAAACTGAGGTAGTACCATTAAATGATTTGTACAAAGGACTAAAAATGTGTCAGACAACTCTCAACTAGAAAATTTGTATTGAATGTCTTCCCAAAAGAAAATAAATTTCATTTAATCTTTTCTTGACATAGTGGAAAGCACTTCTAAAATGCTGATGTATTTCAAACACACATTTTTTGAAAGGAAATATTCAAATTTTCACATTATATTTTATATTACAAAATTAAAAATGTTTAAACTGAACATATCTGTTTTAGCCAAATACCACTATTTAAATTACCCAAAATAATATTAATTTGATTTTTTTTTTCTCCACTGATGTCCAAAATTTGCCTTTTTGTTCCTGCTTGGGATAACTTTTTTTTACAAAGTTTTAGTCATTCCCTGAGCAGATTTGCTTCTTCATTACATGCCATGAGTTGGTACCATGGAAAGAACTACCTCTGAGGAATTCTAATCATCTGTGTAGAAACAATATCTGTCTAAAAATCATAGACTAAATTTTCTGTGTACAAAGTAGGTCCCTGTTGATTTACATTCCCTGAAGATCTCCCTCCCTGGATATCTTCAAAAGCCAGCTGTACATGGTCCTGTGCATCCTGCTCTGGGTGTCCCTGCTTGAGCAGGGGGTTGGACCAGGTAGCCTTGAGAGGTCCCTGCCAACCTTAACCATTCTGTGATTCTGTGAAATATTATTCACATTTTGATTTAAAAAAATAAAGAGAAAAAGAAAGAATAGGGGAATAATTTTAAAAAATTAGTCTCCAACAAGGAAACTAAGGAAAATATGCCTGAGCAACTACAGCAGCAGAATCTTGCCGGTACATTTATTTATAACAAGTACTTAATAAAACAGCTAGAAAAAACTATAAACCAGAAGGAGGACATATGTATCCCCAGATCATAAAGGAGTTAGTGAGTTAATTTATGATACTGACAATTATACTGTTATGCCAAGAGAAGCAGGTACTGAGAAATGGAAAAATTCAAAAGGGAAGAATATGGATTAACACTTTTCCTATGGAAGTCCAAGGAGTTCTAGCCCTCACACTTTCCAGTGCATGTCACTATTACTTCCAGAAAAATAATGGAATAAATGCTATCAGAAAAAAAGAAAATGAACCCAAATATAGACCAAGAGCGCACTGGAACCATCAGCAACAGAAAACATAAAAAGGATCAAGAGATCATGGGATAATTCAGGTTGGATTGTATCACTCCAGATCATCTAGTCCAACCCCCTGTCCAAAGCATCACAAGCTATGAAATCTGACCAACTCACTTAAATGTAATTGGGTCCTGAAAACCCCCAAAGACTGCACAACTTCTCTGAGTAATCTCTACCAATGCTTGATTGCCCTCACTCTGGAAAAGTTTTTTCTTATATTCAGCCTGAACTTCTCTTGTTTCAACTTCTGTTATCTCTTGTCCTCTTATCATGCAACACTGCAAAGTGCCTGGGTCTATTCTCTTGGTGATGTCCTAGTATAACATGCCCCAAAAGCCCTACTCTCTCCAGATTGACCAAGCCTCAGCTTCTCCTCATGAGGCAACTCCTTCAGCCCCTGGCCATCTTGGTGACCCTCCACTGAACTCACTCCAGCATAAAATTTAGATAAAAATTCCAATGTATGATATACAGCACAGTCACTCCAGAGATCCTATTTTAGTCATGAGTAGTTGTGGTGGTTTCACACTGACAGTCAGCTAAACTCCACCACAACTGATTGCTCATTCTCCCTCCTCAAAGGAACGGGGGAGAAAATACAATGGAAGAAGCTCATGGGTTGAGATAAGGACAGAGAAATCACTCACCAGTTACCATTAGGGGCAAAACAGACACAGCATAAGGGAAACTAATGTAATTTATTGCATATTGCTAACAATTTAGATCAGTGAGAAACTAAAAGCAAACTAAAAACATTTCTCCCCCTTCTTCTACCTCCTTCCCCACTGAGTAGTGCAAGGGAACGGGGAATGGGGGCTGCGGTCAGTCCCTGATGCTTCGTCTCCACCAGTCCTTCACGGTCACTCTCTACCACTGCTCCACGTGGGGTCCCTCCCACAGGATGCCGTCCTTCCCGAACTGAGCCTGCGGGGGCTGCCCACAGGCAGCAGCTCTTCAAGAACTGCTCCCACATGGCGCCGTACCACGGGGTCCATCCCCCAGGAGCAAACTGCTCCAGCACGGGTCCCCCACAGGCTGCAGCTCCCCACAGGCCCCCTGCTCCTGCGTGGGCTCCTCTCCACGGGCTGCAGCTCCGGCCCGGGGCCTGCTCCTGCGGGGGCTCTCCATGGGCCGCAGCCTCCTCCAGGCCACATCCACCTGCTCCACCGGGGGCTCCTCCACGGGCTGCAGCGTGGAGATCTGCTCCGTGTGGGACCCATGGGCTACAGGGGGACAGCCTGCTCCACCAGGGGCCTCTCCGCAGGTCGCAGGGGAACTTCTCTGTGCCTGGAGCACCTCCTGCTCTCCTTCTACACTGACCTTGGGTGTCTGCAGGTTCTCTCACATTTTCTCACTCCTCTCTCCCAGCTGCAGTTGCACAGCAGATTTTTCCCTTTCTCCAATCTGCTCTCCCCGAGGCCCAACCAGCGTCACTCATGGCTCAGCTCTGGCCAGCAGTGGGTCTCTTTTGGAGCAGCTGGAGCTGGCTCTGATCTGACCTGGGGCAGCTGCTGGGCTCTGCTCACAGAGGCCACCACTAAATCCCCCCTGCTACCAAACTCTTGTCACGTAAGCCCACAGTAGTCTTTGCAGGTAACTAAGCTGCAGAATAGTTTGAAATACTCCATCGTAGAGAACCAATACATAAAAGATGCAGCTGGAAAAAAATCTCCTTATTCAGGAATGAATATAAACTTTTGCTTCGCTTTTACTGAGACCCAAGTCCCACTTAGGCGATTGCATTCAAAAATTTATTTGCTTTTTCTTAATAGGGAGAGACTTGAGCACATATTAAAGTGCTTTTCCATATCTGGGCAACAGTTATTATATGCAGAATATAACCAGTAACTGGACTTCATGTCTGATTACGGTGCCTTTCAAAACTTTACCCACAAATGATTCACACTTTCCCAAACACTGATAAAACCTTATGAACTGCAAAGTAATTAAAAGACTGAAACAAAAGGTAATGGAAGAACATATATCAAGTCTGGAAAGAGGCAGTAGCAGGACACAGCAGAGTTCACTCAGTATTACTTAAGGTTTCCATTAGCTATCCATGGTGACAGATAAACAGCACTTATATTTGTAAATGATATTCTATCATTATGAATGCTAGTGAAAAGGGTGAAATACAATGCAATGGAGTCCTAAAATATCAGACTTCGGAACCCAATGCTGCTTGTTTTGCTTATACAAAATTCCCATTAAAACAATAAGGTGTGCAGAATTTGGCTCCTGGATATAGGAAATAAAGGAACAAATCCAAAGCCCACTAAAGTCAATAGGAGACATTCTTCTGACCTCAATGGGCTTTGGATATCACCCAAAATTAGATTCATTCTGGAAAAATGCAAGCTAAAGGAAATAATCATTCAAAAAGTATCTAAGAGAGAGATGTTTGGAAAACCTGGAAATCAAAGAATACCTAGGAGACTTTGTGTAACATATGATACGTGACATGAGCTTATGAACACTGTTACAAGATCATACCTTTTCGAAAAGCTTAATAATCTAGAAATGAAGATGGAATATAAAATAGAGAAGAAAGCAACTCAACAGTCCAGTTAGAGAGCAAAAGTTACAGGGATATCGCTTTTCAGTGCAGGCAGGTTGTTTTGTATGAAATTTACAATGCATCAACCATAAAATAAAAAAACACAACAATAACGGATGTGTGAGAAACCACTAATTTCTCAGCTCTCCTCCCAGATACAAGTCTGGTAGTATTTACAAAGATGAAATATAAAATAGTTTACATATAGGAATTTATGGTCAGACTTCAATACGAGATATTTGTTACCTGGTTCCTTTCTCCTTTTAGTGATCAAGGTCAACAGAACCTCTTAAGATTCCATCATTCCCATGATACATGAATATCTTATGCCAAACTAAGGATGCCCTTTTTTCCTCTGTGGTGGAAGGATGCTCACTTTCATTCTCCTATCTGTCTCCCTCCTGTCAGATGAAGAAAATTTCCAAGGATATAAAGATAACTCAGTAAAATGGCCTTACTCTCAAGATCAAAGGTACACAACATGCACTACAAATTATCAACAATTATTTTCCTACACCGTCCTTGCTGAGAGCTGGATATCAGGACATCTGTGAGCACATCCTATGTAGCAGAAAAAATACTATAAAACAACCATAAAAGTAATTTCTTTACATTTAACCTTCTGCCCACAGAAGCACCTATCCTGTCTCCATTTATTCAGTGAAAGAAGCTAAGAATGGTTTGCATAAAGAATAACCTGATAGTATTGAAAAGCTATGGCAGCCCAACTAACCCACTTACTGCAGTTCAGAGGGGCTTGGTCCTTTCTCTGTTGCAGATGAGGTGAAGAAAACTCTTCTTACACACAGAAGAAGACATGTGTGGTTCAATAAACAAAATTCATAGATTCATCAGGCTTTGTCATTTCCTGTTTCATCCATCTAGGCGATCTCCACACATTTTTTTGCTTGTAGAACATACATAAGAAAAGAGGCTAGATATTCCTGAGTAAATACGTTGGAATATATCATTGTATGATGTTTATGATAAAGATGATAAAGCTCCAGTTCATTCTAGAATGTCTTTGGGTTTGTACACTGGAGATTAGGTGCTATTTACTACCATAATTTCTGGTTTAAATTTTTTATTTTTTCAGGTTTTAGAACAAGAATATATTTTCAATTGTATGGCTGACCCCTCACATAAAAATGTTGGAAAATATTTTATTTTGAAATATTCATGCTTATGCTTCATATATTTTTCAGACCACTTCACATTTAAAGCTCGTGTGCTTTTGCTAGTAAATCATGGCTCAACATGACTATATCTCTTTCAAGAAGACCCAGTAGTGTGAAATCTTGAGCACTAATTCCTACTGATGCATTCCTAGGTTTTATTTGGAACTGATCTTCTGTGACATCACAAAATTTCAATGGAATCAAGTCACAAATAACAGATTAATCCACATGGTTTTAAAACATGAAGCTTGTAAAGAAAATTCCTCAACAATAGCAATGGTAAAAGAGAAATTGTGAATAACATGATACACAAGAGAACATTTCTGAGTAGACCACTTTGCAAAATCTTTTTTAATAAAGCTTCAGCAAGTTTGTTTAGAAAGTTTACCCCTATGCTCATCACCTAAATCCCCCTTGATTTTAAAACATTGATATTGGAAAAATCAAATCTCTTGCCTGAAAGCTCAAGTTTCAATTAATAAGGATGCTAAGGATTTTTTTTCAGATACATGAAAAGAGTGACAGGATTATAGACCACCAAATTGTTGGTATTTTAAGAATCTGACAGGCTCAGCACCATGTGCCATTCTAGCCTCTCTGTGTATCCTTTGTGGTTAAAACTCTTAAGCACTTTAAATTCTTTTGGTCAGTATTTTTTTCCTTTTAGGGCAGACAACTAGAAACACATTCCAAGTAACCATTTATGGTGTACAGAAAATTATAAGATACTAAAATCACCTCTTTGAAGGTGTTTCCAGGCTTTGCATAGTAAAAAAAATATTTTATTTATAAAAAAACAAACTTGTTGTTTTCAATCTAGAATATAATTATCTATGTTCCAATCCAAATGAAAGACAGTAGCAGCACAAAGACAGCAAAATAATACATGTCAAATCCTAGAGCCTTTACTTGGACAAATTTCCCATCAAGCTTTGGTGGCAGTTTTGCCTAATGAAATATGGCCGAGCCAGGCCTGAAATAGGCAAAAATATAACAAGCCATGCCAGTGGAATGAGCTTTGAAACAATAAATGAAATATTTTTGGTATTTGAAAAATAATGAAAATTCAGTGAATTATCAGTATAAAACCACAGGCAACAATATCTCACAAACCCAGTAAGATGGGAGTCCTCAAATTCATTTATCTAGATACAATAGAGAACCAGAAAGATGTTTGAAGGAACAGATGACTTTCCAGAATATTTGATACAGGCTGAAAGAAATATGCAAACAAATTTTTCAAACCATCATGCTTTGGCAAACAAAATTGACTGTAGCTTTGCATAACTTAGTTTACAAATGGCTCAGTCCTCTCTTGTTTCTTCTTTTGCAATGAATAAGACAGAACTGTGGACTGGTCCTGTGCAGGAGACACATCTGGATGATGGGGCTTACAGTGGGGAAGAAGCCAGCATTTCTGTGCTGCAGCCAGGAAACATGCCAGCAAGCAGAGGCTCCTTGGAGCCCAACACTTCAGTAAGAACTGGTTGACATGTAGCCCAGCAGATCGTTCCACTCGACAGACCAGTGCACCAGGAGGCAGGAGATGAAAGGAGCTGCCAACCAGTGCAGCTGGTATGTCAGGTCACAGAGTAGGAGAAAGATTCTGGCACTGTGCTAGGAAAGTATGTAAGACATACCCCTATCTGTGGGGGAGCATTGATGCAAGAGCCAAATCTATGAGTCTCACACTCAATGCACGAAACTTAACAGCTCAGATGGATGGGTAAAATCTGTATCACTGTAGAAACTGCATGGGATGAAAGCTTTGCAGTTCTGCACAGGAATCTGGTTCTGCTCTGTACCATCTGTGCACCAATTGTGTGGATTGTTTGTTGAGCTTTGTTTGTTTGTTTTTTTGTTTGAGAAAGATATAGAAGTCAGTGTAAAGAATGTATTTCAGGTCACTTTAACTCTTGATCTATTCTTTTTGCCCTCACCGATGTTAATCATAGGTTCAAATTTCTTATAAATGTTAAAAAGAACATTCATACCTAACAAACAATTTCTGCAATTTATTTAATCTGAAAAGAAGACCTTTGTTCACACTACTGAAGGAAGTGGAACAAACACAAAATACAAAATAGATAAGATTTGAGGTCTGATTTTCAGTTAGATCCTTGCAGCTGACAGCATATTTCTATGTGTATGTAATAAACGCAGTGTCTGTTTGAAACCAAATGACAACATGTTAGAAAATATCTGGCATTTCCAGACCTTGATGTGGATGCTCCCATTAGGTGCAATCTCCATGGATTTGTGTGCGTATTCTTACCATATCCCTACAAGCTAGACTGAACAGTTCTTAGCAACAAGTAAATGCAACAGTATAAAATAATAGTCATTTATAACATTAGCATTAAACATTTATATAATCATGCATGTTCTATGGAGCATCTAATAAACACATTTCAGAAAATGATTTAAAATCTTAATGTCCACAGACCCTCCTAACATGCTGTGGCACTCAGAGAGTGAAATTTGAGACTATTAAAAACAAATGGGAGCCTTGCTTAATCAGGGCTTTGCAGACTGCTAAAGCCCAGGGGGACATCCAAGAGAATACTTTGATGAAAATTAAGATTATAGTGACATCAGGGTTAAAAAAGGCATTGCTCCTATCTGCTTCTCCAGAAGGTTCTCTTAACTTACAGGAAATCCATCACCTTATGCTCTCAATCAGCAGAAACCAGCAGTGGAAGTGATGGACTAAGAATTGCATAAACATTGGTAAATGTCTTACAGGAATGTTTTTTAAAATCTTGATGTTCTTTTTTGGCTTCTGGGGTTTTGGCAAGAACTCTGATCTCTAGGTCCATTTCTGTGTACACACTTTAATGATGGGCTTGATTATGAGACAGTAATTCCCCAGAGGTTTAGCTATCTTATTTATTGACATGAACATGAGTACAATGCCAAAATCAAATGGTTATGTCCCAAACCAATGGAAAATCACAGATGCAGAAACATGATGGATTCTTCATTTCTCAGGCTTCATTTATTTCTATTGTTTTCCACAGTATATAGGCTTCATAATGTAACCAATACTCAACCTGGCCTTGCAAGAGATTATCTTCCACTGAACAACAGCAGAAAAAATGTCATCCTACATCTGCCCATGAGGGAATTCCATTGAGGCCCAGTTATATTTGTCCCAGTAACTCTGCCCGCCAAGTGAGCCAGTTTCCCTCAAATGAGGATTTATAGGAGGAACACAGATGTTGGCTCCAGGGTAAGCTAAAACAAGACTGCTAAGGAAAATTCTAGACAATTAACAGTGTTGTAGACTACTTCAGGAGTGAACCTCAAAGGAAAACATGGCAATGAGTTTATAAAAGTGAACTTACTGTCCTCCAATGTTCTCCTACACAGAATTCCTAATTTCCAGTGAAGTCAACAGGATTTGCAGGCACATAATATATCTCAGGACTAGACGTTGTATTCGAAGGTCACCCTATCTCAGTGGAATGCAGCCATTTCTGGGATGAGACTGTTTAACAGAGATAGGGCACAAAATGAAGCTGGACAGCAAAGCAGAATGTAGGCAAGTAAGAGCACTTAGTGTTCAGTATTCAGGAATCATTTCTGATCACAAATCCTGTATCTCTTTAAGATTACTTAAGGACACAAAAATATATATTTAGGAATATATATATATCTATAATATATATATCTCTGCTTTTTATAACTGAAAGGCAATATGAAGAAAACATCCTTGCCATCCTCTGTACTAAACTAGAATCACTGAATTTCCAATTAAATGACCATTTTCTTCTTCACCTCTCTGATATGCTTAAAGAGAATAATCCTCTCCCAAGAAAATTCAGTCTCCTGAAGCCTCCTCTCTTGCAGGAGGAAGTAGAGATGCTCCACAGCCCATAGCTCTACCATATATGTTCTTTTAGTGGAATAAGACACGTTTCTAGATAAACAACTTAAGAAGCCAATGAAACATCTGCGTGCCAACATTAAAGTCTCTTCATCTGGGAGAATTCCATGCTTTCTACAAGGATGCCTCTCATAGGAAGGTGGCCAAAATCTCAGATAAGAGTTTGTGGCAGAAATCTATAAGTTTTGATTGCTATTTACACTATCTCTGCTTTTGAATATATTGTAGTGCACATGCATACATTATTATGTGCTTTCATTTCTGTTTTATTAACTTCTTTGTTTTATTTTCCACATGATTTTCAGCTTATTATGAAATTATGAATATTTTCTTCTTTTTTTTTAATTTTGTGCTTGTTCTGATTCTATTATTTAGTGACATTCCCCTTTGCTTGTTCCCTTGTATTCCCTTAAGGCAAATAGCCAATCTTGTAGTGCCGTATGGAGAGAAGCGGTTGCCAGCAAAATTTTTAATGCACATGCAACAGAAAAATCCTTTTACCACCCATAAAGATTTGTAAAAGGTAACACTAGCTGGTATTTCTGCATACAGCAGTACATTGTATCCAGAGAGGTACTTTCAAAGTCTTTATTTGTTCTCAGTTACTTAGATATAGATACTATATGCATAGATACTTCTCATATAACATAATAATATATAATATTAATATAATATAATGTAACAAGCACTTGTGTATATCATGCATATACTACTACTACAATGAGTACATACATAACGTTTTCCAATATTCCAGGCAGCACTACAAATTCTTAAACAAGGTGGTACTTGTAAATACTATTACATGAACAGAACAAAATATAGTTGTCAATCAGAAAAACATTCATATATGGACTGTGGTATAAAATATTTCCTTAAGACATAGTAATTTCATCAAATCTATCTATATGAAATCTGATCATTCTGTTGCTGTGCTGGATACCCAATACTGCAAACATCTTAAAGAACCAAAAAGTGAAATGAATCAGATACAGAAATGCTCACAGTCCAGTTTCATTATCAGGGCAAAGTATATTAAAATAAATAAATGAATGAATGAATATCATAAAAATATTGAATCTGGGAAATATAAATTATGTTCTAGTTAGAGTGTGATGCAAAACTCACTGATACCTTTTGGAAAAAAAATGAGTATTGCAACTTACCCCGAAGGTAAGTATCTAGTACAGCAAAGAAAAAAGGTAAAGAACAACATAAACTGTGTAAAGTTTACTGATGATGCAGTGAATCTTTGAATACCATGTTAACTCATCTTGCAAAGATGTTTAGCTGAAAGAGAAAAGTGTCAAAGATAGGCAATGAAAATGTGGTTAAAGACACAGTGTAACCTTATTACAAGAAGAGACTGAAATGAGTATGTGATAATAGGACAAAGGCATCAGTTAATGAAATTTTAGCAACACACACCAAGAATGTTTAACTACAGTGGTTTTTGATAAGAATTCTCAGCAAAGAAACACATAAAGGAAGCCTCAGGTTTCTGATCACTACTGTAAATATAATAAAGGAAGACAAGGGTGGGGAGGGAGGTGCTCAGTCATTACATTCAACAGCCTGCCAAATTAAACAAGAAGGAGTTTGGTTTTCAGCCAACAAAGACGAAGTGAAAAATGAAAGCGGGAAAGCTCTGAGTAGAGCTTTTTCTGGTAGAAAGAGACTCGTGTATGATACTTTGTAGATTGCTTTGGAACAATACAAATGATTGAAGAAAATTCAAGTCTTTTGTTTGGAGTCATTTGATTGGAGAAAATTGAAATCTTTTTGAAAAAATTACAAAATGAGAAAGTATTAGTCCTTCATACACCTGCTGGAGATGAATAAGGTAGAAAGAACTTTGGAAAAGTGGAAATTCAACTGGAAAAGTGCACATATTGTTTTCACTGCTGTTTCCTGCTGAAGCTGAATTCAACATGGGATTAGCCTTCCAAATTCAATACTAGACAAGTTAGGATAGGTTCTTTGAGAAGAGGCTGCTGGAGACCGTTGCTGCATGATAAAAAGGTTAGCAAGACAGAGATAAGAAATATTTCTGGAATTAACTCCTTGTACTTGGTCTGCCAACAACAGGATATAGAACTGCAAAGTAATAAATTTTGCAAAACATTTTTAACACATTTCACAACATGTTAATTCATATTTGCCACAGATCTTTGACAAACATAATTGCACTTTGTACCATGGCCATCACATATCTTCCTCAGTTCAGTTCCAGAGTGAGGAACTCACTCTGTTTCTTCTCATGCATAGATGATCAGTGTTTCCTCCTGCTCTGGAAGTGGAACACTTACAACTGCATGCAAATTATATTTGTTCTGAACTCAGAAGTTTAGGCAACCAACAGTAATTTGATTCTGGAAAGACAGCTTTTCTAAAATAATCCAACATTTAATTGTCATTTGGAGACAGGAGTCAACAAGGAGTCGCCCAGCAAGACTATTATATAAGAGGAAAGACACCAGCCTTTCTGGTTCAGCTTGCTGATGTCTGCTTGTCCATCTCCTTCTTTCCTTATTGTGTTTTTCCCACTAAATAGGTATTTAATGATTTCTTTAATGTCTCTTAAGAGGGTAGAGGTGGGAGAGAAGTTGCTGATTGTTAGATAAAGCTTGCAGCAATCATTTCCCATTGTTTAAGAAAAAGTACTGTCCATAGGTTGTCTTAAAAAATTCTTGATTTTTTGACAATGTGACAGATCACTGACTGCAAATAATTCCAGATTTTTTTGTCTCCCAGACAAGAATGAAACTTAACACATTACTTCTTGTCAGAATTGAAAGGTAGAAAGCTAAAAGATACAAAGTGAATGGAAAGCTATTGCAAGATTGTCTTACATTCTCCAGAGTGATCAGTATCATAACAGTTAAAACATGCTTAACAAGATATTTTCTCTTTCTGTTCACAAAATAGATACGTTCTTATGAGATTGCCTCAGAAAGCAGGAGCTGGCCACTAAATAATAAGCTGAAAGGGTCATGGAAAGAAAACGCTTAAATAAGCAATGATCACCACTAGAGAATCTAGAGAGAGAACCAGAAAAGGTGAGCATCAGAAGTACTACAATTATTCCGGAAGAAATGTTCCAAATAAATTTTAGAAATATTTTATGGTGCTATGTATTTATCTTCCACACACTGATCACAGTGATAAAGTGTAAATGTAATAAAAGAAATAAAGCCAACATTCAGAAAAGGAAGGAAAAAAAAAAAAAACAGTTCTCAATTCAAACCACGGTTCTGGTAACAGATGGAAATTGAACCTCTTAGACTGTTCTTACCATAACGACTACTTGGAAAACTTGCTAACTCCAATTATAGGCACAATTAGCACTTTTTAAGGACATAGTTGCATAAAGCAGTGAGATAGATCTAATATCAAATAAATACATGCACAAATAAATAAATCCTGGTTTATTTTACATTGATTTATCACACTCGACAACTGGAGAAGGATTCATCTTCTTCACCACTTCCCCAGATTTTCTCAATTTCCTGGCTTCCAGAGAATGGAATTGTCTTCATGATTTTTAGTGACACCTGCAGTTCTCTAAGAAAAACACAACAAGAATTTTTCTTCCTGTGGAGAAATTTTCTTCCCAGCACAGTGCCCTCTATTTCATTTATCCACCACTAATGGGGCAGTGGGCATAACCAAAATGGTGAGGCATAAAATGAGGTTTTCCAGTGGCTGTTGAATCAGCTCAATAGGGCCATTGAGAGTCAGCATACTTGGGACTTAGACCAATGCAGAGTGCTCTTATGAGCAGAGAAATTAAATAGAACTTTCTTCCCTTTCCCTTAGGCAACCCCATGATATATCCCAGTTGCAGCTCAGGGTCTACCTCTGTTTACTCAGATGATGTTTCCTAAGCTACAGGCTTTTTTCCAGCCTACAATATCAGAGACAGAATCCTAGTACTATGTAGCTACACACTTACAGACACACTGTGCAACTTCTAACATCACTTTGTATAGCTCGTTCTCATAGAGCTTCATACTATGACACTGATAGACATATTTTAGTGATTGTCAAACATTATCTGGAAAAGAGTTATTGATCCATGAAGGACAGACCAAATGTTTCTTTAAAAAAAAAAAAATTGTCAACAGTCTTGTTGATGCTGTTTACTATACACAATATCTAGTTTGTTTATTTAAAGGGCTTCTGAGAGACTATGAGAAGTTTCACTGCTATTTATCCCCAAGCATGGATGTCAGCCTGCAGCTGTAATGCAAATGTACTAACATTTCCAATGAAAAAAACTTATAGCGAAATTTAAATTGAAACTAGATATCAAATAAAACTTACCTTTCCCCCCTCACCTTCCACACACACCCCCCCCGAAAATGCTGACTCTGCAAACAAAACCGTATTAATGAATTTTGGATTATTTTTCTACCAAATGCCTAAACAATAGAAATTATATATAGAAAAGTACTTAGAAAACCTTGGATGAATAAAGAGAAACCAAAATGTTTTTTTTTCAGGAAAACAGTGAGGTGAATACTCATGTATTTTCCACATGTGAAGGTACTTAATGGTTAGCAATTTGATATACCTAGCTCATTCTGCACATGATCAGAGACTAATTCTTAAAACTGATAATTATGATTTTTATTCCACAGTTTTAAATTGAGTATCAATATGTCCTGAAGGTCTTTTTACCTCCAAAATTTCACATTCCTGATTAGTCTTTAAACTATCACCTTTCATTATCTACACTGTTTCCCTCTTGGAACAATGTTTATCTCTAATAGTCAATGGTCTGATAAATATTCTGGAATACATTAAGTCTTTATCACTAGGACTCACAGGCTTGTGCAGTGACAAAGAGATAGGGCTATTCTGTAATTCAGTAAAAGAAAAATATAATGCACTCAAACATACAATTATTGTCTTTTTTTTGTTTACAAGACACACATTTAGTGGAACAAAATGTCCTTTGGAAAATAAGAGGTATTGACTGTGTTCAATTGAGCATCCCTTTAATCATTTATGCTGTACATGACAAAAATTACATTTAACATTAAGCCTAGGCTCCCTTTGATCAAGGACAAATGCTCCTTCTGGAAGAAACAAAGGAAAGTTGGCAAGAGAAAGGAGCCTTAAGTTATCCTTAGGTGACATGTGACCATACAAGGATAAAAGTGGTTAGGGTACTTCATCAGGGAAGGCCACCAAAGACCATCAAGGACCCCCAGTATTTAATTCTGTTCAGTATACTTTCTTCTTTTGAAGGGTGGGAGTGAGAGAGTGGTTGTGGTGGAGTTTAGCTGCCCAGCAGGGTAAAATCACCACAGTAAGATAGATAGATAGAATATGCATTAATTTATTGTAAAAGTATAATGAAGAGGACAGCGTTGGGCGTGCTTGATTTGTGGAAAATCCACAAGGAACCCAGGTCTGAATAAAAGTATTATCCCTCCCGAGTGTGTGAGAAATGGCTTATTGCACACCAGGTAAAGGATCAGATTTTTCAGACAACAGTTTTTGGCAACCCGGGTGACATGGCTGTGACACCTTGCTCGGATCAACTTACCGACTGCTAGCGAGGAGAGACTGCTCTCTGGATTTTGGTGCACACCAGCCTTTTGATCAGGGACTCTGCAGATATTCTCCCTAGCAGAAGCGAGTAAGCAACGCAACGGCACAACATTTGTTAAAAGAGATATTGCCTATTTTGGTTGACTGGTAATCATATGCACTTGACAGTGGCAACTGGAGCATGCAATTTGATGGTATACGCATGCATAAGGTGTATATTGGAAATTGGACACTTGACAGCAGTGACTGGCGTATATGAAGTCTTGGTTGAAAACTTTCTTTTTGAGTAAACATATGGGCACACAGGGATCTACAATACCTCCTTGTTCCCCCTTGTGTTGTGTTTTAAGGCACTAGACAAGTTTGGAGGGGATCCCCTGACAAAAATAAAAATGATTGAAGATTGTAATTATTGGTGGCCTATGTATAAACCAGATAGAAAGGAGAAATGGCCAGAGATTGGGACTTTGAATTACAATACCATTTTACAATTAATGTTGTTTTGCAGAAAACTAGATATAAATAGGATGAGGTGCCTTATGTGGATATATTCTTTCCTTTAAGAAATGATCATGAGACTCAAAAGAAGTGTAAACTATTAACATCAAATTCTAATGTAATGATGATTATGGAGATATGAAGAACCTGTTATGTTGAATCAGAATATGTTGTTCTGCTTGCAGCATATGAAAAAGATGTCTGAAGCTAGAGGACAAGGAGGAAGATATTCAGATGTTGGTGGCTCCTGATGGGGAAGGTGTTATGAGTGGAATAGGAGGTAGAGAACAGGGTAGTAAGACTTTTAGTCCAGTAGCAGGAAGAAGCTGAGCACAGCAGCATCCCATAGTACAAGCCCCCTCCCTTCATCAGGCAGTAGGTCCAGATGGTTCACTGGTATATGTAAAAGTACCATTTACAACATCGAACTTAATTAATTGGAAGGAATCTGTGAGATCCTATCGGGATGATCCAGACAAAATGTACCAGTCTTCTAAGATGATTGTCAAGGATCATAACTCAGATTGGCAGGATATTCAAGTGCTGCTAAATAATTTATTTACACCAAAAGAAAAGAGAATGTTTATAGAAAAGTCAAGGGATGAGAATGAAAGGCAGAATGCTATAGTCCTGATCAACACATGCTGACTAAGGAACATGATTGGGATCTGAATACAGGTACAGGGAGGCTGATGATTAAACAATATCAACAGTTAATTCCTCATGGAATTAAGAATGTGATAACCCCACCAAAGAATCTTGCTAAATCGTAGAAAGTGCTACAAAGTAAGACAGAGGATCCATATGCCCTTGATAAGCAGCTGTGTGAGGTAGCTCAAAAATGCACAGATCTGAACCCAGAAGACAAGGCTAATAAAAATGGCCTTTACTACCCTGTTTGTAGGGCACTCAGCACCTGATATTAAAAGAAAGTTGCAGAAAGTGGATTTGATATTGGGAATTATTATCCCAGCCGATTGAAATTGCATATAAGGTCTTTAATAATAGGAAAGAGGTTGAAAGAAAAGGCAAAATGAATAAGAAAAACTAAAGGTCAGGAAACAAAATGTGGCAATACTGGCAGCCACCTTTGCAAGGCTCAGGCTCCATCTAGGGGACGAGGTTTTAAAGGATGACCATGGTGAGGAAGAGGTCAAGGAACAGCAATAGGATCCAGCATTAAGATTACATTGGCAAAGGACCAGAATGCCCTTTGTAAGGAAAGGGGACACTGGAAAAATGAATGTCCAAAAGGACAGTCTAATTGGGTTCTTATCCCCAGTACAACCCTGGTACCTGGGGAACTGATTGGGATTGTGGAGGAGGACTCAGATTGGCGGGGACTGGGGGTTGAGGAAATGATTTCCTCAGCTGAACTGAGGAAATTTCAAAATTCTAGTTGATACAGGAGCAACTTTGAACAGCTGTAAGGGACCCATGAGTAAGTATTCCATAACTGTAGTTGGTGCAAAAGGAAAGCAGGAAGTTAGACCCTTCTTCCAACCAATTAAGTGTAAAATAGGTAACAAAATGTTTTTACGTGAGTTTCTATATATGCCAGAATGCCCGGTGCCTCTGACAGGAAGTGACTTGCCAAATGAACTTGGGGCACAAATAGCTTTTGATGAAAACAAGGTAAGAATTCACATTCCACAAAATAATACCTGGGAGGCACAAATGTATATGGTGCAAGAATTCCTTAAGACACTGGAAAGCAAGAATAAGAACACATCAAGGAATACTCCCTCTGAGATAGAGGACGTTGTAACCCCTTTCATATGCGCAACTGAGAAACCTAGAAAAGCTAAATCGGCCGAAACAATAAGAATAGTGTTAAAGCTGGGAGTCAAATCAGTAAGATGAAAACAGTGTCCTATGAAATTGGAGGCTCTTATTGGACTGAAACCTATTGTAAACAATTTTCTCAAAAACGGACTATTGGCAAATTTATTTTTCAGAATTACCCAAGTGTGAGTGGTATAAATATTTATTTGTGATTGTTGATATATTTTCAGACTGGCCAGAAGCTTTCCCATGTCACACCAACAAAGCTAAGGAAGTAGTAAAAGTATTATTGAAAGAAGTATCTAGATTCAGAGTCCCTGAGGGATTCTCATCTGATAGGGGACCCCATTTTGTAGCAGAAATTATTTGAGAAGTTTCAAAATTTTTACAGATTAAATGGGATTTATACACTCTGTGGAAACCACAGTCTAGTGGGAAAATAGAAAGGACGAATCCAAAAATTAAGCAACAGATTAGAAAATTATGACAAGAAATCCAGATGAATTGTACAATGGTTTTAACCCCTGGAGTGGGAACAGCCATGAATTATCATACCTTAAAATGTATTGCCTGTGCACTCTTGAAGGATATAAATTTTACCTCACAGGCTTTGACAGCTATTGGAATAGAAAAAATGCAAATTCAGGAAGCTACTTTGGAGAAATGGGCAGCTTTTGATTACTTGCTAGTAAGACACAATCATGGGTGCAAAGAATTCAAAGGGATGTGTTGTTTCAATCTCTCCGATAATTCACAGCTACTAGAAGAAAACATTCAACAACTAAAGAAGTTAGCCTCTGAAATTTATGAAAAGGAAGGACTGGATATTTCTTGGTTAACCTTGTGGCTCCCTTATTCAGAGTGGCTTAAACAGCTATTTGTAATTATTTTGTTGATCATTTCACTGATTATAGTCACTTGGTGTCTGATTCAACGTGTTTCTCTTTGTATCCCAAGGAGATATAAAGGAATGATTTGATACTAAAAGGTGTTAAAACACATTAAGACTCAAGAAAGGGGGGAGATAATTGTAACGGAACAAACTCTCCTTTGGAAGAGAAGAGGTATTGTCTGTGTTTAATTGAGCATTCCTTTAATCAAGTATAATTTATGTAGTACATGACAAAAAATAAGTTTAACATTTAACCTAGGTTGCCTTTGATCAAGGACAAATGCTCCTTCTGGAAGAAACAAAGGAAAGTTGGCAAGAAGTCTTAAGTTGTCTTTAGGTGACATGTGACCATACATGGATAAAAAGGGTTAGGGTACTTCATCAAGGAAGGACAGAAAAGACCACCAAAGACCCCCCAAAGAAAGGAAGGCATGCGCAGAAGGGTCTGAAGAGGAACCAAGAAGAATGACACCACATAAGTATGGAACTCATGTAGATTAGAATGAACATGTATTATATAGATAGATAGAATATGCATGAATTTAATGTATAAATGTAACAAAGAAGCTGGTATTGGGTGTGCTTCATTTGTGGAAAATCCACCAAGCACCCAGGCCTGAATAAAAGTGTTCTCTCCTGAGTGTGTGAGAACTGGCTTATTGCACACCGGGTAAAGGATCCACTTTTTCAGACACACACGTATTATAATTTCCTTGGCAAAGCAGTCTGGAATCTTTAATTCTTCTGAGGATTATGCTACTAGAAAAGCTTTGTATAGAAGCTCCTTCTGTAATTCATACTGACACCTTACTAAATCCTAGCTAAATACTCTGGATCAAGACCACAGTTTCAGTGTTCCATAAACAAGGATTGTCTGGAAAAAATATCCTTAAAATGTTTAGATCTACAAAACATATCAAAACTACTTAATTTAAGGTTTGCATAAAGCCAGACTTTATCATGAAATTAAAATGTAATCAGCTGTTGTGCACTAAAGTTAAGGAAGCTTAGATGGGATACTTATGTGTGTGACTTAGCACTGCCTAGATTGGAGACATTAAACAGAAATGCCATTGTGTTTACAAGACGAAAAGATCAAGGTGTGCCCTGAAGAACTTACTGTTTCCAAAGAATTAACAGTAACACCATCATATAGAATGTTAACTTCAGGCACTAACATCTAACCTTTTTAGTAATTAATTAGCACTGATAACAGACAGTTGATTCATTCTGAAATACTGATTGACGTCCTTTCTTGAGTACTTGAATTGCTCGCCATTTCCAAGCCAGAATGCCTAACTCTCCAGTTATTTCAATAATTGTCTTTGGTAACCAAATACTCCTCTCAAAAACTGAATGCAAAACATAGGAAATAGGGAGATCCTAGATCTGTTGCATGTTTCCTGTTTGTAAGGAAAGATAAATCAGACTTAAAATTAATAACACGCTACCAGGGCTTACACTTTTCGAGGACTGTCGAGGCACAGACCATCTAATACTAGTAATCAGTAAAACATTGTTCTCATTGCAGCAGAAGACTCCTAGCAAACAGAACCAGCCTAAGAATTCTTAAGATAGTGGAGTGGAGTATAATTGTGGAAATGAAAGTGGAGGAATGATACGACAGGTAATTCTTAAAGAGTACAGCATGCTTTAAAGGGTCCAGTGCTCTGTTGCCATGAAAATCACCGTTGTTACACAGGCAGTGCATTAGAATGGGAACTTGTCTGCTTTATCAAGAACAATCTGGAGTGATGTGATATGTGAAAGACTATCTGGCCTCCACTAAAAGAGGAAAGAATGTCTTAAGATCCAGGAATGCAAGGAAGAAATTTGTCAAGAAGTTTGATTCTGTGTTGAGAAAACAAAGCCAAATAGTTTAGCAAACAGCACTGGAATGACATTGAGAAATAAGCAAATCCACTCAGACTAATGAGAAAGGAGGCTGCTCCACCTAAGCAACCTCAGGAAGCAAATACCTTTGGAGTAAAACACATACCTACCAACCACTGGGTACTGACATTGGTAGTTAAGACTCTCTAGCATGAGCTCTTCTTTTAATGATGAGATGAAAGCATATTATCTCAACATTCCTTCTAGCAGAATGGTGTAGAACCCTGAGTTAAAAAAAAAAAAAAAAAAAACAGGTCTGTTCTTTCCATAAGCCACAGCCAATACACGCCATGCCTA
Organism: Anser brachyrhynchus; assembly: GCF_964034855.1. Taxonomy (NCBI): domain Eukaryota; kingdom Metazoa; phylum Chordata; class Aves; order Anseriformes; family Anatidae; genus Anser; species Anser brachyrhynchus. The sequence goes on from NC_137699.1 coordinate 54,656,432, forward strand.
AAATATTAAATTGTTCAAAACAATAACAACACACATTTATTTCTGGTTGCAAATACCATCACCTTTAAAAATGTGTAATGCACATTGGGAATTCAGCACTTCAATATATAGTACTGAAAACATTCATAGTGCTAGATTTCTTGTTTCTGTATTTAATCATACACAAAACCACTCCAAATAATTTTTTATATTTCCATGCATCCACCTACACACTGGTGTCCTAGGTCCTGCTCCATGTAAGCAAGGTCGAAGCAGGAATTTCCATTCCCTGCTCTAAGGAGCCTTCTCCTGCTCTAAGGAGCCTGCTTTGGCAGGGGGGTTGGACCCGATGATCTTTCGAGGTCCCTTCCAACCCCTTTGATTCTGTGATTCTGTGATTCTGTGATTAATTTCAATAATGTAGGATCTAATCCTGCATGTAACACTAAACAGAAGATTGTCATAGTTTGTGGCAGTTCTTCAATCAAACAACACTTTCTTAAGGACAGTATTTTTGCAAAAGTCCTGTGTGAAGGTAATAAAGGGTTACACAGAAAAAATTTAAATTAAAACACTTACCAGTTCTTCCCGCTTTTATCCCTTTTCATATCATATCTCCTCAAAAAATTGTGAATTACTTAAACAGTTGCAGCTGGTACAGAATGCATTTGGAATAACCATGAATTTCTACAGCTTTGTCAGCAGCATGCTTTGGCTTAAAAAGTCAAAGGATGGCTCAAATTCCATTCATCTCTTCCCCAAATAAGTTCTTGCTACCTTGTATGAAAATAATAATAATAATAATAATGATATGCCAAAGTAGAAAATTAAACAGTTTGGGATAAAATGGAATGATCAATTAACTGAGTGTGTACATGAACTTAAGTGTTTGATTAACACTAATTGGCGTAATTATTTCAGTCAAGACTAACAGCATATGGATAGAATAGGAAGAAGTATTTGTGATAAAAATTAGTCAAGACAGTCAAATCTAAAACTTACTGCTAACATTTGCAGAAGAATCATAGCATACTGAGCAACAGGAAATAAAATTCATTAACTACAAAGACAGTATCTCTGACTCTGGAATTTCCTGAACTACAAAATGCTGGAGCTGGAGAGAATGTTCTGACAAAGTAACAATACATGATTCTCCTGTTCTAATGTTTGTTTGTTTGTTTTTTTTTTTCTCGCAGCATTTTATTTTTGCCAGTGTTGGAGACAGGAAACTGGGCTAGAATGACCTTACGTCTAACCCAAAATAATCATTCCAATGTTTTTAAAATGGATAATGGACACATAAAATCAATTAAGGCTACATCATACATCAGGCAAAAACATGTAAAAAGATGATCTCAACTATCTTCATACTGAAAGGTGGTCTTGGAGTAAAAACATAAACAATTAAGAAAGAGAGAAAATAATTCTGAGACAATATAAACCTATCATGTTCCCAGATCTACAAATTATGCAGTTCTGACAGCAAGAGATTACTAATGTTAATATTGCAATTACTAATGTCATTAACAATTTTAAGAAGGTTAACATAGGAGAATGTTATTTGTTACTTTGCAAATAATAAGACTCATCACAGAATTCTCACATAGCAGCTGAGAAGCAGTATAAAGCTGGATAGACCTTTGGTCTTTTTTCATATGACTGATCTTTGATTCTAAATCTAAGTAAATGAAGTCCAGAATTTACATTCAAATATTCATATGGATAGTAGGGTAAGTATAGTGAATGTTCACAATTATTATAATTAGTTATACCCATTTTGTGGAAAGAGATATGAAAACTTAAACCTGTTTAACAATTAGAGATCAGGAAAAGACCAAGGCCAGGCCAGAGCAGTTTCCTGTAAAATTCTTCAACTTTTTTTGAAAGCACTAATATATCAGTAATTTACAGAGACAGGATACAGAGCCAGATGGAATTCTTATATTCAGATGAACATAAAGTACAAGTCTTTGCAGTTCTGATTTATCACAATTTTTGAATAATTTTCATTTGATAAAGCCACACATTATTCCAGGCAACATATTTAGGAGGTCTTGTTTATTGTCTTGTATTGACAATGTTTCTCAAACCTACTTCCCAGGAATAGTTCTTTAAAAATGTACTACTTGTCATATGCCACTGCCCAAACATATCCATGTGTGTTTTGTTTTTTTAAATTCCAAAAAGACTTAGGCACACTGAGTAAACAGATTTAATAAGCTGAACTCAATCGTGACTTCTCCGGTTACATTTTTTGGCAGAAAATGCCTTTCTGAGTTTCTATTTCAGTAAGATTCACTTAATACAACCAAAGATCAGTATGCTTTGATCCACAATTACAAAGTTAAAATATATGGAGAAAGAATAATGCTGGGAAAATGCTCTCTTGGCAAACAAAAGTTGGAGGAAAAGTAATCCCACAAATTTCCCACCTTTAATGAGTTCAGATCTTGCCATCATTAATAATACTGAAATATTTAGTAAACTTTATATAAATGTAATTAGGACCTGCCAGAAGGATTTTAAGCCATTGGAACTTTTATCACATGAGCAAGATCAAAACCAAAGCAGCTATATTCCTTCTTTTCTTTTGTGTTAAGCACCTTTCATACCCCAAGCATCTGAATGTTGTCTTGACTTAAAGCACTTGGCTATTACCCAAAGACAAGTTCAAATAAGGTTCTTTTATTCCATGACCATGCACATATATACATTCTCTCAGTTCATCATCCTTGTATGAAGAGCAGGAGTCAACTGTAGTTAAAGGCAGTCAAGACCTCAAAACATATTCCACACTCTGCGGTATGGGGCCCTTTATCCCTATTTGCCCCCCTTGATCTTGCCAGTTCTACTGTTAATGTTCCTCGGGGCTGGGGGGGGGGGGGGGTGATGAGGGAAGGAAAAAAGTACAATCAGCTTCACTTTAAACTCCTGAAAACATCCATTCACTTATGTTGTTCTAAAAGAGATCCAAAGATGCTCAAGCACAAAGAGTTACTTTAAAACTGCACAATATTCATCTGATAAGTACGTGTTGCAGTCTACTGTCATCTTTCCTCAAAGTACTTTATAATCTATATCTCCAAGTTACTAAATGCAGTCACTACATTCTGTCTCATCAATTTGAGAAGCTAAGATAATTCTGAAAAACAAGGGAAAAATCAGGCATTGATAATTCTAAAATTTTCACTAAAATTTGCAGGATTGGAAAATTCATCAGTAAACATAGTTGTATTTTTTCCCTGAGATATTAATCTACTGTATTCTGTGGGGAGATATCTATTTATTTTAAAAACACAATAGGACTGAATTCTCATGTCTTGTGATGCTGAAAAGTGGAGCGAACTGTACCATGTCATCCAGCTGCCCTGACCAGATTGGAAAACTGTCCCAACTGAAGACCTCCTACCTGCGTCTTTAGGATTCTTTTCAATGCAAATGAGAGCATTGGATGGGTGGGGAAACAGGAATGATACACATCTAGATCTTGTTCTGATAGTCACTGATGATGTATGTCTATATCCAGGAGCATTCTCAAATGCATGTTGAGATTCTGAAATAAAGGCAACTCAAACTTTTTTGGAAGATAGTCAGCAATTTGATCATTTATGAACCTATAAAGTCAAGGAACCCCATTTTAGCACCTAATTTTGAAAATATTAGCTTAAATGTTTTGACCTTCACTCTTATAAATCACATTACATGTAATTACATAAATATTTTGCTTATTATTTCCTTAAAATTCCCATTATGAAAGAACTGATCAATAAATTTCCCACAAAATTTTAGAGGAATCAGGGTGGAAGACTGTCCAATTGAAATTTGAATTGTGAAAACAGCAGTACAGAAGGATTTTTCATTACTGTCTTGTTAACCAGAAAATTCATAACTTCAAGGTTCCAAGTAAAAGGAGGAAACAGTCTTCCTCCATTTGACAGAGACTTTAGTTGTTTAAAACTTCTGTGTTTTTTTTTCCTGATTTCTACTTGAGTATCTTCACTTTATGTTTTGTTTCCAAGTAAATGAAAAGTGAATTGACTTTTTTTATGTCTTTCCACAAGTCAATTAGTAGCTATGGGAAGGAAGCAGTTAACAAGAGAGATAGGAGCACACCTACTATATTATTATATGCCATTCATGTCAACACATCCCAACTTCTTTAACAGATCTGTGTAGTATTTGACCAGTCACATCTCCTTTTCAGGCTTCATTTTAGTCATCCATAGAACAGATGTATGTTGATCTCATCAGAACAATTAAATTTTTACTTTCTTAATGTTTGTTAAGCACTGGCACTTTCTTAGATTACAGGAATGAAACAAGTCAAAAATAAAACATGCAGACTCCTTATTAACAAGTCTCTTGAGATAGTTTCTTAGAAAATAGATTCTCAATGAGAAAACGAGTACGTTACCCACACTAACACATAAAATGACCATTTCAATACCTCCTTTTTTTTTTCAGATATTTATTGTTACTAGCAATTGTTCAGCAGCTGCATCCACCATTGATATTTGCACTGTAACCTGTATTTACTGTTTCTTTAGTATTAAAGTATTAATAAATCAGGATGTATTTTTATATCGGGAAGATATAGCAGATTAATCCTGTATGCTTGCCAGAAAAGTGTTATACTGTGCACACCAAATTATACATTACAAAAATGGGATGATATTACAGTATTCCAGTACACAGTATGGAATAAACTCTAGAGTAGGAACTAGAATAAAAAGATGACTTGCAGTGACCTGCATAAATAGTACCTTCCTAAAGTGTATCTTTTATATTACAGTGTGTTCTTTTCTGAGTACATTTTAAGAGCTAAAATTCTACTATCTGGTTTAGCAGACTTAAAAGACAGTAACAATGCTCATTACAGACTTTTGGAACCAAGAGTACTTTGGAACTAAATAGTAAACCTGAATAATCTAACTATTCTTTGTAATTAATGTTGACATCCTTATTCTATGTAGGATCTGCATTTTAACAAACTCCATAGCTCATTCCTTCCAATAGGTCAGTAACAGAAATCCTAAAAATTCTGAGCACTCTCCTTTTCTATTTGACATTGTTGTACTATTGCTGATTTCAAAACAAGCAACTGATCCACCTTGATACAAATGTATTTTTTAACCTTTTTTTTTTTGACTTTTTTTAACTTTTTACAAGATGAAATATTATTGATGAGCCACATATTGGTCACTCATTTTACAGCATTTTAATATAATCAGTTTCCGACAGAAAAATGAGACTTTTCACACTCAGGATTGCTCTAATGACTTCAGTGGAGTTATACAGAGGCTTGGGCTGTCTAAAAGACTTTTCTCTTTAACAATTATTTCTCATGAAACTGTCTCAATAGTTTGTAACTCCTCTGCAAGGGCAATCATTTGTCTTCAAAATAATAAGGAATTGACCATTAATGTGGTGAAATATCTTGAGTATCAGAATCTCAGACAGTGTGCCACAGTTTCCCTAATACATTTGGGGATAAAAGTAATGGAACAGAGGGTTGCAATAATATTTAGCTGAAGAACAAACCGATTTATCTCAAAGCAATTACAAGGAAAAACAATCAAAATACAAATACTTAAATCTGGAACAAAAAATATCAAGTGTTACATAAGTCATAGGCACATGTATCCAGATTATGTAAGGTTATTAGGTAGTTAGTTTATATGTGCTTTAAATATTAAATTAAATAAATCTTTAAATGCTTTAAATCTTTTAAATCTTTAATGCATAGTTTCCATCATTTCTGATATCACTCAGTTTTCAGAATTCTTCTAGTAATATGAAATTAATTTTTGTGTTTCACAGAAATCAGTAAAGAACTTTAGCAACTTTAGAACTAAAGCAAGAAAGAGGTAATTGAAAAAAAAAAGCCTATTGCATTTACATAATCTTCAAATTATATTAAAATTGAAAGAAAGAAAGATTTTGAGCACTCAAAAAAATTAACATTGAGGGAAGTGAAAACATCAATATCTACAAAAAGGAAAATAGATGTTGCAACTAATAGTTTGCAAAGCACCTGATTCTTCATTTGCTGACTAGTTTTATGTGCTTAAAGTTCACAAAGGTAACAAAACAAAAAATGAATGGTAAAGAAAGCACAGTAAGGATGAGGTCTTGGACTTATTCAGATGATTGTCTTCTGATGACAAAAGTGAATAGAATAGAGGTTTTATTAAATATTTCCTTTAATAAGTCAGCTACTCTAAGACACCTTTGGGGTCAGGTTTTCAGTCTGCTTTTACTACATTTGCCTGAACATTAAAAAAAAAAAAAAAAAAAACTCAGAGACTGGATATGTATCTCTAGAATTCCCTCATCACAAAATCACTCCCTGCTGGCAAGAACCCAGTTTAACCAGTTCCTAGAATCTATGTTAGTAACTGGGAAGCAAACAGAAAATGGGCAAAACAATTGCAGCTGGAGGACTCTCTCCTTGGCTCATAACTCAGGTAAGGAGCTTTGAGTGGTCCCCTTTTTGTAACAGTGCAAGGGCAGATGTAAAAGTGCATTCAGGACCTGCTGGTCCTTTGCCAAGAAAAACAGTCCATTATCATTAAGTGTTGTGAATCGTTGCTTCAGTGGCTTTATCTTACAATCCTTACAATTACAAGGCAGTGCTTACAAATAAATTATGTTTTTTTACAGTCATAAAGCTCAAATGCCCCAAAGCCTACCCGTTTCCTACCCAGGCATCCCATATTATAAAACATTGCTGTTTCACAATTTCAAAGTTTCGGTTTTGGGGGTGTTTTTCATGTGTCTGTGTTTCTTTGTTTGCACTCTTCCATGCATTAGTAAACAAAACAAACAAACAAACAAAAAAGATGCTACTTCTATAAGTAACTAGCACTGTTCTACAAATCTCAGTCATTTCTTAGAATGAGTTACTGAATTTCTTACTGTCTATGAGACTTCTGCTTGTGTGAGGACTGCCGCATCAGGGACTGGTCAGGAATATGGTAAAAGTAGAGTACTGTGACTGACATTGTTAATGCCTCTTTACACAAGATTACAGAGTCACATTTTCAAATCCTGAGGGGAATTTGGCTTGGTAGTTCACCCTCTTTGGCATTTTTAAAGAACAGAATGTAAGATGCTAAAAACATTTATTTGGCAGGAAAAAGGTCTGAGACACTTCTTGAGGGTGAAAAAATGTCACAGTACTTGAGTCCAGGTATGAGAATTATTTTGTGAGGTAACAGAGAAACTGACAATTGCTGTGATTAATAGACAGAAAGAAATTATAGAGTCATGTTTTTCATTTGTCAAAAGAAATGTGATCAATAGCAAACTCACTACATCACGTGTTTCTCAAACTATCTACTTACTTAAAATGTCTTTTGAATAGCAAATTACTTAGCATAGTGATATTATGATCAACAGACATTTAATAAAAAACGGTTAGACTGTAAAATCCTGGTTGGTTTGTTTTTTAATCTAGTTGTTTTTTAAATAGCAATGAATTTGCTTTAGAACCTAATTGAACAAGGAAACACACAAAAACTGTATAATAAGATTATTAGTAGTAAAATATTTTTGGAAGTACAATATTTGACTAACGTTGCTAATTCCCCTATACACAAGATTGTATTCACAAACTGTAAAAGGAGGTAGAATTTAGTGATTTTTTTTTAAAGGTATGCCAATGAAGAATAGGCATTCTGTCCTGAAGAGAACAGGGACTGGCACAACTAGTCAGAAAATTTAAGAATTAGCATTATTTTAGACTATTATAACACTATACCACTATTTTATTTAGGTGAATTGCTTATTATGCTTGAAATGATTAGTCCTGTAGAACTGTTTCCCAGTACAGAGCTGCACAAATACAGAAAAAAGCACTTCCTGGAAAAGCTCTTTGGCTCCTCTATCTGTGAGTACTTTGGTTACAGGATGTTTTGACCAAAACATTTATAACTCTTTCTTTATTTAGGATTTTTTTTTTAATTTCACAGCTGTTTGATTTGGTAACATTAAAATATAAAAACAGGATGCCAAACCAATGCCACGCCAAACCAATCTACTGATCACTTTAGTACAAAGTCCTTCCAGCTGTAGCTGGCAAATTAAGCTTCAGAAAAAGCCAGTAAAGAAATACGCACCCAGAAATTGTGTCATTTACAAGTTGAAGAACCAACTCCCTCCTTGCGTCTAGAGGTTCTCAGTTTAAAACACAAGGCATGAAATTGAATAGCAAATGGCTCCCAGAGCCCAATTATGAACGATTTTCCTTTTTCACAATGTTGAGCACTTATTCCCATATACTCCCAATTCAGAGAATAGGACTATTGATTTTTTATGAAATATGGAGCCAAGTTCTGGCCTTCAGTTCCACTTGGTAATAAACTAGTAGTTTTCTTATTTCCTACTACTGATAATATGCAGTATCGTTTAAAAAAAATAATAATAATAAAAAAGAGAGAAGTAGGGACATAGCTTCTTTTTCAATATCACCAGTCAAAATTCCCTTCTCCTCATTTGAGACTTTTCATCAAAAAGAGAACCTTTTCATCAGAATACATCAGATGGTAACCTATGTCTGTGTTGAATCCAAGGAAGAGCTATCCCTTTCACAATGCAAATTCTGACTTATACCAAGAGACACCTCTTAAAAGAGTGCAAAGTGAAAGAACCATGTGGTACTTTTTCTTACAAATTACATGAAGTTCTACAATGAAAACTGTTTAGTTTTCAAAAATGAAAGTAAACAAACTGGTATAAAAATATGCCATCATATAAAATACAAGATTTAGCTACTTTTTTCTCTCTACCTTTTCTTAGTAACACATATTCTTTAGTTCATATTGCAGGAAATCATAAGGCACATTTATTCCAGAAAGGTTTATCAGTTAACTAGGAATCTGACTTGGCAGAGATTTCTGCTTTCTGTAGAGCTACCTTATAAAGACTGTACATTTTATTCTATTTTATTTTTAAATTAAAAATTTATAATAAGGCTATTATGCATCCCCTTCTATTCAAGTCAATTCTCATCACATGCTTGTATGGTCTGTCTATTCAATTTATATTAAAAAGTAATGCTTAATGCTTTCCAGGTATTTAGCTCTGGCAGTAATACACATAGGAGTGAATTGATACTGAAAATTTGCATCAAAGCTAACATGACAGCAAATGAAATCAGTGAAGACAGACTTTCAGATTTGTTGTCATAGCTCTGCCACATACTGTTGCTCTGCTTTCTCTAACTTGAGATGTCAGGGACTTTTCTTAAGACCAATTGTTTCCAGATGTACAGGATAGTGTCAGTGGAGAGAAAGAAAGAGAATGCATGCTTCCCATTGGCATAATTGAAATTGCAGTGAAAAAGCAGCCTCCACAAATCAAAATCAATCTCTCCAATGTATTTGTTTCTTCTTTCCTCTGTTACATATTGAATTTCTGTCTTATGTTTTTAGTCAACCACCAGAAAAACAGAAATGCTTTGCCTGTATGGTTTCCCTGCCAATGCAATAGGACTCTTTCTCTTTGCCTTATTCAGGGCAAGATGACATCCTTATTCACACTGAAGTGCACCTGCACTGATGACCTGAATTCAGTGAAGCCATTTGTGAAGTGTCATATTCACTATCTATGAAAGATCTAACGTTCCAATCATTGCATATAATCTGCAGTTACACTCCCAGCATCAGGGGCTGGTTCATGTCATTATTAATTGAAATAGAGTATGCCTCTGCTTGACATTCAAGTCAAGTTGAAGTTCACATTCTCAAGACCATTTGTATGCAATGACTACCTCCACATGACATAGCTCTTCAGTAAGCTGTGTAAAATATGTGCGGTGATTTTATTTCCAGCATTTCTTCACAGATTTCTATTGGAACACACTGCCATTACTGTACTCTTCTTTCTTCTCGGCAAACAGCCCAGATATTAAAGGAGTACATAAAATGAACTGTGTTGTAGGTCAGCAGAGAAGGACACAATCAAAGGAGCTTTGGCAATTTTTCATGTGTTATTTCTCCTCCTAAATAATTTCTGCAATGCAATTAGCAGTCAAGCTTAATTTGCTAATATGATAATAGATAAGAAATTTTATGTTTATTACAGAGCTCTTCTAATACCTATTCTACATTTCAGAGAAACACTAAACAAAATTGCACTGCAATCCTAAATAATAAGCCATTACACTCTAATACCTCATAGCCAAACACGATGTTTTCAAATGCTTCAAAATAATTCTTAAAATCCTGTGTTTGTATTTAAGGCAATTTTCTTACAATTAAGAACATGTGAAGCTACACATTTTAATTAATATTTGTTTTATTGTAGTGCTATGTAAATAAAGTATTTTTCCTATGAAGAGGTCCGTTTTCAAGACAAAATATCTGCAAAGAAAACATAACATTTTCCAAATAATACTGAGTCATCAAATGAGCATCCATTTTTCAGTAACACAATATCAAGTTCATTTATTTTTAGTCAACAAGAATGCTAAAACATAAAGTAACCCATATAACAGTAAAGCCTACCTTCTTATGACCTTAGTTTATAAGTTCAATTTTCACAGAAACCAGAAACGCAGAATTCAAGAGAATCAGGCAAGCAGAAGTAGAAACAAGAGACAGATTCACCTGGTGGTGCTGAGCTGTTGAAGAGAATGGGGAGCTAAGATCCAAGTTACTTTTCTCTTTCAACATCACAAGCTTACTTGTAGTATAAGAGAGAAAGAGCATCATTTTAATCAACTGTCGGGCCTGTCTTCATCCAAATAGGTTGCAACGTGTTACTAACATACAGTTAATTGTTAATGTGCATAAACATTTCCTCCAGCACTGTTCCTTTTCAAAGATGTACATAAGCATTTCTGCCATGACATATCATTATTATTTTTTCCCGATATTGTTTTTCATTTCTTTATTTATCCACAGAATACACAAAGCATAGTCAGAAAGTCTGAGACTATTCTGTATCTTCCATTGATGATGCTCAACTTTCAGAGAAAAACTTCTAGAGGAAAAACATAGTCTCCATGGCCATTCAAGCACTGGTGAAAAACACTGCCAACAAAATTACTGGTTGGAGTTTTCAATAGTTAGCTATATTGTGGGGGGACTGGACACATACAGTTAATTCATTAAACACAGTGCTGTGATCCGCCATCATATAATATTTAGTCACTAGCAATGTGATCCAAAAGTAAACCAATGTATCGGAAGGAGAATGCTTTATAACTCACCACTAGCTGCTGAATAACATCTTTCAAGCCTAATAACATCAGAACTCTTCACACAATATTTTAAAGTAACACTGTTCATTGCGTGGTTACATCTGACCCTTAGTGGAACACTACTTATGCTACTAATAGTTTTATTGACACTTGAAGAATAGCTGTTGTATCATCCAAAAGGATCATTTGTCAATTAATTATTGTTCTGTAGCTACATTTATGTTGTTGCAAATTTTATGCTTTCACATTTGGAAACCACTGCAGTTTATACCATTATAGCAAACACTGCTTGAGGGAATTGTGGAACAAAGATGACAAGACAATGACTTCTCTCTGTGCACATGAACCGTACAGATCAAGTATCTCCTTTGCTCCAAGTGCAGACCTCAGGAAAAAAAAAAAAATGCTGACATTTCACACTCTAGTTGAATGCTAAGAAAATAAACACTGCATTTTTATGTTTTTATTTTTGCTTTTGTTTTTTAAAGGCAAATCACATAAAATTAAGAAAAATATTTACTTCGTATGCTTTGTACAGACTAACAGAAAAACAACTTGACACAACATGAGCAAATACTCTTGTGAATTAAAATGTATTTATAAAGTACAAGGAGCTTATAGGAATTCTATAACACATCAACGTCAGTATAACCTACCTACAGTGTCTGTTATTTTATATTTTATGGTATATTAAGCAGTGACATTTAAAAGGTACAAACCCATACCCTAAAATAGGTTTGATAACAGTCTAGCTAAGGAGAAGAGAAGTGAAAGCACCATTAAAGTACCTGGAATCACTACACAAGGGAGCTGGCTGTAAGCCAAGTGGTCTTTGAAAGAAAAATCAGATCAGTAAAAGTATAAACACATCAGTTCCAACCTGTCCTGATTGTTGCTTCCAGGGATCACTCCATGTGAAGAGCTAGAGATGTGTCTAACCACGTTTTTTCTGTTTCCTGCTTTCATTTTGCTTTGGCTTTACATGAGGCTCACATGAATAGGAAGCATAACCTCTTCATTCCCCAAGTACATTATTAGATAAAAATTCTCCAGTATGCGTGAAATATTAAAAAAAAATAATACTCTGAGTTGTAGGATGTTAACATAGATACATTTCCAAACTTCAGGAGGATGTGTGAGAGATCATATATTTTTTGTTACATCTATCTTCACTGTAAATAAGTACATTTCAGTCTACACTGGCCCTTTTAGTGGGTAATTTTGAAAAACTGATGCTTTGAAATCTCTGAGTTTATTCTTTGCACATTTTTTTTTCCTTTCTTTGCTTTCCCTGAAGCTATACACTAGAAATTTGAAATTTGAAACTTAAAAAAAGAAATGAAGGATGCTTTATATGCTCATGGATACCAATGTCTAGACACACTCCCACCATGATTTTAATGGCACAGTTCAAGAGTAGACTAAAAACTAACTAGTGATCCTAACATGTAAAAAAATGTACCTTTGAAAAAGCTGCCACATCTGAAAAGAATTACAAAATTTTGATGGTCTGGCAAATTACAAGAAATCATATACTGTGTTTTACAGCCGTATAAAACATACATAGTGCAGCTGATGCAGGTGGTTGATGCATATATTATCATCCCATTGTATGCAGCATTTGGTTAATTATCCCTTTTATGTTAAGTAAAACTAAATTCTGAATTTAAAAATACTAATGTGGATAACATTCCATCTTTTCAACACATGTAAACTAATTCACACTGATGTAAATTGAGACGTGTTAACACGTACTGCCACTAGAGGATAGTGTTGTCATATTACTATGCACTCACATTAAATATATGAAATTCCTGTAAAGTTCACTTATTTTCTAAAGCCAACAAAAAATATCATTTATATGGCAGTTAAATATTTTTTTACCCTGAAAAAGCTTAAAGCCTCTTTTTTAATTAAAAATCACATAAAAATCACATGGCTTGTTTTTTTGTTATTAGTCTGCACTTAGCAAGCATATTTAACACGCTATTTGTTTTCAATAAGTGAAATGAATTTACCTCAGGCTGAATGTGCTATGTGAAAAACTCATGGAAGGATATATCCGTTGTGTAGTGGTCTCATATATGGCAGAAAATTGAATTTTATTGTAGTGGTGCTTGAAATATGCGACTTACTTCTGAAGTGCCTGTGAAATATAATACAGATCATGGCAGCCTAAGCTGGTCTACTTGCTGCCACATCCCAACTCCATGTTCATCTTTTTGAAAACATGCTGTGGCAAGTTTTCTGCCTCTTTTGCTCTCTAAACTGTCTCACCATGATCAAGCTTGGCTCTCAGCACAAAGTGCAGGGATACACTGCCCTGGAATGTGTGGCACCAAAGCTGCCTCAAATTAAACTAAAGTGCTTTGTAATCAGACTTGAGAAAAACACTTCTACATTTAAAAATCCATACATTCCTGCTGTAACTAGTAGAGTAATCAGATGAAAGTAATTTTTTAATTACTAAGTTTAAGAATTAATTTCAGAAATACTGTCTCCAAATGCAGGTATAGATCCTTTTGACAGGTGTCATATTCAATAACAAACTGCTCATGAAGAAGCCTACCTGCCCAGAAGGTTCAATGTACATCTTGCTAAAATACTTACTATTCAAAGCATCTTTCTTTTAATTATTTATCAAAGTGTCTTTGCTTTTATTATTTTAGAATGTTCCTGTTTCATTGTAGCATTAAAATAATTGTATTTGCTTGATTAAAAATGACGCTATTGAGAGTTACAGGTATCAGACTAGAAACTTACCTAAAAGTGACTGACAGTCTGCTGAGCACTAGGAGCCAGCTTGGACCAAGCTCAGGTATATTCGCTTATGGGAATAACAGGGAATAAGAAACTCACTCATGTAAGCATACTTACACCTTTGCTTAGGCAAAGCAGAGGCAAATCACCTGCAAACCTCACTTCAAGTACACACAGCTTAGAAGAAGACTTGCACAGGCCTGAGGAATATGCTGTATCAAATAAAAAGCCAAAAAATGACATCCAAAAAAAAAGAAAAGGGAAGAAATGTCCCTGGGAGCTCTACCTGATGCAGTACAGATGGAATTTTCTCCATGTCTAGAATTAAAGTATTAACATCTGGGCTAGGGCTAGGCAAAATCTAAATTTACTCTGGTAATGATGAGGACTTTCTTCTTCAAGAGAAGGGCAGAACGTATTTTAGACATTTGTTTTCAGTAACTGAAATCTAGAGTGGAACACAGTCAATTCATTTAGGTCTATGCCTGCCAATTAACATTATACTGTTCAGAATGAGAGAACATTTTTCCTTAACATCTATGTTCACAATATTCATATTAGTAATACCAGAATATTGTGATGTATGTATTTACTCACTTATTTTGGTACGGCCTTAATTTAAAATTAATTTTAAAAGGTCTAGCAATTGTTAGTAGTATTTAAGGAAGAGTTCCATACAGAGGAGAAAATAAAACAGTAAAAGTGGCTTAGAAAACAAGACCTAAAAGAGGTGAAGGAGCTGAAAAAGTGTAGGACTTCATAATCCTCTTGATACATGAAAGCTGGTTATAAAAAGATGATCATCTACTGCTCAGTGTACTCACTAGAAGGAAAACTGGAGGAATGTGGTGGTTTTACCCAGCTGGGCAGCTGAGCTCCACCACAACCACTCTCTCACTGCCCCTCCTCAAAGGGAAAGGGGAAGAAAATACGATGAAAAGGGCTCAAGGTTGAGATAAGGACAGGGAGATAGCTCAACGATCATTGTCACAGGCAAAACAGACTCAGCATAGGGAGATTAATAAAATTTATTGCCTATTCCTAACAAGCTAGACCAGTGAGAAACTAAAAACAAACTAAAAACACCTTCCACCTATCCACCTTCTTTTCCCTCTTCCCGCCAAGCAGTGCAGGGGAATGGGGAATGGGGGCTGCAGTCAGTCCATGAGGCTTTGCCTCCATCACTCCTTCATGGTCACTCTCTACCCCTGTTCCAATGTGGGGTCCCTCCCATGGGATGCCATCCTTCCTGACTGAAAAGGAAGCACAAGAAAAAAATAATTAAATCTTACATTGAGAAGAATTAGAATATATATTATGAAAATTCAAACTGCAATGGATGTGAAGCCAAGCAACAGGCCCACATAAGAAGGTAGTGAAAGCCTTTTTAACAAAAGTTTAAAAAAAATAAAATAAATGTGTTTGTCCTGGATTGTTAAAAAAAAAAAAATGACAAGAGTAATACTGGATTTGTGAGACAAAATTGATATTGTTTTACAATCTCACGAAAATCAACACAAACTGGGAAAGTGGTGTTGCATCAGACTACTCCACTCATGTTATTAGTAATAGTAATCCAACAGTTTTAGGAAAAGAGGGCTTTTTGTATTTTTTTCTTATAAACACATATACTTAGCACACTTTCTCTACATTCTTCTGCAAAAATCACAATGAAATAACTCTTATCTCTTCTCAGCTGTCAGTTCATCACTAGCATCACACAACACTGAATTTTGGGACCTCTCCTAAAACTATTCTTAAAGATTTTTTCTCGGTACTGTAAGTAGGCACTAGAAAAAGCAACCAGTAGTTTCTATAAAAAAAGAAAAGCAAATTCTTCAGCTTTCCTGCTCCTCAACTGAAGCATTACATGAGTCTTCCAAATAGAGTGATTTAAATTCAGTTAGAATTATGGTTTTTTTATTTCATTACATCATCTTAATTTAAAATAATTACAAAGTTCTTTTTAATGAAGCAAGTCTGAGTAATTTTGAATCCGACAAACTCCAGTAATATTTTACAAGGGATCTTTCCTTGTGAGCTGTTTCTTTACACCCTACAGTTATAGAAATAAAAACACTTAATATGTGTGTTTTTGTAAAGGTATTTTACTCCCATTTTAATAGATTCTTGTTGCAGTGTATATTAATACACTAACATTACAGTTTACTGATTGCTGATGATATTTAAGCAATAAAATTCTGCATGTGATCTCCACATACTAAAGAATCTATCATATAATCTATCATATCTCCTATACTATGATGTGCTTCATTCAAATAAGTTTTTCTTTTTTCCCTCTGACTGCTGAAACTTGTTTTGAATTGTAGTTCTGATTTTCTTACAAATGAATTTAATTTCTCTGAAACCTTTGTATGCAATTAAATAGTTGTTACAATGCCAGAACATGTGTCTTGGATTGCTCAATTAAGTAATTACTATTATTACATAATACTATTATATCTGCACTAACTAGACACTTGGCTGAAGGCATAAGTGTCCTGGCACATCTAGTTTTGTTTTTAAAAGTACATTATTAGGCAACTGTGTGTTGATAACTACTGGTAGATAATCTTTACAGAAATGACCAACAGCGTACATGAAAAGAAGCCCAAATACATTGTCAACAGAGATATTAAAATCTGACCTATGAAATACTTTTAACCAGCTTTAAGTCTTGTTTTAGATTCTGCTTGAGTAAGAAGACCAGAAACTGAGTTTCTGTTAAACTCAGTTTAACCCCTCACATGTTAACCAGGGTTCTGAGCTGAATTTTTCTTATAATTGAATTACCAGGTTGCAGAGGTATTAAGAAAAGCAAGAACCAAATTATCTTTTACTATGTTTTGTCTTTCAGTCTCTTGGCTTCTGCGATACTGCTATGAAACGTATACTCCAATTGCCAATGACTATGGAGGACCTGGATTTTTAATGTCAAAGCTGCAATTTGTTTTCCTAATTCAGACATTCTTTGAATAACCTAAGGAATAAAACCAAGAACATTTATTAACCTACCTTATTCCACAGTTCATCTTTAACAAAAATACTCTATCTGAGGTTGAGTTTAACTTCAGGATTTATTTACTTACTTACTTAACTTTATTTACTTACTTACAAAATCATACCCCTCTGAATGAGACAGTTCTATTGGTAAAAGCACTACAGTAGATACTGGGAAAAAAATAAAAATTTATTGGGAAAAAAAAAAAAGGGACATAGTTTGCCTCCTTTGGAGAATTAAAGTAAGCCATGACTGGGAAAAAAAAAAATTCTAAACCAGTTTAAGATCCAACTGTAACCAGTTTATCTGTACAAACTCTTTAGTTTATTACAAAAGGATGAACACTAAAACAGAAAAGGCCTTGAGCCTGGTCCCGAGCAGCCAGACCAGCAGGGAGAGCAGTCTGCAGCAATCCTCTGTAGGTTCTGCTGTCAGTCAGAGCATCAAACTATAGCTTGTCAGTCCCTACCTACAGCAGAAATGCAACCTTGAAGCTAAAAAGGCATGAAAACTGCTGAGATCTGTGTCAGAGATACACAGCCAAGCCTTTGGGTATTTTGTCCAGTGAGATTTATTTGGCATCTGATTTTTTTATTTTTTTTTTAAAGAGAGATTATAAAGAACTTTTATTTCGCAAATATCTTGGATCAAGGACTATATTTGCATGTCATTTTCTCCCAGGCAAATAATTAGTTTCCTAATGTAAACAAGCTGCCCCCTCTAAGGAAAAGTAAAATAAAAATATAAAATAAAAAAATCTATAACTCAAAAGAGCAAGCCTTTTGGAGGCCTTAGGAAGCTGACAGTTAATATTGTCTTGGTTTGGCTGCAGGCTTTAATTCTGACATTTTCAAATCATATTGTTTAGCAATTTAAAAACAAAACAACTATTCCAAATAAGACTATAAATCATGGGTGTGAGTGGCTTAAATTCTGATGCAGTAACTTCATTGTTCCTGGTGGAACTGTTAATTAAAAATCTTAAAATATTGTCCAAAACAAACAAAATCCTCCAAATATTTTGGCCATTATTCTGGCATTGACATCTCCATTGACTTCAGTGGAGCTGCACCAATTTTATCATCATTCAACTCCTTAAGTCCAAAACATTATCTTACTCACTTCATAGCACTAAGACACATATTTTTTTAAAAACTAGATAGTGTTAGTTGTAATAAGTCATATGTTCTCTTTTTCTGTTCAAACTCCCTCTTTTGCAAAAGTATTTTGAAGCAGTAATAGAGCATACTAATGTAGTACAGAGTCTTATGCAAAAACTAAGCAACCTTATAAGCATGGATCAATTTTTATGTCACATCTTGTGTTTTAATTCCATTTATCCACTAAAATAGAAAACACCAAACAACTTGCCATGGCTAGTAAGTAGATGTTAGAGCTAGGAAGCTAAATAATGCTGAGATAGCTCATGCTGAAAGAATTAATAGCAACGTAAAAGCTAGAGCACAAGCTGTGAATACATTATTAATGATGTTTTCTTCTCAAATCAGCAGATGGACACTGAGCTGCTCAAGGGGCTGGTAATTGGACACACAGCTTTTCATCTCAAAGTAACTACTTCAGATAAACCTGACATTAATTTTAACCTAAAGTTACTGTTTGACAGGTATTCAGTAACCAATACGTAATAACTGGTCTTAGTCTAGTTTTCCTGTACAATCTGGTTAACAAAGTTGGCATGCTGTTTTCAAACCCAGTATCGAGTAGGTCAGAAGACTCAGTTACCCTTTTATCTCTAAAGGTTCAGCCCCTCAAAATAAGTTTCAGACCCAATTGCAAGTGGGACAGCAGATTTAGCACGTTACTCTTCAGATGTTATTTTCCACCAATGTCTAATCAGAATTTTTCTCAAAGACTAGATTAATTTTTAAATAGAAAAAAAAAAAATGGAGAAGAAAATCCACCTCACATAAACTCGTGAAAATATTTTTATGAGACTGACCACTGATTTAACAAAGCTTGGCATGAAGGACATGAAGTGTTCTTCTTTTGTATGCTCAAGGCAAAAGAATTTTCAAAAGTGATGCATATACACACTATGGATGCAATATATCCATATTGTCAAAAAAAAGCATTAACAACTTGGTAAAAATCAAGAGATTATAAGTCCCTTTTGCTGGAATTTTGGGGAGGGCTAGTAGATACAGACCATGAGCTTTTAATCGATTAAGTTTTTTTTCAAGTTTAGTGAACAGAACAGCACTTATGTTTTCATGGAATCCTACTGAAATTGGTAGGGTTTCAAGCTAAACCCAAAGGCTGCCTATATCACCTGGCACCTGATAGCAAAATTGGTCATAATTTAGAAGCACTTTTCTTTAAAACAAAAAATACTGTCAGGGTATGTTTGGAGTAAGTTTAGCAATAGCTATTTGAGAAATATTTAATGAGTTGTATTCAAACATAAGTAAGGTCAGTATCATATGAAAATGTTTTTAATAAGAATATCTTTGAAATTGTATCAGTCATGAAAGAGAACTATATGTATAAAAAAGCTGCGGAAATTTAGCTATGGGTTTGAATTGTTAAAGCTGTAAAAAATACAACCGTATTACCTTCTTGACATCTGAGGACATTATCTTCAAGTCTAACTATTCTCTACTCAGTATAAAACATGAAGATGGATGCCAAAGACAGCTCTCTGACAGGATTTAATCCTTTAGGTTAAAGATGGCTGAACAAGTAATTTAAATCTGTATTGTTGTATACCTATACAAAACCCACTACAATCATTCTTCAATACAATGACTGAAAAATACTTTGTATTTAATACTATTTGCTATCACTTACTAGAATCAGTCAAGAAAGCCTCTCGCCTTATTCTAGGCACTATAGAGGCAAACTGCAGTAAAGATAAACAAGAGATAAAGATGTGAAAAAGAAACACAGAGATTAAATTGCCAAAAATCATACAGCAAATCAATGGCCAAATTAAGAACAGATTCCATGTCTTCCAAGCCCCAGACCTTTTCTGAGCTCACAGGGTATTCCCCCTGGCTTTTTCTAAGATATTTTTTTTTTGTCATCAGTGTTTACCAGTAGCAATTAATGCTAGATCATAAAAAGACCTTTTAAACACAAAGCAACTGAACTTACAGCCTCTCAAAAACCCACTTCCTCTGTAACATTTATGGAATTATCCAAAAGCTGGGTAAGAGACTCTTGAGTCTACCTGCTCTATATATTCACGGTTCACTCAAGCCTGCAACAGCAAGTTGGGCTAGCTGGGTGTGGTGTACCAGCTTCTGCAGCCAGCAGCGTGCAAAGATATGAAATGGTCAACATCATAACTGATCAACTTTATCTCTTCAGAACGAATCACATAGGACCGGTATACAGGTGGAAATACACAGTCAAAGGTCAAAATTGTACATCTGAGTCACTACTAAGCCTTTGGCTCCCTGCCATTGCATAAGTAATGCCTACATAGTAATTTCTTTGGAATTGTACAGCTTTTGATCATATTCCTTTTATTCTAGCTTCAAGTACACAAAGACTTATAGTTAATTTAGCATTTAAAGAAGTAACACTATATATTAAGCTTACCTTTAGGGAAGTGCGTATGTCATAACAAAAACAAATCTTTCTGTGAAAAGGACATTTGCTTACTAGCACGGTACTTCAGCATTGAGGGAGAACTGCTGGTTGGTTCCATAAAGCAAGTAAATTTTTTATATTCTTAGAAGATTAGCTACTGCCATGTATTAACATCTTTGGCAGAACTAAACTTCAAACCCAGCTTAGTAAAGTACGTTGCAAAAATTCAGTTAATGTGAAGTAGGATTCATACATAAATGTAAATAAAGAAACCTTTTTTATACATCTTACATTTATTTACACTTCATTTACTTTATTACTTTTATCCTCTTTACATATATGAAAGAAATATTAAATTTAAAGTGCCATGGGAATTATGGACAGGTAGTTACTTATCTGCTTCTTTTATATGCTAATAACATGAATTTTCCTGTTCAATTTATATTGAATAGCAGTGAACTTTAGCTCATTTATCTGCTAGTTCTTTCTCCAAGACAAAAACAAAGGTGTCCATGAACTAATGTGGGCATCTATTCTAGAAATTAAAAAACAAAAAATAGGCAAAGGGCTGCCCATGAAGACATCAGTGTCAACCTAACCTCTGTCTTGGCGGCCCTGGTGGAAGGAAGGGGAAAACAGCTCTAACAATTGATTCTTGAATCAATATTACATGTATATGGATCACTTCTCTGAATAGCCAAGAACAGTATGAACAGGAAGTCTTCTGACGAAATTGGAATGAAACACATAACAATAAAATATAACAATAAAAACAAAAGCAGAGATATGTAGCACGCTGGAGAAATGAGCTGCTTTAAGGAAATTATCATCTGTAAGAATAGTTACAATTATTCAGCTCTGATCGCATGCATGCTATTTTCAGGGACAGGAAACAACTGTGGACAGCAAAAAAAAAAATAACATAAAAAGTTTAAACTAAAAAAAAAATTAATTGTGAAGGGAATGCATCAAGTATAAATACAATGTACCATACTTTGAGGAAGGCATGCAAACAAAAAAAAAAATCTGCCAAAGGCCTTGTTTTTTCACTTCTTAGTAAATGACCTCCCACATTATTGTTTCTCAGTACTTTTGTTCAAAATAAATACTAATATGCATAAGAAATAATGATATAAATGTAAATACAACTCACATCTATATAGAATCTTTAGGATAAATACTGAACGCACGAAATGCGTACAAAGGTAACTTTGGGGCATAGTCTGTACAGGCATGCCAGACAGGCAGTACACAGCATCATATAAATACAGATGGAAGAGAAATCTGTAGTTAAGTTTGCCTAACATTCCTGTTATAAGGTTTGAGTTTGAGATGCTTGTAAACTTTGCCAATGTTTAATTGCTGTCTGATTTTTTTTTCAGAGTATCTGATTTGTTTTACACCTTCTTAAACATGGAGCTGCCACATCCTAAAATGTGGCTAAGCAAAAATTATGGTTTGCCAAAGTTAACAAATTCTTATAACTGTTATGTTGAAAAACTACCCAGAAGGATGAAAGGACTTAGGTGTTCTGCTATCGTGTAGAATCTACAGCCCTGAATTACAGGCCAAGGCTCCCAACATATCACAAAAGGAGATTCTGAGTGCACATAATACTATTAGTTTGAATCATTAGCTGTTTTGTTCCAAAGTCGTCTTTGTTAGTATCTACCCTTTGGACAAAAATTACAAGGCTTCCTCACAGACAAAACCTAGGAGCCAGTCAGCAGCTAGATACCTCTAGGAAATGGTTTGACTCTAAAGTCTCCTTCCACTTGTTCCAATCCTCCAACATCATCCTTGCAAGCCTTTTGCCTGGCGTGCATCCATATTATACCTCTCTCGATACATGCCATAGTAGTAGTTATGTGCCATGGTGTGAGCATTTCTCACATTATCTTGGACAAACAAAAAAGGGAATTAATTATTAAAGAACCTTTAAAAATTTTTCAAATGTCTCATATGCAAAGATAGGCTTCAAGGTGCTGACAGAAGGTCTGACTGGCAGAAAACTGCAGGCTGTCACAGCCCTTGAAGCCCTTGAAGACACGGGAATCTTGGCTGCAGGAATCACCCCAACTACCAAAAGAGAGATGGCAGGGCAGCTTAGCACTGAGGGATGCTGATGGATCTCAGCATTGCCCCAGGCAGTAATCCCTGAAAATAAACTTTATCCATGTTACACAGTAAGAACTGGCATGATCACAGGATGTAAGTGCAGTGGAAAAGTGGTATTTGTTCCGTGCCCCGCATTTAAAAAAGGCTGAGGAACGATCTGCAGAAGACTACAGGATCCCTCTGGATGCTGCACAGTGCAGATGCAGGCAGGCTGCTCTAGGTGGAGCAAGCCAAAAGCTGTGTTGATGGAAACTGCCCTTTGCTTTCTGAGCAGGAAACACGGATTGCTCCTGAAGCAGATCACAACTGCAGCATATGCATCTTTTGAGAAATTGGACGCTTCAGAGCATACTCAGAAGTAGACACTTAAGCATCTACAGATTTATGGTAGTTACAGGGTTAAGTCCTGAGTATGCCTTCTGAGTATGTCTTTCAACTCTTCCCACGCTGAGATAAAAATATATAGCTATATTAGCTATGTCGAATCCCAAAAAGGCAGAAAAAAAGTATGAAGTGTTGAAAGAGAAAATCTTGTATGCCATCAACAGGAGGTACAATTAATTGGAACTCTTCATTCATTCCATAAATACCAACTTACACATAATAAAAAAGAAAATGTAGGAGTTTTAGCTGCAGTCACCTTTATGTTACTAGTCTCACTCATCTGATACAAAATTAATCTCTCCTTTGACATCATGTGGGAAGAGGGAACGGTACTAGGTGATTAGGAACATTACACTAATTGCAGCTAAAAACCTGGAATCAACAAAGACACTGCTAAAAATTGCACCAAAACACACCACAATGATGCTGAATTCTGACATGAAAATAAGATGAACTAGCAAAAATAAATTTATCCTTTATACATTCTGAATGCTAGGCCCATCCATTAAATTTTAAACAGATTATATATGATATGTAAACATATCTCTTAGCTCACTGTAAATACTGAAAATGAAACCACTAAAGATAGTAGAAACATGAAAGCAGACCTCCTAACAACATCTATGTTACCAGCAGTGTTGCACTTCTTGCACTTCTTTTTTTTTTTTTTTTTCCTGGAAAGATTCAGCTACATGACATGCAGCAAAGTCTTGCTCTTAGGATCTTTTTTTGCTTCACTGAGGCAGAAGAACATCAAATGATTTGACTGAAGTGTTATAATCTTACTATATTTCTAGTTCCCATCTCTATGGAATCTGGGTATCAGCACACACAAGTGGAATTGCCATTCTGGATAAGACGAACGGTTCATCCACCTTAATTACTGTGATCATCATCCGACTTTCCAGATGAAATTCATTTTAATACTTAATAACCAATGATGGGCATAAACACTGCAAACTGTGGTCACAAACAGGAAAATCTGCTTTGTTTAACTATCATTAGATATTGCTAGATATTTTTTGTTATCTACTTCCTTGTCCACAGTTTGTGATTAGGATATCAGTAATGAGGTCTCAGTAACAAGCTGCATAAGTGAGTTCTCCATGATCATTATTTATGGTTTTTCATTTTAATTTTAAAATTAAGTTGGCCCTAGCAGAAATCCAGAATCAATGTGTATATGAATATGGATCTTATTTACTACTGACATTGGTACCAAGCCAGTTGCCAGCCAAATGTGACAACATTGCCAACTGGTCCAGAAGCTCCACTTAAGCTCTGTCCTGGGCAGCCAAACCTGGCCTGCTTTCTTGTACTGGCATCCAGCCCTCTACTTCCAGCATGATTTATTGACAGGGCTTACTAGATGGACCTCAAGCATGCCTTGTAGCTAGTCTTGTCTCTGGCCCCCATCTGGTTGGATTTTAGACAAATACCATAAGTAGTCCTCTCTCTGGGTCTGTCTCCTGTAAGCTTGGACCAGCATTATAGATAGTCTTCTTTCTATCCTTCTCTTTGGCCTTGTCTCCTGGTGTTCCAGAGTGGACTTCTTGGATAGGTCCCTGACTCATTAGCTCGCCTTGCCTTATTCCCGTCACAAGCAAGACGACTTCTGGTTTTGCCAATAAGCTTCTGGAAGCTTAGTGAAAAGAGGTCTTAACATCAGCTTTCACTCCATACTTGAAAGAGTCCTGGATTTTTAACAAAAGTGGAAAATATCCTAGCAGAAATCTTCTGCAATGTTGTAATTGTCTAAATAACTTATAATCCTATTCACTAGATTCAAAATGAAATCTTGTCATTTAAAAATAAATAAATAAATAAAGAGAAATGAATGAGAGAAAGAAGATGAAAAGTTTTAAGAACAGACAACTCAAAGAAATTTGTATTTCAATGGAAATACGCAGTCACTGAAAATTCTTGTGATTTAGACGGTGTAATTATCCACACAAGAACATGTTTTTCATTTTTGACCAATCCGAATTTTACGAAAATACAAAGTAATATTACAACTAGAAGGTATCCAGTACTGACATTACTATACATACATATGATTACATCAATGAATTATGGTTCTGAAAGTGAAAGTCTGGTTCTATCTATCCAATAATTGCCATTTGTATCTATGTGGTCACAAATGAGGCTGAAATATCATGTTGTAAACATGTATGAAGTTGACTAAAATTTGACTTACTCATCATCTCAAAAGAGCCTGACTTCTATACGTTTTGAATAAATTATTTTGTAACTTTTACAAGACAGCAGAACATGACTGCTAGGCATCCAATGCTAGCAGACATTAACAGAATTGAGAATTAAAACCTAGTCTTTTGAGAACAGCCCAAGAATTATTTAATGTAATTCAGGGTAGGCAGAATAAATACATGCTAGTGAAGGTTTCTGAAAGACACTTCATCTTTTTGGTGGAGTTGAATATACTGCCTTTGCAGCTTTTGATGTTAGGCTGTACAGAAGAGAAGTCTATTGCAGGTGCTCAGGGCTGAAGAAGTAGTTTATTCCCCCAGACATAACTTGGTAGTTTCGCTATTCCTGACAAGAAAGTTATCCTACCTAGTAGTTCAGCCTGAACACAAGATTAGAAAAAATGTTTAAATTTCAACCCATCTATTCCAGCCTCTTCACTGCCAGTGGTGCTTGAGTTTTCATTTTTCTCTTTATGTCTCACACAGGGTGCCAGAAAGCAGAATAAATCTGCTTCAGTCAATAAAGAATTTTGAGAAACAGCCTGCCAGTGTTTGACAATTATGTGTAATGATGACAGTTCACTGGCTTCTCAAACCTTGTCCACAAGTGCGGCTGCATAGCTTCAGCTGAGCCAACTTAACAGCTCACTGGCAAAATGTCTCATTGTCTCCTGTCTTCCCTGCTCAGTTAGTTTTCTGCTATTTTAGCAAGTTGAATTGGCATAGCACCCAATTAAACAAGAGATGGGGTGTGGAAAGCAGTAACACCATACAACTGGGAATGGACGATGTTGTCCCCATCACAGTGGCAGCAATCTGTTCAATAAACTCAGGACAGAGCATGAATGCTTAATCTTTATAAAGGGCCTCCTTCTTTATAAAAAAATAATAACCAACATAGTTGGAATGGACTAACCATGTAAATATTCCCCCTTCATTGACACTCTGGACACATGGCCCAGTTTCACGCTATTAAATATTATACAGCTATTTTATACAAGACATTAAACTATTTGGTGTTTTAACTTTTGCAAGTTTGGATAATTCAGTCAATACAGTAAAAAAAAAAAAAGGCAAATTGGTAGCTGTGATACGTTTGGTTTTTTTTACTGTTTTAATTACAGAGATAGACTAATCAGTCTGAATCTGTTCTCGTTTTTGAAAATATCTAGTTTGCATGAAACGTGTTCAAAAGTTAATGCAGATATTAATATAGTCATACTCACACTCATACTACATTATTTTATTTACATAGTTTATCCTACTCAGTGACAAAGTAATTAGGCCTACAGTGATCTAACACCATAGCAAAAATAAGATTTCATCTCAATGCTGTGTGAAAATGTAAGTCACTTATCTTATTCTCATATTTTATGAAGATACTAGAGCATACACATGGAACTATTTTTCTTGTAAACCACCTCCACCCACTGATTATTTCGTATAATACAGCAGGCCTTGAAAAACACAATTGCTTTCTGTTACTGGTGAATGAGACTCTTTCCCCAGCAAGTGAGGTGAGGGGGAGTCAAGTTTTCACAAGGGTTTCTACATCTGTGGTCACAAAGAAAACCTCCCAAATGTAAACTGAGTCGGTGCCATCTTTTGAACCTGTATTCAGTCTGATGTATTGATTCAAGGTTTTCCCAGCTAACAGCAAAATAAGCACAGACAATTTTTGCTGCTGCTATTCATGAGTAGGTGGGTAACAATGATGTTGACTGAGTTTTTTCAGTATTTGGAAAAACCATGAGCACTAGCAAGCACAAAGGAGGCCAAGAGCCAACGAGAAACTCATTAAGCTGCTTAAACTGATCTAAATCTAGGCTGTTGAGGTCACATCCCGCCCCCGCCACATATTTCCACCCCCTTCCTTCAGCCAACACTTGTGTTTACAGAAACAGGTGGTGATGTGCCAGTTCAAGGGGAGTAAAAAAAAAATAAACAAAAACACAAAACCCCACATCATTTTGGGGGGGGAGTTTTCAACCAGATCAATTCTATGAACTGGTTTAAGGGGCTGCACAGTTCCAGCATCAGTGCAGAAGAGTGAGAGAGGAATACGGCAGCTGGGAATTAAGAGTAGTTTAAGCTTCTGTGAAACTGGAACTTAACAAAGAATTGGAAGCTCTGGAGTTTATCCTCAGCTGTACAAACCCTTTCATACACTCATCAAACTGCAGACTACAGATGGAAGTAGATTTCTTTTTCTTACTATCTATGTCCAAAATCCATGTTGTTTTGTTGGTCAGAAGTCCTACTTAGTAGTAGTAATTTCTTTGTGACTGGTTCGTAACAGAAGCACAACAGTGATAACAGCACCTCAATTCTAAATCCTCAGACCAGAGAAGATTAGGGAAAGGATAAGAGGCAGACATAATTTGTTTTCTAGCACTTAAGAAGCAGGGAAGGAAGGGGCCTGAAGCAAGAGGAAGCAACTCTCCCTACTCAGTAGTATTCCTTGTAGTGCCTCAAAAAGGGGAAATTTCTTTGTTCTTTTACCACAGCAAAGTGTTCAAATATAGTGGATATAAACTGATGTTAGATACCATCACATCAGATATGAGTACTTATTAGAAATCCCAGTTCCTAAAAACGAGAGCACGGCTGCTAGCTAGTGCTGCCTTTGATACTCGCAGGCTGAGTAAGGAAGGAGATCAATTTCTCTTTCATGCTGGTGTTTGTTAGGCTGTAATTTTTCTATCCTTTATCAGCACAACACAATTAGTATTTAATAAGCGTGCCCAATCTAAATTTTAAATGTTTTATATCTTGGCATTATTATGAGGATTAATATGTCATTTTTCCTCAGCTAATGGTAGTTTGGAGCTTAGTCAGGCCACGTGACAAACACAATTTGTAACTTTTCCAGTAGAAGCATATACACCTTTCTTCTTTTGTCGAAGAATATTGTTGACTTTTGCATTCTGACTTTGAAAGATGCCATCTACAAAAACCAGGCTGGAACTACGCAAAGTTCGCTTCTTCCTTATCCACGTACTGCAGGCAGGCAGTGAAGTCCCCCAGTTAATGACGACCACAACACTTGTATGAGGGGCACGCGGCCAAAGGTTTTTATTTAGTTTTGTTTTTATTTTTTTATTTTTTTCTTCCCCACACACTGGCTGCTCCCGCACCCCGCCCGACCCCGGAGCCGCTGCCCCTCAGCGAAGGACTGGCTTCGGAGGGCGACACCCACGTAGCAGCGGGCCTGAGGCGGCACAGCCCAGCCTTCGGTGCCCACCTCGAGGCGGGGCTGGGGGCGCGGGGCCCTCCCCACAGCCGGGGCGGAGCCGGGAGAGCCCCGAGCCCCTCGCCGCGCGCCCGGGCCCTGTCAGCGGCCGCCGCCGAAGCGTGACAGGAGGGGAGGGGGGAAGAGAAGGGAGGCGGTAAGCCCCGCCTCCGAGGTGACGCCACTGGAGGCGCCGCTCACGTGACGCAGACAGCCAATGGGCGGGCAGCGGCCCCGCTCTCCGCGGGCGGGGGGCGGCGGAGGAGGGAGGAAGGGGGCGGGGGGAGGGGCTGAGGCCGCCGCCGCTGGAGCCGGAGCCGGGGCCGGAGCCTGGGGGGGGGCAGCGGCGGCGGCGGCGGAGGAGGAGGCGGAGGAGGAAGAAGAGGAGGAGGAACGGGGCCGAGCGGGGGCTTTGCGCCTGGCCGGCCGCGGGGCGGCCATGCCGAATAAAAACAAGAAGGAGAAAGTGAGTGGGAGGCAGGGGGCAGGCCCTGCGGGGGGGGGGGGGAGGAGGAGGGGGAGGAGGAGGAGGAGGAGGAGGAGGAGGAGGAGGAGGAGGAAGGCGGGGAGCCCTGTGCCGCCATGGGGAGGGGGGGAGCTGGGAGGGGGGCGCCCCCCGCCTCGCCCCCCGCCTCGCCCCGCCGCTCCCCTGCCTCCGGCCGGGCGCTGAGGAGGGGGCGGCCCCCCGCGGGGCCTAGCCCAGGGGGTGGGGGGGGTTAGAGGAGGGTTGGGGGGGGTCCCCGAGCAGCCTCGGCCCGGGGGGAGCCGGCCCGGAGGGGCTGGGGGAGGGCGGCGGGGGAGGGAGGGGTGTGCGGGGAGGGAGGGGATGGGGAAGGGAAGGGGGGGAGAGGAGGGAGGGGGAGGGCGGGGGGTGCGCCCGGGGGTCGCCCTCAGAGCTCTGTGAGCACCGGGGGGTACTCGGAGCTGCCCCTCTCCTCCTACCCATCTCCTCTCCCTGTCCCTCTCCTCCTCCTGCTGCCAGGCAGGTCTGGGTGTCAGCCGCCCAAGGGGGCTCACGCACAAGTTGGAGGAAAAGTTCCAAATCCAACCCGCTCAGCTTCACGTGTTGCGCTTTATTTGTGTGGCAGGTAATTAGCTATTAGGGAATGAGGGGAACTGGGAACAGCGAAGTAGACTGGCACATCCAGCCGCTGTCCTGCTGGACCTTCTCTGTTTGGTTGGCTTCTGCCCGCCTTCCAGTTTTTCAACATTGCTTTGAAATTAGATGGGTGTTGTGATTTGTGTTCTTTTGGTTTCATTTTTAATGTTTTTCATGATATCCTAGCCACCTGTGACCCAAAATGTTCAAACTTCTCATCGCTTTTCTTAGAATTAGCGAATCTCACAAATAGGCAGTGGGTGAAAGATCCAAGTACAGTGCTGCGAGGGAGATACCAGAGTTGTGGGCCTGCTCCTAAAACTGGACTTTCTAGTGCATAGAACACCAGGAGCAGACGAGATAATGACATGTGCAGTGCGTCCTGCGATGATGCTTGTTTCAAAGCTAAACTAAGTGTAAATGAGGCCTCCTGAGGCCAAAAGCCAGGCAGCAAGGCCAAATTTTTAGACATGGTTCAAGTCGCTTGCATTCTTACCTGTATGAAAGCTTAGCTCTATATACTGTATGGGTGAGTTTTGAGGCATTAATACAATTCCAAAGCTGTCCTGAAGATGGAAAATGTTTAAAGCAACTTTCTAGAGACTGATAGTTCAGTATTAAGGTCTTCTAGTAAAACGGTATCATTTTTCTCCTATCAATTTTAATATTCTCAGCAGGCATCTAAAATACTAATTTCTTGACTTGAAAATCTCCCTAAATCTCCTTTTCCAAGTAACTTACACTGTGAACTTTTTTTTTCAGGAACCTGCAAAATCAGGCAAAAGTGGAAAAAGTGGCAAAGATGGACAAGAAAACCAAGAACATGAGGTAAAAACTACTAGAATGTGTAGTCTTTCCAGGCAAATTTGTGATGACTTTTGAAAAGTCCTTCTGGATTGTTATAATTTTGAAGTGACAGGTGAGGAACCTGGAACAGGTGGCGTTTCTGGAACTCCTGACTTGGTATTTGATAAAGTCTTCTAAGACTCAAAAGAAGATGCTTTTGAAGAAGTTATTTTTATGTAGAGTAACTTCAGAGATCTAGCTTGCTTGCTACAGTTTTAAACACTCATCTGTTTCCTTTCTGGTTGCAGGGAGTACATCTATTTTATTTCCTGGTTTTATTGTGAGGTTTTGAGCTTGTCTTTTAGCTGCTTTTTGTGGTTTTTAATCATTCTCTGTAATTCCCAAAGCTCTCTTCTCGAAAACTTTTGATGTTAGTGTGTCAGTTAAGTGTAAGTAGCCTGTTATATTATCAGGAGACCTTAGGCTTAATCAAAGGCTGCCAGTTTTTTTGTTGTCTAATTTCTGTGTATACGTATACAATGGGGTGTTCCATTTTTGACTGATTATTATGTTGTTGCTGCGGCATTTCTCTTACCTCTGCATTGCTGCCTGTTTCACCCACCAGCAAGGTGCAGTGACTTGAAAGGGGTCAGTTAAATCCTTACAGGCTGCCTTTCTCACATTCATCTGGAAACCCACAATTAATAGATCTACTTCATTTTATTTTTATTTACTTTATTAAGTAAATAAACATTACTGTTTATTTACTTAAAAGTCTTAGTACCAGCCCAAGCGTAAAATGCTACACTGAAAAGTTTATGTATATTTTATCCTGTAAACTACATGTCTTGATACCGACACAAAATACTCATCCAGCTTTACCACTTTTTCTCTCTCCGAAATGATTACGGGGGGGAAGGGAGAGAATGTTTTTCCTACAGAACATGTATTCTTTCTGATGCACCTCAATGAGCTTTCATTCCTTCCTTGTGCGGAAGGATGAGTGCTACTGTCACTACAAGATTTAATGACTTTATGAATTAAATTTAAATATTTTTGCAAAATCAGATAAAAGAATTTTGAATTTCGACAGAGGGAACTCATATCCTAGCTACTAGGAAAAAAGCCCTTAGAATGAAATCAGAAGTGTATCAGAGTGTAAATGTTTTTAAAAGTGCCAGCATATAATGAATGTATTTCATTGTGATGCATTCTGTTTTTACAGTATATTGCTATGGCATTGAAAGAGCATTACTTCTTGACTGTAATCTTAGTTCCTGTGCAGTTGTAAGGCTTGCCATCATTAGTATCTTTGCTGTTCATCGGTTGAATGCTTATTTTCTCATGCTTCTGAACCGCAAGCTGGTGAGACCAGAACTAATTTTCTTGGTCCTTCAGGGTAGAGTGTAAAGCTCCCACAGTAGACTAGTGGAGTGCTTTAAACATTAACTGAAAATGTATATGTAGATTCCTTTCTTTCCGCATGTGCAGATAAAAAAAGCTCTTTCTTTTTTGATATTTGAAATGTGTGAGAGATTAATCTCAATAGAAGAGTATGTTGTAGTATTCATGCATTTTTTTTTCTATTGTCTTTCCAAGTTGAATTCCCAATGCAAAGTACAGTTCACTTAGATTATTGATGATACTTTGCCATATGTGAGTAGGGACAGAAAGGGAAAGGGACTGGCAAACTGATGAGAATGTGACTGGCACATACACTTTGATTGCCATTCCCAGTGGGCATTGTTTAGTCTCCAGACAATTTTGAACACCTCAGTGCTTGACTCATTAACTTAATTAATAGAGTAATTGCACACATAGTAATATGGAGTTTGCATTCTAACGTGGCTGACTGTAACAAAGATGTATGTTAGCTGGTGCTTATAGATGCAGAAGAGCAGCTGTTTGTTAACATAGCGAAGACTAGTAAATATAGAAATGCTCTGGAACATGCTATTAATACGCTTTTTGGATGTTTTTCCTTATAAGAAGGTTGTCTTGTTGCCTTGTACCTGTGTTTTAACATGGCTTTTTAAAGATCCTCATCTAGACTGTGAGTAGGTTTAGAAATATACCGGTTCGTGTAATTTTTTTCATCAAACTGAATTTAATGGGCATACATTTAATGTAAATGAATGTAATGCAGATGGCAGATTTTAAAGACTGCTATTCAAAGAGCAGGGACAACACACGCAGCAGCATCCCACAAATACTGTATTTATAGACACATTTATAACACTTACCTAAATTCATGATGCCTTGGACTTCCATAGATGAAAATATAAACAGTTCTTAATGATTTGCAGAAACAAAGAAGTGTGTTTCCTGTCTCCCGGTCAGGGAAATGAGATTTTGCTTGAGTGAAGCTATACAGTAAGTTTGTCTGAGTTATTTAAATGATACCTGGTATGCCTGGTCAAGCGTGCCCGTGCTGAAAGAGGATGAGAGGGACTTGGGCTGGTACTCGGGTCACTTTGTAAATTTCAACAGAAGCACACAAATGTGTATGTATGGAAGTTCTAAAGCGTAGCTGCAGTGCACAAGTGACTTGCTGAAGTAAATACCTCTTTGCTTACATCTCAAAGAATCCCATTGTAGTTGTATTTGAAAACAAGGTCCATCTTGCCTGTTTTCATGTATCCAGTGTTCGGGAGGAAAAAATACAAGATGGTTCTTCTTGCATTGCCTGTGCCTTGGTTACTTGATGTATTACAAAAAGAGCCAGGCTAGAGAAGACCAGAGGTCTGTGTTGTTTGGTATTTTCTATGTGGTTAATAGCTGATACTGAAGAAAAGAGTTTGAGTAATGGAGTGCATGTATGGTTTTTCCATTCAGGCATGCCTTTCTTTCAGCCAGTGTGTGGCTTAGAAGGTTGCTTTCTAGATGAGCTGTTGTGTAAAGTTGTTTTCGTATTGTTAGTGACTTAACAGACTTTTCTATATAGTCGTCTGTAGATTTTTTCCAATCCCCCTGTTTAATACTTGCTAGGTGAGAGGATTCCATTTCTTTGGCTGTCCTCCTGTTCCTGTTATCCTTCTATTCCATTACGCTTTCAGTGATTGAGCTTCCAGAGCTGTACACAGTGCATGAGGTGAGGGCACCTTGTGTCTGTGCTGTAATAACTGCATTCCAGCTTCCAGTTATTGAACACTTAACGAAAGAGCTAATAGGATTAAGTTCACATCTAGCTTT
This sequence comes from Anser brachyrhynchus, assembly GCF_964034855.1. Lineage (NCBI taxonomy): Eukaryota > Metazoa > Chordata > Aves > Anseriformes > Anatidae > Anser > Anser brachyrhynchus. Next base: position 54,689,951 of record NC_137699.1, read on the forward strand.
AACTTGTAGCCTGTTAGTAAACACTAATGAATTAAACTAAATAATTGCCAGAACAGTTGAATCTATTCCTTTAGGTACAGCCTTATACCTCAGTAATTAGTCCAGTGTATTCTAGTCTTCAGGTTGTGAACAAAAACTTAGTCTGTTGTGTATTGTTTTCTTCTGTGTGGGGTAGTGCCTTCTTCTGGTAAAATACTTGGGGCCAGTGACCAAAATCTATAATCAGAACTTAAATACAGATTGAAGAAAAATGCCCAGGTGCGAGGGGTTTTATGCCAGCACTTAGCAGTTGGTGGATGTTCCCTGTGAGTGAACTGGCCTTTGCAGAAGATACTTTCCTTGTGGATAAGCTTCATTGCAGGGTTCTGTTTTCTCCCAGGGGTTCAGAGGTGTTCTTTTGGTTTAAAACAGTAGTAACTCATGGTCAGGTGTACACAAGGGGAGAAAAATGAGGTCTTGCCTCTCTTTTTTTTTCACTATTAGAGCTCTGTCTAGGAAAAACCTAGTGTTTTTTAAAATTCAAGCATTTCTTACAATGCTTTAATAATAGTTTTCAGGTACAACCACAGGGGAAGGAAGTTGACTTTAACCCCATAGACTCTCATTTCTGTGTGCTTTGATTGTGAGAAAGTATGTGCTAAAACTTGCGCTTTTCACTGGTGACACCTATTGCTGCACAAGCACTTAGAACAGTTCAAAAACTTACCGTCCCTGAGCTGGACTATGTTGGACCTTCAGGTGAATGCCTAACTACTTCATATTTTTGCTCCTTGCTTTGGTATTGATGTTGAAATTGAAGTGATTGCACTGAAATCATCTGGGAACACATGGACAATTGGCAGCTCAGGTTTGTCTGGGAGGTGGAAGTGGTAGAGGTATCTGGTGACCTTTACGCAAGGCAGGCACAGGTGACAGGGTGATGCCTCTTCTAGATCCAGCAGGGCTGGTTTAAGAAGGCATGAAAACTTCGAAACTCAGAACTTCATTACTTTTGAATGTAGATGCTGGGCAGCCTGTAGTGGGGGAAGACAGCCGTTGTTTAACAAAGTATTGGCTTGGTGACTTTCAACAAACAAGAACAGAAATCATAGCTCTCCCTTCAAGTTCTTCTGCCACGCAGAACAGCGAACGGAAGACTGATGTGGTTTGGGTAGTGTGTGTGTGTGTATTATCTCATTGTTTCCATGTACTGACCTGCTTGGGTGTTTTCTGCTTTAAAAGTTTTCTTTTTTCGATACAAAACGTAATAAAATGCAAACTGCATTGGCCAGTTTCCTTGCTGTGCAAGAAACTGCTTGATTTATTGACAACATGTGTTGCAAATGTCAGATGATAATCAGTGTTGAAACCAATTTTCAAATATTAAGAAAAAGCTATGCTAAGTACTGATCCGTGCCTCTGTCTTACCACTATCAGCAATCTCTTTCCAGTAAGTTTGTTAAATACAAGTAATAACTTCCAGTGCAGCAATTTTAAGCTTTGTTTTCAGAGGTCTTGTTTTGTAAAGTTGTTGTTTTTTTAATTAATTTCTTAAGCTATTCAGCAGAGTGGTAATATTTTTCAGAATTGGTAGTGAAAATGCAAAAATCGTTGAATCTTTAAAATGCTTTGGCAAAAGTAAAGATTTCTGTCTCTGCAAGAACCTCGACAAGTGGCTCTCTTTCCTATATTAGCCAGGATACAGTGGGGGAAGGCTATCAATATTCTCATTACTTCTTTTACTGATATCTGGTTACATGCACACATACAATTGCCAATTTCCTTAAAAATCCCATTTTAAAAAAAGGGAGAGAAATAGAAGTGACATTGATAGCTTTGTGTGGATTTCTTACTAGACATCACCTGAAGAAGTAGCCTGATGTTAAAACAAGAACTAGGAATAAATAAGCAATGAAATCCAGCGCTTTTTGTTAACAGGCTCCTATGATCTGTTGCATTGAGAGTTGTTTAGACAATTGACTCCACATTTTCTGTATACAGTTCCTTATTTTTCCTCATGTTTTCTGTTTGTGATTTTTCATTGCAATGCTATTTAAGAGGTTGTACCAGTTATTAGTAACCCTGAGCAACAAAATGAAGATGGTAGATAGAGGCTCTTACACAGTATCTAGCTTCTCAGGAGGTTTTTCTACTTCAGAATTTGTAAAGTTATATTTGAAAGTCTTAGCACAGGGGAGTGTTTATTAGGCAACCTGTTGGGGACTACAGCAGAGGAGCATGAGGTTTGGAGGTTGGATGGGGAATAATTCTCAAAAAAGTTTCTCCTGTTGTTCATGTGTATTAGGACTGCTCCTAAATGACTTTTGGAAATACCTTTTTGTGATAGAACACCAGCTGAGACTATCCTGTTTTAATTGTTTACTATACTAACTGATGTGTAATTCAGTGCATATATATTCATTGTCAAGTATAAAGTGGCTGTCTTTTAGGCTTTCCCTTACTGTTGTCAGATGGGCATCCTCTGTTACTCAGTGGCACAGCACTTTTGGATACATTGGGATCAGGATATTTGAGGTATAATAAGATTCTTCTGTACTTGTTGTTCTTCATAGAAGCAGATGTCTTTTACGCAGAGATATTTGGCATAGATCAGGTCTGTACTATTCAATTAATGCCTGATGTTAAGTATTGATTTATTTCTAATACAAAATTGTTTCAAGGGTTTTAGTAGGAACTTCCTACAGTGCTGTCAGTTGGATTCGAGTCATAGAGCCATGGAAGTCAGATATGGCTGACAGCCTGTGATAAAGCATCCCCCAGCCCTCCAGCATTCAGTGGGCCAAATGAATAAGCTGTGGTTGTATGGTGAGTACAGCACGTAGGAAACCTGGCTGTACCCTCGCTGTTTTTTCAGTATGTATTCAGCAGTGTGTCCCAGTTGGACTTGTATGCAGAAAAGCCCGTGCTTTGAGGAGTCAGTCCCATGCAGCAGTTAAAATTTATTTGGCAACTGGTCTTCCTTGATTTGGAAGAAGAAAGGTTTTCATATTATGAAATATTTTTTTAACAACCAGACCTTTCAAGTTGGAATCGCAGAGCAGCTATAAACAGACAGTATTAGGCCTGTTTTTCAAAGCTTTTCTACTGCGCTTGGGATTTTACTTCTAACACAGCAAAAATAGGGCTTTAAACCTAAACTGCATGTAAAATGAGGATGGATTTTTGTCATGTATCAGCTATGTAAATGAAGTCTATAGGCTTTGGGTTCTTTTTATTGTTGTTTGCTCGTTTCTTTTTAAGCTGGTATGTCAATTACTTTAAGAAAAAACACCCTTAATTTAAAAACTAACTTTTGATCATGGCTTGCAGTTCTAATTTTCTTCAGTAGAGAATTTTTAAATGGGTTAATCTAAGAGTTGAAAAATATTTCAGTGCTGCAAGTAAATACAGCCTTATCACTAAATGAGGTGCTATTTACTGATTAGAAAGATGCATTATGTGTTACTATTAAAGCAGCCATGGAAGTTTTTTTATTTTTAAACTTCTCTCATTTCCTATTTCCAATTTTTATTGATATCTTGTCTTTTTGTTTTGGGGAATTGGAATGCCCTTCTGTATCCAAAGCAAATATACCTTAATACTGAGTGCTGAAATAGCTTACCTTAACAGAGCCTATGTAATTTTTATATTATACTTTCTAAATCAATTGAATTCATAAATGATCAGTATTTTATACTAGATATTGCTATAAGCATATTGTTACCTGAAATGAGATATTTCTGAAAACATGATCCTATGCCCTTCAAATTCTCACACAAGGATGGCAACTGCTTTTGTCACACATGATGTGTGAGGTCTTCAGTGTGCAGTTTGTTTTAGTACCTGCTGTGCTTTCCCTAAGCATGCTCTTAAGCTCTCTGGATCCCTCCTGAATGAAAACAGAGTAGCAAAGGCTGTTCTCATTAAAAGGGACAAAATGCTCTTCGAAAATGAGCATTAGTAGTTCGGAAATTGAAAACATCCTTTTCACCCTTTGTTTCAATTGGTTTCTCTTTTCTTTTTAAAGACGTACTGTTCCTTAAACTTTGAGAGGAATCAATTGTTCTGTAATGTATATGTGTAACAGAATTACCAATGTAGTTATCCCATGTGGAATACAAACAGTAACAAATAACAGATACAGTTTGAATCTACTTTAAATATTTAAGTTTAAAAATATTAAATCTTGTTTTGTCTTTTCTCAACTTCAAATGAAGTTAGAATACATTTGTAGTTATACAAGTGGGATGGTAGGAGCATTTTGAGTGTGGCTGTTAACAGGCTTTGGGAGCCAATAATAGTAAAGCTAGGAAACAAAACCTTGCTTCATTCTTGAATATACAAACCTAAAATATGACTGTCAAATATTATTGTTTGCTATACATTATAGTGATTACAATTTAATAAGGTTCCTTACCACTGCCCAGTTTAGCAGTCTGAAGTACCGAAAAGTAAACTTTTCTAGAGACCTGTAAAATTAAAGATTAAATTATTTGGTGTAAGAGTTCTTTAGAAGTGATCAAGGTTATTGCTATACTACTAAAATGTCTGGGAACCTTGTCACGTACCATAACTCTCTTGTATGGCACGCAATACAAAAACCAATTGGTGGGTGGTGTGGGGGAGCAAAACAATTTCAGTGCAAGTATGTGAGGTGAGAAACTGTTTGGAATAGATCCGGGAGCACAAGAATATGAACATCACCGGTAAAGCAATGTATACGCTAGTTTAGGGTCATCGGTAGCTTTATGTAATTAGAATTTACAGCGGACTTGGGGTTGGGGCTTAAAGCATGTGAAGTGTGTGTGTATTGTTCCCACATTTGAAGGAAAGCAAAGGAACATGAAGGTAGTTTTTGTTGGATTTTTTTTTTGAAAGTAAAAGGCAGTTCAGAGAAAAATTAAAATTGAAAATCAAGAACTAATGTAATTTAAGCCAGGCCATCATTTATTTAGATTCTTCATCTCTGTATTTACATAAATGTTTTGAAATAATACCCAGGACCTTATCTGTTTTTAATCCTATTTAATTATTTAACTGATGGTTGCAGGTAACAAAGTAGGCTCTTCTGGGGGCATTTGTTTCTTTGAAGTCTCATTATAGAAAATGCATTAAGGAACAAATGCTGCCTTGCCACCCATGCTTGTGAAGTACCAGGTGCTCGCTGATGGTGGTGTTCCAGCAAACACAGCACTGTGTGACTGCATCGAGTCTGAGCCCGGGCACCTGATCGCCAGTGCTAACTTCCTCTGCAACCTCAGGCTGCTGGATCTGATCACTGACTGAAAAGAATCAAATGTCAGTTTGTACACGGAGGAAGGTAGTTTAAAAGAAAATACTTATCAGTAGCATAAGGGTTGGTTTCCATTTGCTCCTTGAAAACTTTGACTGTGAATGTTGTCAAGTTGCCATGCAAGAATCTCGAGGCTGCAGTACACGGAGCTGAGATGTTTGGCAATTGTCAGGGTTGGTTTAATGTGTTGCAAGGCAAGAGTATTGCAACAAGGCTGGGTTGATACAAGTCTTTAGAAGATCAAATTTGAGCTGCGTGTGTAAGCACCTGACAGGAAGTACAAGCAATGCTTTCTGTTATAAGTAAATGCTAGCAAGAAAGGCAGAAGAGTTTCAGCCAGTTGTAGGCCAGTCTTCTAAAATAGTCTGTGGCTGTAAAACCTGCTGTGGTGCACTGCTTGAGAGATGACCACTGTTGCTCACAGGGAACTTCCCGGTCACTGCTGCGGTTCAACAAACTGCAGGTTGTGTCTGGCAGTACACTGATGGAACTCCATAGGTATACAACAAGAATAGCTGGCAGTAACACTGCTATATATAAATGCAAAATCACAGTTGGTAAACAAGTGTAACTCGGTGTGCACTGATTAGTGTGCTAAAATATATAAATGTTATCAACTGAGCTGAAAAGCCATTCTTTTCATTTATTATAATAACAGGAATCCGCAAAGCTTTCAGATGCAGCTTTTGCCAAATAAAAACATACGTTATGCAGAGACTACCACTATCCTGTGCATCTCTGCCACTGAGAGAACTGTCAATGATGATGACTGTACTTGGTAGAAAGACAGCTGCAAATACTGTTTTAGCAGGCCAGTCTAAGTATCATTCTGGTAAATGATCTTTTTGGGGAAAAACAGTAGAAATCTAAATACAGCCTATGTGAAACTGACTGAAGCTGTCAGTATCATAAGCAGGATCTCTGGAGGCTTCACCATAAGTTGTCTGTCCATCAGTGCTGTGGCTGTGAAGCTAGTCAGCAACAGTGGCAAGAATCGTCAACAGAGTGAAAATCTCAGAACTATTTGCCATCAAAAATGGTACGCAGCAAGCATGTTGTTTCTCTGCTTTTTCTTTAACGGTTTTGTTAATGGAGCAGTGCGCCTTTTTATGGGTCCCCCCTCAAAATAAAGGCATTCAATAAGCTTAGTAGGTAAAAAAAATAAATAATTTGTGAAACTGATTTCCAAAAGGTCTTTGAGATCTCAGAATGCAGATTAAATCAAAGAGATATTAGACAGATTTGTGGGATACAACTCCATCCTGGGCTATGAGATACGTGGTTAAGAACCCATATTGAGTTTCATATAGTTTGCAATGTCTCTACAGATTGAAAGTACTGAAGTTAAAGGTCATACCAGGTTGGTCCACATCAAACTCCTTACCAGTGATTGGGCACTACTGGGCAGTGTGAATGTGAATTACTGTAGATAGTCTTAATGGCTCTGTTGCGCAGTATCTTTAATACCGTAATAATAAAAGTTTGTTCTGACATTGTCCTGTTGGAAAGCATGTTGAACTTTTACCTGGACATTTTTCTCTAATCATTCGGAAGCGTTTCAAGACATGTTGTTGTTGGAGGCCTGTAAACGTGGTGGAGGACTGTCTTTCACATTAGTTTCAGAATGCATGGTATCGTCCAAGAGAAGATCACAGTGTCACCGCTTAATAAAAAAGCTCTCAAGGGATGTGTTTTTAGAAAAAAGAAGGAAGGTGACAAATCCTCTTCCTCCCCAGTGGAGGGGAATATAGTGCCCTAAGAATTTACGTGGACAAGCCTGAAGGAGCGAAGACAGCATACCTTACCCACACTGATCAGAGAAAGGATCAGTGAAAGCATTACAACAAAATTCACAGCACAGACATTTACCTATAGGCTTTAACTTCAAAATAATGTACTGCCATCAGAAGGTGGGGCATGGTTGTTCTGTGTGAAGTTTAGGGCGAAAACTGCTGCAGTTGCAATAAATAACATTAAAGTATTCTGAGTTTCAACATACCAATTCACAGTTGTTTTTTTGTTATTGTTTTTTGCTTGTCTTTAAGGCTGGTAAATTAACATGCAGAGATTTCAGGAGACTTCAGATCTCCTAGCTCAAGCAAGACCTGACTGTAGGATGGTCATCTTTGAACATCTGGAACTTTGACTACAGGGCAGATTTCAATACTCTTTTCTCAGTCCCAACTGCTAATTCAATACCACAAGCCCACTTCTTGAAAGTGTGCCGTGGGTTAATTACCACGTTGATTGCTTCTGGGCCATATGTCAGGTATGGCCTGACCGTGTTCCCAGCCTCAAAGCAGAGCAGTAAATGAAGAGCTGCGAAAGAGACAGCTCTGAGGCAGAGTTTGAGATGCTTGGAGTCTTGAGAGATTTTCACACTGCTTTGAAGTTATTCAGAGTGGAAAAACTGAATGGTATTTAGATTTTTAACTGCTTTCTATCCATTTTGACACCTTTATCTTTGATTTTAGGTCTCTTCTCAAGAGATTAAATTAAATTTAGACTCTCAGCTTAATTACATTGAGAAAGTATTGGACCTGTACCTCTTAGCCAAATTATTTTGATTACATATTGGACCCTTACACGTTTTTGAAAATGAAGTTGTAAATGCTCCTTTTATGTTTTCTCCTATCCTTTGTTTAGTTCTAGTAAATTGTGTTTCAGTTCCAGTGTAAGTATATTTCAGATATAATCCAGAATGCTTTTAAAGCCCCTTCTGAGGCTTGCTTGGCAAGAAACACGCTCTTCTGGGTGCTATAGATCAGGCCTCTGTTTATCTTAATGAAGAATAAATCCACGGAGGCTACTTGCTATACCAAAATAAAAAGAAGGAAGGGATTAATTCTGCATTAAGCATTCTTCTATTCTCAGGTTCAAAATAATGATTCTCATTAAAAGCATTCTGCTCTTTTTTACTTCCTATACCTGCATTTCACAAGGAGTCTTAATTTGTTGATCGATACAAGGTTCACCTACCCAGATTTTTGTAGTCCAGACTTTTCATCAGGGTTCTTGCTGGTATGTGGCTTGCTGCTTCCATCTTGGGTTGGTGTACATACTGATTTAAACTTGAATTCAGTTGTGATGCTTGAGAGAGGGAAGAAATTCACAGGTTAATTTTAGCCTGATCTTCATCAAGAAATACCATACAGGTTGCTTCCTGGCACAGTGTTATCTTCAGGCAGAGAGACAGAATCTCTCTTGTCCTGCCCTTAGGAGGTTCTCTCTTTTTGTAACTAGTATATAAATCATCCTTTTTTTTTTAATCTTGAATGGCAGATGCATCCAGGTGCTTATTGTCGCCTTCAAATTCTTACCATGCATTGACTAGTTTGTCTTAAAACTAAGTATGAAAGCTCGCTGCTTTATTCCAAGCTTGGCTTGGAAACCCTTTTTGATTCTGTGGAGCCAGAAGGCTTTGTATGCTCTGGTCTAATTTGGTTATTAGTGAGCGTGCTTTGAAAAGTAAGGTCAGACAGGTTTTTTGGTTTAAGGGACTATCAGAAAGGGAACGCTTCTTGAGTCTTCTGAAGAGACTTGTTGACATGGGACACAGGGCTCATACATGTTGCAAATCCTGCTACTCTCCCTCTTCTCATCTTAAGTGACTGTCCAAGTAAAAGTTGCTGTATGAGTTGTTCAACGATGATCAATTAATTTAAAGAGAAAAATTGGCTGTAACTGGGGAAGTGCTTTGTCTACTCGTTTGTGTCTTTGCTCAGCTTAGTGTTGTGCTCTGTTCTATATGTGCCTGTGTGTGGCATTCTTGGCTCCATTAGGCAAAGTATCACCAGCAGGTCAAGAGAGGTGACCCTTCCCTCTGCTCAGCACTGGTCAGGCCGCACTTGGGGTGCTGTGCCCAGTTCTGGGCCTCCAGTACAAGAGACCTGGGCACACTGCAGAGAGCCCAAGAGGAGGCCACCAAGATGCTAAAGGGGCTGGAGAACCCCTCCTGTGAGGGGGAGGCTCGAGGGGGACTTCATCCATGTCTATAAATACACTGGGAGGGTGTAAAGAGGATGGAGCCAGGTGGTGCCCAGTGCCAGGACTAGAGCCGTCGAGCACAAACAAGAGCACAAGAGGATCTCTCTAAACACAGGGAAGCACTTCTGTGCAGTGTGGTTGACTGAGCAGTGGCACAAAGAGGTTGTGCAGTCTCCCTCCTTGGAGACCTCCAAAAGCCACCTGGACGTGGTCCTGGGCAGCCTGCTCTGGGTGGCTGTGCCTGAGCAGGGGTTGGGCCAGGTGGCCCCCAGAGGGCCCTGCCAACCTCAGCCATTCTGAGACTGTGAATGAAGGGAAGAAGGGATACAAGGGCAATCTATTGTGAACTACCATTACTGGCAAGAAATTTCTTTCTTGTCTCCCTCCATTTGCATCTCTTGGATTCATTAAGCCTGTTCACGGGAACCAAGGAGCATAAGCTCTGTATTTTCAATTGTTAAAAGCAGGACATAAAAGTCAGAATCACTCTGATTCTGGTAGTCTTGATGTTCATCAGAATAGGTAAAAACTAAAACTAAATTCATCAGAAAGTCTGGAGGTTGTTTTTTGATTAAAGCAGCATCCTCAGTCTGATATTTTTGGAGTATTTTGTACACACTTTTAACTTTTTCAGCCACTTCTAGAACTGAATGTGTCTCTGACTATCTAAACGTTTGGGTAGGAGGGAGCTGCTTGTCAGAACAAGGGTAAGAATAGGTATTTCCTATGCTAGTCACTGGAAGAGAACTGATAAAAGCATGTCAGTAGTTTGACCATTCTGCTGTCAAATAAGCGGAGTTCTCTGATATAGCATGATGTCAGTCGGTTTTTCTCAGGAGTTGTGGTTTTCTGAAGTAGTTTATCAGAAGAGCTTGGCTCTTCATTCTGAGCTTACAAGGACTGTATCTTTGTAAAAATTGAAGTATGTTACCTTGAAGTCTAGCAAATGAATACACAGCTGTTAATCTCAGTTTTTCTCATTAGACTGCAGCTTTTGAGTACAAGACAATCAAAGATGGCGTGGCTAAGATCGCTGAGCTGTTTTTTAAGCTGACTTAACTTCTTCAGGTGCCCTTCTCTCTGCCTACGTGCCATTTCTGGGGGCCAGTTCTGTCCTGACAGCTTCGTCGTGCCACTCACAGAAGTTGTCAGTTACAGCTGTGCAGTGTGGTATTCAAATAACCAAGAGCTGTAAGCTGTTTTGGCAGCTCTCTGGGACTGGGTGGCTGGGCCATGACTGAAATCAGGGATGGTCGGGGCTGGTGGCGGAAAAAAGGGCAGCTCCTAGATGAACTGGCCAGGGATTCAGGGCTAGAGTTATGCTGAGTCGCCACTGCTAGGTGGGAAGTTGCCATAGGAACAAAAAATGCTTTCTTTCAGAGTTTCTATTTAGAAGGGTTACCAGTCCTCTTAAATAACCACTTTTAGCTAATTTTAGATTGTATCTGCAATTCAGAGTACTTGTTTCCCTGAGGTGCGTGTTACCTTGGCATACCAGAGCATGTGCATGTGTGCAGGCACACGAGCACTTGCTAATTCAAAATTGAGAATTTGCTTGGGAATAGAGGAAACAGGAAGGTGACTTTTCCTGTTTCAAGTAATGAACAAAAAACAGGTGGTAGTGGAAGACAGCCAGTTCAGAAAAACAACACCAAGCTCCAGCACCGTATTGAAAGTATAGGAACTTACCTAGTAGTAGTGTTTATAATACATCAAATTAGTTTTTCTCACTTAATGCATGGTAAATCATTGCTTCCTAATTTTGTAGTGCTATTTTTCTTTCTGCTTAGTTGCTTCATAATTTCGATTTGTTTTTTAACTGAGTTAATGGGTAGAACCTACCTCACAGATCACTTGTATTTCAGCAGAAAGTTTAAGCGTTGTTTGAGATCAAAAAGAAATAGTCAAAAATGCAAAGTAACAGATATCACTTGGATGTAAATGCTTTTAACTCCAATGTATGCTACTTTTACTGAAAACCTAGTGTATTTTTGGTAACTTAAAATGTGTGGGGATCAATGTATTGTCTCTTCCCTTATTTGTTCTGTAAGGCTATAACCATTTTTGCTTTTTTAATAGCAAATTTGCAGAATGGGAATCTTAAATGTGTTTAATGAAATCTAACTGTTGCTTTCAGTCATATTTTCAGTACATTAAGTGCTGTGTGTATAATTAAATAGAATTGTTAATCTATTCTTGAAGTATGTACACTTCTCTGCCAGTTAGAGCATTTGCTGCTAGAACAAGCTTTGCATAAAATGACTGTCTTAAATTTATCTACCTTTAGAGGCTCTAAATGGTTATGTAGGGTAACATTTTCATGTGCACTGAATGTGTACACTCACAGGCCATATGGAAATTGCTAATTGAATAAGCTATTCTGGAAATCCCCTTTAGAACTTGAAGAAAAGTCATTTCTGTTCTTTTAGCTGTATCCCTATGAAAATGTTTTTGGTGTTAGCTCATGCAGGAATGAACTGTTGCTTTCATATCTATTATATGTAACAAAACTCTAATTAAATCCATTCAAACTGCAGAAATAGTAGCATTACATCCTGATTTCCATCCTGAATCCGATTTCCATCCAATTTTTTTCCTATTTCTTATCATATGGGCACTTATTGAAAAGGAGGCTGTGGTCTCCTCATGTAAGAGAAAAGCATCAAGGTATATTTTCAGATGTATGCTTCAGTGTAAAATAACTTGCAAATTTGAAAAGCTTCTACAGCAATTTCAGATCCTGTAAAAAGAATTGCAATGTTTGCAGGAACATTTCCCGCTCAACTGTTTTTATATTCTCGGTGTAGGTCACTCCTAGATGTTTTATGAGTCTTGTAAAGAACCTTGTGAAATTATTCATATTTAAAAACAGTTAACTATTGCCTACTTTAAACCTGCTTTTCCTACTTCAAAAAAAAAAAAAAGAATGAGAATAACAGCATCACAAGTTCTGACAGGCTTTTGTTAATGATGCATTTTATTCAGCTTGAGTGAGAGCACTGTTGAGTGTAGTCTGGGGAATAGAGTGAACTGGGGACCATTTTTCTGATTCTGTTATTTAATTCATCCAGAAGTACCATGACAATCTGGTAAGGAATATTACAATAAAAGCAACCTGCTGTGAATAGGCAGTAAACTGCTACGTGTACATTTCAGAAGCTGCTGAAGCTTCCTAAATGCTCAATCTGCTACAATAAGACAGCTCATTTCTTTAACTTCTATATTATATCAAAGCCTGAATGCCCCAGCCAAGGTTAGGACTCTGACAGTGAGGCATAGTACAAACAGGCAGTGTGAGGTTCACCTGCTGTAAACAAACAAGTTCCTGATCACTTCAAAGCTCAGGTTAGATAGACAAATACGTTGAAGATCTGGGTTTCACATGCAAATGGTGGGAATAGCTGAGGATCTGCATTGTTGGAAAACTTCTTTTTGGTTGGTGGGTAACTATGAATACATGGGCTAGTTAGTGCTTGTAACAGGATGGTCTGTTTCTGTACCATAACACTCATACAGATGGAAATACTCATCGAAAAGTGAACAAAAGAATAAATAACTATATACTCAAAGGATGATGAATATAACATCTTGATTAAAAGGTTATTTTGCTTAATTTAATTCCTATAACAACAACAAAAAAATCTTAGAAGATTCTGTGTAAGTTCAACTACAGTTAACTTTTTTCATTTCTTTTGAAACAGGTGTCAAACAAAAAATCGAACAGCACTCCTCCCCCAGCACAGCTATCTAAAATCAAAGTACCAGCACCACAGACAGTACTGAAAAAGGAAAAGCGGCAGAGTTCTTCAAGGTTTAATGTTAGCAATAACAGGGAGCTTCAAAAACTGCCAGCTTTAAAAGGTATGTCTTTCTAAATGTGAATGACTCTTGTGGGGGATCTTGAGCATGAGACGGAGAAGCATCTCAACTACCATACTTCTTTTATCTGAAAAACATATGTTATATATTAAATATTAACATATGCAAACTTGCACACACTTGCATATGCAAACACATGGTCTTTTTTCATTTCGTTCCTTATATGTGGACATCCAGTCTGTTGTCTTCTTGGCAGTCAGTATAGGAAATATCCAAGTCTTTTCAACCCAGAAAGGTTTATGTGAAAGTAAACTCAATCATCTTGCATAAAAGCAGAATATTTTGGGCTTTTTGCAAAACATTAGTCATCTGTCCTCAATGTGGCATTCTCAAACCCTACTTTGTTTGCTTGTACTAAGATAGCTCTTGGCACTGAGAGAAGATCTGGTCTATTGCTGTTTATTGGTTTGGTTCTCCAGAGCATAGTTAGACTTAACTCCAGAGTTAAGTGGAGTCATGTCTTGTTGATGAAATCAAATTTTTTTCCTTTGCCAGTTTTAAGGCTTAGTGATCATGTAGAATGATATTTATGGCTGTTTGTGAAGAAAAGACAACAACTGATCTCTTCTTTCACTAGTGTGGCATTTATCATCTTTTTGTTTTAGCTGTTGTCCATGTTGTGTTATGTTAGTACATGTTAGGGTATTGTTTTTATGGTACCTTGCAGTGTCAGGGCAGAATTTTCCAGGTCTGGTAGATGTACTGATCTATCAAGGATGAACAATTGATTTGCCCTGAAAATTTATTTAATGCTGTTTCGAAGTGTGATGCATATTGCTTTCCAGTGTTCAAAGTTGGCAGTGAAACCCTAATAAACTTCTGAAATGTTGAGTAGTACAGTTGTAGGCAATGTGAAAATGTCAAGGGATAAGACTTTTTTCCTCCAGTCATTACTCTCTTGCTTGTCATGCATTAGTGTTCATGGAAAATAAGGAACCCGGTTTCCCAGCCCCTGTGAACTGTACTGCTCTTCACACAGACAAAATTAGGCTGCAACATTCTTCTCATCATACAGATGCTGTTTTTACAAAAAGAATATGAAATATCATAGACTACCACACTACCATGACAAACAGATGTGTGAGGCTTCTTTAAATTTTTCAAGACCTCAATCCACTTTAAGGAATAGCATTTATATTCACTAGTTATTTTTAAATAAGAATATTTATAATATGTGTGACAGATTATGAATAGTATGTCATCTCTTAAACTAACGTAGCAGGTTGATGCACATACGTGGATGTCACATCCAGGGTGTGACATGAGCAAATGATACTTTCATAAAAGTTATGCGTACAGCCTTAGTGAGTAGCATAACCCTTTGAACAAAGACTCAGCTGCAAAATAAAATACTCATTACTTTTTCTAGAACCTCTATTCTGTTCATTTTTAAACATTGTATTTCTGGTAGTGCCTGGGACTGCCAGTTCAGGGAGACTAGAAGTGAGCATTCAGTTAAAAGTGGAGTGGATTGTGAGTTGGAATGAGAAAAATGAGTGCAGATGGGTGAGGGGCAATGTAGTCCATCTTACTGAGGGTGGGGTGAATGGAGAGAACTTAGTGGAATGTCTCATCACTGGTATTATCACCAAGTACCAGGGAGAGTTGGTACTGGAGTTTTAGATTTGTTTCTACCTTGGCTCTGTCGCAGTTTAAACTAATAAATGTATGGCAGAAGAGTGCCTGCTTGGAATTCAATAATAGTAATAATCTTAGGAACTGTCTAAGGTGTGTTCTAATGTTTTTGAAGCAACATACCTAGATGTCAAGAAATGATAGAAATATTATTTGTCTTTCAGACTGCGATGACTTCCCTGTACTCTCAGGTGAAAGGAAAGAAAAGATCTTGAGCTTATCTCTGGTGAATGTCTCATGATGCTGCATGTGTGTCCTCAGGCTGTCGAGAGTCACACTTTGTTATGAAACACTAGTGCAATGGCTGATCTAGTGATAGATAATAATTACTACCTTTACTAATAAAGCTATGTCCGGTCTCTTGGATCACAGCAGGTGCCTGTATAATTGCTGTTCCCACTACATGTGCTCACTCATGACTAGGATTCCTAAAGTTTCTTTTTGGACAGCTCTGTTTAATGCTTGTGTCTGGATGGGAGTTAAAGCAGGCTGGCAGGCTGTAATTTAAAGCGACTGAGAGGATTAAGGTGGGTTTGACTTGAGTGATGAGCTGGGAAGAATGTAGCATTGTTTTGGCTTAGCTGTGTTTAACCAGCTTTCAAACTCTAGTTACTCCTAAGGAGTAGCTCTATTCCTGTGGCTACAGAAACTGGGAAACCTTTCTTCCATGTGTAGTAGGCCAAGAGATGTACATCTTCATAAATGGTGAGTTGAGTACTGTGTGGTGTGAGGCACTACATGCAAGATGTATTTTAAACACTGCATATGGAGCCATCTTCATGGACTCAAAATTCTATGTTAGACTTGTGAAAGCTGGTAAGTGGTAGGCTCTAAATGGCCTGTGGTATCCCAGAAGTAGCCACTTTCTTCTGTGCCAAAATGGCTTTTTGTCAACATTTCTTATGTGGGAAACACTTTGCCTGTTAATCTGAAATAGTCTCGATTCTCAGGCTTCAGTTGTGCTGCTTTGTGTTGGGTGTTGCATGAAAGTGCTTCTGGAAATACCAGCCTGCTTGCCCTGTTAGCTGCTATTAGTGCAGCGTGATTTGTATTCATTGGAGCAGATCACGATTAACATTGTGAACCTCAGCTTATTCAGGAAATGGAGGAGCTGGATAGCTTCGATAACGCAAAAAGAATAGGAAATAAATTGTGAGTTAAGAGGCTCTAAGAATAGAGATAAACATACAAATTCTGAGAATTGTATGATGCTATTGCATTGCAGAGCACAGGGATCTATGTATTAGCAAAGTTGAAAGCCAGCGCAGCTCCCTGCAGCACAGTGCAATGCAGCCTGACATGGTTCAGGTAGAACAGGCAGCTTCTATGCCTACTGATACCCCAGAAGTACCCCTGGTGAGCTGCCCCCAGGACTATGATCTAAGGGGTCAAATGCTAGGGAAAGGTCTTGCCTATTTTCACGAAAATGGAAAAACTCTGTGCCAGTGACCTTGTGTTATGTTACTTTGAGCTCATCTGCTTTTCCTTGTTAGCTAAGATTTGCAGTATAGGTACTTGTTACATAAAGTTGATTTTGCTTTCAGCTATTCATTGGGGAAAAAACTGTTTATTGGTCTAAAGATGGTTTTTTGTGGTGTTATAATTTGAAAACTTCCTGATTAATGCTTTGGTTATATCAAGTATAAATAATTAAGGGTGTTTCAGCTTTTAGAAACTTACTGGTTCCATTATTTTAGCTCTCTTAAGAAAACAGCTTTCTGTAATTCAGGATGTATTGAAGTTAACAAATATAGAATGTGTTCTGAGAGAGACAAACAGCCTAAGTGTTCAGTATGAATGTTTAATAAATGTACAGAACAAGTACTTACACGTATCTGACCACAGACACACTGAAGTAGTTTGTGTTCTTTGCAACTGCCCATTTAAACTTTAAGGAAGAACCTGGAATTCGTTGTTATGCTATGGACAATTTCTTCATGGCTAATTGCCAAATAATTCTATAGTGTCTGTGATTTAGTTTGCCATGTGCTGGCATTTACAATGCTTATTTCTGGTGAAGTTGATGGGTCAGTGGGTCTCATTCACTTCAGCTCTGTAATGTAGGTTACCTCTATGAACTTCTGACACCCAATTACATTATACTGAATAAAGCTCTACAGCTTGCATGTGTGATATGTGTGCTAATCATCTAGCTATGTTCATTTAGTTTTGAAAGAAAACTGACATTAAAGAGAAACTTTTGAATAGAATCTTGATATGTTATATTGCATACTTGTTGCTTACGTGCTTAATGGCTGTAATAACACATTTTCACTTCAGTTCTTATGGGGAATTGTTAGTATCCAAAGACCGTTATTCAGATGTCTTTGTAAAATCTTAAACAGTGATCTGGTTTAATGCTGAGGGAAGGGAAAGATAACTTTTTACTTTTTTTTAACCTTTGACTTTGAAGTAGTTGCATTTACTTCCAAATCTAGCTTTTTTCCTCTTAAGTGTTTTCTTTAGGAAAACATTCTCAGATAAACGTTTGTAAGGCTTAGCTTACTACCTAAATTATTAGAAGATGGTCAGACTTAATCTTGTCTGAATTTTCTACGCAAAGCATTTTGCAAGCATATTTTTACAATTAAAGTGTTTTTCTTCTCTGATTTTACTGAGATCATATTTGGCCCTCACTAAATGAGTAGTGTGCCACTGTTAGCATCTGCAGGACTGCATCATTGAGGTGCTGCTCTGATGGACTTGCTGAGTAATTGGCAAAGAACAAAAACGAACGAAAAACAGGCCAGCCAGCTATGTGGCATTTCATAAACAGTTAACTGGTAACGTACATGTTACTATGTTTTCACTGCTGTGCAAGGTTATTAATATAGAAAAGTAAAATTTAAGGTTAATGATTCAAAAATGTACGATATTAAGTACTCATAAGAATTCATAGTTTTAGAAATACTTGCATTACAGGTGGACAGGTTTTTCATCATTCTAGTTCTGTTACTTAATTATTTCTAAGATGTTCCCTTGTACATTATGTACATTTAGTTTATACGCTACAAGGGATTTTGACAGCGCAGACAGGTGAGCATACTTGTATTCGTACATGTTACTTTTGTACGGATGTGCTGATTTTAGTAAACTGTGTAAACGTGCAGTGTTTAGAAAACTTGTATAAAATGGTGAGGTTTTTTCTAATTGTTTGGTTTGAATCTTACAATAGTCAAAAGAATATTGCAAGAGAATTCTTGAATACAATATTCAAGGTGCCCTGATTGGGATAAAACACTTTATACACTGTCAAATACAGTTGTGTTACAAATCTAGCTTTAACCTGCAAGGAGTATTCATTAAAATATTATGTTCTCTGTCAATTCTAAAATTAAAAAAAAATATATGCTCCTGGATATTCCAAAGTGTTGAAAAATTTCCTAATGAGCATGTGTTAGTCGTGCATATGTAAATTTGGAAATAATTCAAAAATATGCTATTTTTATAGCATGTCTGTGTTTTTTTAAAAAGCTGGATGGAAACCTGCTTTATAGCCTCATAGAGGACTCCCATGACACCAGTGTCATAGATTCATTTGTGGGTTTGGGGTTGTTTTCTTTTTTTACGTGAAGGTGAACATTGTTTTATGTAATCTAATAGATGGCAGTTGCAATTCAGCTTTTATTTTCAAATGCAGATCCTAATTTATTTACAGAATTACTACTTTCCTCTTGGGGTTGGATTTCTGATCTTGGAAAACGGGGATACAATTTTCTTATAAAGGTGTGTGTGTGTATTTATATATATCGAGGTAGGAAGAAATGAGCTGTGTTGACAGATGTGGATGTTTAGACTAACTCTTGAGTGCTGAGCAGTGTAGAATATGCAACATTGTGCTGCTTTGGTGTAGCATAACTACATGATATGATTAACAGATTTTTAGTATTCTGTTGTTGAATGTCGTGCTGTGTGTGTTGATTAATGCTGTTTTTGACATTTTGGTGAAGATGTCTTTCTGATTCAATGGTTTGGTGAAATCAGGCTATAAGTCAAAACTTTTTTTTTTTTTAATAAAGGGGGGAAAGCAATGACCATGACAGGTCATAAGGGTGCTGTTTTTTCTGAGCACATTTCACGTAGAGTATGTGGTTTCTCTTTTTTTTTTTTTTCTTTCTCCAACCAGAGACTTTTAGAGGTATGCCAAATTCTGAGCCTGTTTTGTGCAAGGAGAGAACTTGAGGATGGTGTCTCAACTTGTCTGCCTGTGATACAGGACTCTGATAGAGAGACAAGTGTTATTAAAGCTTTCCTAATGCTTTTAAGTCATAAGTGGATGTCTAGGAGATAGCTCTGTTTTCATTCTCTATACAATATTAAAATCTGATGAATCAAGATTGCAGAAGAAGTGATTCCATTTTAAGATTCTAAGACTTTAAATATTTAAAAAAATAAAATAAAAATTTGGCCTAATATTCATTGATCAAACCGTTGTACGCATGAGGAAGGAAGAAGTGAGGGTTTCTGAATAGGTCAGAAATGGAAGACCACTGCATGTTTCTGTCAACACGGAGAACAGATAGCTAAGCAAAACTGAGATCAAGGTAAATTAAAAAGCAAATGAAATATTGACCTCTGTGCTACAGGGAAATTCAACCACATACGTTGGTAACTTCCCCAAACTCTCATCAGGATAAGTTCAAACTCAGTTTGTTAATTTCTTGTTTAAAACTGCCATCTGTTTCCCTGACGCAAAAGAGGCTGGGTATCCATAATTTACCTGAGTTTATGGGAACCATAGAGATAAAGGACCTTTTTAAGGTTTTGAGGAGCATTTTTCTTAAGAAGCTGTTGAGACTGAAAGTCTCAATGTTTAATGCTGCTGCTGTCAGAGAAACCTCCTCCCAGTTGTAAACTAGAATGGAGGTGCAGTATTTCAGCCATTCCGGTTTAATTGCACTTCTTGTGTGTATTCATAGTTAATAAAGAATTTTGTCCAGCTGCAAGGTGGTAGCATCGCTGTTTAACTAAAAGTATGTTATGCAAAGTGAGGTGGTAGATTTAACAAGATAATGCTACTATAAAAGATAATTTGCCCTGAGACATGCATGTAAAAGGCAAAACAGTGAGGCCAAACAAATTCATTCTCATGCAAAACATCGATGAATACAGTTCTGTGAAACAGATGATGCTTTTCTCTGTTGTACATGAACTACGTTGGGCTAACTCAGTATGCTGAGTGCTATTCTTCTGGTCCTGGCTATATTCATGCTATTATAGTATTTTTGGCAGCCTAATTTTCTATTGAATTTACTGAAACAAAAAGCCTGTAAAGGAAAGTTCTGCAGAAGGTCCTACATCAGTGTGTTTAGTTGTCAATGAATGTGTGTATTGTATCATGTGAAAGAACTGTGGAGGCTTTCTTTGCCACCTTCATTTAGTAACTTTGTATGTCTAGAAGAATTATGAAACAAATGTGAGTGGTAAACACAGAAACTTTGTGCAGCAAAAGCTGGCAGTTGTTTAGTGTTCATACAGGAAAGTACGCTATCAAATCGGTAAATATTTTAATATTTAATGATTATGAAAGCATTAATCTTAAAGTATTTAACAATTATCCAGTATTAATTATTTCATAACATTTTAAAGATGAATAAATATGATACCTTGTGAGTGACTAAACATACCCAAAAAAAGGGGTTATAAGCAGAGAGAAATACTTGCTTGAGTGTTGTGTTTTTTTCGTTAGCTAGCTTTACATGAAATCACAGGCTTGGATTAATGAGCCATTTTTCATTTCAACTGCCCTATCAAACACCTACTCATTAGTCAGCAGCTGAAAGTGTTAGAAGAATGCTCTACATCTGTCACTGGCAGCTTTTCCTACCAAACTTGTTTCCACTGAAGCCTGGATAGCATCCATAAAAATGGAAAATAAGACAATACCATATTTTAAATCCTAGATTTTAACCTGTATGTTCACAGTTCAGATCTCTTAAAATGTCTTTTATTATACCTGTATTTACAAAAAAAGAGCATTTCGTGTTGTTGCACAGGTTTTCAGTGTAATGATACCTAACGTTTTTTTCATTGCACGAAACTGCTAATTTCTTAAGACCTCTACTAATCAAACATTGTGTTCAATATTTATACATTTAAATGCATCTGCTGAATAACTAGCATGCTTTCAAGGTTTTACTCTTAAATGTAATTTTTGAAGCATCATTCACTTCTTGAGAATGACTGGTGATCTATGTAATAAGACCACATACAGGAGTGAGTTTGGTATGTTAGGTTTTACACAAGGCTCGGTTAAAATAGTATCAGTACTTGAAAAAAGTCTCTGTTATCTACCCTGGGATGTATGTTTTTGCACCAGATTCTATTTTTAAAACACGGTTCTTTTAAGGTAACTAATGAACATTTGTGTTGTACAGCTTTCTGAACTCAGATATCTAGTATTTTTTTCCCCTCTTAAAAAAAAATCTTTTGAGTGTACGGTATTGGCTGAAGTAAAACTTGGCACTGAGTCTGTGTGCGCTACAGTGACCATGCAAATACAAGGAGATCCAGACAGAGACAAATTCAGCTATGGGCAGATGTTTGCCAATTTCACTTTTAATCAATTTCTTCCTGTACTCTAGTAAGCAAACATTTTTAGGTTTTCAGCATTGAAGGTAGAGTACTGTATTTCTCCATGCTTCGGTCTTAGGAGCTCATTAATGAAGCCAAATGATAATTCACACTTGTTTTATTTATCCAAGTGTTTTTTTTAATTATTTGCTTTTTTTTTTTTTGATAGCTGGGTATTAAGATGGTTTTTACTGCCCCTGTTCCCATGAGAAGAACATTTCCTCTGGCCTGTCCTTTGGAATCGAGTCAGAGCCTTGTATGAGTCCAGCATCCTTCCTATTGCTGTGGCTTCTCTTCCAGACTGTGGAGTACCTAATGTGTTTACCTCCCCTATAACAGTGTTATTGTCCTCGAGTAACATTCTGAACTCACTGTTCATGGTAGTGATGAGACTCTTCTGTATCTTTGTCATTTGTGAGACTGGTAATTTTTTAATTTTTTTTTGGCTTAAAGGGAAGAAAATTGCTGGGAAGGGTGGGTGGGGAATTAAGTTGGTCCTACCAGTAAAACCTGGATGTGTTTATTCCCATCTCTATTCTGCATGGCTGTCTGGTGAGCCAGGTAATGGTACTGACCTGGCTCATCCCAACCTGTTTCCTTCTCATTTCAACTCTGCTCTGCTTCCTAATCTGGTTCAGCCATGCAGCTGCACGAGCTCAAAGGTACAGGGCTGCAGACGGTTAGGCGCACGTGGCTCAGGAGAGGCGGGATTGCAGCGGCAGCTCAGGAAGACTTAGTTCAGTTTAGACTCCTGTGGAAGTCTAACCTAACAGAAAAGCAACCTGACTGTAAAGTAAGTGGCTTTCTGTTGGGTTAATGGACTCAGCCTTTGCAGCTGTTGGTCTGAAGCTAATGGGAATGCAGAAAGAGGACTGAAGCAGTCTGCAACTAGACTGGCTTAGGTTGCTGAGGAATTGCAACTTCAATATTCATGGAATTATGCCTTTAGTTCCATTGGAGTCCAGGCTAAATAACATTTCCCCCTCCTCAATTCAGAAGCTCAAACTCCTCACTTATTCTGAGTGGTAAACAGCTTTGTTAAAGGTGTTTTAACTGAAATAACTAAAATTAGATGAATTTCTGTCTTCTGTGTTGTTAGTTCTGTCACTAGTAGTTAGAACAGTAACTAGTTCAGAACAGAAATAAAGGCGAGCTTTGCACAGGTGAATTTGTTTTTTTCTGGTGTTTTGTTTTGTCTGTTTATTTTTACATCACAATCTAAATGGACTGCTTGTTTTGAAGGAAATGTCGAATAGCCTCTCGGTATAAAGAGAATTCACCAGCTGTCCTGCTGGATCCTAAATGTAACAATTAAACCCTGAGGACTTGATAGGATTTTTCTTCATTCCTATTGTCAGGAGGTTTGGAGTGAGAAGCAGGTTCAGAGGAAATGTGTAATAGCTACAGTTTTGCTATGCTGTCAATATATTTTTCATTAATTTGTTAACTTCAGCTGCCATTTTTAGTATTAATGTTTTTTGATTCGTTTGCAATGAAAGTGTATTCATAAATATGTTCAAATCATCCCTTCCTCCCATTGATAATCATTAACGCTGTTCCAGTTGTCCTAACCTTCTTTCCCTTCCCATTAGAAAATCAATTGCTAATTCAGTTTTCTTTGCAATTCTTTTTTTTTACCAATGAAGTTGCTCAAATTAATTCAAATTAAATAGATACTTTCTTTTGGTGGTAAATCAAATGTTGTAAGGCTGAAGCAAAGAGCAGCTATACAAACCTCCTGAGCAGAATGTACCTCTTAGTCTGTGTCACTGGTGAGAAGATACCAGATTTTGATAACGAGCAAAAGGTCTTGTAAAGGTTGAAGTTCTCCAGCTCCCCTAGTGCCCTGCAAGAAGCACACCAGGCATATACTGCATTGTGGCTGCTTGAGCAAATTTCATGATAATTAAGTACTGGCCTTAGATGGAAGAGTCCTGCAAACAGGAAGAAATGTGAACAGGATATGGGTATTTCACAAGAGAAAACTTACTTGAACGTGATCTAGTGCTCTGCCAGTACTACTGCTAGCACTGCACATTTATCACTTACTCTCTTTAGAACAATGTAGGGGGGCTGTCTTACTAAACTGTTACAGAAATTTTTGCAAATGAATCTCCAACTATTCAAGCTATGCTTATGGATAAAGTAGGAAATGGCATGGTAACTAAGGTAACGTTCCCTTTTTGCTCTGTTGTGTTCCAGTACAGTAGATAAATTGTGTACCATTGTACCAGCAGTCTTCGTATCCACTTTTGTATTTGCAGGGAGTTTCAAACAGAAGCAGCAGCTACCATTAAAGCAAAGATGTGAGTAGAGAGGAGGAGATACAGCAGCTCTCTTTTAAAGATGTGGTTACCAGATAAACTGGAATTTTAAACACAATTTTTTGCTTCATCATACTGAGGCTTATCATTGTAGAACAGCCTAATTGTACTTTAGATGTGAAAGAGAAACAGAATTTGATCATAAAATTCTGTGTGTGAAAATATTGAGCTTTTTTTTTCCTTCTTTCATCCATCAAGATCTTGCAGAACACTTTGAGATCAGTCTTGGTTTTATTTTAAATCCAGTTTTGTTAACGACATATCTCTCTGGTAGCCTTTGTTTTATAAGATGAAAGCTTCATATCTAGGGTATACCAAAGGGATATAGAAATACAAAAACTGACTCTTTTGAGAATACACCTCCCTTGGTTTTGCCTAGACTAGAAGGATAAGTGTTCTGAATCTCTGCAGCATTAGAGAAAGGTTTAAGAATGTACCAGAAGTTCATGTATTCCACTTTGCTGCACTCAAAAGCAGGATCAAGTGCATTTGTATCACTCATTATGTTTGTCCATTTTTAAATTGGAGAGAAAGTTTGCAGTCTTATTTTGTTTCACTACGCTTATTGTGAGAGGCTTTCATTTAATGTCTAACTTAAATGCCTCCTACATCAAGGAAGATTACTTACTACAGTGACTATAGAAAAACTAATTCTCTCCATCTCCCTAATTACTTTTTAAAACACTTGGATACTCTGTCTAGACCTCTTCATCACAAACTCCACCCCTCAACCCCCCCCCCAAAAAAAAAAAAAAGAGCACTTGCATCATATTTTAATTGAGTCAGTTTCTAGATTGATGAGAGAGCCTAAAGGAGACCAGGTTTTCATTGTTCTTAAACTGATCCACAATCTACCACTTTAAATCAGGCCCAGTCATCAGTCAGTAAATCCATTTGATTTCTTCATGTATCAAATGGGTAATATTCCTCTTATATATCCCAATTAGTATTTTCCCTTCATCTAATTTAATAATGCTCAGTACAGCTCTAACTTACCTTTGACAGTGTATTATTGTAGGGCAATACAATTTTTGCAGCCAGGTAAGCATATGCCTGAACATTTTTGTTCCAAATTTTCGTAAGCAAATTATGTAACTGAAAAGTCTCTTCTTTTGGATGTACTTCTCTTTTGAGCAGATATCAGATAGGAAAATGTTGTAGATCAGGTAATTTAAATACTGAAAGGTGGTGTACTGGTGCAAATAGTATTTGTGGAGAAGCACCAGTCTGGAGATGGTACAAATACAATATTGCTTACGTCTCTAAGCGTCACTCCCAGAGGTGCAGTATCTAGGAGACAAAACGGTCCTTCAAATAACACTTTGTGAAAATACGTGTTCAAATCCCCAGCGATAAAGAAAATGTCGCTTACAGTGTTTTGTTGCTAATACCTCAATTTAAGGAAAAGGTTTAAAAATTTTGTACTACTTTCTTGTGTTTCCAGGATTATGCAGCGAAATTGTTTTTGTGTGACTGTGTTCTGGTTCTTAGTGATGTGATAGTTTTAAATATTTTTTGAGTTACTTATTATTGAACTTGCGTGGGTTTCGCAATATTGAAGTTTGACAGTGTTAGGTTTGACTTTAGATAGGTCAGACTCTGGAATGAAAGAGACGCTGAAATGAGCATGCAATGAGCGACTGCATTCAGGAGCTGAACAATTTGGTGACATTGGTCTGTAACAGGCCCACGCTAGCAACCGTTTGGGAAGCACTTGATGGGAAAGCTTGTAGAGCCTGATATTAAAAAAGCACAACTAATAACGAGTGAAAGGCATTTATCTTAGTGGGAACCACCTTCTAAGACGGCTTGTGGAACCCAAAGCCGTTGGAGACACTGCTCTCGACGCAGTATTTTTCCACTGTGGAGCTGACCTCCAGTGTGGCAATTCTTGGCAGAAACTCTCAACTTTTTCCCCTAAAAGGGGGGGAGGAGGAGGGGCAAAATACCCAATACGCTGTCTTAACAGGCGTTTAGCCCCTGTTAGCAGGGGGGAAGGAACAGCGGAGCGCGGTGGCCCAGCCGGGCTCCGAGGGGCCCCCCGGGGCCGGTGCCTGAGGCGCGGGCCCGGCGCTGCCGCCGCGGCCGCCTCCCATTCGCGTCTCGCCCGGTGTCATTTTAAGTTGCGGCCCTCAGCCAATGGGGCCGCTGCCGCCCGCTGACATCACCCGGCAGCCAGTTCCCTCCAGCTGCACAGCGCCTCAGTTTCTGCCTTTTTTTTTTTTTAATAAAAAAAAATAATAAAAAAAATAAAAACGACCTAAAATGGAGGCCGGTTTCTCGCCGTAAGCAGCGGGCTGCCTCCCCCGGCGCAGCCCCGATGTTGACATGTAACCGGGCCGGCGGCAGGATGGTGGTGGTGGACGCGGCCGGTCCCAACGGGCCCTTCCAGCCCCTGGCCCTGCTGCACATCAGAGGTGAGCAGCGAGGGTTTTGCTACCGCCGGGTCTTCGCCCCTTTTCAGCCCCCTTCGGTTGATGCCGAGGGATGCGAAGTCAGGAAGGTGCCGCGAGGGGCAGGGGGAGCCGAGCTGGGTGTGCGCCCCCAGCTCTGCCGGGGAAAGGACCCCCGGGCCTGGTGGCTGCGGAGGGGCAGGGGTGACACTCGGGGGGAGAACAGCCTTGGTGCAGCCGGGAAGCATTGCCGAGGAGATGCGGTTCGGCGCTAACAAGCGAGCTCTTATGTGCCTGGTGGCTTGCGCAGCCTTCGCTGTTAGCTTTCTGCACAGAAACGTGTTCTCTTGGATCTACAGAATTGCTGCACTGCAAGCCTACACATTACGTAGTCCCTTAGGAAAATGCATTTTCTCCTGACATTTTTTTTTAGATAATATCGAGGTGTGTGTCTTGTTCTGTATTCTTGCGGTTAGTGGAATTTTGCATTGCCGTGTGTTTCTTTGTGTTTTTACATGCCCATAAACAAGCTTCGTAACCAATCAAAGCATTTATTTTTTTAACGTCTTCCTCAAGCTGGCTTTGTTTTAGAACTTTTTAGGAAAGCAGAGCATTTATTAGATGGGATCAGCACAGCTTGAACAATGGCACTTATATGCAAGAAACACAGCTGATACTGTTCTTGATTACCTTTTCCTTCTCGGCTTTCCATGGCATAGGCTAGTTGTTAGTACTGAAAAGGTTTTTTTAATGAATATTCCATTCACTAAAAATATTTTGCTTTGAAAGTGTCGTGGTTTTTTTTAATAAACAAAACGCACAGAAGCCTGCTTCTCTAAGCAGTAGCAGTTGTCTTCATATATTAAGAGATCATGATTTCTCTTTATCTCTACGAGAGCCTTACCCTTCTTTGTCTGAAGTGAGACTAGATGTATTCTAGAAGACTCTAATTTTGGTCTGTGAGTGTGTGTGGGGGGGAATGTGGTAAAATTCCCTTGAGTTAGAATAAGGGCTTTGCTTGTTGTCAAGGGAATATAAATGCGACTGCCTGAACTGTAGACAGGCCTTCACTCTTCCGTCTGTGCAAATCACCTTAATTTCCTGATATGTGCTTCATTTTGGAAGGGTAGAAGTCCCATCTTTTAAAGGCGCAAGTGAATTTTAGAAAAAAACAAAGGTTGGAGGCAGAACTATGAAGTGTTATAACGATGAACCGCAATAATCCTTTGTCTTAATATGATAAAAGGGTTCACGTCAGTGATTCTATTATCCCTGTTGTTGCTCAAATCAAATACGTAATTGTGGAAGCAATTGTGGAAGTGCATTTTAAGAAACTTCTGAAATTTACTGTTGTAAACACTAAATTTTTGGTACACAGGATAATATGCTAATAAGGTTGAGGTTAAGGGTTGTGTTGTTACGTTTGTGTTTCTTGTTTTTTTTTTTATTAATGAAGAAAGTCAACTTTCTTGTAAGCAATTAAGGAAGATCTGGGGGATTACTTTGCATTTTTCACATGGTAGGAAATTAGATGGGTGTCTGGTATTATAGCCCAGAGGAGTCTCTTCAGAGGTGAGGGGGAGCAGGGAGGAGAATGCATCTCTTCCATCCATCCATACTAGTTCATTCTTTTGTATGCACCTCATCTCACTAGCTGCTCTAATTTGACCAGTACTGATTTGCCCCCAAAATGAATCCTTACAGAACTATGTATTTAAAATAAATAGGAGCTAAAGTGAGCTGATAACTCTGAAGCCTAATGACAAAGGTTTACTGCTTGTTGTAATCCATGCAGCTTTTACAGTTGTCCTTTTACATCATCTGTTGAAGCATGGGTTGAATTTTCTAGTAGAAGTGCTTCTCTTCGTAGCTGCAAATGCTAGAATTTTAACTTAAAAAAAAAAAAAAAAAGGCTGGTAGTATCTTCTCCACTAAAAGGTAAATCTGCTTTAGAACAAATTTCATATGGTGTTTAAAGTAAAAGTTTGAGATTGTGTATCTTGTTTTACCATTATATATTAGAGGGTAAAATACTCTGTTTGGCCTTAATGTTATTTGGGGTGAGTGGGGAAAAAGGAGGGGGTATTTTTGTAGAGCAGACTATCAGGAATTACTTGAAAATAAAAATTGCAATCTTGCTTTTAAAATTAATTCTAATACACTTTCTATACCTGGATCACATGGAATATGTAAAGTTTGCAGAATTAAAAAGAAGTCTGGTCTGGCAAGAGGTGGAAGCTTGCTCTTCTTCTTCCTCCCCCTTCTGAACTGCAGACAGCTTTATTGTCTGGGTTACTTGTAGCTTTGCCAAAGCACCACAGTTGGGAAAATAGATGCAGGTGTTTTTAAAAAGTGATGTTTAGAGCCTTGTGAATAGGAAATAAGGGTGTCAACATCTTATTGTCTACTGTTGCTGTCTCTGGAGGAACAATGGGGATTTGTAGGATAGGAGGTGTCAGGGCCCTGAATACCCCAGCTGGTGCTCAAAATCAGCTCTTGAGTCAGGCTGTCATGGAGAGAGCCGTGAGAAGTCTTGTTGGGGTTCCCCCCCTCACTCAGGAGCTGTTTTCAGGCTCAGGCCCTTGGCTTTGGTCACTGCCTCATCCAGGCTGCAGCCATATCTTGGGTGGTGTGCCTTGCCTTTCGGGGTCCTGATGTGTCGACCACCTGGCTTGACCTGCCTCTTCACTGCGGACATGTTCCACAACCACTGGACTGTTGGCTGGCCCTGATCACTGTCACTAGATCGGCTCTCCTTTTCTGGTTTGAATACAGTGAGACTCTGCCCTTTGTCACAATTATAGACTGGTGGCAGTTGTCCAAGACCAATGTGTAGAAATCGGGTCCGCGGAAGATGACTCTGGACCCATTGCTGGAAAACACCAAGCATCAGAAGAGCCCAGTCCACGGCAAAGGCAAGTGGCATGCAGCCATTACTGTGTGTTATCTGCTTGTGCTGACAGCGCTGGCTCAGGAAGAATGTTTGGCTACTGGGGTAGTGAGCCCTTGGTCATTCCACCCACACCAGGCTTTCCAGGGGGCCCAAGTCATGCTGCTGCATCGATCGTCCTAGAGTACAGAGCACATAATGGTCGGCTCAGCCACTTGGCTTTAGTGACTGCAGTGAACTGAAAGCTTACCTTGCAAGCTTAAAGAGAATCGGTTTCAATTTGAGCAGCTGTTACGGCTACGAAATAGCTGTTGTGGTTTGTGGTCCTCAGTAGAGGCTTTGTGTGTGTGCAGTTGGCTGTGAAACAAGCGAAGATGGAGAAGGTAAAGCAACTGGTTGTGGGGTATCTGCATGGAGAGTTCCTGTAGGATCCTTGTGTGGAGGTCACTAGCTATGAAGGTGACGTAAGGACAGCAGAGAAGAGGATTATTAAGTATTGCAAACGTAAGATTTTTACAGCAAAGAGGGAAGCAGAGCAGGATGGTTTTTCAAGATGCTTCTCTCTCCTTATGGAGCCCTTCTGGCAGCGAAACCCCTAGGGTGACTGGAGTGCACTCAGGGCCCTGATCCAAGTAACTGAGATGAGGCCTGGGGGAAGGAATCAGGACCTTCTGATTTCCATCTCAGTGCTTCAAGCAAAGAAAGATGCTGTAAAAGCAGCATAGATTACAACAAACTGTTAACATTTGTCACTAGGCTTCAGTTACCAGTTTGTGTTTACTGTGGTGAGTTGTCTTGCAGGAAGCTGTAGCTGTAGGACAGAGTGCAGTTAGAAAATGATCTTGATTCTTTGTGTAGGCAGATTATAAATGTCTATTCCTTTGGGGGGGTACGCTTTTCATTAGAAGTGCAGTTGACTGCTGTTAGCCTGAAAAACAGTGTTTTCATGTAGTCAAGACACAGATATTCAGAAATTTGAACAAAATATTGGTAGAACTCTGCTCTGGTCTGCATTGCCAGAATTAACAGAGTATAGAAGTTAGTTTAGCGGCCTAGTTGCTTAGTGGAATTGGTAATATTGTCTGTTCACGCTTTTCCAAAACGATTTTCAAGATACTTTGCAAGAC
Organism: Anser brachyrhynchus; assembly: GCF_964034855.1. Lineage (NCBI taxonomy): Eukaryota > Metazoa > Chordata > Aves > Anseriformes > Anatidae > Anser > Anser brachyrhynchus. The sequence continues at coordinate 54,720,031 of NC_137699.1, forward strand.
GTGGTGAAAGTTGTGTGGGAGGGAGGATGAGAACGCCCTGATCCTGTGTCAGCTCCCACCAGTGCTTCCTGTAGGCTGTGACCTGTTTCAAATACCTCATTGTCTGTTGTCCTCTGCCTTCCAGAGCAGTAAAATTTTTTGATACTCAACTTTGTAATTATTTAACTTAATTTAGATTTTGTGAAAGTTTGTGGGGTTGGTTGTTTGAAGATGTAGGTAATGTTAACTCTGCCTGTTCTTTTCATGTGCTCCCTGTAATCCTGAGCAAGGGACCATGGAAGGTAGTTCATATTCCATCTCCACATAGTGCTCTTCTACAGGGTATGACTAAAAATGGCAGCGGTAACATTCTTGTGATGTATTTATCTGAGGATATGGATAGAAATTTACATTCTTAGAAAAGCTTGGTAAAAGCTGATGGTTCTGTTGGGTTGGGTACCAACACAGCATCAAGCACCTCGTGATGCTGGTTTCTCTGAGCTTGGGCCGCCTTAGATAACCTTTCAGCTCCAGATCAAATCATCATAAACTAATGCCAGGTTCTTAAAGAAACCAAGTGCTCTCCAGCTATTGTAAGCTGCATTTCCACTTTGTATTTTCATAGTTGATTATGAAAGGTCAAGTCCCTTTGACAATGAGTAAACAGAGGGAGCAGCTTTTAAGTGAGCTACATGATGCATTTAAACCTGAAGTACGTGATTTTCCTTAAAGGAGAAAAGTTCACTCAGTGCTTTCATTTTATAAAGAACCCAAAGAACCCAGCATGTTTCTTTTTCTTGAAAAATAATTGACTTGTAGATATTTCTGTTTAATAGTACTTGCTGAAAATCACGAAGGCTTTTACTTCACAGGATTTTTTTCTGAGCTAAAAAAAATCAATTTTGTAATTAATTAAATGGAAGTGAAGGCCAAAGCTCACACTTCAGCAGTAATGCAGACCAAATTCAGCATGCAGAGCAGCAGCCATTAATCTGACGATGCACAAAAGGAGGCTGAGAACTGGGTTTGCTGGCCCAAGGAAGGAAAGGCTGAGAAGAGATGTTTTCTTCGGCTGACGGGAGGGTATGGAGAACAGAGCCAGACGCTTCTCAGAGATGCACGGTGCCTGAAGAGAGATGACTGATACAAGCTGCAATGCAAGAAATTGCAACTGAATGCAAGGAGAAAAAAAAAATTCACTGTGAAAGTGTTTAAACATGGGAACAAGATTCCAAAAGGGGCTGTGAAATCTCTGCTTGGAGACGCTGAAAACTTGAGTGGGCAACATGAGCAGCTCTGCTTACGTAGTTCACCTTGCTTTGAGCGGGGGTTAGACCAGCAGAAGTGAGACAGTCACTTCTGATAAATTATGCTATGATCCTGCAGTTCTTTATTGCATATGGGGCAAAAAAGACTGCCCTTTCTGTCACTTAAAAAAATAATAATTTTAATGTACTTCTTAAAATTTGAAGAGCAATATTCTGTATTTTTGGTTGCTGTTTTTTCCCCTTTGGTTACTGAAGTAGACTTCTTAATGCGTTTAGTGCCAAAATGCCTATTAGTACTTTTACGTCTGTGGTAACTCTGAAGTTTGTGTACTACTTTCATGAAAACTGTTACGGTGTTTTTAAATGATTCTCACTGGTTTTGTGAACTGTTAAAGATAGGGTAAGTGGAGCTGTATGCAGTATTAAAAATATTGGCACACAAAAACAATGTTTTGTTACTTTCTTAATGCTCTTTTAGCAGCTCAGCAGTAGTCAAAAATTGTTTGGCAGGTATGTGTTTTTAGGGAGCATCCATAACTAAAATATCTTTTGAGTAAGCTAGAACTCGTAAATATATGCAGTCAGCTGGTTCACCCACATTTCTTCACATTTATCCGCATTTGAAAATATGTAATAAATGGAATTCATTTGCTCAGTACTGTGAAATCTTTCTGTAGCTCTTTTTAACAGGCTTTAAAGTGACAATGAATATTCCATTAACAAACTGTGTGACCTCACTATTAATCTTCTGTATTGTTTATGAAAATGTTGAACAGGGTAACTTCTACCACAGATCCTCACAACATGTTTTTGGTAATCTTCCTGCATTATAAAAACACTGTTAAAAGTTTTTTTTTTTTTAATTCCTGAGATAACTGTCACCTACCTACTTTATAATCCTTTCCAAGAACTTGGTAAATTTCAAGCGTAATTTCCTTTACGTGTGATCACTTTTTTTATTAATGCTTTATTAGTCTGAAACTGAGCTGTATTGATTTTGAAAGCATACATAGAAATCTCAATGTCACCTTTCATGCTATTTTTTCTGGTGTTAGTGTATCCTGCTGTGGGAAATGAAAGTGTTTTATTCCCACTGTACTTCCTGCGCAATGGTAATTTTTACCTCCATACACGTCTTGCATTTTCCATACAAGTAGGTATTTTTAAGGATGATAAATGAACTTAACCGGTTTGAGCATGCATGTTTGCTTGACTATTAATTTTCTTTAATCTTTCGACACATTTAAATGTAGTAAACTTTTAAGGTACAGTGAGTCTTTGTCAGTGGTGAGTAGGATCTTCCTGAGAAGGAAGTTGCAGAGAGTAAACCCCATAATTGCTTTCTTCAGAGATGTTTCCATCACATTAATGAGCCATGCTAATTCATTTTCAGTTTATTTAAAATATAAATTGACAGCTTCTTCTGAAATTGCAGGCATGCTTTTAGTTCGTGGAAATATTCCTGTGCCTTCAAAACTTCCTTCCCCACTTTTAATCCAGTTAATGGGACTTCCCATGATCAGCACGCATTTTCTGTTCTGTTTGTGGGTTGCAGTTCTTGGTTTTGCATGGATGAATCTTAGCTGGGGTTTAAAGGAGATGAAAAATGCTTGTTCTTCCCCATCAGAGCAAATTGAAATTTGATAATCTGGAGGTGGGAGCACTGGCTGCTTGTTCGAAGGTTTTTACCTGTGCCTTCTTACTGAGCCACCCAGACTCTGTTGATGTTCAGCCTGACTCCTCTTGCCAAAATTGCTGAAACTTTCCTGTATCCTCGTAGCAAATACTTGGCCAGTGCTGCTCTATAGCCTTGCTTAACCACTTGTACATGGAATTGTTAGCTTTGAAACCCTCTACTGTTCTTCCTGAAACTGGTGCTTTGAAAGGGAGAAACAAGACCATCTTCCCCAGGAACAAGCAGCACTTCTGTTCTTAACGAACCCAGGTCTCATATCTGTAGGATTGTGAGATGTGTATGTAAGAATGTCATCAATTAGTATTAGATAATTATCTAAACTATCACAGCACTGTTATTTCATACAAATGACTGTTGCAGTATTATTGCCTCTTGTGATGGTTTTGCTGGATTTTTAGAAGGACATCTAGATGTAGCCATAGTACGTAGCCAGACACAGACTGATGTTTGTGGGTTTTGTCTTTAAACTGGTGTTTCCTGAAGCAACTCATGGGGAACATTCTTAATACTTGACCAAGAGCACATTTAAAGGAGGCTGCATATTTATCACACCTGCTGAGTTTAATGTGTTACTGCTTTTACTGTCTGTATTCTGTACTTCTGTCATTCCTTCTGTATTTTTTAATCTTTGTCTAAATCTTTCAGCCAAATGAAGCGTGCATGTATAAATTCAGCTCCTGGAAACAATGAGGATGTTAAGTGTTCACACTGCCTTTAAAATCTCAAAGGGTTTGACTGTAAAAAGTCTTGGGAGGGGACTTTTTGTTGAGCTAAAAGTTCCTTTAAATTAGAGGAAGGTAGTCATCTGTAATTTTTAAGTTGTATTTATTGAGTCATACTGTAATGGTATTCCCTTCAAAGGAAGCAAAATTGTATCAACATAAATGCATATCGTCCTCAATTCTTACTTATACATCTAAATTCTTCTGTTTGGTGAGTTTTTGCTATGACATACGTTTTAAGATTAAAATCCAACATCATTGTTAACTTGTAACTTCTATAGAGTCAGCTGATTCTCCATCAAATACTGCTAGTTACTGAAACCATTGTAAAGCATGTAGTAGTGGGTACCAGTAATATTTTTCATTTATAGGTACAGGAGTATTTACATCTATGCAAACAAGATGTTCCTCTGCTGGTAATGGCTTTTATGTTCTAACCTTTCTGCCTGACCTAAACCACCTATATGAGTGAAAGTGCAATCTTCTCAGGAAACAGAGCCTGTGCTTGGCTTCTGTCCACCTGCTTGTGTTTAAAAATGACACAGCTGAGTTAAATGATGTTCTGAATGCAAATGAATGCATGATATTTTTAAAGCCAAATCTGCACGTGTTTTATCGAATTCCACTTAATGTGCATACAGGTTGTGCAACACCATTTCTGCTATAATTTGCCAGTTAAGTTTCCTTTTTCAAAGGCAATTAAATTAGGGATGGGGGACTGCTTCAGAACTGTTACCAGTAACGGTGGAAGTGACAGTTTTATGTCAGGCTTCAATTTTCTTAATTGCTCTTGTGACTGATACTTGTCTGAATTTTATGAAGTAAACATTTTCCTTATAAGTTCTTTAAAGAAAAGACGAAATACGAAACCAAAAGATGTAAAAAGTAAGTTTAAAAAAAAAAACATTCATTTTGGACTTCTCCAGTTATTTGTAGCAGTCTGCTACTTGAAAACTTTTCTCTTTGGATCAGTTTTACAGAAGTTCTTTAATTTGCATTTTTGGATTTGCCAACTGTTTTTTTGTTTTTTTAACAAAACCTCTAGAACCAAATTTTCATGCTGCTTTTGTATTTGAAGTCAAAGCATAACAATGTCAGTGCTGTTTCAGAGGTGTTCTGTTTTCGTTCACATATCGGAAAGAAAACTTGACCAAAATGATCAAAGCTTGAAATCTCATAAGCAGGTTAAGGAAAAACTGTTACCAGTTCTTTGAGGTATAATAAGTTTTTCTTCAAAGATATACTCCAAGTGAACTTTAATTAGACTAGAATGTTTCTTCCAACCTCTTCCCAGCACTCTATTTTATCCTTTGCATCTGTTAGCATATAACCTTCTACATAAACTATCTCGAAATCCCAAATCTGATGCAGAGGTGGGTGGTTTTTTGTTTGGTTGGTTTTTGAGGACTGCCTATTGAAGTTATTTGCATGGTATGAAAAGTTTGGTTTTGTTCTTGTCCCGGTAGGAAATTAATATCTTACTGACCTTTGAATCAGAGTAAACACATGCTCTCCAAAGTAAAATTTTGAGCATGGACTTTACTGCCTAATTCTTCTCACTCCCTCTGATTGGAAAGTGAGTATTCATTAACGTAGCTTAAGGGATAATGAATGCTAAAGTTTATTTTAAATAGAAGAAATTATAATCAACTGCTTTTATTGTTCAATTAAATCTTCTGTTTAAAAAGAAGATAGTAACTAAAAATAGCCTTAATACATACTTAGGGAAATTGCTGGGAGTGAGGTGTTTATAAACATGACCAGAATTTTTGGACACGCAGTAGTGGGTCAGCCATAGCTAAGAAAGCCAAGCCAAGCTATTTGTGCCTTTTGTTGGAAGCTCAGATTTGAGTGTGTTACATAAAGAAATGGTCCACTTGTTCTGCTGTGGGAGAGTGGTAGAAATTTAGTGCACGTTACCAGCAGAACATCAGCCTTTCTGGCAGCGAAGCAATGTACTCCTTTCGGGATGCTGTTGCTAGTAGGTACAAGCTCCATTCTGTCCAGAATCCCTTTGTGAGACTGAAGACTAGCCCGACCAGAGCCTAAAGACATCTGTGTGAAGTAAATACCGTAGTTGTCTGAAAACATGTACACGAGGGAAAATAGCATTGGAATATGCAGTGATGATTTGTGAATTGAGTTAAATGGAAAATTCTGAAGCACTTCATTCCTGCCATAACATACCTGTATATATTTTATCTGTAATCTCTATCTATGTCTTTAATCTTTAATCTTAATGCAAAATAACGTTGAAAGCATGTATTTCAATACAAGTCAATACTATGGTCTTGTTATATGAGTCAAAACTTCCCTTGCTAAAACATGAATTTTATTTCCCAGCGGGGAACTGCTAGTAATTGTTGTTAGTATTTGAAGTAATGGTTCTTAGCACTTGACGTGGCGAGCATTGGCTGCTAAGCAAGTTACTGACCTAGCTCTAAGGTTACTTCTCCTCTCCCAGGCATTATTGCTGTTATGCCGACCACTTCTTTTACCCAAGTTGCATCACACAAGGTTCCCAAATTTCATAGGCATATGTAACTGTTGAAGTGTTGCTTATGCCAACAGTGGGGAAGGCAACGTACTGAACTGGAAAGTAGGATTTTTTCAGGAATACACGTGGGGTGGTAATTGTTGTCTGTTGAAAGTTCAGTCAGAACCTCAGTTTGCATCCAGGCTCAGTTACCTTCACTGGTAGAGCCTTCCCTCTGAATAGACTTTTTGAAAACACTTATTCCAGATCTTATTTCTAATTTTGAAAATAATGGAGAATTCAGCTGATTCAGTGTTATCATCAAGGAAAAATTTTAGAAGTGTTTGATTAATTTAAAAATAAATGTTAGCTTCAGTGAGTGCATACAGCTGTGCCTGTGGTACAACTTAAAGAACTCTTGCCTGGGGGTTGTGCGTTTGGTTTAGGTTGCGTTAGGATGTGAAACGCTCAGGGTTTCTTTCTATGGTTTAACTATAGAAAACCGTGGTTCTCTTTTCTTCATGCTTTCTAATCTATTACGTCATCTCTTTCCAAGTCAACACTTGACCCAGTGTTCTTCAATGAAATCTTATGATATCTGTTAATAATTTTTCTAGATCTCACCATTAAGTTTATGTATTTTACAATTCCAAAGTGTCTAACAGAAAACAAGCAGTAACCCACAGGGTTTGTCACATGTAACAGCAAGGAGAGGAACAACCATGCTGATAGGCTCTGTAGGAAGTAACCAAGATACTTTATACATATTTTGGTGATTGGTTTTGCGTTGAATCACGTTTCACACAGATGTATGACAGCTAATACTGTTGGCAAGTTACTCACTCTTGAGTGGTATCTGGCTAGAGTTACAGGTTGGTATATGGAGTTGTGGTGTGCTTCAGGAAGCTGCATTTCTGCTTGTAGTAGATGGCTCGGCATGATTAGCTTAGATTTATTTCAAGCAAGCATCAAAAGTGGCAGAGTTTTATTCAGCTGTTCATTGTTTTCTTCAATTTTCTTAATATAAAGCATATAAATTACACCACACACTGCACTTACATTCTGTAATGTAATTTAAGTCTGGTCTCACCAGTAACCTTGACGGCAGTTCTTCATTTTCTGAGAGACAGTTATATATATTAAAAATACTTTTAAACTCGAATGCAATTGATGTTGCATATTTTTGTTTACGTAAAACTCCAGATTATTGTACCATTGAAAATGGATGCAAGGTTACTTGTATCTTTTGAAGTACATAGTAAAAAGGAAATAGAGGATTTTTCACTTATGGTTACTAGTAAGTGCTTTGTGTTCAAAAATGGCTTTTCCTGTCATGTTAACCGTGTGCGTGCCAAAAAGCTCAGAGATCTGTATCTGTTTGGTTCCTGCTTCCCTTGTTAAGACAGTTTTTTCTTCCATTGTCTATTTGATTTTACTCGCTGTCATTTTTCTCCCTAATTTTCAGGTGGAATTTTTACTTCATTAGGTCAAGTCCATTTCTGCTTGTTTCACTTGTCATTTCCTGTATGAGCATTCCTGTTTTCCTCTGTATGGCACATTGCCTTCCAAGCATTTATGACTTCTACTCTCTTATTTTTTTCAATGTTTTAATCTAGTCTAAAAATGCTTAGTTCAGTTAGATTTAAATATATATCTGATCTCAGGGTGTTTTTTACTGTTTTGGGGGGTGGTTCTAAGAAAGTAGCTGATTTCTGATAACATTCTTTTTAATGCAGGAGCTTAGATGCAGGGTGGTTTTGGTCCACTTTTGAAGAATCATTACATAATGTAGTAAGTCATCGTGCATCTCTGATCCACTTTTCCCATCAGTAGTTACAATGTACACCTGGAAAAGATGTTAGTGGAAGTCATTACAGTGCCTCAGCTTGTTTAAATATGTTAAAAAAAAAAAAAAAAAAAAATTACTGCCAAACAGTGCAGAATGACAGCAAACTTTTTTCTACTTCCTTGCCAGTTGAAGTCCTTAATCTCCCATTTTTATTTTTGACAGTTAAAATGTCATTACATAAAGCTTCTCTATCATCAATCGCACAATTTAATCTTGTAGCTAGGGGATAGCTGCCACCACCAATAGCCTTCCACGTGGGATTCCCCCAAGACTGCAGGACTGCAGCTTTCCTAGTGGATTACTGTTGTGAAGCACCTCTCTTGAGCTTCACTCCGGGACTGACAAAACGTGTGCTTCTCAGGACTTTCTGCCTCTTGTAAGCTGTGGGGTTTTTTTGCTGTTGCTGTTTAATTAGTCTTACAGTAGTTGATTTAATTCCAGCAGCCCTTAGTTTATTTTTTTCTAATAAATGCAAGACTGTATTGCTTTAAAAAAATCTAAATCCAATGAGAAGTCTTTCTTTTGAATGATTTCTTTATTTAGAAAAAAAATGTTATATGCTATGTACCTGTCTATGTAATGATTTCCAGCATCTTGTTCCTCCAGCCTTCCCCCTCCCCCTTTCTGTATCGTGAGATTAAGACTAGTTTCATACACAACCCGTCAGAGGTGGAATAAACTTTTCTCTTAAACAGAGTTTCAGTTAGACCTAGACTGCACATCAGCAGAGAAGCAAAGTCAGCTCTATTGTTTTGCTGAAAAAAATAAAGCTGAATTTTCACTACTAGCTGGGACCTTTGGTTTCTGAAAACAAAACTTAAGTAAAACCACAAATGGAGTACTTGAATGTGCAGAAATTTGAACAGCTTGAAAGTGAAATCAAATGCAGCTTGCTTTTGAATTTTAGATAGAAAATGTGCCACATGGATAGGATTTCAAGCATCATTTTTAAACTTTATTTAATATCAATATGTAGGGAAATATTTACCGTGTTTTGGGTGCCGGTCTCATTCAGGTGCATTACGGAATGTGAAACAGCAGTAGTTAGCAGCAGTGCGGTTTCTCTAAAGACTGAGAAACCAAACCAAAAGCTCTTATTTCCAATTACAAATGCCTGTTACCTGGAGCACAGCCAAAAGGTATGTCTGGCAGCAGCTCAGTTCCTTGAAGGCAAAGGAGTGGGCATAGCCAGTATTTACAGCTGATTCTCCTTTCTCTATGGGATTGCTGCTGAGAACAGTGGTGCTGCATAAAAGCAGATCCAAGAGAGGGTCATGCTTTAAAGTTGCAGTTTGCTGTACAAGTACTAATAGAGGCTGGGTGCATCCATCTACCAGTCTCAGCTCACCATCGAATTGGCCTTGAACAACACAATTTTGCTATGATATTAGCTATTTGGGCTGTTAAAACATTTCATTGTCTGTCCTGCAGAAGCTGTAAGTATCTTTAGAGCATTTTTAACTATTGACCTGGAATTTTTGGAGAATCGTGGGCTTTGTTCTAGGCCAGGCTGAAAGTTCATCTAACCTGCAGCATCCTGTTTCTGACAGGAAATGCATTGTTTCAAGAGAAAGGAGAAAAAAAAAAAGGTTGAGAACTTAGTTGGAATGTATTTGAGTAATAATAGTATAATAAATGGTAAATGGAGAAGGACCTCAAACTTGAAGGAGCTGTGATAGAAACTCAGCTGCAGTTCTTTTGGAAAAAGCCTGCATTCTTTTATGACACTACTTCACTTACTTGTGAATCCCATTATCTTCAGTAGTGAGACAGTAGAATTTGCTTTTCTGTGCCACTTAAGACAGCATGATATATAAAAAAACAGAGTCTAATACAAGCACTGTGTGTCTTCCCATGGGTGTTCCTGTGGCTTTGATCACTATGGGCATTTTTCTTGTTTTAAGCATTTCTTTTGGAGGGGGAAAAAAAAAAAGCTTCTACAGGATCAATAGTGTTCCAGATAAAACAATATAAACAGCAATATTTCATGTATTTTTTCCATCCAATGTATCCATAACAATACCTTGTTTCAAGTAATCTGCAGCCAAACTCCCACTCCCAGGGTTGCTAGTTATTGTATCAAGTGTATTGCATATTGTATGTAATTATAGTAATTCCTTGTATTCCTTAAGTGTATTTTAAAGTACTGCTAGACGTAATAGCATTAATTAAACTTTCCATGTGTGAACTGGAAGATTTTTTCCCCACCCCCTTACTTCCAGTATCATCTATTGGGGTAGAATACTGTTATCTGGGAGAGTTTTGTCTCTAAGTACTGTTAATTTCTTTTGTTATAATTTCAATAAAATAATTGCAATAAAATCTGCTGAAGAAAATCAGCAACTGTGATGAGTTGGTCAAATAATAGAAATGCAAGAAAAATTAAGTTCTGTAACCCAAGGAAGTGCTCCTTGCTGAGGACTAGCATAGGAATTCAACCATTTCAAAATAAAGTACATATTTTAAATAGAACTTTATTAAATGTTAGACAAGCTTTTTTTTTTTGTAATCTTTCCATTTTTGTGATTCTTCTTCTCTTTCTCTTTAAAAACTTGATCACTAGTTCTGGAAAAAGTGATATTTCTGTTAAGTCTACGTTTCAATGGATTATGCTTATTTTCCCATGTTCTGCAGTCCCCCTACCTACATGGCTGGCAATTTCCATTTCCTTTACTCTAGATACTGAACACTCCTATTCTTTGAAAAAACGCCGTCATGGTACTATTAACTTCAGTGTCTGGGAAAAAAACAAAGATTGCCTGTAACATACTGAACTCCTCATGCTGAAGCACAACTCTGTAGTGCAAATTACAAAGCTCCAGTAATGCTTCAATTTTGCTTGCTTTTCTAATGGACAGCCAATTTAAAAGACACTAATACTTGCTTTTTGTTGTCAGAAGGGACCATGTTATCAGTCAGTATACTTGATGGTATGTCCTTGATAGCCCCCTAGTTTACAGTTAAATGTTGTTTTTCCATATTATTTAAAAACTGTAACCTTCAGTAGGTTTGGAGACACATTTCATAAGATTTATCATCTGCTTGCAAGCAAGCATCGTGCTAGGACTCTTGCTCTACACCTGTATCTTAAGGAAGCGGTTATTTCTAGCCTGTGCTTTTTATCTAGCCTTTTTTTTTTTTTACGATGACCTATTTTTTTACACATGCTAGTCTTCCTCAGTGTGCTGGTCCTGTGTATCCTGTTACTTAAACCTGGGTATGCTTCTGCATGAAGAACCTAGTTGTGCATTTAAAATGATAGGAACTCTTTTTTGTTGATACGCATGTCCATAATCTGATTGGTAGCTCTTAATATCAGCCAGCTTGAAAGAAAAAAGTATTTTTCCTTCTGATAAAGCGGAAAACGGTCAACTGAGCAAAACTGATACCTCTGCTGAGCCTTCACAAACAGGCAAGCAAGTGCTCACACAGCTACAAGGAATTGTATCTCCTACATGTATTTTCTGCAAATTCTCAGTCATGATTTGTTTTTTGCTTTTAAAATGACGTAGTGAGTCTTACTGACCACAAATTATATTTTGTGGTAGCAATTGTATTGTTCTTCCTGTCAGGCCACAACCTGAACGTTTTCAACTTCTAGCTTTATTGCAGTTGCAGTCTGTACGTGAAAACAGCTGTTTTGTATGACCTTGCTGAGTCGCCTGCTTACCCTGCCTGCCTTTGTCCTCCCCTCGGCAGCTGGTAAACGCTGTTGTCATAGAAAAACGGTCTTCTCTGGAAAAGGCAGAGAGTGAGTCAGTCATGGACACCCAGTGATGACACAAAATATAAAACCTGAAATGTAACTTTTGTATTTGACTGAAAAAGTTACCCAGAGAACAGTAAGTTCTCTGCAGTCCTGCAATGCAAATGTGTGATGTAGTATTGCAGGTATGTCTGGGCGCTTAGAAACTGAACTTTTGTTCATGTTTTCTGCTTTCGTTTCTTTTTCTATTTCTATTTCTCTTAAGTGAGGCAAAACTTTGTTCTATTGTGAAAGCAAGGAAATCATCTGTGTTCTGCTAAGACACTTAGGCAAATTCTGTAAGTATTGAATATGTGATATAAATAGCAAAGGGAGAGTTTTTAAGCATTACTCAGTGAATAGCACCAAAAGTCAATTTGGGGATAATTGTAAGGAGTAGCTTTTGAATAACCACAGCCTCCTCAGTCATTGAGGAATGGAGCACCAGAGCTGCTCAATTACAAAAAAATTCATACCTAATAACACGGTCTTCAAGTATGTCAGTTAACTTAAGCAATTAGAAGTCAGAGGTTACAATTAATTGTAGTGGAAGATGATGTAGAAGTTCTCACGCAGTGAATGGAAAGCACGCAGCCAGATAGTCCCTGGCATGTGGCTAGGGATAAATGACTTGTTGGGGCATCTCATAATTAAACAGGTGTGCGTACATTCTCTGTACAAAAATTCTGGTCTATCCAGTCTGCTTCTTGGCCACCTTCACTAATCTCTGTCATCCTGAAATCATTCCTTCAAACCTTACGAGTAGGGATGATCTTGACTTGATGGCAAGTACCCCAGGCAAGCACCACGAGAGAATTGAGGTCCGGACACTTGAAAGTTGTTGATGAACACTTACAAGGCTGGGAGGTGACATGACAAACAATTCCTTACAAATATGTGAGTTTCTCTGTCCCTAGAAAGACCATCTCTCACTTCACTGAGCGATAAATATTAAACTTAAAATATTTAAACCAATTCAAAATGTGGTGATGCAGGTGGCTTGCCTTGTGAGGGTGTTCCTGGACCCTCTTAGTTGTCAGTCTTTAATTTCAGAGATTAGTACTCATTATAGCTGTAATGCCTCCTCTCCTTCCAGGTTGGTGTACTGGAAATCATTGTAATTGTATGTCCATTACTTCTATGATTAATGTCTCTGGATTTTGTGTAGTATATATCTCCAGCACGGTATCCCTAAGTGAAATGATGTTGTTACGCTTCAGGCTGAACCACTTTCCATTTTACGGTTAATTGGGAAAAGGTAACCACTTTGTACAAACATTTTTACATTCAGGTCGTAAATTTACCTGACTTTCAGCATGCAAATGACTCCATTAAATACTCTTTCCAGGAGAAATTATTCATTAGCTATAGTTTTTAATCTAAATAGACAAAAGCATATGTATTCAGATACAATTTGTGTGGCTTGAAGTATTTGAAATTATTCACAACACTGGACAGGATTTTTGTTTAATTTGCTGGAAAGTTAGTTGTTCACATCTGCCATTTAGCACCTTCTTTCTAATTCTTGAACTCTTCATTATCCAAGGTGCCTTAATGACACTGAAGTCTGTAACCAATAATGGTTTCTTTTGTGTACAGTTTTTTGTCGTTCTGTATCTTCTTTGGAGGTATTCCGCTATGTTTTTTTCTTCTGCAGTTGATTAGTGGAGCAATTTAGTGTCTGTAGCTTTAAAAAAAAAAAAAAGTATTTTAGACCAAATATGTCATACAGGTTTATTACAGCAAAAGTACTTTCGAGAGCAAGTTCTTTTGGGGAGGAAGGAGCCACTCCAGTTTGCTATCTTGACAATATATTTGTCAAGCATTTAAAGGAGAGCTACTCATTATATTAACTAATCAGCTGGGCTGATATGTCAGGCAGTTTACTAGGTTACACGTTCATCTGTTAGGCTGTGTGTGTTTATATTCAGTAGTACCACTTGAAATCCTTTGTCTGGTGATGGCTCTTACTGCTTGTGTTTAAGAAAGTTTTTGCATTTTATGGTGCGCTGAAGAAAAAGACAATCTGTCAGCTGAAGTCGAAGCAAACTGCAAGCATTTTTACAAAGGCAATCTAGACTTACTTTGTCTTTTATCATGCTATTAATGGCTTAGTTGTTCATATTCAACAATAAAAAAAATGTCATGCAAAAATATTAAATGCATTATGGTGCTAACTTACGCTCTGTGGTATATTCTCATTTCTTGTCTGGAACTTAATGCTGTAGTTACGTGGCCATTTTAATTGGCATAGATTTTTTTTTTTGCTGCTGTCAAAATATGGTACTGTTTTCTTTACATCTGGCCAGTTACTTAAATATTCCCAATTTACTGGAAGTTAAGGTCCTAATCCTGAAAGCTTTTGCTGTATATAATAAACTATAATGTCACATACATTGATCATCTTAATTACTCATGGGGTGACTTAGGCAAAAAGCAAAGCACATGGGGAATTTTGCAGCATCACAGCTAAACCTTGTAGAATTTTAGAGGCATAACTTTTTGTTTCATAACTGTTGAAACGTTAGCTGTAAGAGATATTTTAAGTTGTCACCATATGAATATTTATAAATAGCAGTCTAGTGTTAGTTCTTTCTTAACAGTAACCTAAATTTAAACTTCTACATCTAAATTTGGACACAGTGATTTAGGCTTGCTTCAGATTATAACTAGTGGGTTTGTGTTGATACGAGTGTATTTTTACATTTTTGAAGGTTCGTTATTTTGGAAAGTACTGATGGCAAAAGTAATGCTGGCTTCCTTGCTTATTGGTTCTCTGTATGTTTGAACTGGACGACAGTCTAATTTTACTTCACATACAAGCATTAAATTAATTTTTGAGGATCATCAGGGTGGATTAAGGTGTAAAAAGCACAGGAATTAAAGCCTTCAAAGTTTTCAGAGAACCTAGGTGTCCTTGTCAAACAGCAAAAATAGCACTGCACAAAGCACTGTATAAAGGATAGGCATGTGTAAATTGATATAACAGTGTTACGGACAGAATTAGAGAGAGTTACCAAAAGAAGTATTTTGAAAAGGTATCACAGAGAGAAATTAAGTGGATTTGTACACACTTGAGAAGAGTCACTTTAAATGTGAGGAACAGTAAAACAAAGCACCAGCAAACTTGTTCAGAAACACTATGAATAGATAGAGTAGCTTCACGGGTCAATCAAAGGTCCTCTAGAAAAGAGGAAAGGGGAGAAAAAAATTGGACAGAAGGGGCACTGGGAGACTTGAAAGGAAGATGGGCAGAAATGTTAGTGTTCCTATTACTGTGTTTTCTTACCAGCTGCACTTCAGTGATGATTAAACAATCAGTAAATATCAAACCAACTATTTACTCATTTTGATTTAAAATTTACTTGTCTTTTTTTTTTCCATGTCTTACTCACCTTGATGAGAGCTGACAATGTTATTTTATTGCATGTTATTTGAATATATATAAATACATATATATGTATACATGTATATATCAACTCATGGCTTACATTTGGTAATTCTGATCTTTTTCAGAACGCCAGTGTTCAATTTTGCAGTGCTGGCCACAATTAACTGAGCTAAAAATGCTTCAAAAGATACATGATGCAGGACTGTCTCTTGCACGTGTAAAACATTCAAAGTGATGCTATAAATTGAACAATAGTTGAAGATCCTATGTGCATCTATTCAAATTTCTTTAAATATTTTTTGTGTTAATGAAGTTTTAAAAATAAATAGTTGTTCTGTGCCTACATGTGGTTACTGCAGTCTATTTCCATGCTTGCTGGAAATAATGGAATTTGTGAGGTGGTACATCACAAGTTTAAAAAGTGACTCTGGCTTAAATATAGTGATGAAACTGAAAATCCACCGATTTATCTCTCAGTACTCAAAAAGGAATATTTCTGCAGGTATAGTATTTTGTACACAAACTGAGCTCTTTAGGGAATTCTTGAGGCATTTTTTCAAGTATGTGTTTTTTTTTCTGTGCGGCACCTATTTGTAGTGAAGGCAGTCACGCATCACTTTTGGAATTTTGTTAATTCATCCTGTCACGTACAATGTATTTTACTGGGGTTCTTGCTTTGGACCACTGTATTCCTGAAGTTCTTTGAAGATTTGGGAAGTTTGCTTTTAGTCTTAAACACTACAGTACCTGTGTCTTGGGGAAATAAAAATGAGGAAAGAGTAAAGTCTGCTACAATATAACTTACAACCAATTATTTTCACTTTTCAGATGTTCCTCCTGCTGATCAAGAAAAGCTTTTTATCCAGAAGTTACGACAATGTTGTGTACTTTTTGACTTTGTTTCTGATCCACTAAGTGACCTAAAGTGGAAGGAAGTAAAACGAGCAGCTTTAAGTGAAATGGTAGAATATATCACACACAATCGCAATGTGATTACAGAACCTATTTACCCTGAAGTAGTTCATATGGTAAGTAATGGAACCATTCTGAACTCTTTTAATTCATAATTACTTCTTCAGCTGTGTCAATCTGTTTTAAGAAATCTTACTGAAATCTTCAGAAAGATCAACTATGTTTGCACATTGGCAAAATGGTAATATAATAGTGTTTTTAAGTCCTCTTGCAAGTGTTGACTCTTCAAGTAAGAGAAATTGGATGCATATTTGTAGCAGAAATGAAGTTGATAAAAATGAAATCTTTATTTAAAAAAGATGATCCATCCCCTCCCCCCCAACTTTTTTTATAATAGGCATTTATAAAAATGTGATGGGGGTGAAGGATGTAAATCTAGTTTTTAAAAGAACGAGTAGATTGCAAAACTGAAAGTTTGAGCGTTTGTTAGAATTAAGATCACTTCTGCAGTCTTGATACTTAATCTCACATAATCACATTCAGTGCCCATGGTTGAAATTTTGTTTTTTTCTGCATTTGGAGCTGAGAATGAGGCTCAGACCTTATTTTATTACACTGATGAAGATTCTGCTGGAACAAGTTATATGAACTATTTAGACCTGTGTTTTTTCTTCCCTTTTGCTATCTAAATCCAAACCAATTCGACCGACTTTGTTTTCTGTCCTGTGTAAGTTCAGTCCAGAGGAGGCCGTGAAACTACAGGAGAGTCTTTCTGCTCTCATTGCGGTGACTGGACACCAGTTGCATGGAGTAACAACTGGGCTGAGAACAGAAAAACCATCTTTTCAAGTAGCTAACTACTAAGCTTACAAAAAATTGTTGACCACATGTGACATGGTGGTCTGCCCCGCCCCCCCCCCCCCCACCCCAAATACTCAGTTGGGTTGAGCTTTCAGGGGGAATAAGAAAATGGTACCTCTTTAACATTAATGTGAACTCAGTCAGATATTGAGGTCCTGCTCCAAATCAGAGACTGTGAAGCATCTTTGGAGTAGATTCAAAGATTTATAGTATTAAAGGTGTTACTCTGAAGAATGCTTACACTGTAAGTGTTCACTGATACAGAACTTATTTTCATGAGAACTTCTGAGTATATGAGGATTCTGTGCAACTTTAAGTCAAATGTACACAAAACATTGAGGATGGTTAATGAGATGTAGACCGTGTCTTTTCCTGTGTTTTGATAGCCTATTTGTATATATGTTTTCTGCTAATCGATAGTTTATTTGAGAATATTTGATACTCATGGAAAGAGAATTATAAAAGAATAAACTTTCTGAGATTTCATTTAGAGAAAAAAATGAATTCATGATGATGGCTTGAATATCTGTGTAAAACGTTGGTGTTTGCTCTTTGCAAGGAGTCTTAACTGTCCATAAATTCTTAACTTCTGCATTATGAGCCCACATTATCTTCCTCCATCAAAAACCAATGGCAAGGATACATTTAACCAAGGAAAATATATACTTCCTTTGTTTTCAGATGCAACTAACGGTAATATAGTTTGCAATTCTGTCAGTCTAATAAATCTTGGTGCAGAATTTGACTCTTAATCACCAATGTTCTGTTATGGGCTCACAGCATCTGTTAGACAATTCTTTCAGTGAATTTAAAATGCTTTTTACTTGTAAGAATCTAAAGGATATGGGATTTCCTTGTATAAGACTTGTGCAGCATTGTGGCAGACACTGTCAGTAACCATTGTCAGACCTGGACTAGGATTTTTAGGTTAAATTCAGATAGCAATTTTTTTAAGGCTGCTATTATGGAAAAGTTTTCTTTCAGTTGTCTGTAATGAAACAACCATATTCCTCTTGCAGTATTATTATATGCCTCTTTCAGGCGTGCACATACAGATGTGTAGTTTTTGCTAAATTCTAGTAGTAGATTTATGTGGATTTTAAGGCAGAATGGTTGTCTTCTATGTACTTTAAGGGACCTGTCTACATTAGGACTCATTACACCAAACTTGGGGATAATAATCCATCTAGTTCAGCACCCTAGTCTTATCAGTGATGAGTGCAGAGGTTGCTGGAAAAGATTAAATCCGATTTTTCTTTATCTGAGTTGGTAGTTGGTATAGGAGTTAGGACTTTACTGTGCCAATCTGTTTATCTTCACAACTTGGAGGTTACTCATCTATATATGACTACATACATACATAAGTGTGTGTGAGAGAGCGAGAGAGATTTTTGTTTGCTATAGCTACGGTAGTGTTTAGGCCAAAAACTTAGGGCAATAAATTTCACAAATGACCTATTTAATAATAATAAATCATTTTTCCTTTTCAGTATCTTTATTTGTTCTTTTACTCTGATAAGAGCATTCTTTATAATTCTAGCGATCACATCATGTTCATGCCCCCCATCCCAACCCCCATTCGTGTTTCAAGTATCTTTGGCAAATGTATAGTTAGATCTTGTCTTTAAGCTATGTTTTGATTTGGTTGCTTAATAATTATTTAACTTTAACCATGAGTCTTCTTTTCAAACAATACGAGAGAAATGAGTTTCTCAAATGGATGTAATGTTATTCTCCAGAGGGGAATGCAAGAGTTTCTTCCCCTTCTTCCTCAAAGACCCCTCCGACGTCCTTCAGATTCGCTTTACCTTTGTAAGCAAAAATGTGATGGGAAGGGAAACGTTTTTAATAAAGACTTGTTTTACAAGTTCCGTTTCTCATGTATATTATAGTAAGGTTGGATTGACTATCCCCAAAGCAGGAACTCACATCGTCTCAAAACTGAAAGACATGTGGACAAACGTCTAAATACATGTGTAAATGATAACTTAATAGTTTGGATGAAAAGCATCTGTTGCAGATTCTTGTTTAGTGAAGGGATATATGCTTTGGTTTAGCTTTGGTTTTGAAGAAAACAAGGCTTTATGAGATTGTTCTGTTGTGCACTGAATTGTCAGAAACATAAACATTTGAGGATATTAGTTTTGTAGAATTCTTGTGAGGATTGTCAGCTATGTAGGATACAGACCCATAGGAGTACTGCTTTCCATCTCAGGAAGGGATGGGCAATATTTGTATTGTATCTATTTTAAGAGGGACTATGAAAGTGAACATCGGTATGAATATTCACTTCCCCAGCTAACCAGTCAGAGGATATTGAGGAGAACTGAGAGGAAGCTAAGGAAATGCTGAATTTTGAGAACCGGGGTTGTAGTGTTCTGAAAAACAAGTAGATCCAAAGCTTGTACAAATAAGACTTACTTCTGTAGCCCCCAGATTAATTTCCTTGATGATGATGTAGTACTTGTGGATAAAAAATCAATGCTTTTGTGAAGCACAAAGACCAATATTACTTCTTAAGTTGGTAATGTAAAGGAATTAAGATCTTATTTTATAACTAGATCATTTCAGCAGCTAAAGCAGTGCTACTGTTCATGTATTATGAAAATGAAATGACATACTTATGCACATGGGAATATATATATTATTTTAAGTGTTATTTTGGTGTTATGTGGGTAGGTTTTTTTTTACTCTGACCTTTGATATGGAATAAGAGTTGATATTGTGAGTAGAAGTGTACTATTTGTGGCTCTATTCAGCTATTAGGATGGCTTTATCTATTAAAATACGGAGGGTGCAGACTGTCAGATTATAAAGCTCATCATTCAGAGCTGTTCTTGTCAAGCTTCACTTGGGCTGCTCAGCAGAAGGGAGGAGAAAATGTGTGTAACGTTACCTCTGTGATACCTACTTGCTTGAAAATTTTCTCTAGTGTTACACGAAATGGGCCACCGGAAAAGCAGGGTACATAACAACCAAGACAAGCAAACATACCTGTAAAATGCAGCTTGTTGGCCTTTTCTTTTGTTGTTCTCCCATCCTTCTGAGTTACATCCTTTGGAGTCAAGCAGGCCCGTGCTAAAGGTGCAGAGAGAATCCTGGCACACGAGCCCAGTTAAGACTCAAGTATGATAAAATTAGGGGGGTGTAGGGGGGGGTGCTTGTGGGTTTTGTTGGATTTTGGGGGGAGTGTAAATTAATCCTTTATGCTATGTTTACTTAGTACTTCTGTGGGAATTTGACCTTAAAGGAAATCGGGCTTTGCAGCTTGCATCTTGTCTGGTAAAAAGACAGTAGTTAGGGAAAAGATATGCCATTTGACAAGAAGGCAAAGGTCTCAATAATACTAACTCATTGTAAATTTTCATAAACTTCAGTGGTTTAATAGACAAATTTCAGATCTGTCTTCATTAAGAAATGCTGCATCTTGATTTGAGCAGTTCTCCATTCTGTTGGTCAGAGATAAAAAAAAAAAAAAAAAAAAAAAACACACAACAGATCAAATCAGGCTTCGTTGGCTCCACTGCTCATGGAACAAGTTATTCTGTTTTGGGTTTTATACTTTTTCCACTTGATATTCTCAAAAAAAAAAAAAAAAGGGGAACCATTACTAACACCTTATACAACCCAGCTTTTCTTTCTTCTTCATAGTAAGAGCCTGAGACTTTCTCATTGAGAAAAGGCTGATTATTCTTCGTTTTGCTTAACATCTTAGCAAGTGGGAATCAAGTCTAGTCTTCCTAAGTTTTTCTTGGAAGACCATTGATTTATTGCAATTTTTCTCCTTTTTAAAAGAAAGCTCCAAGGTTATTAGTTTCTTGATGTCCATGCTGTTAAAATATCTTTATATTTATATGCCCCTTTTTAGCTTTACCTTTAATTCTGTGACACTGTAATTACTCTGATACAGCGTTCCTAATCGATATCAGCCCTACGGCTCAGTTGTTGAAATAAAGGAATATTATGAAGCAAAACAGAGCGTCAGGATGACTTTTCCTTCATGGGAATATGATGTAATTCTTGCAGATTTAGCTGATGCAGTTTGATACTGCCTCCCACTGTCTGCTCTGCCATCTGTCAGACGTGAGATGGCAGGACAGCACATACATATGCTCCATAGCCTGCTAGTTAATAAGTAATGTACAGCATTATTTTAAACTGTGAATGGAGGTGTTAATGATAAGCAGTCAGAATGCGAACAGGGAAACATGGCCTTCTGTTGCTCTTCCCAGAATCCCACTGAAGACGGGTGGAGTGGATTCCTCTGCAAAACAACATCTTTAGACAGCTCACTCTTTCAGAGCTTCTGGGTTATCTTCAAATTATAAGCAGCTAAGCTCTGATGCTATTTAAAAAAATATATTTATATATATATAAATAAATAAAACTGTGAGAAAAGAACAAAAATGTGTGTATGGCATGTGTATCATAAAACAATTGAAAATTAGAAAGACTAATACTATGGCATAAAGAATAGATTTTTAAGTGTGATTAAAGTAGCCCTACAGCTACATTATAAGTAAACTCTATCGTGTAGGGTTTAGGATTTTTCCTTTAATTGTTGAGAGCTTAGGAGCATCTCAGCTGATGAATTAAATAAAATATTCTTTAGCATCCTCAAATAAAACATTCAGTTTGGTGCAAATTCCAGTGGAGTAATCTTTTTTTTTTCTAGCTAGTTGTGCAAATGCCCTGTACTGGCATGTTTGCTGAGCCAAGGATTGGCTTTCATGAAAAGGCTCAATAAATAGTTCTGCTGCTCCTGGTGATGTAGCCTTTTGCAAAGAATTTTCTTTTTCCTGGGAAATCTGTTGTATCTTACTTGGCCAGACGTAGGAAATGTATTTTTCAGGTTTCCCCTGAATCCTTGCAAAAAGACTCCTCGATCTGTTACAATGCTCGAATAAGTAGGAAAAGCCTTAAAGAGTTTCTGTATGTAGCCTAATATACTTGATCGTTATGGAAGGTTAGAATAGTAAACCACTTTTATTTTGGCAATCTTTTCATTTCTGCAGTGTGTTCAATCTGAAGCATTTATATCAAAGAATCATTTTGAAGTAGAGGATGCAGTTTAGGACCATAACTTAAATTGATCTGTATTTTTCGTTGTTCAAAAATAAGTTTAGGCTGCTTGGTACTGGTTTGATAACGAACAAGCAAGCAACAAAACAGAACAAAAAGTCTCTATTGGATGCACTTACATGGCTAAATAGATTGCATTTTTCTATTTGCTCATCAATGTTGTCTCCTACCAACATCTGCCCTGCCTAATACTCTGGATTACAAGTGGAATTGAGGAATTAGTCTCTCTTGGTATTAACAGCTGTAGCTGTCTTTACGTTTACAGATAAAGGATTTTTCAGGTTTTCTTACTGGCATGCACGGAAACCTGTTCCCTGCAACGTGCTCAGTAAAAGGTTTAATCATTGTTCTGTCACCCCTGAGCAGTAACCGTTTGAGTCATTAGCTAGTTGGTCCTTTCTTGTCCATGAAGAAGCCAGCTGTCATTTCAGGTGGAGAAGTGAGGGTACCGCAGACTTTTTAAATCTGTACTAAGCCATTGTAGGTAAGATTACTCTTGAGAATGTGTGCTAAATTTATCCCAAAAATCGTGTAAAATTTTTTTCAGCTAACAGATGTGTTGTACTTTCATTTATGATTATACGTATTGCATATATTGATGCAATTGTGATTATATCTGATTATGTGTATTTTTATTTACATTCAAAAAATAATACAAGCAACATGCATTCAGTGATGAAGTGGTTTTACCTAGAAGAGGACCTCTCAGAAAAGTGTTCTGTGTCAAAATTTGTTGCAAAATCATCAGTCTGACAGTACCTGTGGTGATCAATGCACAATGTGCAGGAGCACAGTCAGGACCCATCTTCCCTAGAATATTTCTGACCTTGAGATATGCAGAGGTTCCTTAAATTTTACCTTTACTTTGATGCTTTTTACCTTTTAAGATTTTAAAAAACTTTTTTTCGTCTTGAAGAGAGTTTCAAATCCCTAATAATTTTTAAAGGGCTTTGTGGCAAGTACTACTTTGATTCACTCACATTACAAATCTGCATCTAGACAAACACTTGACAGCACAAAATATATTTATACCTTTGTACTTGTGTGCATGTGTGGTTGCGTATATGAACCTTGAAAAGCAATTCATCTTTGTAGTCTGCTCCTCTTCCATGAGGATGCCAAACTGTTTTCAGGGCTTTGAGAGCTCAGATGAAGTGAAAGATTCAAGATTGTGCATTTCTCCCCTCTCAGTGCCCCCATGATATAAATGGGCATGGTTTAAGAGAAGTACCACTAGGAGGGGAACAGAGCAATTTGTTTTTAAAGTGTTTCCATATTTGTACACCCAGAGTATGATTTGAAAGCGATAATCGTTTACAGAATAGTTGCAGGTAATATTTGTTTTGCAACTCTGGTTCTGACTTCTACTATTGACGGTTGTTGTGAGGCCCTTTACAGTGTATATATAACAATATTTGTCTAAACATTTATATATATATATTTGCTTGGGCTTTTAAAATATGCGTGTTTATATGTGTCTAAAGAGATGACATAAAACATCCTGTCCGTAAGTTTGTGCTTTCAAGAATATTGCATGGAAGACTGTTCTCCAAGTTTAAAATCTTTAAAGAAAAATAAATTTACCTTGTTTTTGTTTAAATTGCCAGCTTACATATCTTGCATTTTTGCAAATGTTAACTAAATAGGTCATGTTAAGAATTCTCAGTGAAAACTGTCTTTGAAATCTTTTATAGTCATTCATTTGTTTCAAAGCTCTTAAAGGCTCGTGTGATTTCAGTTTGCAGTTAATATGTTTCGAACATTACCACCATCTTCCAATCCAACGGGAGCAGAATTTGATCCAGAGGAAGATGAACCAACTTTAGAAGCTGCGTGGCCTCATCTACAGGTACTTAATGAAGACTAGGAATTCGTAATTTAACAGAATTTTAGCATTAAAATCATTGTTTATTGACTCAAAATGACTTAGGTTAGGTGTTTATATCTGTAAGTCAATTGCATTTCTCTGCTATACCTAAAATACTTCTTGAATTTATGCATAATCTTTTCCAAAAAAAACATTAGTGTATTGGAGGTTAAAGGCTTGCTGTTTCTTGCAGTACAGATGCAATTGCTGTGACTTAAATGGGCTTCAGGTTGTCACTAATTCCTTTGATCTGACTCTGGCACAGTTCTGGCTTTGAGAGGTACTATGACAAACAGAGGAGAACAGAGAATTTTAAAAACACGTACTTCTGAGCATGATGAATATTAGATTATTCTGGGTCCCATGAGGAAAATCTAGCAATGGAGCTCAGCAGAATTTGAATGCAATTTAAAGAACCTAAAGTTCTTGCTCTAGATAAAAACATACTGCATTGGGAGGGCAGGAGCAAAGCTTTCATTGTGTGCAACATATATTTTAAAAAAGTGTGCTATACAAATATAAATAAAAACAGTCCTGTTCTGAGCAACTAATTAGTAATTTTGGTAATGTACTGCTTATAAAATGGTTTCTTGTTTAAAAAACTAATACTGTTTTTTGTCGGACTTTTTTTTCAGCTTGTTTATGAATTTTTCTTAAGGTTTTTAGAATCTCCAGATTTCCAACCTAATATAGCTAAGAAATATATTGATCAGAAATTTGTATTACAGGTAAGGTTTAAACAAAAAAAAATTAACTTCAAGCTCCAAAACCATATTATTTTACAATGCATTAGGTTCAGGTAAAGTGCATCTTTTCTTTTTTCCTCTTTGCAGCTTTTAGAGCTTTTTGACAGTGAAGATCCTCGTGAAAGAGATTTTCTCAAAACAACTCTTCACAGAATATACGGGAAATTCTTAGGCCTGAGAGCTTACATTCGGAAACAAATTAATAATATATTTTATAGGTAATGCATTTCATAGCTTTTGGGGGGGGGGGGTGCTTCTAGCTTTGGTACGCTTTTCCACAAGTCATTATACTGTGATTGTTTTACACTCCTTCTATCATGCCTCTGTTTTCTACCCACAATGAATGTATGACACTACCCATTTAAGAAACTAGCAAAAAAGCTGCCATATACTGGGTACCATTCCATGAATGGGACCAGCAGTACCAGCTGCTTATCTTCTCTGTATGTGGTAACAAGTGAGCCTTTAGAAGAGATAGAGAGGAGCTACTTCAAAATAATTGGGAAGCCTTCACTCTTCTGCAGACAAGAGCTCTTGACTGGCCATGTCTAGAGCCAGTATGTCCTCAGGTAAAAATATATGTATATAATTCATTTCTGAACTTTTCTTTTTACTTGCTACTTCTGATGCTTTACTTTCAGGGGTAGCAGAAGCAAAGTCTTCAAACACAGATGGTTCTGGTGTGTGGCTTTTAGAAGACTGAGAAATGTTCTAGCCATTAAATTGACTTCATTACAGAGAATGCAAACTATTATAGTTTTCCATATTTTTTCACTCTGAAATTTATATGAGAGATGATGTCATTTGCACTGTAGAAATAACCTTTCTCTACCAAGTTGTAGGGGAGAAAATCAAACAGAAAAAGTCTCATTTATGTAATATATTTGAGCTGTAAGTTGAAACTTTTTGCATTTGATTGTAAACTCATGAATATGAACACCAGGGAGGAAAGCTGTGTCAACTTCTATCTTGAATTAAGGGATCGTACATGACAAACTCTTAAAGCATGTGTAGAATTTTTCAAAATATTTCATTTTCTTATACTTTTTCCTGCAAGTCTTCTTACATAAGCCTAGTAAGAAACAGAAGTGTGTGGTCTTTGTCTTTTAGCCACTAATCAAAATTACATAAATTCTGTCCCCATGGTATGCTAATCTTATTTTTTCTACTATGAAATATATATTTTTTAAAAATTATTAAGCCAATATGTTCCTGCTTATTTAGTCTTAAGGTTTTCATATCATTGTCTTTAGTTTTGCTTAAAATTGTCCTGAATTATATAGAGAGCATTTTAAGGAGAAAAAAGTCATATCAAATAGTCTGGATTAAAAGTAGTTTTTAGTATGTTGGTCTATGACAAGTTTTCAAATAGGAAACAATTTTCTAATAAATGAAATTGATACTATCTTCTATTAGGTAAAAATTTTGATAATTATTTGTAAAATACCTGAAGTTGTGCATAGAAGTTTTTCAATAAACTTACACTCAGGCAATTGGGAAAAATGCAGGAAAGGTGATTGCATGGTAAATTACAGTGTTCTGTCAAAAGAAAATTCAGGAAAATTTGACTTCCTCGGTTTATTACAGAGCCTTTTGTGTGCATAGGAATCTGTAATGCCAAATAGCTCTTCAGATCCATAAGCAGTAACTCTTTGAACACCTTGTGCTTGAATGTGCTATAGAAGGTTGAGTCACGGCGTTTGATTATGCCAGTTGCTCTGTGTTATTTTAATATTTAAAGCATTGTTTGCTCTGTTCAGTTCTGCATTATTGAAATGGCATGGAGTATGATTGGAAAAGGCTCAAATGAGTGTACTATTGTTAAATGTGGGGGAAAAGAGCAAGCGTGAAAGTTGAAAGCAGCTTGATGTGCTCTCAATTTATTTCTGTATGGAGTGTTCATGTTTTCTACAGAACAGGGGCTCCAAGAACACAAAGTGTCACTGTCTTCAGAAGAGTTTGTAAGGCTGTTAAATTGTTCTGGTGAACTCTGCAAAGTTTCTTTTCCACTGTATGCTTGTTTTCTTTCTACTGAGTGACTAAAACTGGGGAGGTGAAGGCTACCTTTAATGTTAGATGGCAATCTTGGTGGTAGACTTGCATCTCTGTTTGGCAGTAACTGAGTAAAACTTTTCATTTATTTAGGTTTATTTATGAAACAGAACATCACAATGGCATAGCAGAATTACTGGAAATACTGGGAAGGTGAGTTGTAGGTTTTGTCTAATTAGACTTGCTTCATCCTCAGAGGAGGCTTTAAAGATTGAGTTGGGGATTGCAAATTGTTATGAGACAAGATGAAAATAGCTTCCTAGCATGTGGCAAAGCTGTAGCTGAGGATAAATTTTGTATAAGAGTGCAGAAATGGAGTCAAAACTTCAATGTTACAGCAACATTTTTGGGGTGTGACAATTTTTTTATATCATATTTTTAAGTCTTATTTTCTAGCTTAGGAACCTTGTGATTAAGATTAGTTGTAATGCAGCTGTGATTAATGTGTAACTAATTGCAATTTGTTTAAAAAATCTTCCAACTTTACTAAATGTGTAGCAGGTAAACACAGGCAGGACAGATAGGTTGTAAGTTCTCAGAAGCCTTCTGTTAATCTCCTTACAGTAAACTTCAGTGATGCATCTGAAAGCCCTTGAAACTAGAATTGTACAACATAAAGCTGATAGCCCAGTCAAAACTGGTGTGGTTTTTATCAACTGATTTCTCTCATCTATGTGCAAGTTTTTATATACATAATACACTTTAAAAGTATAGTTAATTTTACTTTACATTCTTTTTGTATCTTTGCATGTAAAAATAAGTGTAATGTCACTTAATTTTAGAAATATGTAAATTTCACAGGCTCAGATAATGAATCAAGTTGGCAGGGACCTGTGGATATCATCTAGTCCTACCCCTCTGCTCAGGATGTAGTCGGTGAGAGTGGGTTGTTCAGGGCCATGGACAGTCAAGCTTTGAATATCACCAGGGGTGGAGACCACAAGATCTCTGGGCACCCTCTTCCGCGTTGGACAACCCTGAGATTAAAAAGGGATTTTTCTTCTGAGTGAAACTTCCTGTTTCAATTTGTGCCCCTTGCCTATTGCTTTTTCATTGTGCATCATTAAGAAGAGCAACTCTGTTTACACAGTCTCATCTGATACTGTTACACATTGATAAGAGCTTCTTCTCTTCCCAAGGCTAAACAGTCCCAGCTCTCTCAGCCTTTATGGGTATGTCAGATGCTCCAGTCCCTTAGTCATCTTCATGGCATTTTGCTGGACTCTCTCCGTTTTATGTCCATATCTTTCCAGTCCTGGGGAGCCTAGAACTGAACCCACCACTCCAGATGTGTCTCACTAGTGCTGAGCAGAGGGGATGGATCACTTTCCTCAACCTGCCAACAGCTCTGTTCATAGTGCAGCCCAGGATGCTGTTTAAATTGAAAAGATGTTTTGTAAATTCCCTATGTCTACATGCCTGCCTGGAATAATTATTTCATTTTCAACTAAATATTCAATGATTAACTGAAGTTACAAATCTATCGTTACATCTACATGCTATAAAAGTAATGAAGTAATACTGATCAAGATATACTGAAGACTGTCTAAAACTGAAATATGGAGCTAAATCTGCAAAATTTACTGTCACTGACTTTTTCACTTTAGGTTTTTTAGGTTGGCTTTAAGTGTTAACTTTGGAAAAAAAAAAAAAAAAATTCCCCTCAGGTTTCCAAATCAAAATTTGTATCGTCTAAATAAGGCTTCTGTGCTGTAAACATGCTATACTGATGGGCTGATATTGATGGGGATGGGTTCTACAAGTATTTTAGCAGTCCATGTCTTTTTTTTCCCTTGTTTGCTGTCCTGGGTCGCTCTCTCCGATATTCAGTCTCAGGTTCATTCTTTAATTCGGTGATGATGCTGATAGGAATATGTATTCAAAGCTTTGTTTGTAGTGAGTAGTTCATAACAAAAATTGGAATCTGAAGTGCAAACATAGTCGTATGTGTTGCTTGGAAGAAGAATTTAGGACCTGTGAAAGATTTGGGTGAGCTGTGGGCAGATGTTGATTTGACTGTTCTATTTATTTGTGTTCTTTAAAGAGCTGGATCAAAAGTGAAATGGTCTCTGGTGCATGTGGAATCTGTACATTTTTCTGCTACACTGTGTTTTCCAGGAGTTCTCAAATGTGCTATGAAAACAAGGGTTTGGTACATGCTGTACAGTAGTGCAGTTTTTGAGTAATTGCTGACTTTTATTTTTTAATTTCCTTCCCTGACAGCATAATTAATGGATTTGCCTTACCATTAAAAGAAGAGCACAAAATATTCTTATTGAAGGTTTTGTTACCACTGCACAAAGTGAAATCACTCAGTGTTTACCATCCACAGGTAAGTTTTGTCTGGTGCTATTCTTAATAACATAAAAAGTGCAAAGGTCTGCTATGATTGGCACCTTCTGTTCTAACCTACCTGAGATGGATTGGTCTTTCTGTTCCCCTTACTTCATAAACTAATTCTTCTACACCTTCTACTGACTTGCATTCATATCAGCAAGTAGTAGACATAGGGTTGCCTGTCTTCTATGACATATCTTACTGAATGAAATAAGACACTTCAAATGAGTTGTGTGAAACACCAAAGTAAAGTCACAAATTCACATTGAAACAGCAGCAGATATTCAGAAAGATTGCACTGACAAATCCAGATATATGTGATGAAAGCTAATTTCTATAATCAATTTAAATTTACTTTAGAATAATGGAGAACACTAGCTATAGTAATCTTTGTACATTCCTCAGATTACCTGGGCGGATTCCTTGGTAGTAGTCATCAAAAACAAGAAAGGAATTGGGCTAACCAGCTTAACTTCCATAAATGAAAAAACATTAGAAAAAACATTTAAGCTGTTTGAGATGTGCAGTGATACTCCCATTTAAAAATTTTAATTTGGGATTGTTGGCAAGTGCAAGGGATGTAATAGTTGACTGTCTAGGCACAAAGTATCATGCTTAGAAGTGAAGTTGGTAAACGCTAATTCAATCTAATCTTGCATCTGCTTGAAATTAATACACATAGTTATTACTAGTTCACTTTCTCATAGCAAATCTTAAGATTTACAACTGTTTTGTGCTTTTTTGACTAACTTAGGTGAGTTAGTTTTTGACTAACTTAGGCTATTCCACATGTGTGTGGACCTTATGAAGATAGATTTGCTTTCTCAGTTTCGTAGTCTATTCCTTCGTGTTCATTTCCAAGAGATCTGTAAACTTTTTCTTCATAACAGAAAGATGAAATCTCAAATAGAACAGTAATTTGCGGATTGATTTCATCACCAAAAATAGGTGCAAATTCCCATTCCCATGCAAGAATCTCATTTGGAGATGATTTGGAAAGTGACTGTTTCCCTACTGGTAACAAGAGGAGAGGTTTTTAACCTTCCTTCTTGTAAACCAAAGGAGGCACCAGCAGATACGCAGGCTATTGCCTCTCCAACAGGAGCTGATTCAGCCTTTGCAGTGCTGGCTTCTGACTATTTGCCTCAGGGAAGTTCTGGAGTTCATTGTATTAAAGTGAGCAATTACGTTTATATGAAGGAGAACTTCTAGGACATGGATTTCTCATTTGCTTTAGAATTAAGTTTCTTTAATTAAAACCAGCAAAGCAAAAACTATGTAAAAACAAGCAGGGCATTTGAGCAAAGATGTAGTAGGTGTGAGTAAACAGTGTGATCCTTTGTCCAAACATCTGTTTTCATGTTGATTTCATACTGTTTAATAGTGTATCTTTATCAGAGGATAGAATCATTTAGCAGTGAGGGCTTCTTCCCCAGATTTGTAACTGCTTGTTTGTAGTCTCTTCTCCGCTTTTGCTATCTTCTCTTTGTATATTAAAAATCACTTCAGTATCCTAATTCATATTAGAAAGAATCGGTCTTACTAACCCTATCTTTTTGTATCTCCTTGTTTTCTGGTAACAATTTATCAATTCTGATCACTGATCCACTGTATAATGAGAGAAGAGTAAATATGGTTAATTTCTGTTCAAGCCTTTCTCCCCCTCTTGTGAATTCTGGCTTTCTCAAGAGACAGTATACAGGTCTTTCAACAGTTGAAAGTTTGTTTCTGTTACAACCCAGAAGATGAGTACAGACTTGAGATAGCTGGGGAAAAATTGTTAAAGCATATGTACTCTTTTGTTGTTTTTTAAATTGTCTGCCAAATAACCTTGTAAAATTACAGAAAAACTGTTGTTTTTATCTGGATTCAGTAGTGTTCTCCAGTTATTCTACTGATTTCAAAGTGTGTTCAGTTTCACAAGTGTTAATAAAATATTCTCTTTTATTTTAGCTGGCGTACTGTGTAGTTCAGTTTTTGGAAAAGGACAGCACACTTACAGAACCAGTAAGTTTATCTTGCTATTATATGTTTTTAGAATATTAATATCTCTTTCATCTGTAGACTGCTTAAAGAGGTTTTAGGAACAAAGTATTGATAGGTGATTGTTTTTAA
Organism: Anser brachyrhynchus; assembly: GCF_964034855.1. Taxonomy (NCBI): domain Eukaryota; kingdom Metazoa; phylum Chordata; class Aves; order Anseriformes; family Anatidae; genus Anser; species Anser brachyrhynchus. Next base: position 54,751,129 of record NC_137699.1, read on the forward strand.
TCAGAAGAGTCAAATATTTAATCATTTTGATTTATCAAGTTGATTTTTTTTCTCAGAAACCGTTTGGAATGCTCAAAATGAATTAATGCAACTTGAAAATTGTATCTTTTAACAAACAGAAGAGATTTTATTGTGCTTATTTTGTTCTGGCTGACTGGATCTGAGACAGTTGATGCAGAAGCAGTTTAGTCAGATGCTTGCTTGCCTGAACTGTGCTGTGTTGAGAAGCTGATGATATGCTAGAGCACAGATTTCTGGCACACAGCTACGTACTGATGCAAGGCTTTTGAGTCAGATCCTGACTTTTGAATCAAATACCAACTTGGACATAAACAAAAACAGATTTTGGTCTGGCTGCACATAGCTGAACAGATGAATACTCACTGTCCTACGTAGTATATAGTGTTTTGCATCACTAAGCCAACACATTTAATCACTAAGTTGCAATCTGTAAACGATTGCTAATAACAAAAGTGATTTAGAATTAGATTATAACTGTTTCCATTGTAAAGTGAAACTGAATCTTAAAGCAGTGTGCAACTGAGCAAGAATTCTCTTCTTCTTGGAGCTTCTAGTCTTTAAAATACCACATCTTGTACATTCTGACATTTGTGCCATATGAGATCATGAAATCTTACCTTTCTTCCAAATATCAACCGGGATGTTACATATTACATAATTGGAACGGGCTGCCCAGGGAGGTGGTGGAGTCACCATCCCTGGAGGTCTTTAAAAGACATTTAGATGTAGCGCTTAGCGATATGGTTTAGTGGAGTACTTCGTGTTAGTTCGGAGGTTGGACTCGATGATCTTGAGGTCTCTTCCAACCTAGAAATCTGTGATACTGTGATACTGTGATATTTCCTAGTACGAATTTGAATTAATACAAATCCAAGTTCTTTTTCCTTTTTTATCCCAAGTTAGTACATAACGCTTACAACATTTTTTAATCACAGTGAGTAATGCATGTGCTAAGTTCCCTTTCCAAAATTCCGGTCATTACAAAATAAAAGCCTTTGTTTCCCCTCGTAATTGTCAGATAAGACATTTTTACATCTTATTTAATAAAATCTGCATAAATTTCCCAAGGCTTCATTAATGACATAGTATCTACTCCAACAATTAAATGGATACATACAGTAAACATACGCTGATTTCTTATTGAGGTATTATTTCATTGATTGTGTTAAATTTTACTTGTAGTTTTTAAGCTTAAAAAAATCTGGACTTTTGTAAAAGTATCATCCATTTCAGAAAATAAAGAATGCTCTTTTTTTCTAAATAAGAGAGAGTTTGGTGTCTTAAGACAAAGGCTAATGGATTGTCGTAACTTAAACTACATCAAAGCTGTATAGAAGCTTTTTAGGAGAGAGTTGTTGGGGGTTTTGCTTGTGTGTTTTTTTCCAAGAATTCTGTGCCTTTTTTCTTCAGTTCTACATCTAGAACTAGACAAACACTGTCATATTTTTGTTCTTTATGTGACTTTTTAGGTTGCTTTATGTACAGTGAGCAGTGAGTAAGAATTTAATTTCAAACAGTCTGTGATGTGGTTTTGTCTCCACAAGAGTATATTGCATCATGAAGATAAAAGTACTTCCATTGCGTTTCTTATTCCCAGAGTATTATTTTTAAAATATGGGATGCTTTACTTAGTATTAATCAGACAAGCTAAGAACAATCATAAGCTATACAGTTTTCAAAAAGTCTGTTGAAATAGTTAAATTGTATTGATTTAAAAAGAGGTACAATACAAGATTTTAATAGTGCAGTTGCCAGATGAAAGTTAAATTTCAGAGAAAAAGATACTGAAATACAAAGTTTCCTGCATACTCATAGAAAGTAACTCAGAATGCAGAACGAGGGAAAGAATTGGTTTGCATTGGTTTAGTTTATCAAAACAACACTAGTTAAAATTACTGTCTGACATAGGAATGCAAATGTCCTGACCCTCCAGTGACTTAGAGTCCTAAGCCCTGTTTTTTTAGTCTTTAACCACAAAACAAAAGCATTTACAAACTTGTGCTTTCAAGAACATACTAATTTCTTATAAAAAATCTAAAGTGGAGCGATATGTCAATCATTTTGAAATATTATTTGAAAAGTCTTATTTGAATATTACTAATAGCACAGTATTCATTATGCCTTCAGTATAATTTTGCATATTTTTGAAGTTACTTAATAAATGATGATGTAATTGATAACTCCATTAATAAGTACAATGTCTAAATATATTAACTTCTAAGCTGATATCACTCTTCAGGCTTAAGTTCTTCAACGTACATATTCAATAGATGAAACTTTGGTTTTCAATTCAGAGGCCTTACCCATGGATGCGTAGATTCTTTCTGAATACTTGTGAGCCCTCTGAGAGACTGCTTCCTTTTCTGTATCACATTTTATGGATCCCCTTAAGACTGTGACTATAGTAATGTAGTCAATTAAATAAAACTTAATGTGTAACAGTAATCTGCCTGGAGTAGTCAGTCACCTGTCAGTCTGGGTATTTATCGTCTTTCCTGAAAATATAGTGATAGAGCTTAATTTCTTGAGCCTTGAAGTGTTCCTCCAAGAAATAAGAGCTTGAAAACTGCTGTCACTTAAGTGGCAGATATTTTTCCCATCATATAGCAGCAAATTTGCACTTTGAGTTGATGGTCACGTTAAGATAGATGTCAGGTTACTTCCTCTAGTCTTCTGATTGAAGAAGTTTTTTAACGGTATAACTGTCTTCTAAGAAAATGTTTTTAGCCTTATCAGCTGTTATTTCTGTGACTGAGCCACATCTGATTGCTACTGTCATGTGGGACAAGAAATTTGAGGGTTTTGTTCTGTTTAAAACATTGCACTTCTTAATGACATGAGAATCAGTACAAGGCAAAGCCAAGTTCTTATGAAAACTATGTTCACTTTGCTTCTACAGGTTGTAATGGCACTGCTGAAATACTGGCCAAAGACTCACAGTCCAAAAGAAGTCATGTTTTTAAATGAACTAGAAGAAATTTTAGATGTTATTGAACCATCTGAATTTGTAAAAGTTATGGAGCCTCTCTTCAGACAGCTAGCCAAATGTGTGTCCAGTCCGCACTTTCAGGTCTGTACTTCCTGAATGTACAATCCGATGAGAATTTTTATAGAGTGAACTTGGTATTATTTGCTGCTGTTCACCATACTTAATTTTATTTCTTGCAAAAAGTCTTCAATTCTGGCAAAAATGGGGTATCCAAATTTTAGCATTATTTCTTTCCAAGAGCATAATACATGAGTTCATATTGGCTAATTCACTTAAGCTCTTCTGTTAGGCATACCACTTTTAAAAGCATCTTTCAGAAGCACCTGAACCTTTTCAGTACGTACTGTTTGCATTTCACTCGTTATGATAAGAGTTCTACAGATACTCTTTCTCTGGGCGAGAAAAAAGTCTCTGCTTGAATTTTCTGTTGAAGAAAAAGTAGTTTTTCTGTCCTTCCATGAGTAGCTTTCAGTTCATGATACAAAAATCCAAATCTCAGTTGCAATTTTTTTTAACCTTTCAATTATTTTTACCAAATGTTTCCATTATATGCTCTTTAAGGGATTGTCTGAAGAAGTGTTCCTTTTTTCCATGTTGTCTTAGGTGGCAGAGCGAGCATTATACTACTGGAATAATGAGTATATTATGAGTTTAATTAGTGATAATGCAGCAAAGATTTTACCCATCATGTTTCCATCCTTGTACCGGAATTCAAAGACACATTGGAACAAGTAAGAAACATTTGTACGAATAAAATTGTGCCTTCTTTTATGTCTAGTTTAGGCTTGAAAAGTGGTTCAGATCTTATCTTTGAGTTGATAGTTTTAAATGTGCTAAGCTGTTTATTCTATGACATTAAAGTTACTGGGTAAGGAGGAGATTACTGTAGTCAAAATATTAAATATTAAGAAATGAAGAAGAGGATAGCATTTTTTTCTTTCTTAATTAAACTGTTTTAGTACATCTAATCCATGACACTTTTATTAATATAAATTTGGCACTAATCCATAGTTTAGATATTTCTAAAGACAAGCTATGATTTCTGATATCTAACCCCTTTGCTCATTTGCATTTCTTCTAAATTCTAGTGGAATGTGTTGTAGATCAGGAGTTTTATTTTCCTTTACTTTTCTTGTGTGTTTTTTTCCCCTTTTTGTTTACTGTTTTCTTTCTCCATTGACTATTTTAACTTTTTTTCCCCACAATAACATAGTACTTACACATGAAAACAGTTCTGGTCAGCTCCTTTCTGCAGCTGTTCCATTGTGAAGGGCCTCTTTGTTTGAGCAGTTGTGCAACTGCTGGGATGGTAAAAGTATCACAGCCTGGTGCTGGCCGTGAACTGAGGACTGATGAGGGTTCGGCCAAAAATACCTAATAAATCTGCCACTAAACATAGGAAAAGAAATGGAAGATAAAGTGATGTTTAAGTGATTGATTACTGTCGCTGGTTTTAAGCAGTAACAAATAATGTACTTATTAATAAACTGTGATTCAGTGATGCAATTCTACATAGTCAATATGGATTGTCAGTTATTTTTCTGGCTTTCAAGGCCATGCAGTCATTTTGTTCTGAGCAAAGTCATGCTACCCCGTACAGCTGCACTCTCACTTGCGACTCACATGCATGATACAAAGTAATCACTTAACTGATTGCTTCTTTCTTTGGTTGTAATAATCAGTAAGAGATTAGACTAGAATTGCAAATTACGCTGTAGAAGTAAGTGCTTCATAAGTCACATGGGGTTTTTTGATTTTTTTTTTCTGTTGTTTTCCACATCACTTTTCTAACACTTTTCCAAAGAGTCCTGGCAAAATTGTGTTGAAGTAAGTGCTGTTGCTGTGTGGCAGTTTTCAAAATGAATGGTGTCTTTTCTAGGCCCCTTGTAGTTCCTTTGATTTGTCAGTTCCCAGTAAGTTACTTGTATCAATAACTTTAACACCATCTTGCATTTTCTCTAATAACTCTAGCTTGGTTAGTGTCAGCTACTAAATTTCAAACCTAGTCCTCTGATACACATAGTATTAAAAATTAAGTTAAAGCTTCAAAAGTATATGTGACTAGTACCATAGAGTAAGTAAACTGGTAATTTTAGCACTCATGTTAGCCCTTCTGAGGGTGGACTGAAACTTCCATTAACTAGTGTTGTTTCCATTTTTTTCTGAAATGATGTAATTTTCCAGTTATGTAGGCTATTGGCCTCTGTTGACCAGGAAAAAATAGATTTCAAAGTTTAAAGTACTCTGAGTTTCAACCAGAAGTTTTACTTATAGGACAATACATGGCTTGATATACAATGCTCTGAAACTCTTCATGGAGATGAACCAAAAACTGTTCGATGACTGCACACAGCAATTTAAAGCAGAAAAACTGAAGTAAGTTTTTATGTTAGTGTGTCTGTCTGTTCTTGAATAATTTGTTCAGAGTGCTTTAGCTCTGAAAAACTACTGTCTCTCTACTGGGAAGTTGTGCCCATTTGATTACAGTACAAGTCTCAAAATTCACTTGGTGAAATTTCTCATATATGAACTCTTTAAAATCTTCAGAATAGGGTGCTTCATGTAGTCTTTGCTGCAGATCACCATCTTCCTGATGAAAAGTAATTTTTGGAGAAAGATGCTGCTAATCGCGGAGCCCAGCGTAAAAGATCTCTTGAACAGCTTAGTTTACATCCTGTGTTTATTTTAGCATGCTTTATTTACCCAGTGTTGTTTTCTCTCATGTTGCCACTTGGTTCTTCCCAAAACACTTTTTGTGTGTTTTCAGCATTGCATTGTGTGCGCACATGTGCATGTTTTCCTTGAAATTCTCCAAGACAAAGTTGTCGCTTTTTTGTAATACATTATTTGCCAGAAGAATCCTGATGAGTTTAGTACATTCCTGCATAGGCCAGTGAAACAGCAGGGAATTGGAAGCTAGAACACTTCTGGTTTATGCCCAAAAATGTGGCTAAATCTTATGATAATAATGTCACTTATCTTCTGTTCCTCTTTTTCCCGTTAGACATAATTTTGAGACCCAGAAATCAAATGTATTAATCATATGGTGCTTATTTTAGAAACTGGGGAGCATAGTTAGAAAGGCAGTATTGAAAATACATCAATTTGAATTCCATTTTTAATTTCAAAGTGACCAAGGATTCCCTTAAGTAATGTTTCAAATTATACACCTATATTAAAACAATATACTGGAAGCAATATGAATTTCTAATGTGGATGAATTTGCCCAAATTTTGAAGGCAGTTATAACAATTTCAGTAGAAATAAGCTTGTAGTATAGCATAAATTTTTAAGATACATATCATAATGTGAAATTTTTTTTTTTGTTTTTAAAAGAACAAAGACTATACATCTCTCTCTTCCCTTATAGCGAATAAGTAGAACCCATTTTAAATTAGAAAGCAGTCTATTCTCCTTTGTTCTCTTTGTTTGTTTTATGCCTATTGGCTTTTTTGGTTGTTTTGGGGAGTTTTTTTGTTGTTGTTGGTTGGTGGTTGTTTGGTTGTGTTGGGCTTTTTGTGGTGTTTCATTTGAATGTGAACTAAGGCAGGCAGAGTACTAAGGGTTACATCAAAGCAAAATAAAATCCCTCACCGCACCACAGCTTAGATGGGGTGGGTGTCCTTCTACCCCACTCCAAACCTAGCTTAATGAAAAGTTGGAGACAAATTGTGTGTAGACTTGTTTTTAAGTATGGATCATCTGCTCAGTGTTTTGAAGTCTGAAAGCCTTTTTCAAGCACTCTTGAGCTAGAAGCCCTTTTAAACTCTGCCACCTTGCAAACGTGTTTGTTCTAGTCTGTGCATGAAGTTGATTATCTATTAGAATGGGGAAAAACAATTTTTAAAATTTAAGTTACATCAGGCATAAATCACAGAATCATAGAATATCCCGAGTTGGAAGGGACCCCTATGGATCATCGAGTCCAACTCCTGAATAAAGAATCAAACCTTTTCGCTTCTTTTTAGTGTTCAATACAAAATATCTCTGGGTGTTTTATTTCAAATTATTACCTGAAGAAGTTGGGCTGACAATAAGAATCCCTGCCCTTTATATATTAAAAAGTTTTTTAAAAAAAAAAATCGAAACTTTTGAGTTGTAACCATTTAAACACAGTCACAAAAGACTAACTGGTATCAGTCGGTTTGTTGCTTTCATAAGTGCATTGGTGTTCTTGTTTTTGTTTCCTTTTAATGTTGTTTTTAGATCATGGGGTATTGATACAATGCAAATTGTCCTGTCAACAGTAGGTGGTGTTTTGGGTGGTAAGCTGGAACAAGCATAGACAAATAATTTGTTCTGGTGAAATTTTTCATACTTAAGAAAATGTACACAAGTTGTGATACAAGATTCACCAAGCTTCTTTTGCTATTTTTGCTTTTAAACTTTTTTTTTCAGAGAGAAGCTAAAATTGAAGGAACGGGAAGAAGCATGGGTTAAAATAGAAAATCTAGCCAAATCAAATCCCCAGGTATTTAGAAAAGATTAACGTAACATGTTCATGTTTAAATACTTTAGTTTTGTTAAATATCAGTGGGGGAAACAGGTCTGACTGATCATGGAAATAAAGCAATTTCACTAATTGTATTATGAAAGATATACAATAAAAGTACTTTTAAAATTTGTAACCTTTCTCTTGTGCAAGTAATTATTTAAAAAGAACAAAAAAGGTTTCTGAAAAATATGATGTGAAGTACTTTTTCCTTTTCTTATAATAGGAGATATACTGTATTGCGGTTTGAAAAGTTATTGTGCAAAATTATGGAAAATATAGAGATGCCATAAGTGGTTTCTCTTGAAAAGCTGTTTTGCAAACAATATATTACAAAAGAGATCTTTCTGCAAACTGTGAGTTATGACTGGTCAGTTTTCCTCTGTGTCAAATGGATTAAAGTAATATTGTACATTCTTGTCTGCTGCATTTGTTTTCATATTTGCAATGGGCTGGTCTTCTGATGGACCTGCATGTCAGGTTCTTGCTAAAAAGGAAAACATCCTGTCAGGCACTTGTTGAAGTAACTCGATATTATTGAAACTTTGATAAAGAAAGGTTCCTTTAGACTACTTATTTTGAGATCATGGGATGGTTCAACCTGGATTTCCCCCCCACTTACCCACCCTCCCATTGCTTGGGAAATGCTATTTTTATTTTTTAATTAAAGGTCATTTTTCTTTATCTCAATCATGCTGACTTGCTGCTATGAGGGAAAAGAAAAGTTTCAATTACTTTGCAGCAAGAAACTTACTGTACTGTGTCTTTGCAACTCTGAGTTTAAGTGGTGGAAGATTGAGTAATGGTACTCTATAAATGGAAGCAGGACACTTTATGATCTCAGTGCTATTTTAAAAGAAATTATGGGGTCATCTTTTTTTTCAAGGGAGAAGGAATTTCATAAATGTTTATTTCCTCTTGTGGCATTTCTCGGGGAACAACTACTAGTGTGCTCAAATAAAAAAATGTTCAAATCAATTGGTACCACTATTGACAATAGATCAGTTAAATGAATTTAAAAAGAACTATGTGTAATGAAAGTAGCAATGATTTTTCAGTGACAGAACGTTCTCTAATCAGATAGTCCATACAAAAGCCCTGGTTGAAGAGTGTTTGATATACACGGTCACTTCCTAAAATAAATGGTGAACTATGCATGTCTGACTAAAGAAGTGGGTAGACTTGTGGTAGTAAAATATGCAGTACTACAGAGTAAAATTGCTTGTCTTCCCAATTAACTTTATAACTCTTATAACTGTTATAACATTTTCTGAAACTGGTAAGCACAACCTGTATACAGTATATTCTGTACAGTAGTCTTGAAGAAAGCTGGTAATTGCAAGCAATTTAAAATATGATTAATTTGAACACAGAATGCTCCACTGAATAAAGAACTGACATAGGTGTATAGGTGCTTCTAGCATACTCTATAATGGATTTTAGCAGTTCCACTTCCCACCCTGAATTTCTATTAATGTTTACTTTTGTCTATTTACTGACAATTCTTGTTCAGAGCTATTCCTTACTCTACATGGCATAAGAATGCATTTTAAGATTTTTAGATCTTGATAACTTGTTAAATCCTTGCTGTCAGTGTCATCTAACATGCATTATATTATGGGTACACTTAGATACTAAAATATTTTTGAAGAAAAATGGTTGAGAAAGTGCCTGTGTGTGTTCATAAATGAGTTTTGGTTTAAAGACCACATCTCATCTGAGTTAAAATAGAATTTAAACTATTGATAAATCATTAAGATTGCAATATTTTGATTTAGTTTACAGCAAACTTTAGATACTATACAATTGTTTTCATAGCTTTTTTAATTCACAAAATACTTGAATGGCTGCTTTATTAAACTTCTCTGTCTTAAGCAAGTATTTCATTTTGAAATTATTTTACATCTGTATTAACCAAATTGGTTTTTTAACAGTATATTTTCTTTACAAATACAAAATTGCACCAGCAAGTTAAATCATTGTGTTTAGGTTGCTACACTGATCATAAATCAGTGACAATGTATTAATAGACAATAGACAACGTATTAATAGGGTTTCGGTTGCCAGAATAGAAAATCAATACTGGCAAAATCTGAATATATTTTAAAATTCAGTCTCAGATGAAGCATAATTTTTGTATTCTGACTGTATTTTTCAACAGGACATTTCTGCCAAAATGAAAGTATTAGAGTTCCATTTTTCTCCATCTTTCATGTGCACTTGGGAGGAAATTTATTACTTGGTACCTAGAAACATAAGATAAGCTAATCTCAATTATAACATTCAGGTGCTCTAAATCACTCTTAGTGTGTAGGTATTACTACTAAGAATGATAATTTTAACACTTTGCATTTTATTAGTACCCAACATATAGTGACACGAGTTTGATGAACAGTCCTGTTGCAATGGAAACAGATGGGCCTTTAATTGAAGATTTGCAGATGCTGAAAAAGACAGTGAAAGAAGAGGCTTGTCAGGTAAAACTATGTGAAAATAATAAAGCACTCATTACAAATTGAATTAGTAAATTATAAATCTGGCAGAGTTGCTCTTAATTTTATTTACTTTGTTAATCCTATAAATGAATTTGAGTTACATTTTCATCTCTTACTGTTGTCTCCTAAAGTAATAAACTTCATTAGAGCTGCAACTTTAAAGTGATACTGTAGCAGCAAAGAATATATTATTATATACAGTTATGCTTGTGGGTCTGCTGTATGGGTCTCTTTAGATAGTTCTGCAAAGGTTTTGTTTCCTTTCAACTTAGAAATAGCTGTCTGAGTCATGACAGAAACAAAGGCTATGCTTTAAGGATAATTAAAAATATGGCTAAAATCCAGTGTTCTATTCTCTACATACCAGTTTTGTTTATTAAAAAACATTTAAAATAGTCAGATTCTAATGATGACATTTCTTTTGTCTGTTATTCAGAGCCTTCTTTTTGGCTAAAGCTACTATATCCTGACAAAATTTATGAAGTGTCCGCCATTAAACTTGTCTTGCTTACATGTAGGCTGTTTTCCTCAATCCACCATCTGTCATGTTCCATTACCTAGTAAAAGGCAGAGTCTCAAGGCCATTCCAACCATTTTGTCTTTGGCTAATGCTTAGTGATCTTCAGGATTTTTTTATATTCAGTTAAATGGAACAAGAGTCCTGACATTAAAACTAGACATTTGGAGAACTATTTGAACTAGGAGCTAATGGAAGATGGTAACAGGGAGCACTGCAATATCACTAAGATGTCTGGTAGAATGTCAGTAATATGAATACGTCTATATCCAGCAATTTTTGAGACCAGAGAAGTGATCTCAATGAGGGGTTGAGATAGGAGATAAGTTCTGTTAAGTTAAACAAAAGAATCAGACAAGGAATTTAATGAAAATAAACATATGGTGAGCATAACATTCCACATTAATTTTGTAGAATTCATTAAATAATTAAAATTATATTTCTGCATTATTGTATTTTATGTATTATAAGAAATATGTCATTTCGCATCCAGTAGGTTGAAGTTAAAAAATTTATATGTATGTATGCCCCAAAGTTATGCTCTGTGATGGCTGGCTTTTAAACAGTCACTTCTGGAGTGGACTGCAGTGAAGCTAATGGAAAAGAAACAAATTGTAAAAATAAATAAAATTCCAAAACTTAGTTTAGAACTGTTGAAGCGTTCTTTAACCGTCACTCCAGGTGCATGCTTCCTGCTTTTCTCTGTTCAGAAAGTGTGCAAGAGGTAAATGAGATTTTTCAAAGATAAAGATCCTGTCTTAGCAGAGCTAATGGGATGTTTTGAAGCAGGAGTTACTATTAACAGAAACTTAGAGATATCTCTGAGAAGTATAAAGCAAGAGGATTGGTAAGTAGCTTGCTAGAGAGGAAAAACATTGATTAAGGTTTAGGGTACTGTAGATAGCAGGCTAAATGCAGGTAGGATTCTTAAATTTCTGAGTGGACACTGTAGAGAGAACTACGTATCCCTTGCTAAGTACTATCAGAAATTGATGTTAAAACAATCTACAACAGTTACCAGTTTAAAAAAAAAATTAAGTCAAAAGCAAAACCTAGTGTTCTTAAAACCAGACTTGAGAAGTGAGAACTATGTCAAGTTCTATACAGTTTCAGTGAAAGTAAGGCTTTGTGGGAGGTTCGGAATGTAGCAGAGTGTCAGTATTGAAGAGGTGCTGCTAGAATGGCTGAGGACAGTAGAACAGCTTTTCTTCTGTACTGGACTACAGCTTTTCTTCTATACTGGACTCTGGCAAAGCTGAATTTGGCCACCATGTATTACTAACTTTGTGAACATGCTAGTGAAACAAAGGCAAAGTAAAAGCTGCTCAGTTTTTATATGGGCCTTTTTTTTTATATTTGAGTCCTATTATAGGGCTGTTGGGGAACAATGGAAGAAAAAAAGAGTGAGAATAAATGGTTGCTTTTCTGTGTGAGAAGAACCAAACAGCAGCATGCCAGATTTATCATGTAACGTTCACTGTACCTGAGAAGGAGGGTGAGAAATGTGAGGTGACACCACTTACAGATTGCAGTTGTGTGGGTTAAATGAAATTGTACAGGGTGAGAAAGTGCAGACCTAACTGAGCTCGTATGTATGGGGCAGCGTAACAGATAGGAAAGGGAGGGCATGCAGGGGGATGAGAATATCTGCAGAAAATCAGTCACCCTTCTCAGTCATCTTACTAGGTTTGTGTTCATGCAGACAACTCAGAAGACTTTGAGGATAATTTGTTAAAGAACATCAATTAACATCAGTGATCTAACAGCTGAATTAGGGTAGATGAGAAGGACGTGAGGACTGTATGAAGGCATCATTATTTAATGATACTTTGAAAGGAATATTGTCTGGTTTTGACAGAGCATCAGTACTCTAACACAGGAGAACCTTAATTTTTCAGATATGTGAATGGTGCAAGCATGAAAGAAACTAAGATCATTTATCTAGGATGTAAAGAAACACAAAATGAAAAATGTTAAAAGGAGAGGTTTTTTTATTTTAAGGAAGGTTATAATCAAGGGACAATCATGGTAGTAGCATCATAAATGCTAGCAGCTCTCCTTTTTTTTTTTTAATGTTATTTTCTTCTTAGTAAGAAGAAATTGTTTCAAGACTTGAGACTGGATAGCTGGTGGAATAAACAGGAGACAGTAAAAACTTTTTTCCTTATTTTATTTCAGTCCCTGAAAGGAAACTGAACATACTGATATGGAAGAAATATTTTAAAGTAATTGTTCAGTAATTAATATTTTTGGTTAACTTTGTTCCATTTTGATTTCAGGCACAGAAAGATCAGAAAAAAGATCGTCCTCTTGTGCGACGCAAGTCAGAACTGCCTCAGGATATCTATACCATGAAAGCCTTGGAATCACATTGCAGAGCTGATGAATTAATATCACATGATGGGCATTAAACTATTCACAGTGAAATATTATTTTGAAGGAAAAGTTGTTTTGTTTTTTGTTTTTTTTTTTCTGGACTCAGTTCTACAGTAGAACTTACTTTTTTGTGCCATACCAATCAGTTACACACAAAGTCAAAGCTTTCTTCAACCCAGTTCTGTAGGCAATAACTTAATAGAGTATGCAGCTCAAGATTAGTAGTTCAAACAATGGTAAATTACCCAATTCCAAATGCAGAATGTCGGGTTGACTATAATCAAGTGGACACAATTTCCTGGAGGTGTTATCATAGTACCAGCTAGCTGATAACGTAGTTTTTTATCTTCATATTTGAGAAGAGCATTCTATAAACTATTTCCACCTAAAGAAATGAATGACCAATAGTTGGTACTAATGATAAATGTGTATTTTCAAAAGCAAAATTATTTCAAATTTAATAATTAAACTTTTTGTAGGATTTCTCAACTTTATAGTTGTTTCCACGTTATTGCTGTCTTGTAATATACCAGCAGTTTTGAAAATACACAATTATTCTTTCATACTTTAAAACATGGCTTACAAACTGGTAACTTTCATGACAATCCTCAATCATGATTCCTTTATAAGAATTATGTAAATTTTTTTCTCCTTTACTTAGGACAAAGATATAGATCTATATATTCCATGTCCTAATACTTTATGTATATTTAAAGCCATATTTTCCAGTCTCTAGTATATAATACGGCACCAGTATTTGAGATGTGAACTGGTAGAATAATTTTTCCTAAAATGAAAATTTTGTTTATGATGACTGGGAATAAACTGAATATAAAATTTCATTTTAATTTTTTTCAAGTCAATAAAATACTTTTTCACTGTTTTCTCCCTTATCTGAGCTTTTAATACTCAGCATTTTTCTTGGGCTCTAGGAGTTCAGTATTCCATGGCAGATATTGTGTGTCATTTCAGCTGCATCAGTTTTTATCTGAAAGATGAACATAGCCTTTCAGGAAACAAAACATTACAAGCTTGTGTAATTAAGTAAAATGAGGAAAAGAACAGACCCTTGAATTCCATTCTGCTTCTTTTTTAAGAGTCTAAGAGCTGAGGGGATAGTGACCATAATTTTACCGTGAAAATATTTTTTTGTTGTAGTTGTAAAGAGCATATTTGCTGCAAATACACCTCACAAGTGAACTGAAAATGCATCTGAATTGCTGATGATCTTCAAATGCTGCTATATATTCCACAAGATTACTTGCATGTAATGAGCTTTTTGTTGTAGATGGAAAAGCACGGGAGGAAAATCTTTTAAAATATAGTGCTTTGTCTTCAATATTTGATTTCTCTCAGGGTGGCCAGTATTTTGACTTACTTATCCTGCTTACAAGCTGTTTGAAATGTGTTCTGCTATTCTAAGTGGGTGGTTAGTTTCTTTTGTCTCTGGCAGTAACATGATATAACTATGTTTAATGTCTTGATGCATAAAGAGATAAAAACGTGGCTTCTTTAAAAATAGTTTTGTTTTATTTTTTAAGGAAGTATAACGTCTCCTGCATCCATGAAAATATTGCGCAAAGCAGACATTCATAGTAACCTTGTGCAGATGTAGTGCCTGCTGTTTGTTGGTTGCATTTAACATACAATTTCCAATATTTGTTACATTGTCTATTGGAAGAAAATTGTTGGTGGTAAACATTGGCTTACAACAACTAAATTTAAAGACCAACCCAACCTTTAAGTGGAACGTCCACTGCATCTGAAAACATTTCCTGTAAAACTTGAAAAAGAATATGCTTTACCATTAGGATAAACTATATTAAAAGAAGTTTAAAGATGCCTTCTCCTTTTGAGGGAAAAAGGGTGCTTTTTTAATTGTGTAAAGCAATGTCTATGTATTTTGATATACCATTGTTTGAACTTCCATCTTTAGCTGGTAGATTATCAGTTACCTTTGATTTTGGGTGTTCAGTATGTTTGTGCAAGAGGTTGCTGAAAGGAATTATTCTTATGTTACCCAAGGGAAAAAGAAAATGTATATCAATGTTTGATTGATTGTGTGATGCTCAACCTATAAGAACATCTTTCACTGTCTAGATTTAATTTCTGTTCTTTATTGAAGATAAACACTCACCAAAAAGGGAAATGTTTAGAGACTTAAATTTCACCATAAATTTGTATTTGAAGTTTGGGCCACTGGACATTTGTTTAGGCATATTCCAAAACCACTAATGGTTTAGGGTGTTTATTATCAATATTTATATACTTATAACCCTTTACTAAACAATTCTAAAACTAATACGTGCAAAATAAAAAGTAGAATTTTGGTGACTGTTGTTCTTCATAAAGTTCTGTGTTTGACACCTTTTCCTGTTCTCCAAAATTACACCTGTACATCAGGAATGTCAAAAGTAATATTACAAGTGTCTTTTTAGTGTGGCTTTAGTATGGCTTCATTTTAATATTGTACATACATTGTACCTTGTTTTATGGTAATAAGTAATAAAAATGTAGACTTCATATTTTGTACAGAATCGTCCTATGTACAGAATAAAAAGTTCCTAGAAACAGCAAAAATAGGTAAGTGGAACAATTATTTTTCATTAGACAATTTCTGTAACACTGTTAGTGGAATGTTAAGTTCAAATGTACCTACATATTTTTTAACATTTTGTAATTCAATTTTTTGTTCTGGCATTGTTTCTGAAGAACTTCATACACCTGCCATTTAATATGCTTTTATCTAATTTTAAAACAAAACAACAAAAAAATGGTGTATTATATGGACAAATAAAGAACGTGTGAATTTTACTTGCTCATCATGAGACTAAATTTAGCTCAGGGCCTTGGGGGGTGTGTTCAGATTATCGTAGTTTGCAGAATTAGCTATGTGAATTAAAGAATAATATAATTTCATAAGTTTCACAAAATACTGTAATCCTGAAAAACAGGAATTTTATGGGAAGATTATTAATAAAGGTATAGGGGCTAATATATATTCAATAGAAAAAGCAAACTTAGCTTCTAGAATAGGTATCAGTACTGAAAAGAATTTGATAAATTTCCAGTCCACAAATATGAAAACATTTTATAGCATAATATTTTCCCATGTAGCGCTTCTATTGACAGGCTTCAAACAAAGTAGCCATAAAGGATTATGGTGTGGGTAGGTGATGACTGGTCAGATGGCAAGGATGTAAGAAAAGATCTTTTTTCCCCTCTGGAACCCTAAAAGTCTCCAAAAGAACTAAGGTAATGACTCACAGAGAGCTTGACTTTCAAACAAGTAGTTGGGGTGCAGGGGGTTGTTTGTTGGTTGGGGTTTTTTTTTGTCTTTTTAATGTTAATACCTATCTGTTCGGGTTTTTTGCTTGTTAGAATTTTGTTTGGGTAGTTTGGGATGCGGGGATGGGAGTGGAGTTAGTTTTGTTTGTTTCTGGGGGGCTTCCTTTTCCTAGAGGCCCAGGATCAATATCTGACTATTGAGTTAGAAATGTAAGATTCAATCCAAAGAACTCTGCTAATAACCTACTCATTTTGGAGACACCTAAATTCAGTAGCCACCTCCCTGTGAAGTCTTTTTGTGTTTAAAGAAACTGAGTTTTCTGCATGAGCTAAAACTCATCACATGCACTCCCAGGCTTAATCATAAATCAAAACAATAGATACTGAAACAAGTGAGGATTCAGACATTGTTTATAAAATTAGGATCAAGTATCTTTCAAAATACAATAGCGGGTACTGTTTTAAAATAGTGGAAGTTGTGACTTTTTTTTCCTATATAAATACACTTGAGTTGTGATCATGTTCAGGAAGTGGGAGAGGGGGAACTAACCATTTTTGTCTATGGGAATTAAACTCCGGGGCTTTGACCAACAACTTTTTTTTTGACATTGCTAGCTTGATAAGGCTTTTTAGAAGCAGAAAGGTAGGTGCAAGTGTGGCACAGATACACTTGTGTTTGGAGGCTTGTTTTACTTTCTGAAAACTGTTCTAGTACCTTGGAAAGAGTACTTCCAGGATTCCAGTTTATGGGGAGGGTTGGTTTGGATCCTGCTATGGACCATCCGCCTGAAAGCGGAGCATTTTTGCTCCTAGAATCTTATCCTTCCTGTGCATAATAATTGTGGAGGATCAAACTGCATATAGCTAATTAAGAAATGCCATTCTAATTACCATATCCCTGTCTCCCTGGATTATAGTTTATTTTAAATGATGAGACTTGGCTTGAACTGCCTTTACCTTATGAAATAAAACTTTTGATGTAGTTAAATACTGTGTGTGAAAAATTTCCCAAGGGGGAATTTACTGTGGAGCTAAGGAAGATGATGCATTATTCCTTCATCACATAATTGAAGAGCAGCATGACTGCAGCTGCCTTTCCGTGAACCGATTCATATTGGGACTGTATGCACAAAATGTGAAGTTTCAGAGGCTTCCACCGTAGGATTTTGAGGGGAGAAGGCTTCCACTGTTTTGATATAAAGAGGAGAGAGCATTCACATAATTTGCTTCAAGTTATATTAGACATTTTTGTGGACCAGAAAAACACAGGAGTGTTCATGCCGGTGTGAAGGTCTTGCCATAGTAATAGATTATGCTTTTTTTCTAGTACCCTGCCTGGAGAAGTCTTTCTTTGTGTTTTGATACTAAGATGAATATCCAAGAAAAAGATATTCATAGTCAACTCGAAGTAGATCAAGGGAAATGATTTTTCACTCTGATTGAGCCTATTCTTCCCATAGATTTTAATTGAACCTAAGAACCTGTGCAAAAAAAAAAAAGTTTATCTTTGTTTTGATTTCCTTTAATTTATGGTGTCTTCCTACCACCCCCTTTGGCACAGCAGGTGAGGATTAAGTGAATAAAGGAATACAAAGTGTCTTATCTAAACTGCATTTTAGTTGCAAGTGGTCTGACACTTTGATAACAGAGTCCTAGACTTGTTCTTTATTATAGTCTTGTCACATATAGGATATTTTTTGTGTGTTTTTTTAAAGTAATGTACGACTTGCTGGTTTGTTTTCTTTCGTTTTGGTTTTTGACACTCTTTGTGATTCAGCAGTAGTGGGTATAAATACCTGGATTCTTATTTTTCATCTTTGTCCTGCTTTTTTTCCTTATTTCCTTACTTTACTTTCCTTACTCTCATTTTTTCCTGGCAGCAATTTTAGAATAATGCTATTGTATCTTTCTTTGTAAGCTACAAAAAATTCTGTGGTATTTTGGTGCAGCAGATGACAGCTGTTTAGAAGAATGAGCATGCTGACATTTCATAACACATAGCTTCAGCTAACCTGTTAAGAGATGCCAATGTACACTTGAGCTGGGATGTTCAGTTAACCTGTTTTCTAGATGCATGGCCCGAACTGACGCTTACTATATGGAGATGAGTAGTAGATGGTTCTTCTCCCCCTGGGAAGCAGCCAGGCAGGACCTAGCTATGGGTCCTTGGTGGAATTCAGCCTGACAAAGTGCTTTTATATATATATGTTACGTTATATGTTCATATATATAAAATGTAATCCTTTAACATAACTTCTATGTAGAAGAATAATAGGATGTGAACAAACTGGCCTTCAGACAATGAAAATAGGGGCGTGTTGTATTAAATACTTAATAACTCAGTAGCTGTGTTCCTTAAATAGGACATTCAACTGAGTTAAGTATCTACTACTAATTTTTTCATCAAAAATAAAGTTTACCTTTCTAATAAAAAGGGTTTTAGAAGTGAAAATTTAAATGGTTTTGATCAGTTTTTGAGCAGTTTTGGATGGATTACATGTATTAGTTCTGGTGCTTGTGTGTGAAAATTGGTTGATGAAATGATCATTTTCCTTCTAGAGAAGAAAGTTTTGAGATTTGTATTACTTCAGAAATCACTGTTTTTTCCAAGATACACTGGGTTCCTAAACCCCTTAGGAGCGTACTGAGCATATGCGTGTTTTGGGGGGGCTTGAAACAGAAGAGCTGGGGTATGTGGCTGCGCTTTCTGTACACATCTTGAACAGATTCTGAGTGTGAGGGTTTCTGCACATTGTGAGGGCCTCTGTGTCCACCTGGGGAGATGCATGAGGAGAATGAGAGAATTTTGGTTTGGTTTGGTTTTTTGGGGGGGGGGGGGGGGGGGGGGATATCCCCTTCTCCACCTCCATAGGAACAAGAAGTGGAGTTTTCAGTCTGTGGTCAACCCGTGCCTCCAATGTGCTTTGGGATCTGGGGAGTTGCTCTGGAACTTGACTGCCACCACCCCTCTCCCACGCATGTTCTCCTTTCGCTTTCTGTTTGCTAAACCAGCAGCAACTGTGAGCCAGCACCAGGCAAGGGAGGAGACTAGACTGGGCAAGGAGGAACAGGATTGTCCATCTTTGTGGCAGTGAGCTGGATTCATCTGATAACTTAGGTCAGGCAAGCATATTCATTGGGTTACAGCAAGCATGTATGTGACAGTGGTAAAGGAAGATTAAGGGTTTTCAAAAATGAAATTCTGAAAAAAAGTCTCCTTCATCAGTGTGTTCATTTGGTATTCTCTGTCCTATGCTTTTGGGAAACTGGCAACAGAATCTGGATTAGTGGTTCAGATATAGGGTCCAGAAGAGGCCCATGAGGATGATCAGTGGGCTGGAGCACCTCTCCTATGAAGAAATGCTGGGAAAGCTGGGGTTGTTTAGTCTAGAGAAGAGAAGGCTCTAGGGAGATCTCATTGGGATCTTGCTGTACTTTTAAAAGGGGTCTATGGGGACACATTATGGGGGAGTGTAGCGATAGGACAAGGGGTAATGGCTTTAATCTAAACCTACCCTCTGAGTATAAAGAAGAAATTCATGAGGGTGGTGAGACACTGGAACAGGTTGCCCAGAGAAGCTGTGGATACCCCATCCCTGGGGGTGTTTAGGGCCAGGTTCATGGGGCCTTGAGAAACCTGATCTAGTGGGTGGCATCCCTGCCTGGGGCAGGAGGGTTGGAACTGGGTCATCTCCAAGCTTCCTTCCACCCCAACCAATTCTATTCTATTTGAACACCTCAGCTTCCACGTGAACCAGTGGCAGTACAGTGCTGGGCTGGCCCAGGAAGCGTTTTCCCTTCTGTTGTCCTCGCAGGGGCACGCGCGGCCTGCTTTTCCCCTCAGAATAAATAACTCGAACAAAAGAACGCACCGCTCGCTGTGATTCCTGTTAAAGCACAGAGGAGGGAGGGGAAGCAAAGCGGCCGCCGCCCTGCGAAGCCCGACCTCCAGCTCCCCGCTCGCAGCCCGGCCGGCGTCCCAGCGCCCCGCGGGGGCAGCTCGGGGAGCTCCGGGGAGCGGAGCCAGGCAGCTCGGCAGCCTCCTCCGGGGCCCGGAGCCAGCCGCAGCGGAGCCCCGAGCCCTGCCCGGCCCCGGGGCGTGTCGGCCCGCCCGCCCCAGCCTCCCCCGCGGCGGCGAGGCGGCGCTCAGAGCGCGGCGGGCGGTGGCGGAGCGGGCGGAGCGCGGCTGCCTGCCTCCTGCCTCGGCATGTCCGACTCCGGCAGCGGCGGGGGCGGCGGCCCCGGCGGCGAGGAAGGCGGTATGGAGGTGTCGGGCTCGGCCGTGCAGAATGTGGCCGACGTGGCGGTGCTGCAGAAGCACCTGCGCAAGCTGGTGCCGCTGTTGCTGGAGGATGGCGGCGAAGCGCCGGCGGTGCTGGAGGCGGCGCTGGAGGAGAAAGGCGCCGTGGAGCATATGCGCAAGTTCCTCTCCGACCCGCAGGTCCACACCGTGCTGGTGGAGCGCTCCACCCTCAAAGGTGAGCCGAGGGCCCGCGGCCGCCGCGCTCACAAAATGGCGGCGGCGCCCCGCCGGGGGGATGGAGGAGCCGGGGGAGGAAGGGAAGGGCCTGGCGGAGCCCGGCGGCTGACAGGGCGGGGGGCCTGGCCGCGTTCCTTGCGCTGCGCCCCTTGCTCTCCGACGCCGTGCCGGGGCTGGGGCTGCGATGGGCGCCGCCACAGTGGGCTGGCCCGGGAGAAATGCTTCGTCAGTAGGCCCCGGGCGCCGCTCCTGCGGCCTGCCCTCTGCTCGGGCTCCTTGGTGACACCGGTAACCTGCTGCTGGCAGAGCAAACCGGGCTGGGGGGCTGAATCGGCCCTCAGAAAGTGCCCCTCTGTGGGTAATTAGCAAGACTCCCAGGTTCCTAAAGCCTAGCGGAGGCCCTGCACGTCTTTGTTTAGTCAGCGAGGGCTGCTGAGCGTGCTGCTTGTAAACGCTTATCGGAAATCTCGGCAAATGCTACATTAAATACCGCAGCAAAGCTGGCTCTGACGGACGTTTTTGTCGTTTACATGCTCCATTTATTTCAGAAATGACTCTTTATGAAATTTGTCAATGAATCTGCCGCTAAATAGGCGCTCCTTGTTGCAGAATCCAGGCCGATGAACACCAATAACATAGAACTCATTCATAACACGGACATTTACTGTTAAACAAAACCTGCAATCTGTATTTGGCTGCATGCCCACCAGTCTGAGCTTGCAAAATTTTAACATTAAATTTCTGGATCTCTACTCCAAGCGTGCTGTTGGTTCAGTCCCTGCAGATGCGCGTCAAATTTTAACGCAGTCATACTTCGCGTTGCGTAGCACGTCAGCAGCCACACTGTAAGATACGGGATGCATCCCTGCAGTTTCTGCACATCAAGGGAAGCTTAGAGAAGGTTCTTCCACTTAAGATGAACTTAAGATGTTGCTTGAAATATCCTGTCTTTGTTATAACTGTTTCCGCTGATTGTCCTCCTTCCCATTCGAAAGTTTGAGACTTCTATTTTGGTAGGGATAACTAGAATTTTCCAGAGAAGAAAAACAATCTTTATGAATTCATGATGCAGCATTTAGCAAGATTTAAAGGAAGTCCACTGAGTGTTAAGAGGCTATGCAAATGATCTCTGAAGTTTTCTTATGTCAGGCTCATGAGGTTGGTAATCTTTAGTTTGGGTTGGAAGTAATGATGCAGTGGTGATCAGTTAGCTTATTTTCACAAATCTGTGATTAAAAGTGTATTGAAACCCTCACTGCGTGTTCTAGAAGCCGAATACTAGTAGATTGTGGGCAGAAGCCATTTCCATCAATATCTTCTGGATTAATAGCAGTTATTTGGCAAAAGTGCATTTTGTGACAGAAGACCCCCACAGACACCCCATCAAACTTAAGAGTATTCAGAATGTGCAGCATCGTACGGAGATCTTGTCGTCCCTGACACTGTTAAAAACTATTTCTGTCAAAATTTGTTCAAGGAATAGATAGTATGAAGCAAATTATTGATTATGAATACAGCAAAACAGAAGCTGTATTTCTAAGTAGTTAAAACGTTAGGTGATATCATTTGCTACACAGCCTGTCGACAGCTTTCACAAGGGTTCCTGTAGTGTCTGTGATCAGGCTTCTGCTGCTTGGGATCGCAAACATGACAGCCTGAGAGTATGTCTTGTATGAAGTGCCAAATGAAACCAGAGCAGAATGAGAGTCCAGTGCAACGCGTCCAGTCAGGGTGTGTCTCCCAGCAGGGAGTAACCTTCTGCACCGAAATCTCTGCATTGCAGCACAGCTCCCCGCATCCCCAGTAATTACATCATCTGTGATACGTTGGCTCTACTAATGCCTGACTACTTCCTGTGGGTTGTTTGGTTGGTTGTTTTTTTTTGTTCTGACTTAATTTCCAAAACACTTTCAAAGAAAATGTCTGAAAAAACGAAGCAGCCTATAAAAGGAAAAAAGTATTTGTTTAATGTTCTCGCTGAATTGTAGTTATCCTGGGAGCGTATCTCTGCAAATAAGTGCATGTTCTGTACTGCAGAAAATTTCATTCTGCTTTATAAGCAGGATGTGGATTATAATTTGCTTGTGATGTTTAATCTTTTTTTATAGCAACCTGAAAAATTTAATGGAGTTGTGCTAGAAAACCAGGGAACCCATCCTGAATTTGAGGGATATTGCAAAGCTAAATTTAACATTGGCTATTTTGTATAAGGTGATTTAGGAATTAAAGGTTAGAAAATTGCCTGGTTGAAGCAGAAGATGTTTGAGAGGGGGTGACAGATGCCTTAGAAATAAAATATTTCTTAACATAGTGTATTTCTTGCAGAGGATGTGGGAGACGAAGGAGAAGAGGAAAAAGAGTTCATTTCCTACAGTATCAGCACTGATATTCATTATGGAATAAAATCAAACAGGTGAGTTAGTAAAATAGATCTTGACATTTTTGCCCAGTAAAAGCAAAACCTACAAAGACTGATCATTAGTATTTACCTCATGCTTTGTGCAGTGTGCTTATTTGGGTGGGGCAGTAGCTTTTCAAGGGGGAGGCTCTGGTGAAACAAGGGTGTATCACGAGGCTGAAAGGAATGGACTTTAGAACTAATGGCCTTGAGGTTAAATATACAAAGATACACAAAGTAAATGGGCTTATTTAATCAGTACACTTATAAACATACATACATCTGGGGTTCTGTAATCTTTTGTTATTGTTTAACCATTCCATGTCACTTTCCTCCCTGAAGCTTCTTAAGGCGTGCGCTTCTAACATGCATGTACTGCAGGGTGCTTGTTCACAGCTAAGTTCAGCTGAATACTGAAGTATAAAGATGTATTCATTGGAAGACTTGTTTTCAAGTCTCTCAGAAGCAAGATTATAAAATATGATAATGGAGGTTAGCATTTACCTCCTGTGAATGAAGCTTGCAGTGAGGTTAAAGCTATTCTGTCTCTAAGTTTCAAATGGTAACTCTCTTCTCTGTTCTGCAGCCTGGCGTTCATTAAGCGTACACCAGTGATTGATGCCGACAAACCAGTGTCTTCCCAACTGAGAGTGCTCACTCTCAGTGAAGATTCTCCGTATGAAACATTACACTCTTTCATTAGCAATGCCGTTGCTCCCTTTTTCAAGTCCTATATCAGAGAATCTGGCAAAGCAGACAGGTAATTCAATGTAAATACTGCACTTCTCTGCTGATGAATTGAAGTAGGTGTTGTGCTGGGTCTGGCTGGGATGGAGTTAACTTTCCCTGCAGCAGCCCATACGGTGCTGTGCTCTGCACTTGTAGCTAGAACAGCACTGGTGTCACACCAGTGTTGTGTCTACTGCTGCGCAATACTGGCACCGCACCAGGACTCCCTCCAAGCCCTCCCGAGTAAAAACACCACAGTGGCTTTACCATGAATGAAAAAAATCAATCATCATTTACATTTTCATTTACCATCAATGAAAAAAATAAGACAGTGACTCTTCAAGCCAAGTTGTATGTGAAATTGTTTAAGCACACGATTGCATATGAAGCTGCTGCTGACCCTGGGGAAATAATTTAAATGTCTCAAATGTGTCACGTAAGGTTTTTGTTTTGGCTTCTTATATGGAAATGCCTATGCTCTTTCAGGGATGGTGATAAGATGGCTCCTTCAGTTGAGAAGAAGATTGCAGAACTTGAAATGGGCCTCTTGCATCTGCAGCAGAATATTGAGATTCCAGAGATTAGTCTGCCAATTCATGCAACCATTACTAATGTTGCCAAGCAGTGTTATGAACGTGGAGAAAAACCGAAGGTTACAGATTTTGGCGAGAAGGCTGAGGATCCGTTATTCCTCAATCAGCTACAGTCTGGAGTCAATCGCTGGATTAGAGAGATACAAAAGGTAGACAAGACAAGTGCCGGACTATGTGATAGGAACTGCTCTGTAGTACTGTGAAAAATTCCCCCAAGTATCTTCACAGTTTAAGTGGTAAAATATTGCTCCTTGCAGGATACTCTGGAGATCTGAGACCAGTTTTATGAGCCACCAAAGACTCTAGTCTAATTCTAGACTAGACTAAGCCTAGTCTAAATTTAAGAGTCTAGTCTAAATTCTTCTGCAAATCGTTGAGAACTGTTTTGTCTCTACTGGAATAAACAGACTTAAGTAACTTGGCAGTATCCTGGTGAAGGCTGTAACCATTCCTCAAATCTGTTCAGCAGGTTGAGAGAAACAGGACTTGTTTTTTAGTTTTGTTTTGTTATTTCTCCAGGTGCATACATAAACACTTCACAACAGTTGCTCTACTCCTATCTCATAATTTCTTATACTCTTGCCTGTTACTTTTCAGAAGAACTCTGCTGTTCTTCTGCTGTCACTCAGGAAGAGCATCTCAGAATTTTTTTCTTCATGGGCACAGTAAACACCTAGTGCTCCTGAAAAAGCAGTGCCCTTGCTTACTCCAGAGGATAAAACATTTGTTTTCTTGCTTGGCTCATCTGTCATTAATCAAAATACAGATGTTGATCAGGAAAGTGGAGAGGTAGCTTTTTTAGGCCATGCTGAAGATTGTACATGAAGGTCTTAAAAAACAACCTTTAAGACCACTGGAATTAAACCTTGACTCTTGTACTGCAATTCCTATACTTCTCACAGAATGACTGCCAAAATTAACTGCTGTTTGAATATTAGAACCTAGATGATATGGGTCTCAATTACGTTTAGTAATAGAGAAAGCTTTTACAGTTGAAGCATGTAAATAAAATGTTTTTCTCCCTTCCTCACGCCCTGTTTTTTTTTTCTTTTTATTATTTTTAAGGTGACCAAACTCGATCGAGATCCCGCATCGGGCACTGCGTTACAGGAGATAAGTTTCTGGTTAAACCTGGAACGTGCTCTGTATCGTATTCAGGAAAAACGTGAAAGTCCAGAAGTTCTTTTAACTCTGGATATTCTAAAACATGGCAAACGTTTCCACGCAACTGTCAGCTTTGATACAGACACAGGTAAAATGTCTGCTCAATAAGATTTTTCACGAATGTCCTGTGGAAATTAACTTGTTACAAAACTTGAGTATTGTGGTACAAAGACCACTGCTGTGTAAAGTTGGTCTAGTTAAAGCTACTGTCTTGTACAGATTGGTTTAATGAAATGAAAAGTTCTAAGTCAAAATCTTTTCTGTTACATTTAGGTCTAAAACAGGCTCTGGAAACTGTGAATGACTATAATCCACTGATGAAAGACTTTCCACTGAATGACTTGCTGTCAGCTACCGAGCTGGACAAAATAAGGCAGGCCCTTGTTGCAATATTTACCCATTTGAGAAAAATCAGAAACACAAAATACCCTATTCAAAGGGCATTGCGTCTAGTGGAAGCTATATCAAGAGATCTGAGCTCTCAGCTACTTAAAGTGTTGGGAACCAGAAAACTGATGCATGTTGCCTATGAAGAGTTTGAAAAGGTATGCTTATGGTTTTCACAATGCCAGCAGCTTTATTTTTGCATCGATTGGTGATTATAAGGAATTATTTCATTTGGGAGCTAAAGTTTTTATCCTAAAACTTTCTTCAGGTAATGGTTGCATGCTTTGAAGTTTTCCAAACCTGGGATGATGAATATGAGAAGCTACAAGTTCTGCTGAGAGATATTGTAAAAAGAAAAAGGGAAGAGAACCTGAAGATGGTGTGGCGTATCAATCCTGCTCATAGGAAACTCCAGTCTCGTCTTGATCAAATGAGGAAATTCAGGCGTCAGCATGAGCAGCTGAGGGCAGTTATTGTGAGAGTCTTGCGGCCTCAGGTAATCTTGATTGTTACCAGACAGAAAAGCTGTGTGCCTTTTTGCTTGCAGGCAATATTTTATTGTGCAGAGGAAGGGGAGGGCTGTATTGAAGGAGATGACTGTAAATGCTGGTATCTAGGTATCAAATGTTCATTTTTCCCCAACTGTAGTAATTCTGTTGTATGGTCTATCTTAACATTCAGTCCTATTGGATTGTGCTACTAAAACTCTGCAGAAGAGTAGCAAGGGAGGAGAAATGAAACTTCAGTTACAGTCTGGCAGATGCTAGTCCTGCAAATCTGGTCTTCTTTCTAAAGAAGTCCAGTTATGTATAAATGCAGGAAACATCTCTACAAATTAGAGGAGAAAGTGGATTTAATTTCCAAAAACTTCATGTTCACTGTAGCTTTAAAATTCCCCAGTACGAAACTAACGTAACATTCAGTTTCACTTTCTGCTTCCCAAACTGGTCTGTTTATGAACCCGCGCTAATAGGCTTAGTTTTAACTCTGCCATACTTCACATGCTATGTGACCATGCTCATGTTAACAGACACAGCAAGTCCACACTTACAATAGAGGAGATTAATTAGTGTGTGTGTATGTGTGCGTATATGAGCTTGGCTAAAGCATAGCAGAAAATGAAGACTGTGCTACACAGTTGTGGAAGTTTATAAAGTGACTGTTTTGTCCTATTCCTTAGTGAACTTAAATCTGAGACATTACTAAAATTTGCTAAGGATTTGCATACTAATTTGTTAGGTTTTTGCAATGCTTATTAGAACAGACTGTGCTTAGCTATTTCTAGGCAAATTTTGAGGCATCTAACTCACTTAAACCGTAATTTTTAATGCAGGTAACTGCTGTTGCCCAGCAAAATCAAGGAGAGGTACCAGAACCTCAAGATATGAAAGTAGCAGAAGTACTTTTTGATGCTGCAGATGCTAATGCAATTGAAGAAGTCAATCTCGCTTATGAGAATGTTAAGGAAGTAGATGGGTTAGATGTTTCCAAAGAAGGTACAGAAGCCTGGGAGGCAGCAATGAAGCGGTACGATGAAAGAATTGATAGGGTTGAAACAAGGATAACTGCCCGTTTGAGAGACCAGCTTGGTACAGCAAAGAATGCCAATGAAATGTTCAGAATCTTTTCTCGGTTTAATGCCTTGTTTGTCAGGCCTCACATTCGAGGTGCCATTCGTGAATATCAAACACAACTGATCCAGCGTGTGAAAGATGATATTGAGTCTCTTCATGACAAATTTAAAGTACAATACCCCCAAAGTCAAGCTTGTAAAATGAGTCATGTTCGTGACTTGCCTCCAGTGTCTGGGTCTATCATTTGGGCAAAACAAATTGACAGACAGCTCACTGCTTACATGAAGCGTGTTGAGGATGTCCTCGGTAAGGGTTGGGAGAATCATGTAGAAGGTCAGAAACTAAAGCAAGATGGAGATAGCTTTCGCATGAAGCTCAACACTCAAGAGATCTTTGATGACTGGGCAAGAAAAGTTCAGCAACGCAACCTCGGTGTGTCTGGCCGTATTTTCACCATTGAAAGCACTCGTGTTAGAGGTCGAACTGGAAACGTCCTGAAACTGAAAGTCAACTTCCTTCCAGAAATAATTACACTTTCCAAAGAAGTGCGAAACCTGAAGTGGCTGGGTTTCCGTGTTCCTCTAGCAATTGTCAACAAAGCTCACCAAGCAAACCAGCTTTATCCATTTGCCATTTCTCTCATTGAAAGTGTCCGTACGTATGAGCGAACATGTGAGAAAGTCGAAGAGCGTAACACTATTTCACTTCTGGTTGCTGGTCTGAAGAAAGAGGTTCAGGCTTTGATTGCAGAAGGTATTGCACTCGTGTGGGAGTCATACAAACTTGATCCATATGTGCAACGTTTGGCCGAGACTGTCTTCAGTTTCCAGGAAAAGGTTTGTTTTATTATTTATCTTTCAAAAAATTGAAATTACTGCAATTGTTTTTACATTCGTACTTCAGTAATGAGTCGTTAACCAAAAGTGGAATTTGGTAGCTGATGGCCTGCTCAATATAGTCTCTGTAGCTCTTTGTTTAACTAGCTGACTGAATTGGCACAAATTGTCCAACTGAATGGATGTTTTAGTACTACTAAATTTGATCATCTTGCTGTATCAAAGTAAAGAGAAGTGACTAACCATTTCTGCTTGGATATCATTGTATCTAACCTGTCAAACTAAACCTTCTGTTTTTTCTTAAACTGTTTCTTTAGGTGGATGATCTGCTCATTATTGAAGAGAAAATAGACCTGGAAGTGAGATCACTGGAAACATGCATGTATGATCACAAGACTTTCTCTGAAATCTTGAACAGGGTTCAGAAAGCTGTGGATGACTTAAATCTCCATTCATATTCAAACTTGCCAATCTGGGTCAATAAGTTGGATATGGAGGTAGGTTTGAATAGTATATATTTAGAAGATGTCAGATCTCTTTGTTTGCAGCTGTTCTCTTTTGGGTTCAATGAATTCAAGGGGAAATTTTTCCTTTGAAGAAAAAGGATTGGTATAGTTCGATTGTGTAGAAAGCTAGAAGAACTTGTTGTAGGAGCAAGGTAGATAAAGGATAGAGAAGATTTGTTACGCTGATAGTGAAGATTATGTGCCTTAATAGTGCTTGGTACTGCTTGTTAAGTTTCAGGTTGTTGGACACTAGGTCAACTGCAAAGCAGTTAAAATTGCTTAATTCCATTAAAGTCCAGGAGGGCAGGGGAAGCTTTGAATTGATGTTGACTGAAAAACCTACCAAAACTCTTAAACCTCCTTTTAATTACTTGGTAAAGGAGTGCTTGGATCTTTAAGGATCCGTAGCATGCCTGGTGTCAGAATATCTTGACAGTGGGGATCCTTATGCAGTAATATGAAGCTTTTTCCTCCAATGTGGCCTACTTTCCTTAGATTGAAAGAATCCTCGGTGTTCGCTTGCAAGCTGGGTTGAGGGCCTGGACCCAAGTTCTTCTTGGACAAGCAGATGACAAGGCAGAAGTTGACATGGATACAGATGCTCCTCAAGTGAGCCATAAACCTGGGGGAGAACCCAAGATCAAAGTAAGTGGTTGGTGTTTTCTTCATTGGGAGTTACGTAATGCAGTAATTATATATGAGCCTTTTATCGGAGATAAATATTTTTTTCTTCATCTGGCTTTGGAGGAATACTTGCCTTCTGCCATAAAAGAGCTACTTGCTTTTTAAAAGTGTGCTACTTCATGAAGTCCAAAGTTCTTGTCAATGTGTGTGTTGTAGTGGCTTGCAGTAAAACTGAGTGTGTTCACTGTTTCTGCAGAACATTGTACATGAGCTACGAATAACCAACCAGGTGATATACTTGAATCCACCAATTGAAGAGTGCAGATACAAACTTTACCAGGAAATGTTTTCTTGGAAGATGGTAATCTTGTCACTACCAAGAATTCAAAGTCAGAGATATCAGGTAGGTGTAATGAAACTATCTAAGGTCTGAGCAATTTCACT
The DNA here is from genome assembly GCF_964034855.1 of Anser brachyrhynchus. Taxonomy (NCBI): domain Eukaryota; kingdom Metazoa; phylum Chordata; class Aves; order Anseriformes; family Anatidae; genus Anser; species Anser brachyrhynchus. Next base: position 54,781,042 of record NC_137699.1, read on the forward strand.
TTGCACTTAATTGTGTCCAGCATCTTAGTGTGTTGCTGTAGGATCAATGTGAGTACGCTAGAAATTCATGTATATCGCATGTGGTTCTCAGGTTGGAGTGCATTATGAGCTGTCTGAGGAAGAGAAGTTCTATCGTAATGCATTGACACGGATGCCTGATGGCCCTGCTGCCCTGGAGGAGTCGTACTCTGCTGTCATGGGAATTGTGACTGAGGTGGAACAGTATGTTAAGGTAGGAGGCTGACACCACATGATGCTACAGCTAAAATGAACATGGACTTTTCTCTCAGTTCTCCTTTATAACAATTTTCATGACTAGGGAAAAGCATCTTTTAGAATATACTGGAAAAGTTATGAATATTGTGAAATATCTTTTTAGGTTTGGCTGCAGTACCAGTGTCTGTGGGATATGCAGGCTGAAAACATATACAACCGCCTTGGAGAAGACCTGAATAAGTGGCAAGCTCTTCTTGTTCAGATAAGAAAGGCCAGAGGAACATTTGACAATGCAGAAACTAGAAAGGAATTTGGACCGGTTGTGATAGACTATGGCAAGGTAGGAAATTATATTTGTTAGTTGTGACAAATGCATTAAACTTCAGAATGGGTGTATAACAGAAAATGACGAGGCTATTAATTATTATGTAACTCAATTCAACTGTAGGTACAATCAAAGGTGAACTTGAAGTATGACTCCTGGCACAAGGAAGTACTCAGCAAATTTGGCCAAATGCTCGGTCAGAATATGACAGAATTCCATTCACAGATTTCTAAGGTAAGAATCCATCTCCAGTTTTTCACTTTCAGATCAACTTATTCTAGACTTCTAAAACACTGAATTGTTTCCCCACACAGTCCCGTCAAGAACTGGAGCAGCATTCAGTGGATACTGCCAGCACATCAGATGCAGTGACATTCATCACATACGTGCAATCCCTGAAACGTAAAATCAAGCAATTTGAAAAGCAAGTTGAGGTATGTTGCCTTGCCTAGTACTTACTTCTGAGAAGGTCAGACTTAATTCTTGAGATGATATTCAAGCTTAGTGTCATGATATTCAAGTCCTCTTGAGAACAGACTTGAACTTCATATCCTGAGGAATCTCTGTAGTGAGTGCTTGTTAACATGTTGAGTATTTAGTCTTGCAACATCAGCTAGAAAGACAAAGCTAACTTAGAATCGTTGTCTCCTGTAGCTTTATCGCAATGGTCAGCGGTTGCTTGAGAAACAGAGGTTCCAGTTTCCGTCTTCTTGGCTGTACATTGACAACATTGAGGGAGAATGGGGTGCCTTTAATGACATCATGCGTCGGAAGGATTCTGCCATTCAACAGCAAGTAGCAAACTTGCAGATGAAGATAGTTCAAGAGGATCGGGCAGTGGAGAGCAGAACAACTGACTTGCTAACAGACTGGGAGAAAACAAAGCCCGTAACAGTAAGTAATGATGATTAGTATTCATTCACAAAATGGTTTCTTTGAACTTAACAAGAACAAAGTAGGTTTTTTTAAAACTTTTCTGTAGCTTTTCATTATACATGATGGTTAAAGTCTTTTTGTGAATGTTCTACTATAAATTGTTGGTTGATTTATTTATCTTGGGTGGCAGAGGGAAGTCGAACCTTACAATGTAAGTGTCGTAGGTGGAAAAAGCAGGACAGCTTCATTTACTAACAAAACTTTGGCTGAAACAAATGCTCTGTAAGAGGTGTAAGGTAGGAAGATTGAGAAGAAAGGGTTTTCTCCCCCAACCCCACAGTGGTATTCAGTAAAGCTAAAAAGTGCGTCTAAAAGTGGGAATAGACTTACAGAATTGGTATGTAGCGTTATTGCCAGCATATGAGAAATAGAAAAATAAGGAGACAGACCAACATTCGGTATTCAGTCCTTGCTTTTGACTTAGCTTCAACTTACTTTTAGGGTTTTTGGATTAATGTATCTCATCCAATTTTTAGGGAAACTTGCGTCCAGAAGAAGCTCTTCAAGCTCTTACCATTTATGAAGGAAAATTTGGTAGGCTGAAAGACGATCGTGAGAAGTGTGCAAAGGCCAAAGAAGCTCTGGAACTAACAGATACAGGACTACTCAGTGGCAGTGAAGAACGTGTCCAGGTATATATAACCTGTTCATACAACTCCTTGTCAGTCTTGCAGCACAGTGTTTCAGTTCCATCTCGCTCTTCATTTAAGAAAGTGACTTGTAGCCTGTGGGTGCCGGTGTCCACACTCATCCAGTTCTAGCCTTAAAAGATTGTCCATGACTGCCTTAATCTTGTGAAGCTATTATGTGACCAGAGATAGAAAAATCTCATCTGGGTCACTTGCTATTGCAATTTTGTTGAATTGGCAAGCTATATGAAGGTTTTTGATGTGTTAAAAGTATTCTCTTTCACTCCCCTATGCTAATGACTTTGAAGAAATTATCACTAACTCTTGATGTTTGGTTCATTCTTTACTATAGGTAGCCTTAGAAGAGTTGCAGGATCTCAAAGGCGTCTGGTCTGAACTCTCTAAGGTCTGGGAACAGATTGATCAAATGAAAGAACAACCCTGGGTTTCAGTACAGCCTCGCAAGGTATTTCACTACTGTATATGTAAACAATGTAACTACTGCAAGTGTATGTGAATTAAGAATTAGACTTCCTGAGATAGATGTGCTCAATTGTCACATTCAAGATCATTTTCAGTGTTTATGTACCTTTTTCAGTGTCTCATGAGCATATTTCTTCTCATGCTAAGCTTAAAAAATCTTTCACAGGATCTATCACAACTTAATTCTCTGGTGGGCCTGTGAAATTCCAGTAGTCTTGAAATTGAGATTGTACTGTATAGGGAGAATATGTATACTATGCTGGTCTGTTGGACCTCCTTGGGAAGCTTCATCGTTGGATGAACAGCATCAGTTTTAGTTCAGTGGTCAGTGGGTAGACAGTGGTAGGAACACTAAGCTATAACTGCTTGTGACAATGCTATTTCACAAATCTTAATCAAACCAATAAAATTAAATTCCCAACTATAGAGCAATCACATCTTACACAAATATATATAATGTTAAAAGAGCTGTCCTGTAGATTACGCTTTATATTTTCAAATAAATCTCTCTCAAATGAGATGTTAACTTTTACTAGGATGCCTATATATATACTGCACTTCCAGAGAAATATTTCAGTGCTTTTATGTTACTGACAGCTTCGACAAAACCTCGATGGTTTGCTGAACCAACTGAAAAACTTCCCTGCCCGCTTGCGACAGTATGCCTCCTACGAGTATGTTCAGAGACTTCTGAAGGGCTACATGAAGGTAAGTTACACTCATTTATAAAATACATGCATTGTATAATTCATCTTCCAAGACGTAACTTGCTTTCTCGTCTTTTCTAGATAAACATGTTAGTTATTGAACTGAAATCAGAGGCACTTAAAGATCGTCACTGGAAACAGCTAATGAAGAGGCTTCATGTTAACTGGGTTGTCTCAGAATTGACCCTGGGACAGATATGGGATGTTGATTTACAGAGAAATGAAGCGATTGTCAAAGATGTGCTGCTCGTGGCTCAGGGAGAGATGGCTTTGGAAGAGTTCTTGAAACAGGCTAGTATCAACTCTTGTATGTATGCATGTAGTAACACATCAAAGCCTTTTTGTCAGGTGGCTGACACCTGTCTAGTAAACCTGTCAATCTAAGATCTTGATACAAGTGCTTGGGATTCCGTGGAACACTATTCTGGGGAACAACTTGAAGCTGTGCAGGTTTTCACTGATAAAAATGCAACATTTGGGAAGAGCAGTCACTGACTGCACAAACCCCTCAAATTGTTCGTTTTACCTACTTGTGTCATATTCTCAATATTTTTAACAAAAGCTTGAGTGTAAACCCAGAATCCTTGGGTAAAAAGAAAAATCTGTTTAATACATTTCTACTTTGTTATTGTGCTGAAGCAGAAATAATTGATGTTGTATATCAACCATCCTTTCCTTTAGATAAGAGAAGTGTGGAACACTTACGAACTGGACTTGGTCAATTACCAGAACAAATGTCGTTTGATTCGTGGATGGGATGACCTTTTCAACAAAGTAAAAGAGCACATTAATAGCGTGTCTGCTATGAAGCTATCACCATACTACAAGGTAAAATGCAGAACAAAGCCAAACAATGTAACTTAATTTAACTTTGTCTTCCTGTCTTGCTTAATATATGTGATTGTCAGCAGGAGCTATATTAGCTGTTTAGGTTGACAGATAATTAATTGCATATATATACTTTGTTACTATTAAATGACTGCTTGCACTACCAATTATTAGCAATGGAACTTCCAATATTATTAAAATGAGTATTAATGCAGTGTATAAACTTCAGGTGTTTGAGGAAGATGCCCTCAGCTGGGAAGATAAACTGAACCGTATCATGGCACTCTTTGATGTCTGGATAGACGTCCAAAGGCGATGGGTCTACCTGGAGGGTATCTTTACTGGTAGTGCTGACATCAAGCACTTGCTGCCTGTTGAGACCCAACGGTTCCAGAGGTAACTTTTTAATTGCTTTTTTCCTTTCTTGCCTTCCTTGGGGCATCTTATGGACAGGCCTGTAACTTCATGACTTCAGTGTAGCACTCTCCTAAGTTGAAACATTAATTGTATTCTTACCTGGTCTGGTTGGATTACAGCCCAGACTTAAGTTCATCAACCAAACAAAGGAAGAAATGCCTGTGAACAGTTGTGACCGTAAAAGGTTTATACTAAAAAGGGTGGCATAGAGCTTTTAGAAGTAGATGGGAATTAAGTGATTTTTCTTGCAAGTTCCGGTCAGCTACCTTGAGGGTTTTTCTGGCTGTACAAAGCAGGCTGATTTCAGTTGTCGCAGCCTTTAGTTTCACCCTAAAATGCTGTTTTCTTCCTCCACTTTAAGTCACTTTGATCATCCTTCCACACACTTCCAATCAGATCAAAGAATTTTATGCATCTCTTCAGGAAATGAAAAAAAGTAGACCTTCAGCAGTGGAATTGACAGATTTAACATTGCACAGAAGCTAGATTTTGTTGTTGTTGTCTTGAGGTAAATTAAAATCTATTTGGGGAATTTAGCCTTGTGTTCCGTAGGGCAGTGGTCATGTAGAGACAAATAATTTTGGAATTCTGTAGGCCTGTGGTTACTGAATTTATACTATTGTACCATGTTATTTTACTTGCAGCATCAGCACTGAATTTTTGGCACTGATGAAAAAGGTGTCCAAATCTCCACTTGTGATGGATGTTCTTAACATTCAAGGAGTGCAAAGGTCACTAGAGAGACTGGCAGACTTGCTTGGAAAGATCCAGAAGGCACTAGGAGAATACCTAGAACGGGAGAGGTCCTCTTTCCCTCGGTAAGAAGTTGACTTCAGTTGACTCTTGAAGTAAAGTAACGTGATGTTTCTGTACAGGAATGTTCTGTTAGGTAAAGCCTCTGCCAGTTTTTACATATCGTGTATATATAAGATGTTACAGCTGTATATCTGTGTCCTTTGAAGTACAGAATTCAGTTATAGCCCCTTCTCAGGAAGTGGAACTAAAACTTTACTTGATCATCTGTGTCTGGTCATGGGATTCAGAAGTTATTTAAAGAACCGTTGCAGCTGATTTCAATAAGCTTACAGATTCTCTTTGAAACTGCTTAATTCTGGCATATGATTGAAGGACAGAATCTAAACTGGCACAGTCCAGTATTTAAGTTATTGATTCTGACTTAACCCATAGTCGTCAACTAGTTTATCACTTAGCATGAAAGCATAAGAGTGTAATTCAACATGAGGAGGTAGTGAGTGGGAGTTCTGCCTGTCTTAATTCAATCCCAAGCACTGTTGTGGGTACTTCAGGGATGGATAGGTAAAGAAAATACTCCAGAGCATGGAATAAGTATACGCTTTTGTATGGTACAGACCATGTGAACTGAGACGAAGTCTTAGAACTGAGCTCTCCTAGCAAATACGTGTTCTTGCCGTCTTACAGTATTGGAGAAATGAGTGTCAGTTATTCCCATATAGTGGCTGTCTATGAAGCATGAATAAATAGAAAGTGATGGTTGGAGTTGTGATACAGATCTAATTTTATATGATTGTTAGGTTCTACTTTGTTGGTGATGAAGACTTGCTTGAAATCATTGGAAACAGCAAGAATGTTGCTAAACTGCAGAAACACTTCAAGAAGATGTTTGCAGGCGTTTCTAGCATTATTCTCAATGAAGATAACTCTGTGGTTTTGGGAATATCCTCACGGGAAGGAGAGGAGGTAGAGTTCCAGTGTTTCTTTTTTAAATAAAAATTCTCTAAGTATGTGAACATACATTGACTTGAACATAATTCTTGCAGGTGCTGTTCAAAACACCTGTCTCCATCACAGAACATCCCAAGATCAATGAGTGGCTCACTCTCGTTGAGAAAGAAATGAGGGTGACCCTTGCTAAATTGCTTGCAGAATCTGTTACTGAAGTAGAAATCTTCGGAAAAGCAACTTCAATTGATCCAGCAGTCTACATCTCTTGGATTGACAAATACCAGGTATCAGTATGGAACACTTAAGCATATTGCAGCTTGGGTACTTCAGTGAGGAAAACTATCTGATGGGAATTCTTCTTCTTACACAGGCTCAGCTTGTTGTCCTGTCAGCCCAGATTGCATGGTCTGAGAATGTTGAGTCAGCCCTCAATGGTATGGGTGGAGGTGGGGACAGCAGTCCTCTCCAGTCAGTGCTGGCTAACGTGGAGGTCACGCTCAATGTCCTGGCAGACTCTGTGTTGATGGAGCAGCCACCTCTTCGCAGAAGGAAACTGGAGCACTTGGTAAGTGAAAACCTTATTTCCTCTTATGGGTTAGGAGGCGAGGTTTTTTAAAAGGTTAATGAAAAATCAAATAGTCTGACTTCTGTTTTTTCCTCTAGGGGGAAAAAAAAGTTTAATGCAATTTAAGCACCTACATCAAGCCCTAGTCCTGTAGGTGGCTGCAGTTTTTAACTCTGCTCAACTTACTGCATGAGTCCATATTACAACCTAGTTCACTCAGGCTGGCTATTTCAAATGTGGAAGGCACTGACTTGTTCATTCCAAAGAAAATACCTTATTATGCTGCCATTATTGTAATAATTGTATGTTTTTGTTTGTAGATAAGGATTGAGGGGAGGGGACAGGGAATAGAATCACCTTTGGTTGTTCCTTTTTAAAGGGAAAACTCTGTTTTAGAGTATTTGTCTTAATAGTTTCTGGCAAGTAAAATACTTCGTTCAGTAGTGTAATGGATTAACAGACAAATGGAAGAGCAAACTGAGAGCTAGGACTTAGCAAGAGCAATCAACTTTGTTAGTTCTGTCTCCATATCAACAGTTTTTAAGGCAGAGGTTTTTGGTAGGTCATGATTTCTGAGTGATGGCAATTCACTACATTAATCTGAAAAGCTGTAGAGTTCCTGGCTTTATTAGCAATGGCTTGTATTGCTGTGGTCTAAGGAGTTGTTTCATTCTCCAGATCACTGAGTTGGTGCACCAGAGAGATGTTACGAGATCACTGATCAAAAGCAAGGTCGACAACTCCAAATCCTTTGAGTGGCTCAGCCAAATGCGGTTCTACTTTGACCCAAAACAGACAGATGTATTGCAACAGCTCTCCATTCAGATGGCAAATGCCAAATTCAACTATGGTTTTGAGTACCTTGGTGTTCAGGATAAGCTAGTACAGACACCTCTTACAGACCGCTGTTACCTGACAATGACACAAGCCCTGGAGGCAAGACTTGGAGGATCACCATTTGGTACGTTTGTACTGAAGTACAACAAAATCTTGAGACAAGTATATAAACTTCTATTCTCTTTAATTTATAGCTTTAATATAAGGTTTCAGAATGTTTTAAACTATGACATTTAAGAACAAAACAGTCTTTTGGGGAAATAAAGTATAACCATTTTAGGTTTTTTGTCAGGGACCTTTGGAATCAGCATGCTGGCAGATTACATAGTTGGGCACTGATAACTCAGACTATAAACACTGAAGCATGTCTATCTCACTTCAAAAATAGGTCCCGCTGGCACTGGTAAAACAGAATCTGTTAAGGCTCTTGGACATCAGCTTGGCCGCTTTGTGTTGGTTTTCAACTGTGATGAGACATTTGACTTCCAGGTAAGTTGTTTGATTTAAAATTGTAGTCTGTGCTATCAAGCACTAAAAATCTCTTCCGAAGTTTAAAACAGCCATCAGTGTTTACTTTTGAAATGATCATCTATAACACCTAACTGAGCAGGTATCCGTGGGTCATACTGATGCTCTATAACAAAAAAATGCCTGCAGTAAGATAGTTTGCAGGGGGAGAATGTTCTTCTAGGGTTTTTTTTTGTTTTTCTCTTTAGGACTGGTAGTTCAATAGCAGCAAATGGAGGGAAAGGAATAGGAAGCACAGGGATGTGGAGCTTAAGACTGGCTTTAGGAAAGTAACTTAAACTGTTCAATTTGTCTTGATAGTGCTGGTTTAATGGAGAACAGAGGGGAGTTTGAGGCTGCATGATTACCAAATTAACCATCATGGCAAAGCTAAAGAGTTTGCCTCAGTATGTGAAGGATTACTCAAAACTAAGAAAATTTACCCAGATATTTCAAAATTACTGACATCTTCAAACTGAGAACCAGATGAAATGCTTCAGTCAATTGCAACACAGCCGATATCTCAAAATAAAACCTCTGTGAGGTGTTTATGTAAACAGAAATATAAAAGCACAGACAAGGAATCCTGGTCCTTCCTGAACTCTCATGGGGTGTCCATGTGTTATGTGTTTGTGTGTGTTTTTTTTTTCCTGTACAGCTGTGTTTGATTCATTTAGTCAGTGTTTGGCCTCTAGTGGTGGCCACAAGAAAGTACCGAGGGAGGGATAAGGTCAGGGACATAGTGCTTGATGCTCCTTCCTTGCCCCCTGCCCCCTTCCTACCACAGTGTCAGGATCACCAAGTCCCAAGCTGACAAGGGTTATTCACTATTCATGTTCCAGTGAACCTTTCTCCAGGTACTCATTTCTCCCCCTGAATCCACGTACACACTTGCTCCTATAGCATTCTCTACCAAATAGTTCCACTGTATTACTATGCACTTTACAAAGAAGCAACTTCTTCTTCTATTTCTAACAGTTCCTTGGTTCTTACATTCAAAAAGGTGGTGAACAGTTGGTTATTGGCCATCCTGAACTACTGTGGCTTTTAGACCTGCAGTGTTTTGTAGTTCTAGTATCTGCCTTCTGATAAAGTACTGGAACTGCACCTGGCATTACTATCAACAAGCAAAATATTATGCAGTGGGCTTTCACTGTTTTGTGACTACGCTGCAGTCCCATAGTTATAGAAAGATGCAAATATCTGAACTTCAGAGCCTTGTGCACGACCTGTGTACAAATACAGCTCCTTCTTGCCTTGGGTGCATTGTATAAAGTGCTCTTCTCTGTTCCTTTTGCCTGTGCATTGGCAAGAATAACCGTGCAACATCAGTGAATTTTCCTCTCTACGTGCAGGCAATGGGACGCATCTTTGTGGGACTTTGCCAAGTGGGCGCATGGGGCTGTTTTGACGAGTTCAACCGACTGGAGGAGCGCATGCTGTCTGCTGTTTCACAGCAAGTTCAGTGCATCCAGGAAGCCTTGCGAGAGCATTCCAACCCCAACTATGACAAGAGTATGCTACTATTTATTCCTCGTAGTATTGTACCGTTTCTGTAACATCCTTCATGCTCTTTTGCTGCTCAGTTACATTTTTCCCAAGCAGTCCAAGAATGAAATCACTTACCATCAAAGATTAAAATCTTGAAGTAGCTTTCAGCTGGTAGGAATCAAGTATTTGCGTTACAGTACAAAAGGACTTGCTGTCCATTACTGTAGCAAACTAAACTAGAATACCTGAAGTATAACTTCTGTCCTCAAGGTGACTGATCACCAGCTCACTTGTAACTAAATGTACCATCTCTTTTCAGCTGCAACACCAATTACTTGTGAGCTGCTGAACAAGCAAGTCAAAGTGAGCCCTGACATGGCTATCTTCATCACCATGAATCCTGGCTATGCAGGCAGATCAAATCTGCCTGACAATTTGAAGAAGTTGTTCCGCAGCTTGGCAATGACAAAACCAGACCGTCAGCTGATTGCCCAGGTCATGTTGTACTCCCAAGGTTTCCGTACAGCTGAAGTCCTTGCCAATAAGATAGTACCATTCTTCAAGTAAGTGACAAGTTTGTTTTGAGATGCTAAATGTTAAGCTTATTGTTCAGGTCTGTGATGTTCATTGTACAACATGCTCAGTGAGTTACAAAGATTATTCCAAGTAAGCAATGGCATATATTTTCTTGAATACTGTGTTGGTTTCGATTAAGAATCAAATTTTGTCTTTCTTGATTCGTAGGCTTTGTGATGAACAGCTGTCTTCCCAGAGTCATTATGATTTTGGCTTGAGAGCCCTGAAGAGTGTACTGGTTAGTGCAGGTAACGTGAAGAGGGAGAGGATTCAGAAGATAAAGCGTGAGAAAGAAGAGCGTGGTGAAGTTGTTGATGAGGGAGAAATCGCTGAGAACTTACCAGAACAAGAGGTAATTTTTGTGTGAACTCTTATCTTCTGTGACAAAGTACAGAATGCACACTAAACAGAACAAACACTCTGCAGTGTTCAGCAATTAGTGTTAAGCCATGCAAGCAAAGCAATGTTAGTTACAGCAGGTAGTAATTAGGTAGCTTAGAAGCACTAAGAAGTGAAATAAGTGTTGAATTTGAGGATTCCATGAATAGTAATAAAAGACTTATGAGGTGGTGTGTTCATAACTCTCATTGCTGCCCAGTTCTTTTGAAGTTATTTCCAAAAAAAAAAAAAATCCCTCCATTTTGAGGGTTAAGCACCTACAGTTGTATAAACTAAAAGTCAGTAGGAATTCATTGTGTAATTTCAAAGCTGAGCTGCCCGTTAATGGTTGTTTTTTACCTAGACCATTCTGATTTGGTGCTTTATCAGTGAAGTGTTCCCTGTCAAACACACTCAACAAAAAAAATCACACAGAATGGTTTGGGTTGGAGGGGACCTTAAAGATCATCTAGTTCCAACCCTGCCCCCTCTGAAGTCTCAACTAAAACGTGATTTTCTCTACAGATCCTGATCCAAAGTGTATGTGAAACTATGGTACCAAAACTGGTTGCAGAAGACATTCCATTGCTGTTCAGTCTCCTTTCTGATGTATTCCCTGGAGTACAGTATCACCGTGGGGAAATGACAGCCTTGCGAGAGGAGCTTAAGAAAGTGTGTCAGGAAATGTACCTCACCTATGGTGATGGAGAAGAAGTTGGCGGCATGTGGGTTGAGAAGGTAAAATGTAAAACTGAAAATGTCATGGAACTGAAATTAATATATGTGTATGACTGAACTTTCCTTTTTGTTATTAATTTTTTCATCTCTAAGTGAGTAGTACTTAGTGACTACCAAAGTTGAGACTTCACGTCATTTTTTCTGTTGCAGGTACTTCAGTTGTACCAGATTACACAGATAAATCATGGATTGATGATGGTGGGTCCCTCAGGAAGTGGAAAGAGCATGGCTTGGAGAGTACTGCTGAAAGCTCTCGAACGGCTGGAAGGTGTGGAAGGTGTTGCTCACATTATTGATCCAAAGGCAATCAGCAAAGATCACCTCTATGGTACTTTGGATCCAAATACCAGAGAATGGACAGATGGCTTGTTTACACATGTCCTGAGAAAGTGAGTCTTCAAGAGCGCGAATGAAAAATGGACAGTAGATTTGTGCCTTGCATGTTCTGGTTTTATTGAGTCTTTGTCATCTATAACCTGTAAAACTGCAATACAAATTTCCTTTAATTACAGAATTATAGACAACGTGAGAGGTGAATTACAGAAACGTCAGTGGATTATCTTTGATGGTGATGTAGACCCTGAATGGGTTGAGAACTTGAACTCTGTTTTGGATGACAACAAACTGCTTACTCTGCCAAATGGAGAACGTCTCAGCCTTCCACCAAATGTAATGCTACTTTTTATGTGATACTTATTTGCTTTCATATAAACTTGTTGCTTTTACCTTGATCTGTACTGGTGCCATTCTTCTCACTTGTCACAAGCAGAGTAATACTGATTTCAGGTAGTGGTTTACTAGAGTTAGGAACTTGTGGAAACAAACATTTCATGTTATGCTTGTTCTGACCCTGTGAGACAAATGCCATGCATTATATGAAAATCTAGGGTAGCAGACAATAATGACAAACTTAGTTTGAGACAGTTTAATGTTGCTCTTGATTCTTCAGAGGCTAAATACAGGCTAACTTATTTTAAAAGGTCTGGGCGTGGGTTTGTTTTTTTAGTGTGTGCTTGTTTGCTTTTGTTTTTTTGTTTCTGTTTTTTACTTAAAAATCTGTTTCAAATTTCTGCTTTTTAGGTGCGTATCATGTTTGAGGTCCAGGATCTGAAATATGCAACTTTGGCTACTGTATCAAGGTGTGGCATGGTCTGGTTCAGTGAGGATGTTCTCAGTACAGACATGATATTCAATAACTTCCTGGCCAGACTAAGAAGCATTCCTCTGGATGAAGGTGAAGAAGAAGCTCAGCGAAGGCGAAAGGGCAAAGAAGATGAGGGAGAAGAAGCAGCATCCCCCATGTTGCAGGTATAACTTAGATTACATTCTGGGCTAGTGTATTAGAACACTTGTATCACGAGTAGTATGGTGTACTTCAAACTTACGGCAGCTTATTCATAAAAAAGCTGACATCCTGATTAATTTTTTTTAAAAGAACATTAAAATAAGAAGCATTTCAAACCTTAAACGAAATTACTTCCTGCTGCCTGGTAATCAAATGGGAAGCAAATGCATTAAGCAGTGTTTGTCTCCCCTGACAGATCCAGAGAGATGCTGCAACAATAATGCAGCCGTATTTCACCTCCAATGGCCTCGTAACTAAAGCACTAGAACACGCTTTCAAGTTGGAGCATATTATGGATCTCACCCGTCTGCGCTGTCTTGGTTCTCTGTTCTCTATGCTGCATCAAGCTTGCCGCAACGTAGCCCAGTACAATGCCAATCATCCAGACTTCCCAATGCAGATAGATCAACTAGAGCGTTATATCCAGGTAAATATAATACGCTGCTGGGTAATTCCTGTATTTGATATGTCAGAATAGCAGCTAGATTTCATTTATAGGTCATTAAGTTTTGTTCCACTACTGTACAAGCAAGCAATAGCTGCTTTTCTTGCTTCCTGCAGAGGTACCTGGTCTATGCAATTCTCTGGTCTCTCTCTGGAGACAGTCGTCTGAAAATGAGAGCAGAGCTGGGAGAATACATTAGGAGAATCACCACTGTGCCACTGCCAACTGCGCCCAACATACCTATAATTGACTATGAGGTAAAACCTTTCCTAAGCCAGAAGCGTTGCTGCTTTGTGATCTTAAAAGCCTGCTGTAGAATTTGGAGCCGAAACTTAAGTTTTATAGTTGCTGGCTTGTCAGTGAGCAATGCTCTAAGTTGCCTGTTCTAATAATCACATCAAATTTGATGCTACTAACTTCCTATGATTTTTAATAGTTTATATATATATATATATATATAAACTATATGTATATTAAACAGATTAAACTACGTTCCTGTTCTAAATTCTGATCATGTTTTTGTGTTCTTAGGTGTCCATTACGGGTGAGTGGGTGCCATGGCAAACCAAGGTTCCTCAGATTGAAGTTGAGACACACAAAGTTGCAGCTCCTGATGTTGTAGTACCAACCCTAGACACAGTTCGCCATGAAGCATTGCTGTATACTTGGCTGGCAGAGCACAAACCTCTAGTACTCTGTGGCCCGCCAGGTTCTGGAAAGACCATGACGCTCTTCAGTGCTCTCAGAGCCCTGCCTGATATGGAGGTACACGAGAGAGTGCAAGCGCATTTGTATGTGCACATGTGTGTGTGAATTAAAGAGTAGTGACAAGTCACTAATCTTAAAGATTCAAGCAGTCTTGATTTAGCACCGAAGTGATTTGCTAGGAATTCAGTGGTGCTTCTACCTCAGTCATGTGAAAATATAGCAAAAAATAAAAATGATGTTGAGTAGCATTTAAATGTATTTCACAGGATCCTTAGCCCAAAAGCTAATTCCTTCTATCCAGCTTCAATAATAGAGGAGCATTCCTCCATTTAGTGTTTTAAAACCTGTAGTAGCGTCTAAGAATATCTCTCATCCGTCAGTGTGTTCAGGTGGCATAACAGTAATATGAAGCTGTGATGTTCTAAGTACAAGGTTGGGCAGGAGTTGTTGCTGCATTGTAAATGGAAAACCTGTTGTGGGATGCATACAGTGTACTACAGTCAGTGACCTGAGATGTAGATGATACGTGTACTTCCACTGTGGAAAGCTGAGCTGTAGCATGCCTATTTCCAGGGCTCCTAATAAGCTCTTTCAAGCTCTAATGTATTTTAACTTATTTATTTTCTCTTCACTATTCTCTTCTTAAGGTGGTTGGACTCAACTTTTCTAGCGCTACTACACCGGAACTGCTCTTGAAAACTTTTGATCACTATTGTGAGTACAGGCGCACACCTAATGGAGTGGTGCTGGCTCCTGTGCAGTTAGGAAAGTGGCTGGTGCTGTTCTGTGATGAAATCAACTTGCCAGACATGGATAAGTATGGCACGCAGAGAGTCATATCCTTCATTAGACAGGTTTGTTTTCCTCTGTAATTAACTATATCATAACAGTTATCTTCACAGAAACTTAATGTTACGCTGATCTTTTTTTTTTTAATTATTTTTTTCCAGATGGTGGAGCATGGAGGATTCTATCGGACATCAGATCAGACATGGGTGAAACTGGAGAGAATTCAGTTTGTTGGTGCATGTAACCCACCTACTGATCCTGGAAGAAAACCTCTCTCACACAGGTAATGTACCTAGTAAACAACTTTATAGCTACAGAATAGGGGGGTCAGAACTGAAGCGTTGACTATGGAATCCATTCTTAAACACTTAATACCAGATGTGCTTAAGTTGTGTTCTTTGCTGTTGAACTAAATACTAGTCAGTTCTTATCCTGACTGGCAGTCAGTGGCCTCATTGTATTTCTTGAATAACCTGTCTAACATGCAGTGGGTACGTCAGAACGCTTTTTGGTCCAAGGCACTAAGGATCAACTAACAAACTGCAGTTAACGTTGAGAATTAGTAATAAAAATGTGATTTAATTTTGATTAAAAAAAATATAAAGAAATAGTATAGAGTGTTACTTGACCATCTGGACTATCAAATATGCTAATCTTTCAGATTTTTACGACATGTTCCTGTGGTTTATGTGGACTATCCTGGACCAGCTTCGCTTACTCAGATATATGGAACATTCAATCGTGCGATGCTAAGGCTGATCCCATCACTTCGCACATATGCAGAACCTCTCACTGCTGCTATGGTAGAATTCTACACAATGTCTCAGGTAATTTGTTGAATGAAACCCCAAATTCTAATCAGTCTTTCTTTTTGCTGAATCACTGAACGTTTATTGTTTGTCTTTCGTATGTATGACGCTAGCAAAGTAATATATGGCAACTCAAGGCCTGTAAAAATAGGGCAGAATTTTGAGATGAAGTAAGTAATATTTTTATATATAGCTAATATATATTTGCATTTTTAGGAGAGATTCACTCAAGACACACAGCCACACTACATCTATTCACCTCGTGAAATGACTCGATGGGTGAGAGGTATATTTGAAGCATTAAGACCACTAGAAACCTTACCAGTTGAAGGCCTTATCAGGATTTGGGCCCATGAAGCTTTACGTCTCTTCCAAGACAGGTAAGAAACATGAGATGGAGAGCTAAGGGGATGGAACATGAGGGACAGGACACACACACCAAAAAAAAAAAAGCACAGAAAGAATTTTCCCCCACTCCTCTCCAGCTTTCATTTGATGACCAAAGTGAAGTGCGCTTCATGTTATGTAGCTGGAATACAAATGTGACTATTTTTCTTTGCTTTAACTTAACACTCTTGTGAATAGTAACTGTGAAGTAGAAACATACTTTGTTGGTAGCATGCCACATTAGGTGAGTGTATCCTTCCACTACAGAGTATTTGTAGTCACGGATGTTTTTCTTTTTCCAGACTTGTAGAAGATGAGGAGAGACGCTGGACTGATGAGAACATTGACATGGTTGCTCTGAAACACTTCCCCAATATTGACAAGGAAAAAGCTATGAGCAGACCTATCTTATACAGCAACTGGCTGTCAAAGGTAATAAATAAATAATAAAATTAAATAGTTTGGGAGCAATTGGCTGATGCAGCTTTTATGACTACATTAGCATGATAATCAGTGTCTGTAATTTTATTATGCTGATCTCTGAGAAGTTCTTGCTATGGTTATCTGAAGTAACTTGCTACAAAGTTAATAGCTGTTATTCCAAGGATGCTATTATAAAATCTACCACAGCATATAAAAGCAGTTTGAAATAATGTTTCTCTCGAATAGGGTAACACTCCCAGAAAGTTGCTGGCAGTTACTGTGTATGGAATCTTTTGGATAAGGTGTGGCCTTCGAACAACTCTGATACTGTAATTGTATAAATTGGACTGTTTCTCACAATCTGAATTGATAAAGCTGGGCAATCTGTAGAAATCCGTCTGGATCAAGGCAAAGGTCCTTCTAGTCTGCTCCCCTTCTTAGGCATTTGCTGTTGGTCAGAGAAAGGCTGTTTGAATGGGGGAGTGAGGGGAAGTAAGTTTTGCCTGCTACTTCCCAGTCTCTTTGGTGACTGGCAGCTCAGGCTCAACTTAGCATAGATTCAGTGTTCCAACCCCATGCTGCTATCTGTGGCACTCTAAGCTGTGGACTTGCTCCTGTGCAAGTTAAATGTGTACAGCATTTTTAAGCTTTTGTTATGAGATTGCTATATTAGATACTCTAATACTTCTGCTTTCATCTAGTCAAAAATTGATTTCTAAGCAAAATACCCTTAATCTTAATGTCCATACTGTATTGACTGATTCTTCTAGGATTATATTCCAGTGGATCAAGAAGAATTACGAGACTATGTGAAAGCTAGGCTTAAAGTCTTCTATGAAGAAGAGCTCGATGTACCGCTTGTTCTGTTCAATGAAGTCTTGGATCATGTGTTAAGAATTGACCGGTAAGTTGAGACTGGTTGCTGTTCATGTACATCTTATTTAGAGACTTTTTCTAAAACAGAGTAGCCTGTGTAGAGACTAGGAAAGGAACTTGATCCCATTCTTTTCCATAGATGACCTATTTCTGGCCTTCAGAGAGCAGGATCCTAGCTGGAGAGATGTGTGTTGTCAGTTGTAGTGCTAGCTTGAAGTATAGGTACTTAAGGAAAAATTCAGTGAGCTGATAACACTTGACCAAACATACTCATTTATGTTCTTTTTTCAGAATCTTCCGTCAACCACAGGGCCACTTGTTGCTCATTGGAGTCAGTGGCGCAGGGAAAACAACCCTCTCAAGATTTGTTGCCTGGATGAATGGTTTGAGCGTCTACCAAATTAAGGTTGGCATGCTAGTTTTACCTAACAAAGACTGTCTGTCAAAACTCATGCTTCTTAAATATCTACCCCTAAAAAATCCCACTAAAAGAAAAGATTAATAACAAATGTTAAATCTTTCCAGGTTCACAGAAAATACACAGGTGAAGATTTTGATGAAGACCTAAGGACAGTACTGAGACGTTCTGGCTGTAAAAATGAAAAAATAGCTTTCATAATGGATGAGTCAAATGTATTGGATTCTGGATTCCTGGAGAGAATGAACACTCTCCTAGCCAACGGAGAGGTAAGAAGATTTTAAGTAACTACTTTAAGTGCCTTTTTACAACTATAAGATACTACAAAACTATCTTCTGAATTAGGTTCCTGGTCTGTTTGAAGGAGATGAATATGCCACCCTCATGACTCAGTGTAAAGAAGGAGCACAGAAAGAAGGTCTAATGTTAGATTCACATGAAGAACTCTACAAATGGTTCACCAGCCAGGTTATTCGCAATCTCCATGTCGTGTTCACTATGAATCCGTCATCTGAGGGCCTGAAGGATAGGGCAGCTACCTCTCCTGCGCTCTTCAACAGGTAATTGCTGTATATCCCACTGTACATTATAAATACTGTTAAAACGGTATTTTGGGGAAGCCTTCACAAATGCTTTGTATTTCAGGTGCGTCTTGAACTGGTTTGGAGACTGGTCAACTGAGGCACTGTACCAAGTTGGCAAAGAGTTCACAAGCAAAATGGATCTTGAGAAACCAAATTATATCGTGCCTGATTACATGCCTGTTGTGTATGATAAGCTACCACAACCACCATCACACAGGGAGGCTATTGTTAATAGCTGTGTGTTTGTTCATCAGACTCTTCATCAGGTGTGTTTGCTTAACGTTGCTGAGCTTGTGCTGATCTCTAGGCCACAGCATTGTGCACCAGTTCCCTAAAAAGTATGGTCTTTGACATTTGAATAGCTTTAAAACCAATGCATAATCAACAACTTCTTCCCTAAAGGCTAATGCTCGTCTGGCAAAACGAGGAGGCAGAACCATGGCAATCACACCACGCCACTATTTAGATTTCATCAACCATTATGCCAACTTGTTCAATGAGAAGCGAAGTGAATTAGAGGAACAGCAAATGCATTTGAATGTTGGCCTTAGAAAAATCAAGGAAACAGTTGACCAGGTATGTATCTTTAAAACTTTGCCTTTTATAAGGCTTGGGGTGATTAAATAGATCTCCATGCTTAGGCTGAATTTTCCGATCTTACCATCTGTCTTAGGTGGAAGAATTGCGGCGTGACCTAAGAATAAAGAGTCAGGAACTGGAAGTGAAGAATGCAGCAGCCAATGACAAGTTGAAAAAGATGGTGAAAGATCAGCAGGAAGCAGAGAAGAAAAAGGTAAAAATCTTTGTTAAATCTCTGTAAGTAGTAAATATTCTTGTTTCTAAAACATTAGAGCCTATAGAGCAAATTCTTGAGGAAGTTCAACTTGTAAAAGCAGTGTTTTCTGTGTGAAACTTCTACCTAGGTCATGAGTCAGGAGATTCAGGAACAGCTGCACAAGCAGCAGGAGGTCATTGCAGACAAGCAGATGAGTGTGAAAGAAGACCTTGACAAGGTGGAGCCTGCTGTCATTGAAGCTCAGAATGGTATGTGAGCGTACGAAAAGATCACACTATGGGACTGGAACCAGGACTGAACTCTATGGGAATGTGTTTTGGTGTGGTCTGAGTTGGTGCTGTCTGATAACAGTGTTGGCTCTTAACATGGAGCTGAACAGTGTTGCAGAAATTCCTAGTATTTGAGCTCTGATTTTGTATTGTTAGTAGGAGATCTGATACTTGATACTCATTATGACTTGTGGCTTCATTTCTGGCAGACCAGATCGAGTTATTCAGTCTATGTATTTGTAATGAAAGCTCGTAATCAGAAAGACTGATGATGCAAAGACAGTTTACACTCAAGCTCTCCGTTTGTAAAACTGGGTAGAAGAAACATTCTTTATAATAAGGCTTTAAACAAATAATTTTAAGGCAGCAAAATAAGTTGCCTGTGGCCAATTGGCAGGTTAACTTTTGTAAAAGTTCTTATTGTGATACAATAGTTTTGAGTGTTATCCACTACTATCTACTTCTGTATAAAACTCAGATTCCTTTCAGAAGCTTGAAGCAGTTTTACAGATCCAAGACACTTTAACAGACTTCACTAACCATTTGTTTTCCTCCCAATCAACTTTCATCACCTTTCTGGCATTGGTTAGCTGTGAAATCGATAAAGAAACAGCACCTGGTAGAGGTCCGTTCTATGGCTAATCCACCTGCAGCCGTAAAGCTGGCACTGGAGTCCATCTGCCTGCTGCTCGGTGAAAGTACAACCGACTGGAAACAAATACGTTCCATCATCATGAGAGAGAATTTCATTCCAACCATTGTTAACTTCTCTGCTGAGGAAATCAGGTAAAGAGCAAATGTGCGTTATGTGGATTAACTATTCACAAAGGCATGGAAGGTTGTAATTGGACTTTTTCTCTGCCTAATTGTTTTAGTAGCACTTGACTTCTTTTGAGACTGATTTACTCCTGCATGTAATGAACGTGTAAGTGATATGGGAAACAGATCACTGCGGCAAAGGTGTATCATGCACACTGGGACAAAACAACTGCTGTTGAATAACTTCAAGGCAGAATTCCAAATCAGTATGCTGCTGTCCAAAGCCACGTTATTAGTTGAAACTAGTCTTCCAGGAGTAACAGACCAGGTTGTTCAGGCTGACCTAGGTGTCCTAACATCTGAGCAGGAGGTCAGACTAGAGACCTACTGAATTCCCTTCCAGCCCTAAATTATTCTGTGATCCTGTGAGCAGTTAAGCAGTTTGTGATCGACCAGTTATAAGAATATGTTAAATGTCCTTATATCACTGACAAGCTATAATTTCTGATACAATGTCTTGAACTAATTAAAACATCAGCAAAACTGCTAGGAAATGTTCTTGTCAATTGTGAAACGTAAACCACATTCTGAACACCTACGTGCCGACATTCAGTGGACTCATGCTGTCTCGAAAAACTTTTCTCTTGCAGTGATGCCATCCGGGAGAAGATGAAGAAAAACTACCTGTCGAATCCAAGTTACAACTATGAAATTGTAAACAGAGCATCGTTGGCCTGTGGGCCTATGGTGAAATGGGCAATTGCACAGGTAAAGTCAGTACTGTGAGAAAGCAAATGGAAGGTGAAGAGTGAGCCTGAAGGCATGTGACAAGGGTCTAAAGGCTCTGAATTTGCCTCTATTCAACTAAACTTTGCAAGCTATTTTGCTTCAAAGACATTGGTAGAAGGTTCATATGGATGCTTATGGGTTGTGTAGTACTGTGCCAGAGAACTAATTGGCAGTTGTGGTATACTTTTTGTGCCAAGAAACGTTTGATTTACAGCAAACAGTAGGTGATCCTTTCTCTGTAGTGTAATGGTACAGGACAGTTACTTTGAGTTTTCAGCAAGACAAATGCTGGAAAAAATGCACTGCAGTCCTCTTAATGAAACTTCTGCTGTCTCCATCTAACTTCACAGTAGGGTATGCTCACAGGCAGTTCTGTTAAGGTCTTTTAGTCAGACTTTTCAGTACTTGAATGGTTTCCTAAAGGAAATAGGCTTTGGGGAAGGTGCACCCAGGTTGAGATACCTCAGTGTGGTTTTACTCACCTGTTCAACACAGCAGTATGCTTGGCTTGCTAAATCTGCATCTTCTATGAATGGTAGTGATCTGTAGAAATTCAGTTTAGATTCAGTCTTGCCAATAGCTCCTATCTTAATTGTTCTGTGGCTTGGCTATACTAGGAGAGGCAGGTGACCTCAGTACTGGCATGAACATCCACTTAAGTATTTCAGCAAAACAGTGTAGCACACTTACTAATGTGGTCTCAACCTTTTGTGTGTCTACAGAGCAATTGCAAAATTGCATTTGTTCTGGGACTTGGTTTAAACTAAAGTCTTAGAAATTGATATACAGTCCTTAGTTTCTGTTAAGCAGCCCGTAATTCTTCTACAGATTGCAGTTAAACTTAAGCGTGAAAAGATGGAATCGCTAGTGTTTTCCTGCACGCTGGGGTTCTTGTTAACACATTTCAATTTAGAAAGTATAAAGGACTTATTCACTGTTTGCAGCTTAACTATGCTGATATGCTGAAAAGAGTAGAACCTCTACGCAATGAACTGCAGAAGCTGGAAGATGATGCCAAAGATAACCAACAGAAAGCAAATGAAGTGGAGCAGATGATTCGTGATCTTGAGGCCAGCATTGCGCGTTACAAAGAAGAATACGCAGTACTGATTTCAGAGGCTCAAGCTATTAAGGCAGACTTGGCTGCTGTAGAAGCAAAAGTAAGACCTTTTATATAACACTAATTTTCTATTCTTTCACCTTTGACAGTTCGAAATTGAACCATTCTTCAGAATTCCTTCTGATGAGCAAACTGGGCTGCTTCTTTACAGTACATCTGAGATATCTCTTTCATCCCTAGATCTCATGAGCTTCTTAAACTATTGAAACTTGTCTAGAGTTAGAAATGTCAGCTCATGTTGCCAGTTAATTAACAAGACAGTTCACATCAGGCTTAAAATAAATGGGAAGCCTTTGGAAATAGTGCTTGTAGTGTAATGTTGTAATGGGACTTTACTTTTATTTTTTTGAAGAATTTCTGCATGTATTTGGTCTAATCCACTAGCATGTCACTACTGTGCCAGTACTTAACCTTTTAAACTCTTCAAGATAGCAGTTGAATACCAACATAATAAATTAAAACTGGAGTGTAGAAGCACAAATTTTATTTCAATTCTAAGCTTTTAATTTTAAAATGGACTTTGATTCAGTATAAGTACTGTCCCTGGAGACATTTAATACTATAAAAATACATCATCTAAAGAGGCTGCTTCGCTTATTTCTAGGTCAACCGTAGTACAGCTCTTCTGAAGAGTCTTTCTGCTGAACGTGAAAGATGGGAGAAGACAAGTGAAACTTTCAAGAACCAGATGTCCACTATTGCGGGAGACTGCTTACTTTCAGGAGCTTTTATTGCCTATGCTGGTTACTTTGATCAGCAGATGCGTCAGAACTTGTTCACTACGTGGTCTCACCATTTGCAACAAGCAAATATCCAGGTAAAGATGGTGTTGTGATAACTTAACCATAAATCAATTTGCTCTACCACCTAAAGAAGTTTTAAGATTGCTAAGTACAGAATGGAACTATTGGGGAAGAATAACCTTGCAGAGATGCATTTACTCAAAATGTGCTCACGAGCTTATAGGAGAATCTCTAGTCAGATACTAATGGTATGTTCTTCTTGCAGTTCCGCACAGACATTGCAAGGACAGAGTACCTTTCCAACGCGGATGAGCGACTTCGCTGGCAAGCAAGTTCTCTCCCTGCAGATGACCTCTGCACTGAGAACGCCATTATGCTCAAGCGGTTCAACAGGTATTTCATTCTGAGAGAGACAGAATTCTAAAACAACGTGCTCACAGCGGGCAGGCTCTTGCGCTTATCAAAGAATTCACACCAACTCTTTCAAAGCACTGTTTGACTGTTGTGAGAGCTTTTCGTGTTTATAAAAGCTACTCAACCATGTGTAAATACAAAAGTGCTCACTCATCTTTGCTTGCCTCTTTTGTTGCGCTTAGATGATGACATAGGTTGGCTTGAACTGAAGTCTGAAATAAGTCCTTGAATTTGTTCAACTTATTTCTTCAGTATGCAGACTTTTAGAGTTGTGACTGACAGTGCAATCTAAATTCATAAAAATGCTTAGTTGTTTGCAGTCAAAACCCAAATAACGAAAGTGTTTGATTGTTAACTTAGGTATCCATTGATCATCGATCCCTCTGGGCAAGCTACAGAGTTTATCATGAATGAATACAAAGACCGTAAGATAACTCGTACTAGTTTCTTGGATGACGCTTTCAGGAAGAACTTGGAAAGTGCACTGAGATTTGGTAACCCGCTTCTGGTCCAGGTTAGTCCCACGATCATGTAGAAACTACTTGTAATTCTTGAATTCTGCCCAGTGTACTAGAAAAATTTGCAGTTTTTCTGTTAGGAAGATGCAAATAACTTCATTTTCAAACCATTACTTAATTAATACTGAGTAGCATGTGAAGAGTTAGTTCTGAGAAAAATATAACTAGTGAGATAAGCAGTCAGAAGACACTACCCTTTTCTACTATTTTAAGATCAAATGCTTTTATTTTCAAATGATCTTTCTGTACTTCCACTCATTTTAGACTTGCAGCCTGCCTATTCCTTCGTCCCCATGTGCTCTCTCTACTCATAGTTAATAGTGGCTAATATGCCTAGCTATCCAGAAGTAATTCTACTCTGAGTAGCAGGAAGAACTTTCAGTAATACAAAGAACTAGGCAACTAGGAATAGTTGGCTTCCACTTCGGAGATTTTTTGTTTCTTAGCATAGAAGTGGGAAAATAAAGGGTTAGCTCACAGATGAGATCAGCAACTGTTGCTTGTGCCGCTTAGAACAGGGCCTATTATGCATTAATACTAACACAACAGGACCGTTAACAGTGCTCCCCTACTGAGGCCTTTTATGGTAATGGCCTAAACTCTGGGCTTGTGTAGCTCAGCTACAAATCTAAAGCTTCTGAATGTGATCTGTATTCCAAACTGAATGCACATTAGTTGATACCAGAGCATTAGCCTCAAATGGATCAGGACTTTTAGCTAGAGACACTTGCAGGTAACAAATTCTCTCTATCGCGTCTCTGTTTTTAGGATGTGGAGAGCTATGATCCAGTTCTGAATCCTGTTCTGAATCGTGAAGTCCGGAGAACTGGAGGCAGAGTTCTGATTACTCTGGGAGACCAAGATATTGATTTGTCACCATCCTTCGTTATCTTCCTCTCTACCAGAGATCCAACAGTAAGCAAAACTCAAAGCTCTCCTCTTTGTAGAAATGGTATGTCAGTGAGCTGAGAGTTTTTTGTGTTTCCTGTGATAGGTTGAATTCCCACCAGACCTCTGCTCTCGTGTTACGTTTGTGAACTTTACAGTAACTCGCAGCAGCTTACAGAGCCAGTGTCTGAATGAAGTCTTGAAAGCTGAAAGACCAGATGTTGATGAAAAACGCTCTGATCTCCTCAAGCTTCAGGGTATGCTTACCAAAACTGAAGTAACTTCTTCCTGTTCTAAGAGGATACAGTGGTTTAACTCTAGCTGTAGAAATACACAGTGAAATACTTTTATAGCTGATACCCTTGCATTGTTAGCATTGCCAATGGCAAAATATACACAATTCATATAATCCTGGAAAAATAGCACACCTATACATTATGTAACCAGATTTTTTCATCTAATTAAGGTGAATTTCAGCTGCGCTTGCGTCAGTTAGAAAAATCCCTACTCCAGGCACTTAATGAAGTGAAGGGACGTATCCTGGATGATGATACCATCATTACTACTCTTGAGAACCTGAAGAAGGAAGCAGCAGAGGTTACTAGAAAAGTAGAGGAGACGGATATCGTCATGCAAGAAGTGGAGACTGTTTCTCAGCAGTACTTGCCTCTTTCTACAGCATGCAGCAGTATCTACTTTACTATGGAGTCACTGAAACAGGTAGGATGAGTTCTCCTTCCTGCCAGAAGCCTCATTTATTTACTGTTCAAAGCTAAGTAGGTACTTCCTAATTCCAGTCCCAGCTGCCATGTTGCAATTTCATAGGCATACACCATTGACTGTCAAAACCTGTAGAATTCTAGAGAGGAGAACAAACTCTTTTTGTTTTTCAGATACATTTCCTGTACCAGTACTCTCTCCAGTTTTTCTTGGACATCTATCACAATGTCTTGTATGAGAACCCAAATCTGAAAGGAATCACAGACCATACTCAGCGTCTCTCAATCATCACAAAGGATCTCTTTCAGGTTCAGTATTTTATTCAGCAGATGTACTTAAATAATTTTTGAGGGCCCAGAATTCAAGGCTCCTTATGATACTAATTTTACTATTTTCTTGGTAGGTGGCTTTCAACAGAGTGGCACGTGGCATGCTGCATCAAGATCATATAACATTTGCTATGTTGCTGGCCCGCATTAAACTGAAAGGAACTATTGGGTAAACGTTTGTTTTCTTACCTCACTTCAGTTGAAAAAGTGTATTGAAAAGGCAACACAGAGCTAAAGCCTTCTTTTCCCTTACTAGGGAGCCTACATATGATGCAGAATTCCAGCACTTCTTGAGAGGAAAGGAGATTGTACTAAACACTGCATCTCTCCCAAAAATCAATGGTTTGACTGTAGAGCAAACAGAAGCAATGATGAGGTTGAGCTGCCTTCCTGCATTTAAGGACCTTGTTTCAAAAGTTCAAGCTGATGAGGTAAGTGTTGGCTAGATTTTCTTCTGCATCAAGCTACCTGGTTAGGCTTTAGAGATTCCGCTTTAAGAATTTCATGCAACAAGTAAGGTCTCCCGGAATGAGAAAGGAAGCCTTACAGATTAACTAATTGTAGTCACTGGGAAAATGTAAATGTTCTTACTTCATTTGTAATCAAGCTATGAAATTTGCTTTGTAAATACCAGCACTGATCATCACTCAGCCTTGGAAGCAGCTTATTCATCTCACTGTTAATCCAATTTTGCAGTCAGCTTTTTTGCAGACAGAAAGTGTGATGTCTTATCACATCACAGTGATACAGTAGAAAATTATGCATTAGAGGGGAGCAGCTCTAGCCATACATACATTGATATGGTGGGCTCTTGAAGAATTTAATGAAGAGTTAGAAACTTGATAAATGTGATTGTCCAAGTGCAATTTTGCTCAGGGAAACATTCAAACCATTTATTATCAACAAGCCTTGGAAAAGACCAAACTGTATGGAGTGTCAGACAAGATGTGGTGCTACATTTAATGTTTGACTTTAATTAATACGACAACTGGTCTATTACAGCAGTGCTTCTGTTTAGCACTGTTAGCCATCACTAGCTTTGCAAGACTTATTTGTAAATGGAAGCTCAAATGCAGCATCTAGTATTCAGTTGAATTTTTTATACTAAAGATGGATGGTAGGACATGAGTATTAAATGGGAAAAGTCTTAAGAAGTTGTTGTACATTTCATTGATTAAACATAGCTACTTAGTGTTTTTAAAAAAAAAATCTAGAAGGGGTTTTGCAAATGGAAGGCTGTTAGAGCTTGGGCTATTTTAAATACAACCTTACGCTAGCAATCTTTTGTTTCTTACTGAAGGCTGGTATATAGCTGAACATTTCTTCAGTGCATTAAATTCTAGATTTTAAGGCTGAAATTTAAGATCTCTGTTGCATCATGAACAGGACCTGGACCATACAGCACAGTTTTGGTGCCATGAAACTCCATTTCAAGTATTTTGCATTTTCTTTCAATACAGCAATTCTGTATCTGGCTGGATAGCAGTTCACCAGAGCAAACTGTACCATACCTTTGGACTGAAGAAAAACCTGCAAGTAAGTTAAGTTGCACTATTGTCCACACCAATCCTACTTTACTGACTTCAGTCTAGGGAGAACTGACTAGATTTTAAAGCAATTTTAAAATAGAACGGGAATTTGGACCTAAATGACTGGGAAAATCATGAACGTGGGATTGCAGAAGAACTTCAGTCTGTTTTTATTTTTAAAAACAACAGCAACAGGTTACGGAATGAGTGAGATGATGAGAAGAGATTTGTTGTCTCTGGAAGTTTAAAAGCATATCATGGCACTTCTAGACTGTAGGTTTTGTAAACAAGTAGCATTTTAGTACAGTCACGAAGCATCCTATTAAGACAGGCTTTTAGAAGGCTCACAAAATGAGACATTGAGCAGGTAATTAAAATGTCATGGAAAGCAAACCCACTGAAACTGGTGCATTTCTTTGGACTGTCCAGGTGAACACAGTATAAAGCACTCCATTATTAATATGTTGCAAAAGATCTTTCATTTAGTCTTAAGAACGAGACAGGAAAAATCGAATGGAGAATTGAAAAGAGGTAAGAGGTAGGTGTTGGGGGTTGGTTTCTTACCTGTCCAATTCTGTTTCCCCTTTTCAGCTCCTATTGGACAGGCCATACATCGCTTGCTTCTGATCCAGGCCTTCCGTCCAGATCGTCTACTGGCAATGGCGCATACCTTCGTTTCAACGAATCTTGGAGAGTCATTCATGTCCATTATGGAGCAGCCTTTAGATCTGACGCACATTGTAGATACAGAGGTAACCTGCCCGTTTCTGGAAGGCTAAATTTCCTGATGTAATGCTCAGTGCCACTTTGCATGAGGTCCATCGTGAGTAAACCTGTTCACAGGACGTTTTTCTTCTACTTACACTTCTGCCCGTGATATGAAGAACGGATTGTTTTCCTGTTTGTTAATAGGAAAAAATAAGAGTGATGGAATGTCTTTAGCTGATCAGAGGGAAGAAAGACTGAGCTTACTGCACTTATTGTGTATTCATGTACTGACTGCTTTGTATCTTTTGAAACTTACTGTACAATAGGTGAAACCTAATACCCCTGTGCTGATGTGCTCAGTGCCGGGTTATGATGCCAGTGGTCATGTTGAAGACCTTGCAGCTGAGCAGAACACACAGATTACTTCTATTGCTATTGGTAAGAACGTGCCACTTCTCATTATCTAAGCATAAATTAATTTGTTAGCAGTAAGAGCTTAAGCAACCTTCTGTCTTTTAGGCTCTGCTGAAGGGTTTAACCAAGCAGACAAAGCAATAAACACAGCAGTGAAATCTGGAAGGTAAGTTCTATCTACTTTTTAGCTGGAATACTGTCTAGTAGAAAGGTGAACTGGGTTGGGAATAATCAATTGGCTAAATAGATAAAATTGTGAAGAAAAAATAGTCCCAATTTTCTGAACTGAAATTTATAATAACTTAGGCACACCTGTTTACAACTGGTGCTTAACTTACATATTTTCAAGGAGAGAGGTAGGTTGTATCTGCAGAACAGGAAAGTTAGCTATTTACAGCAGTGACTGATTCTATGTAGAAGAAAGGTTTAAAAGGAGGAGGAAAACCTGTAGCATTAATACCAGATTCTGTTACTTTTTGTGGTGATAATAACAAGGGTCCATAAGTAGTACGCTAAAAAGCACTTGTTTTGTTTCAAAATTTCATAGATGGGTAATGCTGAAGAATGTTCACCTGGCTCCTGGCTGGCTCATGCAACTGGAAAAGAAACTACATTCCCTGCAACCCCATGCTTGCTTCAGACTCTTCCTTACCATGGAGATCAATCCCAAGGTAATGCTGATCTGAAATTTGATGCTGTGGTACAGCAATTGGCCTGCAGAGCCAGGAATGCTGCCCAGGGAAGGATTTCTCGTGACTGCCTTCCTGCATTAATGGAAGGAGAACACATGTTGCCAGAGTAGTTACTAGCCTTGGGTTTTAGTAACCGAAGTGTACCTGCACACTTCATAGCATTCCTTTCACCGATTCCCCCACACTCCCAATGAAAGACAGGATTTCACTGTGTGCTTACAACGAGGTTCTGGGGTTTTGAAGCTAATGCCAAGTGTGCTGTTAGAAGGATTTAATTTAGTGAAGGCTAAAGAAGTTGGGTTTACCTTTTCTCTTCTAGGTGCCAGTGAATTTGTTACGTGCTGGCCGAATCTTTGTGTTTGAACCTCCTCCTGGTGTAAAGGCAAACATGCTGCGGACTTTCAGTAGCATTCCAGTTTCTAGAATGTGCAAGGTAAGGCTGTGACTTGTATGGGTAAAATGTAAATGTCAGATTGTGTTACTAAAATTGTACTTCAGAAAGATGATAAAATGTCAGCTTTCAAGGTATACATAAAATGTCTTGTTCACCCAGTAGTAAAGTAGTAGTTGCTCCTTCTGTTAATAGAATATACTCAATTCTGGTAGCAATCTAGCATTAAATGTGACACATTCTAGCCATTTTGCAGGCTTTGATTTTTATCAGTTCACTTGGGTAATAAGTGTATTTTTTTCCTCTACTTCCTAGTCTCCAAATGAACGTGCTCGTTTGTATTTCCTCCTTGCCTGGTTCCATGCAATTATTCAAGAGCGTTTGCGCTATGCTCCACTGGGTTGGTCCAAGAAGTATGAATTTGGAGAGTCTGATCTGAGATCTGCCTGTGACACAGTAGATACATGGTTGGATGATACAGCAAAGGCAAGTAGTCTTGTGTACATCAGGTACAGATAGTATTTAGATTACGTGAGATCTTCAGTTGAGGAAGTCTGTTCTGGAAACCTTCAGTAACTTAGATGAGTAGGCTGAAATAAGCTGGTGGCAATTTAACTTAGTTCTTAAGTTTGATTCCTCTGTCAGAGGAGAGGTGGAAATGATGCTTTCCTACTAATTACATTGCATTTTACTCACAGGGCCGCCAAAACATTTCACCTGATAAAATCCCCTGGTCTGCATTAAAGACACTGATGGCACAGTCTATCTATGGAGGCCGCATTGATAATGAATTTGATCAACGTTTATTGAACACTTTCTTGGAACGTCTGTTTACTACTCTAAGTTTTGATAGTGAATTCAAACTTGCTTGCAAAGTTGATGGACACAAAGATATTCAGATGCCAGATGGAATCAGGTATCTTTCTCCTTCAGCTGATCACTGCGTACAACTTTTCTTTTTTTTAAAACAAAAACATGTAAAGCATAACCTGTATCTTTGTGTGCTGGAATTTGTCTGTGTAAACATTTCTCCTGGGCACAGAACTGCCTTGGCATTATAACTGAGGGAGGGAAGCTTTCTAATGAATACCAAAATCATGACTTGCAGGCGTGAAGAATTTGTCCAGTGGGTTGAGATGCTGCCAGATACACAGACACCATCATGGCTGGGCCTGCCAAATAACGCAGAGAAAGTTCTTCTCACCACACAAGGTAAAAAACAGAACTTCAACAATGTCTTATGGGCATTGGAAAGCTGATAGTTTAACTAAAAAGCAGATGAGAAATATAAGTCCTGCTGAAGAATTCGGATTTCCCCTCCACCCTCAACATAGTCAGTTTAACCTTTGCAGTTTAAACACACTATCATTTCAGAAACTTACTAGTTCACTTGTGAATTCAAAAGCCAGTTATATTCAGCCTTCCAGATGTCAAGGTCCCATCTTCATTCTGGAAGGCCTTACTGTCACCTCTGGAAACACGTGCAGCTAGACAGTTCTGAATCTTAGGTCTAGACTGGGGGAAAAAAAGTCCTACTTCTATGTAGTAGGGTGTTTTCATTTTGATGCCAGTGCGTCTCTGACTAACAGCATATTTTCTGTTTTAGGCATAGATATGATCAGTAAAATGCTGAAAATGCAGATGCTGGAGGATGAAGATGATCTAGCTTATGCAGAAACTGAGAAGAAGACGAGAACAGATTCTACATCAGATGGTCGCCCAGCCTGGATGAGAACACTGCATACCACAGCCTCTAACTGGCTTCACCTTATCCCACAGACTCTAAATCATCTGAAGCGGACTGTGGAAAACATTAAGGTAAGAATTAAGTTTTATCTAACATGGACATAGGAGTCACACAAGTTCTAATATGTGAAATCAGTGCCTTTTGATTTCAAGTACCAATTAAGCTGTTACACAGGATAGTGGAACCTGTATCGATGCTGATTCTGACTGCCCTAGCCCCTTGCATGCCCCACTGGGTTTCATGAAATGCTCTTAGAAGGTGGTCCTGTGTTTTTCTGGGAAATTCTTTAAAGAAATATAATTGTAAACTGCATATCACAGGTACTGCTTCTGAAGCTTCTCTGTGATCAGGTAACAAGAAACAAGTGCTTCCTTTTGTACTTGTAGCACACTGACTGCTACTTATGGTACTGCCTTTACAGCCAGCACACATTACTTTGTATTAAAGTTCAGTGAGAGTGAGGGGACCTATGGCAGCAGCTCCTGCTAAGTGAGAACAAATTGCAGGGGGAAACTCCTGAGATCTGGACAGGATTAACCTAAGCACTAACTCAGGAATAAGCTCATTGGAATTGAATATGGCTGTGATTGCCAAACTGCTTCTAAAGACTTAATCTAGGATAGTAGTTGAGAACCTTTTGTAGCTGATGACAAGAAATCCACCCTTGTTTGGAAGGTGTCAGGTGCAGGCAGTCTGCATTAATTGTTCAACTAAAAGTCTAGTTTTAGTTGTAGTGTTAGTAAAACTACCCCTTTTCCAGCAAGAATGTTGAATTTTGATTAAAGTAGCTTACTTTGTATGTTTTGTCAATCAGGATCCTTTGTTCCGGTTCTTCGAGAGAGAGGTGAAAATGGGAGCTAAGCTGCTTCAGGATGTGCGTCAGGACCTTGCAGATGTGGTTCAAGTGTGTGAAGGAAAAAAGAAACAAACCAACTACCTGCGTACACTTATAAATGAACTGGTGAAAGGTATGGTAATTCAACTTGGTATCTCCCAGGGCTTTGCTTGCCTCTTGCACTCTATAAGTTAGAAGCTGTTACGCTCAGCAGCTTAATTGCAGGAAAATTGGGAGTGGCTTTACCCTTCGGCACAGGCAACCCTTTTGAGTTGAGCATAAAAATCCAATTGGCTTAGTTTGGAATTTCAAATTGAGGTAGGTAATATTAAACTTCTTCAGGCAGTTTAAGTTAGCAGCTTAATTTCTAAGCTGAAATCTTTCTAGATTCTTTCAGTCTGTAAATTGTGATGGAACAAAGTTGCTGATACCACAAAGTGAGTAACATTTCTCCTAAAAAAATCACTTGGCAAATATATGAGTTTTCTAAATTTCTCTTTCAGGGTTGTAGGTAAATTTCTATTTCTAGTAATACTTGAAGATCTGTTGTTGAAGTACCCTTCAGATATCTCCTTTGAACAAAAATGTTTCTTAAAACACTGTAACTTGGCCTCTTCAGTTCTTTCTAAAGCATTCAAACCTTCAAGAAAACTTAAAGATATGTTAATACACTATATACCTGTGTGTTAGTGAAGTTGCTGTTGAAGGGTTTCTGTAACTGGATGGTATTTTAAGTACTTGACCCGGAGGCCACCTGCCTTGAAACCTTGGTAAATGCTTTCACTTCTTTAGGAGCCTTGCAATAGATGCTTGTGTCCCAGTCTAACTTTTAAATGGCTATTAGGAGAAAAAGAGAA
The DNA here is from genome assembly GCF_964034855.1 of Anser brachyrhynchus. NCBI lineage: Eukaryota > Metazoa > Chordata > Aves > Anseriformes > Anatidae > Anser > Anser brachyrhynchus. The sequence continues at coordinate 54,813,681 of NC_137699.1, forward strand.
ATGGTTAAAGTCTCAAAATAGTGCACAATTGCAACCTGTATGCAAGCAAAACTTAATTTAAATCCCATTTTCCATAGGGATTTTGCCTCGCAGCTGGTCTCATTACACAGTGCCAGCTGGTATGACTGTTATCCAGTGGGTGTCTGACTTCAGTGAACGCATCAAACAACTGCAGAATATTTCCCAGGCGGCTGCCTCTGGTGGAGCAAAAGAACTAAAGGTATCTTGAGCCAATATCATCTAGAGGTTATATCTGAATTTAGGTGCATAACGACTTGATGGAGTCTTCATATCAAGACTTCTTACAGTTTTGTTAGGCAAAATAGCTTTGCTTCTCCTAAATGTGCTTGTGAATACTGTTGAGTATCTCCTGGTACTCTAGTGAGGCCTAGCAGGGTTAACAGTTAATATGGATTAGAGGGGAACAGTGTTTTTACAACAGAAAATGTAGCCTTAGAGGAAAAAGCAGTTCAGCAATTACATAGTAACTGTATAGTATTCCAGCAGCAGGAACATTTTAATGCAAATTTGGATTGATGAAGTAACATTTATGATAATCACTAATTAATACCGCAGCCATATGCACTGATAATCTTTTTCCCCTTCCCCTCTTAATTAGAACATCCATGTGTGCCTTGGAGGCCTGTTTGTACCAGAGGCATATATCACTGCTACACGACAGTATGTTGCCCAAGCAAACAGTTGGTCCCTTGAAGAGCTCTGTCTTGAGGTCAATGTTACAACTACACAGAACGCGGTCTTGGATGCATGCAGTTTTGGAGTTACAGGTAAACTTACTGTGGGAAGAAGGAGGTCCTTGTTCTACAGCACTTTCAGAAGCCCCTGGTCTTAAACGGGCTGAATTAAATGAACAAGTCACATCATTGCAAGAGTTACACACTTTTTGAAGCTGTTTAAAGATCTTGTTAATAGGGAAGTGTTTGTAATGGTAATAAATCCCAAGATTCAGATCAGTATATGTTTAAGCAGTATTGGAGAGTATCTTTTACTTTACAACCTCTCTTTGGGGGATATGAAATACTAGCACTTTTAGAGGACTTAACAGAGAACCAGAATGGCTATAGTTTAAAACATCTTACAAAACTTCGGTGGATTAACATCACAGTCCTTAAATGATACACAGGGAGACTTGCTTTGTCTGGATATATGAAAGCTGTTGGAACTCTAAAGTGTATTTCAATTTACAGGCCTGAAGCTTCAGGGAGCCACATGCAGTAACAACAAGCTGTCACTTTCAAATGCTATTTCAACCGTACTGCCCATTACACAGCTTCGCTGGATCAAGCAGACAAATGCTGATAAAAAAGCGAATGTTGTAAGTATTGATAAAAATATTTTTAAATATATATATTAAAAAACAACTCTTACAATTGTGTCTTCTTGGGGCTGTCCAGACAATCTTTTTTTTCTGAAATGCTACCTTTTTTCTGGTACCACAAGTAAAATCGTTCTTTCCTAATATTCTCAGTATCAGAGGGTAGCATTAACTAGGTCTTTCAGTTGTAGTTAGGTTAAGAGGAGACAGAAGCATCCAAAAACATTAGTGCTTTGTTCAAGACAAAATTTCATATGAATAAATTAAAGAAAGCTATGCTTTAAAGTGAATTTATTATTCCTGTTGCATATTGAGTTACCCGAGACTAAATTCCTCTCTCATAAATACCACCTAGTGGTATAGAAGCTTCTAGCACTCTTCGGCTGCCTTGTGTAACTCCTCTGTACTCACGTTTTTTCCCAGGTGACATTACCGGTTTATCTGAACTTCACTCGTGCAGATCTGATTTTCACAGTGGACTTTGAAATAGCAACCAAGGAAGACCCTCGCAGCTTCTATGAACGTGGTGTTGCAGTTCTCTGCACTGAGTGAAAAACTGTTTTGTTTGGTAATACTGTAGCCCTTGTCAGTCTTCTGTGTATTCTTCACCTATACTTTGTAGCTGATATGGTTAGGCTAGGTTGGCAGATGGATTCGTGGGAAGTTGACTAGAAAGAAGGGGGGAGTGTAGTGGAAAGCTGGTAGGCCAGATTTATTTGAAGGAAAAGCATATGAGATTTTTTAGACCGTTATTGACATGTGGTATTAGTTGGATCATATTATATGAAATAAAATCTATAGCAAGACTTCTGACTATTTCTGGAATCATTCTGGTGACTGGTCTGGAAAAAATACTTATGATCTTTTCAGAGAATAACAACTAATAAATAAATTGGTATTCAAGCATAGTGTTGACTTTCTCACAGCTCACTGAGCTAACTTTCAGCACCAAGAACCGTGTGTCGAGAGCACAGAAACGAGAACCTTGAAACAGAAAGTCCTTAATGCAGCAAGACAAGGGGCCTGACATTATGTGCCATGAGGTCTGATACTCAATAAGTTATTCAAACTGGCTATTGTTTGAAGTAGGCTGCTTTTACGCAGCTGCTGAGATGCATTCAGAAGCTAGACTATCCTTAACAAGACTTCCTTGTCCTACTGACTACAGGGATTTCTCTCTCTTAAGCTGCTTTTATGGTAACATAAGGCTCCAGTTTCCTGTCTCTTTAACCCAGGAAGATAGCATTAGATTTGAATGTCTAAGTACTGTCACCATGTGGCTTACTTACCTTTCAGTATCTTCTCCTGATTGTTTCTGTGTTATTTTTTTCCTACTGGATTATTTCAGTTAACACCTGGTTTAAGTAAAACTTTCAGTAGATGGATTGGATGCTTACACAGGCAAAGGGCTCTGAATTTTAAGATATACTTGCTCTAACCACTTTGTTTTGAAGCCTATTAAAAACTAACTTATCTCCAAACTGAAGGGAAAAAGTTACTTTAATAACATAATTATGCAGCTGTTAAGAGAATGGTACAAGCTACCTTTATTAGGCATTTTTAAAAAGTCTGAAATTAATCTCTGCCAGTCATGCAATATGAACAGTTTCTGAATGCTTTCAGAGGTAATTGGTACTGGCATATTTCAAGCAATCATACTTCTGCAGGTATAGTCCATTTATGTGGGAAGGAAACTACTAAAAAGTTTATCATCAAGGAGGGAGATCAGAGAGGTTTTACTGACCAACCGACCTCCCATCAGCATGCACCACACTTCCACAACTCATGATTGTTCTCACTAAGGAAGAGGAGTACTTACAGATACTGTGTTCAACTTTGCATTGTAAATTCTAAACTGGCAGATGTACTGAGCATATATAACAAAAATACTGTTCAGAACAGGTAGGAACAGATACATTAATAATACAAGTCAACAACTCTGATTAAAGAAAAAATAAATGAAAGCTAGATTGCTACATTCATTTCAGCTTAACATAATTGTTTGTAGTCAAACCTGTAGAGTCGTTCACCATACAGCTGCTTCCCTCCTGTCATACAGCAGGTCAGACAAATGAAGAGCAAACACTGTGGAGTAAAAAAGGGGAGGGGTAAGCATTAGGTATGGAAAATCAACAGCAATTTAGTCATTCATCCTTCCCTCCTCAACATACCATTGCAAAAAAAATGTCTACCAGGTTCATGTTATAGAACAAAGAGGTCTTTCTATATATATATAGAGAGAGAGATAGATATTCATACCTCAGGTTAGATAGCACGAAATTTCTTTCTTCGTAGTTTTTCACCAGCACCCTCTGCAGTGGAAATTCCTTGTTTTCTTTTAATTAGTGGCTGTTTGGACATTGTTTCATCAGAGTCATCTGTTAGCATGGTTTGTGGAACACTGTCACCTGGACTTGCAAGCGGATCTGCAGAGGCTGAAGAATTAATACCCATCAGTAAGGAGCAGTCAGGTGTCAGCCACATGGAGGGAAGTGCTTCTGTGGCTCTAGTCAGTTCAGAGGATTGTGACAGGCTTCTTGAGAAATCCTTCTGTTGGCTAGCAAGTTCCGGGGGTGCTTTACAGTCAGTTGCTATCTGGGTGTGGATTTCACCAATTTTTGTTTCTGGGCAGAACCAGTGCAGAGTTTCAGGGAAGGCCTCTCTGTCTTCTGAAGCATCAGCATTCTCCAAAGCCATTGCTTTTGGGGCACTGTTCACCCACGGTGCAACTTTTGTACTATTTAAAGAATTCAAGCTGCAGTCAGAGTGTATGGATGCATCTTCTGAATCACCATCATAAGGATCTAAAAACTGAAACAGATCTTTATAAATATGGTGAATGCTTATTTGTCTGAAAAAAATACAGAATAGCATACAATGGGCTTAAAAAGCTCTTCAGCGTAACAAGTCATAAACTTACTATGGAAGTTTTGTTTATCCACACAATCCCAGCCCGTATTTTATTTTTTGAGTTATACACTGAAAACAGGGCTGCTATAGGCTGAACCTACTTGTGATCCCTTCGAGTCCCTTGCCTTCTTGAGTCCTTCAGCAAGGAGGCTAGGCACGACCTATTTAAGAGAAGGTTACATAGGTCTAATAAAGCATCTTCCCATGAATTATTGATCACTTGAAGTAAAACTAAAGCAGGTAAAAACCTGGAGAAGAGGAAGCCAGGTTGTCCCCCTCCCCCCCAAAGTTAATAAAAATATGTATCAGACAGTCTGACTTCTAAAGGCCTGGTTTAAAAAAAAAAAAGGCACTAAAATAGAAGGACTAAGGAGAGCTATGGTAAATTCTACAGCACTTAAGATGTCACTATGAAGAGAACAATGAGTAATTGTATACCCTACTATCAGACATAAACAAAATCAGAATTTAATAGTAGCGAACATGTAATTTAGAGGTTGGAGAGCTTTCCCTTCAAATTAGGTCAACTTTTTTTCTTTTACGTTCGGTACAATCTGAAATTCACCTTCATTATGAATTTTTACAACAAAAGTTCCCAACAGGACTCACGTAGCACAGACCCTGTCTCAGCACAGGAACAGCAGTCAAGGCTCTGGCAGGCTCTGTGCTTCCACGATACTTATCAGAGCTCTTGGGGGTGCTCATTTTTCGCATTATACCTACAGGTGCTGACAAGAGCCAGTAACACGCAGTATTTCTGTAAGCTTGGTTTAAGTGCCCAGATGCAGAAACTTACCTACAAAGTTCCCAAGATCAACAAAACTCAGGGTTCACAACAGTAATTACAGCTATGTTCTGCTGTGTTTTGTATTTCCACATCATAGACTTAGGATGCATACACAGATTAAATTCACCAGAATTTAGCAACACATGCTGGTGAAAGGGGTGAACAAAAAAAAAAAACAAGCCAGATCTCTACTCCAGAATAAGTTGTGTTTGTTTTTTTTTTTCCTCCTATTGATATTAAACACACTGGTTTGACAGACAAAACTGTTCAGGAAGTTAGCGATATTCATAACTGCCCCACCAACAGAGCTGCTCTCAATCTCATCTGAAGCAAGCATTCAGCAGGCAGTCTCTGCCCAGCCCTGCAGAAACCCAGCTGCACCAGAGCTGCCAAAAGTCAACCACCAGAGACAACCTAGGGCAGCTTTAAGCATGTTTTAGCAGGGAAAGTATGTCAAACCTAGTACTTTCCTGCCTCACTCCTGCACCTCCCCCACCTAATTTTGCTAAACTTAATAACAGTTGTGAGGAAGAGCCTGATGAACCAAACGATGTTGTAGGATTTTCTGTTTTGTTCCCCTGCCCCCTTTTCATTTTACAGTCTCAAGAAAGAACCCCAACAACCACGCCTTGGACTCTCCCTACTGAGATCAAAGGTAGGGAAGAGCAGCGTTGGATGCCAGGCATTAGAGATGCTCATCACCACCAAAACACCCCAGAGACTCGAGCCTCACCTCAGCACTGGATTCAGACTCTGACTCTGTACTTGACTCTACGATGCACTTCTGCTGCGGAGGAAGAAAGGGAAGAAATACTGCTCAAAGCAGAACTGCAGGCAGCTTTGGGTTGAAACCGAAGCTCTAGTACAAACCATAGATTCTGTGTTTTTCCAAAGCTTTCAGCTTTTCAGCTTGTCTTTTCAAACATCCCACATTTGTGTTGCTGATTGGCTTGTACAAGTGAGAAATGAGCAAAAATAGAAGCCCTTTATTCTTCCCCCTAAAGCTTCCTCCCTCCTTTTTTGTTTCTTTGCAGGTGATACCATTTGAATTGATTATTCACACATGCTCCCCATGAAATATTTTCCAGCACAGCTATCTGCACCATCAGGCTACTGACAAAGCAGCTAACTAAATCTAAATTACACTTTAACAGGGGCATAAAGAAACAGCAATTAGAAAAAAATGTTACCATGTATTTATGTGCTAGTCTTTCTATGTAGTCCGAGCTTTTAACAGAATCCTTCATTTCCTGAGCATCTGACAAAACAGGAAGAGGGTAAGAAAATACATCAGAGAAAGTTCAATGTTTCCTAGACATGGTAACTCCCTCTATGCTAGAAAGGTTTGTCAATCCTTCATAGAGCCTGTGTTAAGTTACTAATCAAAGGCAGCTGCTGTTGAACAAGAAGCAACCCCTATCTTCTACCAAAACAACAGCTTGATTCACTGGTTATTCGTGCAGCATGAGAAAGATGTACATTTTTTGAAGCAGCAGCTTACATTTGGTAAAGGTTTTTTGTTTGATTGTTTTAAGAAATGGCACTACAAGATCCTCAAAGAGGTGTCTGTACTCAAGACACCAGACTAGGCTAGAGAAAGCGAACACAAAGCCACTTTCAGCCACCCGTCATCCCAGCCCTCCCACCTGGCTCTGGGGTCCCCACACACCCCCTGCCCTCCCCAGGGGCTCTGCTTGCAGGAGATTCACCTCTCCCCAGCCCCTCCACATGCTGCCCAGCCCGATGCCGCCTCCGCCGCCTCTTCTCCACCAAGGCCATCTTCTTCCACCACCTGCACCCTCCTCCAGCTTTATATGCCTGGGCTCCCAGCCCCCTCTTGCTCCCGCCGCTCAGCTCCCTCAGCACAGAAACACCTCTCTGCTGAGAAAGGTGGAAGTAAAGCAAGGAAGAGGAGGGGAAAGGCCTCCTGGCAAAGCCCTCTCTGCCACAACCAAAGGCTCCAGACTCCTTCACAAAAGGGTTTCATGAGAGCCAGCTGTGGGGAGGTCTGCAGAAGCAATCTGCAGAGAATGGCTGTCTGAGCACTCTGCTCATTGCATTTGTTATACGTAAAGCACACCTGTATGCAGACAAGCACACAGCTCTGCAGTTGAGTTTGCAAGGCCTGGCAGCCAGAGATGCATCACCCCCCCCCCCCCCCACACTTATTTTCTGTAGCCCCTTTCCATTCACACAACCCTCAGAAAATAATCCATAGTCAAGGGAGTATAAGAGCCCCAGTGAAACTAGGGTCTGTCAGTGGAGCCAGGAGCTGGTCATTGCCCTGAAAAAAACACCAGGAGACATGAGAGGGAGAGCGGCTGCACCAGGAGCAGCTCACAGTACACTCCAGACAACTTCTGCTCCGCTCCTCCCGCCAGCTGAGCTATGTACACCTTATCACATACACCCCTCTTCTCCCCTGACAGCTCCTCTTCCACCTCCTTACCTTTACTGCCCAGGCTGAGACCAGTCTAATAATTATCTCCCCTCTTTGGAGCCTTCAACTGCTTCCACATCAGAACAGAGACCAGTCAAGAGTCTCCTACACCACTGAAGTGGGATTGAAGAAGTGCTAAGTAAGTGCTTGCAGTGCTAGCTGGTTTGAATGAGCACATACGACCATCAACATGGCTTTAGAAAACTTTCTCTTTCAAAATGCCTGCCCAAAGAAGCTACTAATGCTTTACAAGCAACAGATGTTAGCAATAAGGACACATCAGGTGGTAATCAAGAAAATTGTTAGTCTCTGAGGGATTACAGGTGGAACTGTGACATTGGGAATCACATCTTCCCTGCACAAAATATTTTTAAAAATGCAAGATGGAACCTCATTGCAGTGAGAGTGGTTTTACTTCAGTTGTGATAGGGAGTGTCTGAAGCAAGATACTTAGTCAAATTACCTGAGTTGATCAGATGAAGGAGGTACAGAGTATGAAGTTCTGCAGCCACAAAAAGGTCAACCCATGGTGGAATACAAATCAAATATGTTTCAGTCCAGCCCTAGAGTGTCGTGACAAGCTGAAAACAAGGTACTGTAGTAACTGCAAGCTCATCTCACACTGTGGAAGTGTTTCTGTCTATCAGCAGTTCAGGAAATCTTTGACTTAACTTCCTATTAAAATCAAGCTGTGAACAAAGACGTTAGAAACACAGTTTGAAGCTGATTTGCTTAACAGTAATTGGCTTTATCCCTTACTTCGTTTGTACTTGCACATATGGTGCCGTATATGACTGCAAGCATGGCTGAACTACAACTGGTGCTGCAGTTTCCTCATTTCTGCAGCTTACCTTGAAAAGCCTACAGCAGCTATTATGGTTAATATATGACTGTTGATCATTTAGGAGAAAGAGAGAGAGGGAGAACAAAGCCAGCCTTTGAATTCCTGTACTCACAGCTGTTTGCACACAACAACATCCCATTCTCTTCTTCATGAAGTCTTCTCTCTGTGATGCATGACAGAAGGGTTTGGAAGACAAAGACATGTCCTTGGTGTCTGCCCTAGTCTGTGAGTACAGACATGCCATGTTCTGAGCTAGCTGTTGTAAATAATCCCTTGGGAGCAAATCCAATAGTGGATATTTTGTGGTATACAAACCATGGGCGTTTTTAAGATTCTTGGTTTTCTTCTGTACGTCAGAGGCAGCACGAGCTGGAGACCTGAACTGGTAGTTAAAGCAGAGGTTCTGTTCTTGGCTTTTGTGCCTTGATGCATGACCTTGGAAAAACCATTTCACAAAGGGAATGAATTAACACTGGTTGAGAGCACTGATGTGTTTAAATCAATATATAAGGCAAGAAACAGCTCAACAGGGAAGAGAGAGATTTTCTTCAATGCTTTATTTCATGAGAGCTACGTTAACCATCATGTGAGTGAAGCTGTGAAACATCATTCCTGCTGAGTCAAGTGACCAGAAACAAGATTTTCATCTTGTGGAGGCACATGCTGATCCCTAGGTTCTGAAACACAACCCAAGGCCAGCTGGGAATTGGGCATTTAGCAGTTACTTTGTTACATTGCCACAGTCTAACTTTACCATGCAGCAACATTTTAGCACTACTTTGCTGTCAGCATTTCTGCGCAGTTGTAGCAGAGCTACATGCTTAGCATTTCCCGGCAGCTGTTTGGTCAGAAGCCAAAGCTCCTCAGGCTGAGGACCAGCTCCCACGGCTTGCAGCTGACACATCTTCACACTTTTCAGAAAGCCTCCTGTAAGTTCCTGGGTTGTTGATGCATATAGTGGACATTGCACAGCAAATATGTAAAACTTGTGTTTTATTAAGCCAGAAAGCCATGCTAACGTTTGGAGAAGGAATTTCATTTTTAAAGGCTGGCCAGACCATTGCTGGTTTACTTCCAAGTTTGTGAGTACCAGAGAGGAAATATTTTGCCTGACTTGAAATATAGCTCCTTAGTCACCCATGAGTTTCTTTGACAGGATGATGATGTTCTGAAGATGAAGTGCTTTATATCAATGCCCCTGGAATGTCCACATGCCCTTCTTTCCTTCAAGGCCCTAAGAGTAAAGATGGTATTTTGGCTGCCTCAGTTCCCTTAGCCGCTTGACTAAGGGGTCTGTAATCTGAGGCTGGGGTCTTGTAATGTGGATACTGAGAAGGCAGGGAAGGTGGTCAGAGTGTGAAAATGAAAACTCCACTTACTAAAACCAGTTACACATGACTAGTAAGGTGTTTTTGTGTGTGTGTGTTTGTCAAGTTCTCTTTACGTTCCCAGACTTAGTTCAGTTGCATCAATAATTACATCATCTGAAGAAGCCGGGATGTGAAGCCCTGGCTGAAAGCTGACAGAAGTCACTGCACCCGCCTGATGAGCTGCACTGCAGACACCGGACCTAATTCTCAGAGCTACCTGCAGGTGGTAACACAGCTAAGTAGTTGAACATTGCAACTCTTGTTTCTACACATACATTCGTGGTAGGCACCACTGTGTCCACTGTGATGTAATCCTAACAGGTGAAGGACAGAAGTTACTCTGGAGACTTCTCACATATATATTCTGCTCCGCTTTTATTTTAACTTAATGTTTTGCCAAACTTCTGGGGACCATTCAACAAAAGCCTTCTGCTTTCTGACTTGGAGTTCTTTCTTGCCTGAATGTGTGGCTGGTTTATCGAAATGCATACTGCTCGTTTTAATTGCTACTTGCAATGGCTTTCATGCCAACTGAACATCAAGGGACGCATCAGAATCACTTGAGGAATACAATAAATCAGCCAGTTTTTTGTGGTTTCAGCTTGTTCTGTTCACCATTTTGGTTACACCACTGCTGAGACAGGCAGATTGAACAGTGGGCAGCAAAAAAGCTGAATGGGGACTTCATAAACTGGGAGAGGACTAGGTTGAGTTTTTGCAATGTAACCATTTCTCTGGCTGGTAGCCACTTTTACCAAACCTTCCAAAATCTATTTATTTCAAGAGTACACACAGTCCTTTCTTTAACCTGTTTATCATACAGTAAGCTTCATATATACATTCAGTACAGAGAGAGAAGCTCCAGGTGAAATTTCTATTCAGCGTAGAACATTGCTGTTACCAGCAGCCTAAACGTGAAAGCTTTTCAGTTCAAAGTTACAGAGCTCACTCATGTTGGCAGGGGTCTGCGGGATCCTACAGGTGTGACAGGACCTCGAGGTGACACCACCATTCAGGCAACAGGACAATACTTTTTTTCTACCTATAGGTATCAAAATTCCATGGATCCCCAAATCCACCTGTTATGTCTTGGCAAAAGTGCCACGAGGATACCGAGCAGATGTCATATCTTGTTTTTACCTTCCATGGGAATCACCAACATTTACAACTTTTGTCTTGCTCTTAATACTCTCTGGAAAGTAGACTGCTGGAAAAGCAAGAGAACTGAGCAGGAAGAAAACTCTAAATTCTGACTACATTCAATAGATGTTGCAGTCTGTACAATCTTCTGCTCTGGCTCTAATTTCAAATTGAAATGGTACACCTGGAAACTAATGTCACAGTACATGCTGACCGTGCTAAATCATTATCTGCAAAGAACTGAACTCGTGTGACCCTCCTGCCTTTAGGGATTTGCCTTGTGTAACAGCCTTAACACTTGGCTTTGCTTCCCAGAGTGATTTCATAACATCCTGGCCCTGGAATTGCTGAATTGCTGCTTGGTTGTACTATCAAGTACATCTCTCTCTCTCTCCTCTCAAGCAGAACACAAGGCACTTACTGGTCTCCATGGCAGATGGTTACCAGGACTGGCTCCACTGCATTTGAAGCTGACACCATTTCACTTCTTTAGTGCAGTCTGGTATCTTCAGCTGGACTTTTGTTCTTTGAAAAGATAGGGAGTAACATGAGTGATCTGGCCATCTCTTATCACAGAGACTGCTGGAAACAGTTCTTGTCAGCTGGGAACACCCCCAGGAACAAAGATGCCGCAGATAGATACACCCAATTTATAGAGGAAAGAAATGTCCTTCACACCTCTCTCCCTTCCTATTGGAACTCTCCAGTGCCAGCTACCTTACCTGCCTACACGAACAGAATACCATGGGACCAAGAGGCTTATTTCATAATTACTTGATGCTTCAATTTCAGATCTGCCTCAACATATATAAGCTCTGCCAAAAACTAGTGTGTCCATTTCAGAAAATGACTAAAATCGAGTAAATTGTTCAAGACTAATGAAGCATAACAAACATTTATATGATTGCAGAAGGGATTAGCTTGGCAAACTTTGTAGCTCAACCACTTAAGAGCCTGAAGAAAATTAGCAGTAGTCAGCACGCTACCTTTATAGTCTGACTCTGAAATGCCTCAGGAACAACCTGGGAGAAAAGGCAACAAGAATATCTCAGTCACGCGTACATCACATCATCCCCTGCACTACTTTTAATCCAATAACAACAACAAAAAGTACTTTGGTACCTTGATGAACCAGTACTCCTATTTCCCTACCAAAAAAACTAGGAAGTCTGAAGGAGGGAATTTGTCTTCCCAGAAGCCTTGCCTTTCCAGACCTATCAACCAGCACTTGTAAGAACCTAAGATAGACTTGTCCTTCTTGACCACCTGAACTTCACAAAGCCTTTCCTTGTAGTTGCCTGTATGTATAAACAATTATGATTTTGAAACCTTAATTCTACTATACAACCTCTACTGTCCAAAGGAAGCTAGGAAAATTTCAGAAGTTTCACAGTGCATTAATGACTGGATGAAGTATTGGGGATGTTAATATAACAGCCACGCCTACTTCAGGTGACATGAATTTTTCTTTCATTAAGTTTTCAGCAGTGCATTGTAGAACTGGAGACATTTGTTCTTTGCTCACACATCACCATCCCATTCTTGTAGCGGGGGTTGCTGCAAAGCAGTTGTGATGGAGTTCTCCAGAAATCCCATAGATCTTGAAGGCTCAGTATCCATGGGTGAGGCGCATTCAGGCCTCTGGGGCCACCTTGCCTCTGCACTAGCTCCAGATCTCTGAGGCACTTCATATAATTCCACTACGGCTGTTGGAAAAGCAGATTTCTCCTTAACATTTGTTTCCATTGGTGTTTTAAAATTGTTTTCTGGTGCCATGTAAACATCACTGTGGGACACTCTAACAGGCAGGACTACGTTTCCAGGTGGAAGAGCAAGCTGTTGATCCTCTAAAGGGAAATGCTGTCCCAGAGCTACTGCCTCTGGCATGTCATGCATCAGTACAGGTTTAACTCTTCTTTGATGTTTACCGCTAGTGAAATTCATACTGCAGTTTGAGTGAAGTGATCTGTCTTCTGAGTAACCACAGTAAGCATCTAAAAACTAAAATAAAATGACTCCAAGTGAGTGAGACGAGTTCTGTAGTATCTGGGTCATTTCCTACCAAAGGAATCACTGAGATATCAGGGTAAAGGTTTCCTGCAGACTTCCAGCGCACGGTACCGTCTGCCACAGAGGCCAGCAAAACGGAGGAACAATACATGAAAAGGCCTCATTAAAAATGTTGTTTGTTTTAAAAGGTACTACAGAAAAAATATATGGAATACGTTTTCCAATATAGAAAGGCAACTCAACAATATCGTTTGTAATCAACCATAAATAGGTAAGTAAAAATAACAGTGAAATACATTTGGATACTAACTCTTGTATTTTAAAGCACTGATGAAATACTTGGTTCTACTTTAATGGCCTAATGGTTCAAAATCAGAATTCTGTGCAGTGGGGTAAAAAAGCCGAACAGCCTTTGCCACCCACCCTCACCATCCCATCAGAACTGCACCTTGGTGTGAAAGGAAGCATGTCTCCATCTTCTCTTCATGCTGCTGCTAAGGACACTGAATGCTTCTCTAATACATCTCCTCCTCCTTGGACCAGCCATAGTTGAGATTGAGTTTATTCATCAGGGTTGGTTTTTTTTGACCTTAATTTTTAAAAATACAATGTTTATACAACTGACTAGCATAAAAATACATCTTTGTCTGAAATCACTTTTCTTTGTAAGGATTACTTTGTTTTAAATAAAGAACATTTAAATGTTAATCTATAATGAACTACCAAAGACAAAAACATATCTGAAATTCACATCACTCTTCCTTTAGGGTGTCCTCACTCTTAAGCGAGTTCTGATCTAAGAAAAGTTTAATTTACTCACAAGCAGAAGACCATCTGAAATGATGAATTTGCAAAAAGCTTCTATTATAAAATTTTTAAGATCTCCAACTACAAATTAAGAACATGAATGAACGAACCTCTCACATTCAGCTGTAAATGAATGCAAAACACCTGAAAAAAACTCAAGACACAACATTGCCCATGAAATATGTTTTTATATATATGACTATCAAATAGTGCGTTCTAAGAAGCATTTTATGAAATAAATCCAATTCCATCTCAATCATCGCAGCACAGAATTTACTCATATTTTTTCTGCACCTTTCCTTGGGACCTTTGGGACTCCAAGTTTAATTCTTTGTTGCCATTTCTAGTACAATGAAAGCTACTTTGCTTCTCTGCCACCATCCAAATTTGGGGCTCTATTGCACACAATGGTGGGAGCCTTTCACTAGAACAATAGGGGCACCAGCACTTTAGCTCCTAAGGCTCAAAAATCCCTACAGAACAGTGTACCAGGCTTCCTCCAAGAACTGAGGAATCATGTACTTTCTGAATTAAGTATCTTAATACCCTGCTACAATTTTAATATCCCGCTACGATTTCATGACTATGTATTAACAGGAAAACATTCTGAATTTCAGCAAAACCTTCAATTGACAGCAACATTATCTCTAAACGCAGAGGCAAGGAGAGAGTGCAGGCCCAAACTATAAAGGTTTCATTGTAATCACTTATTCAACACGGTTTGAGTCCACTGTACTGAAGCTCCAATAAGCAGAAATATTTTTATACTGGTATCTAAGCCTTCACTGAACTTTGCTGCATTTCTGCTTAAAATAAACTTCTAAATTCTCAGCAATGCTGTACCATGAACCTCACTGTAGAGTCAAACAGCCCTGAAAGACATCATAGTTACCATCAGAAGGTCACTCCCCTTTCCTAAAGTCTACTGTTGCCCTCTGCAATATCTACTATTTAAAAAGTAACAAACTATGTGAAACAAACGAAGCCTAGAACTTGCTACATTACAGTAGCCGAGCAAAGTTCTTATTGTGGTGCTATTCTTACTTGCTAAAATGCATTTCAGCAAAAACCTGACAATGAGGGGTTCTACATTCTATGCAAAAAAAAAAAGGACAAAACCTGTTTTGTCCTTGTGTCCTTTTTGCAAGATCTAAGGTCTGCCCGCTCCAGTAATACAATGCAGGAAACTCAGTCTCTCTGCAAGAAATGCTGGAGATAACCCCCGAGTTTCACCTGTGTTATTTTCTAACACATGAATTTCCAAGGGAGGTGAAAACTTGAGTCATCACTTCATTGTCTGAATCTAAGTCTGTCTCCAGTCTTTTCTATGCCATTGCACCCTTTGGATCTCAATTCTAAAGACCTTGTAGAATAGATTCTAGTTATAAGACACAGAAGTACTTGCATTGTAATATAAGCTAAGTCTTCAGTTTTGGTACAATACCAGGAATTCTTGCCAGTGAGACCTTGGAAAAGTTACCTAAAGCAGACTGAATTCAACCCAGTAGTTTTAAGTATTTAAGCATCTCCAAGATGAATGAAGCCTTCACCTTTTGATCAGTTTTTATCACCCATGGTCTGAAAATACAAGTCAGTACTGATGGACACACATTTTTAACTGTGCAACTCCCCTTAGAAGCCAAGGCAGCATCTGTCCTTATGTCACATTCATTACTATAGCAACAGCACATATATTGCTATGGCAAGAGAATGTAGTTGTATGCATGGAAGACATCCTAACTATGCTGTTGAACACTGGATCTTAACTGGAGATTAACTAGGGAAACCCTAGAAAGTGACACTAAATTTAGGTAGATCTTTTCTTGCTTCCATACTGGGGTAGGGGAGAACAAAAATACATCACCTCATTGCCTAAGTGTGTTTTATGTTTTGCCATCTCTTACCTTTGCCTTGCTGTGTGCAACTTTCACTAACATGAAAAGTACCAAACCCTTCTGTAGCCTGAGATACCTGTAATTCAAGCAGTTTTGGACATTTTAAGCTATGATAGAGTAGCACAATCATGAAAGACATCTGTCTCACACGGAGTCACACAACTTTTAGGTCATTTAGTAGATGCTGAAAGATTACTTATTTCTAGCCATTAATAGCTGGAAAAAGCTTTTCAACAAACTTGGGCACATGACATGGCATGTAAAGCACTGGGAACTGGTAGTGATGTCATTTTGGAAGGCATGTTTCATTCATGAACTTAGGAAGCAGACGCCACTTCCCCTTCATGGTGCAGGTCTTCCATCTCAGTGACAAGCATGACCATCTAACACAAGTGCAGTCCAAAGAACACAGCAAGTTTCTATTGAAGCATTGAAATCAAAGAAACACCCATAAAAAACACCACAGAAGCATTCAAGCAAGTTAGACTTTTAGGGATTGCTTAATACTGAAGGAGCTTCTGATTTTCATATTCAACCCCTTGATTTCATTTTGGAGGAAGAACTTTATTTGCATGAATGAACATGTCTATGCAGTATACTGACATGCCGAAGTTAGTTTAAAACAGATAACCCTTTACAACACAAAAGAACCTGTCCTGTCACAAATACAGTTCTCATTAATAAACCAAACTCAAGTCTTGTCAAAAAAAGATTAGTATTTAGCAGGCTGAAGTAGTAAACTAAATCGAGAGCTGCCAAAAAAAGGGGGGCAATACGCTCAGTACTTGCTCCTACCCTCTCCCTCCTAATTCATTAAAAGCTACCTTGGTTTGACCCAAATGGTGCAGCTATATGGTTGTAAGCTCCACTATAAGGACTTGCAAATTACTAACCTGTTAGTCTAACTGATCATTCTCTAAAGCATCTGTGCCTCTACTGCATAGAGTCCTGTGTAGGACCCTTTCAAGACCACCTTCAACTTCTTGCTCTTATTCAAACTTGATAGAATGTGCATCAGATGCAGTCAGTTTGGTTGTAATAGTCTCCTGACTAGAGTCAGTGAAGTACATTTACAATTAACCAGCTCATCTGGAAGTAGATGCTTGGCAAGTACTAGGAAGCTTGCTGGATTAAGCTGCAAACAACCATTTCTTTTTACTCCTCTTTGAAGAAACAGACCAAGGAATACAGAATGCCATGTAACTTCATGGCTTCTTATAAAAGCCTCTTCTAAAAGCCTCTCTCAGTACCAACCACCTACCACTGCTAGTACAGCACAATGAACAGGGCTTACATGTTTTAGAGCCTAGTTCCACCTGTACAATTTTGCAAACATTGCTAAGTAGAAACATTAAGTTAAACCTAATTTCAAGTCAGTACTGCCTCTACTTTCCCACTTCCAACACATTACTGCATGTTCTGCAGCGCCACTGCAGAGCATTGTCAATTGTAAATTTAAGTCAGCAGCTCATACTTGAATTCCAAAGCAGCGCGCTCATGCTTACAACAGCAGTTTTGGATCCCATTGTTAACAGACAAGTCAGTGACACAACTCATTCTTAACACTTTTATTCTTACAGTTCTAGGTTTGAACTGTACATGCAGAGTTGCATAAGTCACAATAGAGATTTACAGTGGATTCTATTCTATGGTAGAGTGCAATCCAGAATCCTTGAACAGTATAAAAAACAACTTTAAACATCAAGACCTTGTTAGGAGCAAAAGGGTTAAAGCTTCCCCAAGTATTTCAGCTCTCATAGATACCTAGTTACTAGGTACTGTATGTTAGACATATTCAGAGTTGAAGAGCTGTATTAACACTAAACGAACTTTAACATCCAGATGTCATACCATCTTTGTTACTTCCCCCAATTTCTGGCAATTAAGAATAAGTCAAAAAACCCTGCCACCTGCAACCAGCTAATACAGACAAAAATAACTACTCCTTACTTGCCTGTCTAGGGTTGTACAGTGTTAAAGAAAAATATTCCCTCAATGGCATTTGTATCTCACATCAGCTGAAAAAGCAATGTAACAAAAATAAAGGTATAACATCTTTGAAAATAAATATAAAGAGGGAATGCAGACAAAGTGTCAAAGATTTTTTTTTTGGCAGGTAACATTCATAATATACAAAATATAACTTATTCATATTAGCCAAGGAAACATTCATGAGTTCCTGTAAACTGTTTTAATCCACCTCCTCCATGCGTGATGTGTCATCATCTCCTTCAAGAGGTGGCATCTCCTCAGTAACTGCTGGACTAGCTTCCTCTGCAGCAGTATCATCTTCGTCAATGCCTATGCAAGAAAACAGGGACCATTAGTGCTAATGGAACTCTAACTTTTGCCTACTTCATACTTCAGCTGGCCTGAGGTTCTTAATCCCATTTTCCAGTCTGTCCCAGAAAAAACTTACCCAGGCCAAGTTTGATCATTCTATAAATGCGGTTGGCATGTGTCTGAGGATCTTCTAAACTGAAGCCAGAGGACAGGAGTGCTGTTTCGTACAGCAAGATGACAAGATCCTTTACAGACTTGTCATTCTTGTCAGCCTCTGCCTTCTGCCTCAGTGTTTCAATGATGGAATGATCAGGGTTGATCTCCAGGTGTTTCTTTGCTGCCATGTATCCCATTGTGGAGTTGTCTCTTAATGCCTGCGCTTTCATAATCCTCTCCATATTGGCAGTCCAGCCGTATGTACTTGTTACAATGCAGCATGGAGAAGTTACCAAACGGTTGGACACAACAACCTAGGAAAACAAACAAAGCCGGAATTTTTAATTTAACATTTCAACACTTCCATTGAATCAGAACCCTACTGACAGAACTACGGTGCAAGTACTAATTACCTTTTCTACTTTCTTCTCAAGGATATCTTTCATTATCTTGCAAAGGTTTTCGAACTTGGCTTTTTTCTCCTCCTGTTTCTTTTTCTCTTCTTCATCTTCTGGAAGCTCCAAACCCTCTTTTGTTACAGAAACCAGGGTCTTGCCTTCAAATTCCTTCAGCTGCTGCACACAGTATTCATCAATAGGCTCAATCATGTAGATGACTTCCAGGCCATGTTTGCGAAGACGCTCCACAAAGGCAGAGTTCGCCACCTGATCTTTTGTTTCACCTGCAAGAAGCATGAACTGTTTGAGCCTCTGTGTTTTAACATGGCAACTTGTTTTCTGCAAGAGCCTATGCAACACTTTCAACAATGCTCCATGGCCATTACCAGGAAAGTATGGGGACGTAAGACAGAAGTTTACGGCAATCTACTGAAAGATCTTGGCCTGAGAAGACTCAAGTCTTTCCAGCTAACTTTAAAGCTTGTAATAGTTCTTTGGTTTGAAGGAACATTTGCCATTCCTGGAATGCCAAGCCATGTACTCCTAGCCAAATTTATTAGCCTGAGTCCAAACACAAAGCTATCTTGAAAGCACACAAAGGACTTCTAAATCATTCATGGAAGCATTGACCCTGAACTTTTTGCGTTTTAGAACTTCAGTAATGCTTGAAGAGCAGCTATTCTATTGCAGCTCATTTAAGCTGCATAGCTCCTGAAGAGAGCAGTTAACATGGCAGCAGTAAGCCCGAGTTTGAGAACAGCAAGTATCCTAAGCCACCCTGCAATGCAAGCTTCCTGACATACAAGAAGTTAAACTGAAGAAAGCATGACCTCTAGGCTAGCTCTGCTGTCCTCATGGATGAGGACATAGGACGAACCGGAACTGCAGCTCCATTTTACATGGCTTTAACACTGCATGCAGCATTTATTCATTTCAAAAGCTCTATAGTACTCAAGGGATTTGATAGGAACTTACATGATCAGTTTTACCCTCCAAGGATACATGTCAACATTTCTCCGTCATGACTACTATTAGGACTTGTTGACAAGGCAACTAATGATCAGAAAACAGTGCAATTTCAACACAACTCTAAGTTGTTTTTATATTGGAAAATGTACCAATACCATTAATTTTACATGAAAAAACTTTGGTTTTCTTCATAGAGATCATTACCATGGTTATTTACCACATTCTTATCACAAAAAATAACCCTATGTGTGTACAGAGGCTTGTCACACATGCAATTGTCTCCAACTCACCAGTGATGTAGTAGACGTGTTTCTGGTTTTCCTTCATCCTAGTGCAGTAGTCCTTCAGAGAAACCATTTCATCACCAGATGCAGAGGTGTAATACCTCAGCAACTCAGACAGCTTCTTGCGGTTCTGGGAGTCTTCATGTATACCAAGCTACAAAAATGTAAGAAAACAAATCAACATGCTATTCCCTGAAATAAATACTAAGCTGCATGAGGACTTTGTAGCAAGCTTTTACAGTTGGTATTAAGCAGAAAAGCCACAAACCTTGATGTTCTTGGAGAACTGCTCATAGAACTTCTTGTAATTCTCCTTGTCTTCAGCCAACTCCGTGAAGAGTTCCAGGCACTTCTTCACCAAATTCTTCCGAATAACTTTCAGGATCTTGCTTTGCTGGAGCATTTCACGAGAAATATTCAGGGGTAAATCCTCAGAATCTACCACACCTCTCATGAAATCTGGAAAGAGAGGGAAAGAATTAGCTTTGCAAATCTTAAATTCATTTCGTAACCACCACTTCAGTGGCTTTGAATTACCAGTTGGCATCTCAGAATAAGGCAGTGCTTTCTTGAACTGATCAGATACCTCCTGATCAACTCATTTTAGAATTGTCTTTCCCTCACCCCACCCTTATTTTTTTCAGTATTAAGAGAAACTTCAAAATTACTAAGTAAATCTAGTTTTTTAGGAAATGTTTTTCTCAATAATACTCACTCAGGTATTCAGGGATGAGCTCCTCGCAGTTGTCCATGATGAAAACTCTGCGTACATACAGCTTGATGTTATTTTTCTTCTTCCTGTTTTCAAAGAGATCAAAAGGCGCACGTCGTGGGACAAACAGCAGAGCTCTGAATTCCAACTGACCTTCCACAGAGAAGTGCTGCAAGAAAACAAGACAATCTTATTGCAATTTGCATGGCTCTCACTTAAACAACCCTTAAAAAGCTCTTTAAGCACAGAAGCAAATTAAGTGGTATTTCAAAAAAAGTCAGTGCAGTAAGACAGACACTAATCAGGAATGTAAGTGTTCTCCAGAACAGCATCCAAGTTCTGTTCCACTGCTACCTGACAAGCAGCCTGCTTCAGAGGACCTCTTCAGCTCTCATTTGCATAGTGAGCTCCAGTGAAAGATGTGCTTACAGCACCTCCAACCACTGGCACACAAAGAGGCTAGTTCCAATTCACTTGCCAATACCTTTTAACTGTTAACAATGTTGAGAACTACACTACAAACCCTCTGAACTTTTGAGTTTGTATTTGAGACCTACTTTTAATTTTTGCAATTAGATTTGTTAATTAAGCTCTACATACAGAGAAGGCACCTGCAATTCTATCTGCAATAAGCTGAGGTGTGGATCTGGTAATTATAAACAATCTTAGAACTGGCCTGAACAGTTGTACCTCAAGAATCACCCTCACACTGTCCAAGCGTTCTGAATAGTATCACCCTAAATGGTAAACAATTTACCACAAGGCAATAGAATTTATTTAGGTTCAAGGAGGATTGTGCCTGCAGGAAGACAAACAAGAACCTACCTTGACAGCCAAATGGTCTTCCCAGTCATTAGTCAGACTCTTGTAGAATTCACCATATTCCTCATTGGTAATGTCATCTGGGTTCCTGGTCCAAATGGGCTTGGTCTTGTTGAGCTCTTCCTCATCAATGTACTTCTCCTTGATCTTCTTTTTCTTCTTCTTATCTCCATCCTTCTTTTCCTCTTCCTCATCAGAGCCAACATCCTCTATCTCTGGCTTGTCTTCTGTCTTCTCCTCCTTTTCTTCTTTTTCCTCTTCCTTTTCTTCAGCCTCATCGTCACTCACTTCCTTATCACGCTCTTTCTCCACCTACAAAGGGTATCATTAGTTGGGTTTAGAGACCTTGAAGTTTTATCCTGAACAGTTTTAAGATTTATGCTTTAAGTTTTTGTCCTACATTCAGATTTTTTTGTCCTACATCCCATTTTTACTAGTGCTGAGACAGAGGTGACAGTTTGGTTCACATCTTTTTGTGGTGTTTTATACTATTAACTTAAAATGGATTCCCACTGAGAATACATCAAGATGCAGTTAATGTCTGAATTGTGTGGGAACTGTGGTACTACTAGCTTGATAGAACTTTTTTACTTCATCTTAGAAAATCTGTTAACAACAATACCTGATAAAGGGCTACATCCACACAGCCATCTGCAACAAGTAATAAAACAAATCTGGTATACAAACTGTATGTTAGTGTTTGTAAAAATATTTTCATTTCAATGTGGTTATACTTAAGTAAAATTCCAAGTAGGGTACATACAAAGAGCCTGATAGGATAGCCAATGAACTGAGAATGCTTCTTCACAATTTCCTTGATTCGCCGTTCTTCCAGGTATTCAGTTTGGTCTTCTTTAAGATGCAGGATAACTTTTGTTCCACGGCCCAAAGGTTCACCTAGAATGTAATTTACAGGTGTTATTTGTGCAGGAGTAGACTAGGCTTTGACAAACCCTTAAAATTATTTGCTGTTTAGAAACATACTCATCACTCCTTTCCTTACCACTTGCAAAAATACACTGTGTACAGAAATGGGCTTACAGATACTTCCAACTTACTGTGCCCAGCATTATTTTTAAAAAAACTGAAGAACATTTAATTGATTATTCTGTTCCTACAGAATTATTTCTCTGCACAAGCTTAGAACACTTAAATCTTTATTATGATGCACTATTTACTGTAGAGAATTTCCTTCCACATGCAATTACTCAACCTGAACTGATCTGACACACAGGTGATGAGGGCAGCACTACCCATATCACTGCTCTCACTTTTCCCCAATGCACAGGGTAGGGTAGGCATCTGAGTGATTTGACGACTCATCTTCAGAAAGTGCGCAGGCACATTCAACACTCACCATTATCAAGTCTGACAGTGAAAGATCCCCCAGCTGATGACTCCCAAGCATACTGCTCATCATCATTGTGCTTGGTGATCACAGTCACTTTCTCTGCAACAAGGTAGGCGGAGTAGAAGCCAACACCAAACTGGCCAATCATGGATATGTCAGCGCCTGCCTGCAGTGCTTCCATGAAAGCCTTGGTACCAGACTTAGCAATAGTACCAAGGTTGTTGACCAGGTCAGCTTTGGTCATCCCTATGCCTGTATCCACAATGGTCAGAGTACGATCATGTTTGTTTGGAATCAGGTTAATTTTCAGGTCTTTTCCAGAATCCAGCTTGCTTGGGTCAGTCAAGCTCTCGTATCTGATCTTGTCCAGAGCCTGTAAAAAGAGAGGCAAGCTTTAACATTGCCCTATTTCTGTAAGTTTCAGTAGTTCTACTGACACAAGCCAGCCTAAGAGCTCAAGTACTTACATCTGAGGAATTGGAGATCAGCTCCCTCAAGAAGATTTCCTTGTTGGAGTAAAAAGTGTTGATGATCAAAGACATCAACTGAGCAATCTCAGCCTGGAAGGCAAAGGTCTCCACCTCCTCCTCCATTGGTTGGTCTTGAGTTTGCACAGCTTCAGGCATCTGTAAGCAGAGATCAAGTTGAAATTCCATTCTGAACAGCTCTAACTTGCTGTATATACCCCTCCCCCTTGAAGGCAGTGACAATGGTATTTGGGATTCAAGTTATTCACTGGATGGTGCCAAATACAGGACAGCAGGGACACAAAAAACTCCACATCTGATTCCCTACCAGTAACAACTCCTGAATTCTGGAAGAACGACGAAACTAGATGCAAATACTTCAACTGGACTTGCTTTATATTCAGTATGATTTGCATTTCCTACTTCTGCACCCTTACATTCACGTATCACAGACCAAGTTAAGTATGGACTACAAAATAGAAAAATACAACTGAAAACATGGCCCAACGTTTGAGAGGCTAATTGGGCTATTCTAGAGTCAACGAGTGACAATAGTTTCCGTTTGTACCACTGCCTTTTTCTCCCGTCCAACTTCTGTTTCCGAAACTAGTATCTTCAGCTGCATACACGATCCTCAGAACTTACTGAACGCGAACTAAAATACCACACAGCCCGACTGAACTTGTTCCTGTCCTACGGAGAGGTATGTTCTCCGAACTTGTCCAGCCGCCTGCTGCCTAAAAGATCCTCTGCATTAATCAGGACTGAGGAAAACCAGATAAAATTCAAAATGAGGAAAACCTCTTCAACCCATTTTAATCACTGCTGAATGAACGGAGACTAACTACAAGGTCCCAATCTTCAGCTACACGGCTAGCTAACTGATGAATAACTAGACGCCTCGCCCAACCACCGCCGAGTCCAACCGGCTCCTTTCCGCGGCTCGGGGCAGGGCCAGCCTGCGGCGCCCCCTGCAGGCTCCCGATGGAAGCGGGAAAGATTCTAGAAACTGCCAGAGCCTTCCTCCACCGCCCCCCCTTCTCCCTCCACCCACTCCCCGTCAGCGGCGGCCCCGCGCAGCCTCCCCGATGCCGGCCGAGCCCTTCCCAGCGGCCGCCCCGCTCTGCCCTCCCGGCGGGAACCTCCATCTTAGAACCACCTCGGGCCCCGCCAGCCGAGCTCTCCCTTAATTCATTTAGATGCCCCAACACCCCCACAACGCTCTCACACACCTCTACTTATTCCCCTCCCCCCCCAACAACTCCTGCAAGCTGCTCCTCCCTCCTCCGCCACGATCCCCTCAACGACCATGCCCCCAGTACTGTCCACCATTTTCTCCTTCCTCCTCAGGAACCCATGAGACAAAAATCGTTAAATGATAGTAATTAATTAAACGCTTTTTATAACCGCCACCACCCTTCCCAGCCATGTGGAGACCGCCTGGGGCTCAGGTAACCGGCGGCGATAGCGCCCTGCACCACGCGGCCTCCGCCACCGCCCCGCTCCCCTCACGGCAGCCCCATCCTGAGGCGCGGCCGTTGGGGCTGCGCCCCCCGAGCGCCGTCACCTCACGGCACAGCCTCAGCCGCTCACCTTGGCAGCTAGGGGGAGGATTAAATGGCTCTGCTGTTCTCCTCAGTGAAACGGCGAACCCGACGCGCTCTGCCCGCACCGCTGCGCCTCCACTTAGTGCGCGCCCCCGGCCGCCCGCCCGCCTTTTATACAGCCGGCGCCGCCTCCTTCCAGAACCATCGGGAACCTTCACTGGCGGCCGCGGGGGAGGGGGCGCCGGCGAGGGGAGGGGGGAGGAGGCGTGGGCGGAGCCTCCCGCCCGCTGGGGGCGGGGCCGAGCCGCCGGCAGCCAATCGCAGGCGGCCGCGCACGGCGGCCGTCAGAGCGCCAAGGGCGGGCGGGCGTTGACCGTTGGCTCTGTCAGATGGGGAGGGGAGGGGGGGAGGCAGGCAGCCGCGGGCGCGGCGGGCGCGTGGGGCGGGCGTTGGGAGCGCGCGCGCGGCGCGGGAAGGAGGGGCTGAGGGGAGGGGGTGGGGGGGTTGCGCAAGCGGCGGGTGAGGCGCCCGCCCCGCGGCCCGCCGAAGCTCCTAGAAGGAGCGTGAGGGATGGAGGCTGTGGGGAGCCTTCTGCCCAGCAGGGGAGGCGGAATGCCTTCTCGCGGAGCAAACGGGGGGCTGTGGGACGTGCCTCGTGGGCTCTGTGCTGCTTTTGGGATAACAAGAGGCGAGGGAGCGAAGCCAAGAGGCGCGGACCCACATAGCAATGCGGTTACCTCAGGGTTGAAGTGCTAATAGTAGCTGCGAGGCGGATGCCGGTGATGTCTGGTTTGTTAGAGCCCAGAGCCTGAAATCCGCTGGGATTCCCAGACTACAAGGCCTTTGCTGCCTGATCTGTCAGAGATCTCCTCTGGTGTTCAAAGGGCACGGCCACAGACACCTTTATCCATGCATTTATGCAGCTTGCATAAAGACTTTGATAAGTACACGTCTCATTGCAGCGCATAGCTCTGTGATTAACGCATTTACCAAGGGGGTTATTTTTATATCCCAAACGACCTGATTGGGAGCAAGGAATTAATGCAGGTCTTCAGTGTCTCAGGAGAACCATCTGCATCACCCGTGTTCCAGAGCAGGCTGCTGAAACTTTCTTCCTGGAGCTGATCCACTTTGGGGGATATAAATACTAAGTGAATCTACGTGCTAAAACTGCACAGTGACGAAAACATCAGCCTAGAGAATCTCCCTGCTCTAAAGAACAGTTTTATTTTTATTGAAGGAATAGAAAGGATGCGCTTTCTGTAGAAAAAAATCAACCCAGGCCTGACTTTTTGGCATTTTCTGTTGTCTCTTAAATGTACCCCAGAGAGCTATCTAGTTCAGCATCTGACTGACTTGAGAATGCTATTTTTAGATGCCTAGCATGCCCTTATCCCAGTTAAGCATCCTAAATTCAAGTGGGTGGCATGCCCAATGAATTAGATATTACAATGCTTACCTCTATTAATGCGTATAACTGAAGATCTTTATGCTGAATCTGACATTCTCCACAACCTTTTATCCTGCAGTTTGATCTAGAAAACATCTGATTGACCTGGGGTCTACAGGCTTGATTTTGTTGCAGAGTTCTGTCTTTCAGGGATTTTTCATTCCTTTTTGTTATCTTCTCTGACAAACGAGAAGGTACATTAAGTATATGTTTAAGACATTATGTAGGACCAGCTGAGGAATTAAAATTACAGCTTGCTTCACTGCAATTCCTGCAGTATCTGCATGAGGATCTGCATTGGTGCAATGACTTACAGGGCTCTGCCCTTCTAAACGCAGGCGTTACACCTCTGCCCCAAACAGCTGGCCAAAATACAGGGTCCTGCAGGTTATTTTAATTAGAAGGAAAAATTAATAGTTGTGTCAACAGTAACATAAAGTAGTGTGAGATTAGCTGCTGCTCAGTACACGGAAGAAAACCTGTAAGAGTGAAGGTAGTTGCTCACTGAGAAAGCTGGATTTCAGCCAGTGCTCAGCCTAGAAAGTTCTGCGGTCCTGCCCAGGCCACCTCTTCGGTGCTCACACCAGTTGTTTCCTTGCTTTACCTTCTTTGGGTCTGAGTTTGTGGTGGTTCTCCATTTCTTCTCCTTTCTCTCAAATACATGTCTACAAAACAATCTGCACCAAAATCCTTTGTAGAGTATTTTATGTTCCTTTCTTCGCACAGTGACTATGGTTTCAGTGGTTGTACAGCTGGTTTGCTCCCCTGCTTCCATAAAGCAGCTTAATGGCTTTTTGCCGCTGTCTAATAAAGTGTGGCAGTTATACCCAATGCATGCTTAATGCTTTTCTTAGATAAAATATGGTCCTGGTGTAGTGTCAATTCTATAGAACAAACCTTTTAGGCTAGAACAATTTTATATTCAGAATCCATCAACTGAAATGTTTTCTAACATCTATCTGGGTCAAAATAACTTCTGTATTTTAGAGAATTGCTAAGCCATTATTATTTATGGGTATCTGTCTAATATTTTTCCTGTAATATCCTACTAAAATTATTTGCATGCTTTCCTACTGAGATTACAAAAAAATGAAGATTGACATTTTGATCAAAATATTCAAGATGTTTTTCTTAAGAAAATCTTTTCCTTTCTAATCTCTTGATTAATATGGAATCAGTCATTCAGACTTAGGAATATACTTAATTTTAAGCATGTGAAGACCTGTGGAAGGTTTGAATATGTATCACAGACCTTTACATTGTCTGATGTAGTAGTCATATTACTCTGTTTCTCTTTTGTGACTGTGTTATTTGGCTTTCAAAAGCTGTCTTCAAACCAGACTGATTTTTATTGTTTTTGTGTCAAAATTGTTTGAAAAATCCACTAGGAGAAAGTAATCTCATACCAAACCTTCTGAATTTTCCCAGCTCTGTTTAACACAAGTTTCAGGGTGCCTCTGTAAAGCTAATATTTTCTTCCCAATTTTTGAATATATTCCTCTTGTTCTGTCACACAGTAAGGGCTGGTGAAGACTGGCATTTTTTTTCCTATTATTCCTCTGTTTTAACTGATCACAGATCTGTATTGCTTGTTTCTGGCTAAAATGTTCCAGACTTTGTTTCTGCCGGAGTTAATATTGGGGGAAAATCTGTGCAAAATATTTCCCTTTTCTCAACTAAGAGATTAGTACACTTCCATATTTTAACAAATAGCTCTATTAATGGGGCAATTGCTGAAGCCTGTTATTTTCAAGTCCTACATTCTTTGCTTATTCACACACGCTTGTTCCCTTCCATGTCTCACAGCCATCCCTGAACCTTCTCCTCACTGTCCCAAATCTATCTATCCTTTGATTTCCAGCCTGGACAACAAGCAGTCCATTCTACGGGTGGTGCACACATGGGCTTGGGCAATAAATAGCCAGCCATTGCCTCCTAGCTCTTAGGACAGCCAGAAAACGAGGATAAAGCTGGATTCTCCCTGTTCCTTCCTTCAAAAGAGGCAACAAGAGGATGCACTTCTGCTACCCACCTACTGATTTTCTCAGACCTAAATATCTCTGTGATCTGTATTCCTGTGTTAGCTTTGATTGAATTGCTTAAGTAGGTCAAATTTACTAAGGAGGGACTGATGGACAACCACCATATCACAGCATATGTCTCATTGCCTTAGGAAAGTAGACTAAAATCATTCTTCCATTTTTTTTTTCCACTTAACAACTGCTGTAACCAGTGTTTGATGGATGGTTACAAGGTATTTTTTTTCCCAATTATACAGAATTAAAATAAGTAACATGGGGAAACTACTGTTTATTCAGTAAAATGTACTACTTCAAACATCACTGTAAATGCAAAAACAAAACAAAACAACCACAATACCCAGTCAAAGCCCAGGCAAGTACTTGACTTGCCATTCTCATCAGAATCTGAGCAACTTCTGCTTTCAGAAAATTCAGATTTGAACCAAATTTTGAAGAAACCGGTCTTTAATCAAAAACTGTTCTGTACCAACACGTGCCAGAAAGTTAGATATATCGCTGCATTAACTGCATAGGCTTCAATCTTGCATTTGCCAATTTCCTAAGGAAGATCCCCATACTTGTTCCCTGTGTACATTTGCACTGTAATAGAAGATTTAATTATGCAGCTTTATTGATCTTACAAAATTAACAAAGAACAAAGTAAAAGACGTCTGGAAGAAAGTTATTTAATATTAAAAGCATTGAAATAACACTCAGGAAAACCCAGGGTTTTATTCTTGATTCTGCCACAGGCTTCTTTAGTGTTGCTGAATAAGACTTTTGTATTTTTATAAACCACAAAGAAATTAAATGA
Source organism: Anser brachyrhynchus (assembly GCF_964034855.1). Classification (NCBI taxonomy): domain Eukaryota; kingdom Metazoa; phylum Chordata; class Aves; order Anseriformes; family Anatidae; genus Anser; species Anser brachyrhynchus. The sequence goes on from NC_137699.1 coordinate 54,842,494, forward strand.
AATCTGCATAGAGAATTTTGACTCCAGCATTTACTAATTTTTGAGTGTTTGATGTTGTAGCCTTAGTGCTTTTGAAATTAATTCTGTCTGAGCTCTGAGACAGATTTGTCGTGTCGTTATCTCAGTACTTCAGGGTTTACTTAAGGAAAACAAAACTGCAGCAATTGAAATTGCCTATAGAGTAGATTTCAGAAAACTGACATAAGTAGAAAGATGTGGAAATATGGGTCTGGTTTTCTTTAACACACCAGAATTATGCATGTAAAATCTATGTTATCATAATGAAATGTAAAGCTGGCTTGGATCACTGACTGAACAAAGCATCATGCTTTCTTAAAATGGTTCATCAGGCTGTCCCATTTCCTGCTTTCTCATGTCTTATTTGGGAGCCGAAATGATCAGAAGATCTTTGGGTCACAAAAAAAAAAAAAAGTGATTCATACTAGAAATAGGATCGACAGTCACTTAGAATTTTTTTGTGGTGGAAAGATACTTGAAAGGCAGAGAACAAAATCGATCTCACAAAATGTAGTTGTACTTCTGAACCGTAGGTGGCAGCAATAATTGTATGGACCAAGAGCACCGTGTGCATCATTCTTCCTAAATGTACATGTTTTTTGAAGGAAGTGTTAGGGAGTGCAGTAACTGTCAGTCATTGCTCCAGAAGGAATTCTGAAGAGACTTGAACTGTTGAAGAAAAATGCATTACTTTTAACGAGAGTCAATATTTCCACTAACAAATGCCAGGTATAATTTATAATAAAAGTTCAGCTGCATAGAAAGGCTGAGAGAATGAGCGTGGAAAGACCCAACATAACTGTCTAATCTTAACATAGATTACTTCATATGCTGTTTGTTACAAAATGAATAGATTACATTATAACCAGTATAATTTGATATTTTAAATTTGTCCTCATCTTTATATTCCCTTGTGACTTAAACAAGAGATACTGGTTTTTGGAGTTTTATGCCATATATCATGATTTACACCTTCCCAGAATAAGTGCATAATTATGCACTTCTTAGCTGAAATTATATGTACAGACCAAGAATTATACCTATGAAAACCTGAGAGACAAAGGTCACTTTGTCTTCCACAGTATTACAAGTGGTTCTTTCCAGCATTTGGTTCTGCTCTTTGCTTTATGAGCACCATGAGGCTGCAGTACCTGTTTTCTGAAATGTGTGTTGTCTTTGTCCAGCATGGGACCAAAAAAAACAGCACGTATAATTACATGGCTTTGAGAATGACCACAGAATGCCACCGGAACCCATCAGAACCCCTTTGAAACAAGAAGCAATCACGAATAGTTCCATAGATGTTAGTTTTGTGGGAAGAACAACAGAGATGGTGGCAGCTGTAAGTTCATTATCCATGATTCAGAACTTTTTTTCCACTCATTGGCATAAGCTGCAATAGATCCTAATTCAGAAAGAGAAGAAAGAGAAGAAACTTGGAGAAAAAGCTGTTCCAGAAAGCAGGTGGTTTAAATAAAAAGCCCCCAGACAAAAAAAAATCCTAGACTTCCCATTAAGATATTTAAAAAATGTGATGGTGGTTAAGTCACAACGCTAGAAAAGTAAGTTAACAGAGCCTCATCATAAAGTGTGGCAATAACCTGATACTTTTTCCCTGTATATATTCAGATTCTAAGAGTTGGATTCAGTATAACAGTAAAGGTAGTAGTTTAGATGCATGTTTCAACAAAGGTTTGAGAAGCCACAGAATTTTAAAAATGTAAAGCCACAGAAATTTTAAAAATGTGCAAGCTTGGGTTCCACATTTTTCAGGATGAGAGATTATTAACATTTAAAATAGAGGTCAGTGAATCTGACTCCTTTCCGTATTTCAAATGTAGGATATCATCTTTACTTTGGCTCTTTGTACTTGGAAGAAAGAGGGAAGAACAAATTTGAATCTGTCATACGTTCTGGGCGGACTGTGTAGCACCTGGCTAAAGATTTTAATTTATTTTTTCTGTATTTCAGACTTAGTATTTTCATCTTATGACAGAGACACTGTTAAGGGAAAAAACAGGGTTCTAAAATTACAGACTACTTTCAGATAATCATGGATTAAGTCATCACAGCTATCTGTGGTAATCACTCTGCCACTTACAGTTTTTTTTTTCCCTTCTGTGCCAGATAGATCAAAAGATGCATTTCATGGGGGGAAAAAACAGGACAGCCCTGAATGCCATCTTTCTTTCCAAAGAATGCCAAAAAAAGAATAGTAGCACTAAGATAACCTTGATTAAAGCTGACTATGAGTAGATACGTTGAGAAATTTAGTCAAGAGTTGTATAAATACTTGATTAATCATATACAAATTTATCTGTAGGCTATGCTACAGTAAGCAGGCATAGTGAATTAGAGGGAAAGTCAGTTTTCATCTCTTTCAAAGTGATGTTTCCTGCCATAGTGAGGCAAATCTCCTGAACTAACTCTGCCATCTATATTGAAATCCTGCTTTGCAGTCAGCTGAGCTGAGGGTATTCTTAGCCAGTTAATATGCACGTCAGTATAATGCAGCTGCTCTACAGCATTTTACATTATGAAAGTAGGACAGACCAGAGTTATTAGAAGTCACCAGGTTATTTCTTAATCAGAGCAGTGCTGGTTAATACTTGCCAGGAGGTATTACTTTCTACCTTTTTTCTCTCACAGTTGGCTACAAAAAAAAAGAGAAAAAAACCTCCAGAAAGGCTCTTTCATCTGACTGAGAACCACACTGACTCTTATGACTGACAAATTTAAAACTGTTTCAGATGCTGACAGCCGAGGATATCTACATCCCCACTTCATGTGGATTAGATGTCTGGAACAGTGAAAGTATTTTTATTTTGTTGAATTTGAGTTACTTCTTGAATTTGTCTAGTGTTTAAATAAAAGCAGTAAGTTTACATTAACCAGAAAAGTTCTTTATTATAAAACTACGAAAAAATTATGATAGAATGCAATTTCTGTCTTGTTTTTGCTATTTTTCAGGGTAGACCTACAAAGCTAAGTTGCAGGGAAGTGCAGAAAAGGATTGGAATAGTAAAAGAAGGGATTTTTCAGCTCTTTTTTCCCCTTTTTCATGGCACAGCTGCTCTTTCTAATGACTTATCTAAAATTGTATTTCCTCAGACCATTTGGTCAAAGTGAAATATCACTCTGTTACCCGTAGTTCTGTAGAACTGTTCCAAGTTTGTTTACCTGAAAGAAATACAGTCCTGAGTTTATACCAAATATAACCATGATGACTTGGCTTCCTTCTCCTTAGCTTTCTGAGATGGAAAATGGCAGTGGGCCATTCTTTTCACTAGAAATCTCTGCGTTCACATTCCTATTTTATTCATTAACTTGCATTTGTTATTTCCATCTTGACTGACGTCGCTGCATGCCACAGCTTTTTTAAGACTATAGGTCATGAGAAGTATTTGCAATTCTGTTTTGTGTTTTCATAGAGTTCGTTCATGAAATAATATACACCTGGTATTCAAAATGTCTTCCTAAATTGCTTTCTGCTTATCTGTTGTCAATTTTGGAGCTAGAGCTGTAATATCTGGTGCTTAAAAGCCAGAATTACTAATTAGTCAGTGTCAACCAAACCTCTTTCAGAATTATATTTAAATGCTTTGGCAGACTTCTTTGGCCCCAAATGTACAGCCCTAGGTTACATCACTATAAAGTATACAGTCAGCATCTATTGTTTCAGCTGCATATTTAGGATTTTCAGCTACAAATATGTCTTTTCATTGTCAAATAGTCCAGATTTTACCAAAAGCATTAGCTGTGTCTTATAATATTCACTAACATAAATGTTAGTTTTATAAGACATCCTCTGAGTAGTTGAATGAGAAGATCAGTACCCAGATTTGACTGGTAAGTGGTATAACTATCTTATACAGACAGTACTCTTAAAAAGTGATCATTAGGAAAAAATACAGAAATTATCTCAAACACAACGTAGAGTCCTTCTTGTAAATGTTCCTGCTAACAGTACAAAGACAGCTTAGTTAATGCTGTACTAGTAGCATCTGGGAATGCTGCATGGACATTAAGTATTCAACTAGTGTTTCAAAGCATGTACTATTAGCATCTCAAACAAGGCACTTACAAAGAGTGTAATTGGATAGCTGATGAATTGAGAATGCTCCTTCACAATTTTTTTGATTTGCCTTTCTTCCAAATAATCTCTTTGGTCTTCCTTAGGATCTAGGATAATCTTTGTTCAGCCCAGGAGTTTCCCTTGAATGAAATCTGAGAGTTTAAGTGGAGCACAAGGCAAAAAGCAAGCTTTTCCTGAAATTAAGGATTAAGATTCTCTTACTACAAATACATTAACTGTCTTTGACTACCTGAGAACAATGAACTGGTGCTTTGTACATATTCTGTGCTCCAACAAATAAAATAACTACAGAAATGAAACCATTTTGATTTGTATTTCCCCCAACTTTCAGAATCCTGCTAAAGCATAGCAGTACACAGCAACACATGAACTGCAAGAGGGAGTTTATATGGCAGAAGTTCATTAAGATTGACCTTTTTCTTTAAATGTTATAATTTTTTAATATGTTTCTTTAAAAGTGAAATGCAGCACTGGTGTTGTTTTGTGTGATAGCATCTTAATTCTCTTGCTAAACAAAGTTTGGTCAATGATTATTACCCAGCCAGGGCAAATTTGCTGCTAAAGTTAGAACCACTATTATATCAGATTGTGCACCTGTGCTTGCACTGCTGTTCTACAATGTGTTCACTTGACATTACACAGTTATGAGACAGAGGACAGCAAATTCCATTCACAAACATCATTATTAACACTGACAACAAGAGAGCCTTGCACTGAAGGTGATACACATACTGCCGTTTTGCTTTGTGAGCCCAATTCAGGAGATAGCAGCATGAACAATGGGTCTGTGAAAGTTTTGGTGCCAGACCTCACAGTAGTAATGGAGGCAGCTTTAGTCATCCTGTACCTGATAGCTGGAGTACGATTATGTTCGTTGGGTCAGGCATTCCCAGGATCCAGCTTGTTTGGCTCAGTCATGGCCTGAAATCTGATTTTGTTCAGAGACCACAACAAAATCAGAAGGCTTGAGCATTCTCAGGCTATACTTAGGAACTTAGCAGTATTTTACTTGCTGAGTCATACTAATGTCAAGACTATGTGCATCCAATGAATTACAAAATGGCTCCTTCAAAAAGGTTTCCTTGTTGGAGTATAACGTGTTGATGAGCAACTATTTCAGCCTGTTAGGCAAAAGTTTTTCCCTTTTCACCTGTTGGCTGATCTTGAGTTTGCACAGGTTCAATGTCAATAAGGGTGAATGGGGCTGAAACCTCATTGCATGTCTATGTTTATACATACACACAAACTTGACTGTGGCATATGGCTTATATGGCTTTTTAAACTGAGTGGAAAGATACAAATAATTTTGGATTTATGTTGTAAGAGTAAAAGACAGAGAAGTATAATTGTTGCAGGTGCAATACTAATATTTAATTGTATATTTTGGACTTGCATTCTCGGATTTATAATTTCTTGCTTAAGGTGAAGACAGCATAGGATGAATAATTGTTTAATTAAGAGGAATTTAGTAAGCTTTTTAATATAATCATGTTAGATTGTGGTATAAAGCATAAAAACTCATCACAAAATTTGATTTACTATCAATAATTAATTTCTCATTTACATTCTTGGACATCCCAGAGTTTAAATTTTACTGTTATGACAATAACAGACACTGGATATTCTCAGTCTCCTTTAACTGAGACACTACCTGTGTAGGAACACCCTGACATAATTGTTTTAAGAATGTAAGTAAAATTTTTGGGGAGAATGAGAGATACTGACTTAGGTGGTATAATTATGAATATTCCATTCAAGTCAGAATAAGACTGCAAGGAAACACATTTTACTTAAGGGACATGTTACATTATAAAGTCCCTCTTGTTCATTTAAAGGTAATTAAATCTGAAACCACCTAAATGTGTAGAGTTCCTATTTACGGTATGCTCTTATTTAATGTTCCTATTTAAGGTATGTTAAGATCCCTTTATTTAAGTCCCCTTTATTCACCTGTTTTGAACAAAGGCCATGAGAACCTTGTGCCTCACTAACAGCTGGTGCTGTTTTGTCCACTGTTGTCTCTTGGTACAGCTGTGGGAAAGAAAGAAGACATAAAAAAGAAAACATTATGACTTAGACTGACTAGAATGATTTAGAAGATTATGACAAGAGTATATTTGAATTTTCCAAGGGAAATGATGGAAAGAAACATACTGTTGCCACATTCAAACTTACTTTAGGAGAGCAACTAATCTTCATCAGCTAAGTCTGTCAGTAAAAGATCTCTGTCATCACTCATCTTTCTGTAGGTAACCTTCAAACCACACTTCTTTTTTTTTTTTTTTTTAATAAGCCCATCACTTGCTTTAGACATGCAGTGGGAGAGGGAGAGTAAAGAGAAACTGAACAAATTTCATTAGGCATGGAGCAAGTCAGACTTCCAGTCAGACAGGCACTTAGGGTGCATTATTTTCACATATCGCATATCAAAGGCTGACTGGGTTTGCTAACCCATATATTACAGGCAAGCAGCCTCCTCATTTGTTATCTAGAAACTAAGATCCCAATCCTGCACTTCAAAAGAAATTTATAATCACTTATGCCTACGCAAGGTAAGTAAAACGCTACCTACTCAAAATAATGTTTACTTACATTGATATTGCACAAATATATGTGGTTATGTAAAAGGTAAGTTTACAGAATCACAGAATAGTTGAGGATGGAGGGGACCATGTTGGAGGTCATCTCATCCAACCTAGGGTCACCTAGAGCAGGTTGCCTGAAGCCTATGTCCACTAACAGCTCGTCTGAAAAGAACTGATGGGTGACATTGCTTTGCAATTACAAGAAGTGGATCAGAGCTCTCTCCCAGAAAGAATCTTAAAGACAAACTTTCTACTGGAGCAGTGGACACAGATAAACTGATTTTGCCCTGTCACACATGACCTCAGTTCAAAGAGCACTAAAGAACAGAAAAAGGAAGACAACCCTGTGAATGGCAAAAGTGCATTGTAGACGGTTCATATCTGTGAATGCAACTGAAAGTAACAGAATCCTAACTTGCGAGATGAATCCACTAAAATGGAAGAAAATCTTATAAACTATGTTAGTACTAATAAGGATTCCTTCTTGGTGCTTGCACTATCGTCATTACAGTGACAAAGGGAGGAATATGGGTCTCTGTGTATGCCCTACCATCCATCTGGGACATGTGAGATGAGCACAAGTCTGTCTAGTTTGCAATGCAGTTAGAATTCACCAGATGGGGCTAATACAGCAAATATAAATATTCTCTGTAGAAGTCATACCGAAGAAATGTAGATAGATAGGGAGAACAATATATACTTGTATATATGGCACAGAAGTAATAACTCTGAAAGGCTGTGGTTGTTTTGTTGTTGTTGTTTTTTTTGCGGTTAACCCTCTCAATGAATTCATTATTTAAAAGAGATACTTTATTTTGATAGTCTTATATGAATTATATGTTTAACTATTCAATCTTATATGAATTATATGTTTAACTATTCAACCATTAACCACCACCACTCCCCAAACTAATAGCTGTCTTAGGAAATATGTAGGTTTCTTATTTCAAATATTTTTTTAAATCTCTAAACAACTATAAAGCCACAAATATAGAAATGGAAGGATATATGTTGTCTTTGGATCCTAGATATGATGCTTTTTTCTGCCTTTAACTAAAAATACAAATACAAGTTGAAAAAAATCAGTCTAAGCTTGTAAACACATATGGCTTTCCTTTTTGACACGGTACATGACTGATCTCGTCTCCCAAGTCCATCTCTCAGGTTTTGTTTTATGTAGAGACTGAACATATTTAGACATCACAGTGAAGTTTAAGCTAATTGATTTAAAGAGAAAAAAGAACCCTGCATGCACTGCATCTCTCAAATGTCCTTATCTATGTCAAATCATTGAATTGGAAACTTAGTACCGAAAATTGAAAGTAATTATCTGTGAAAAGTGTCAGATTGACATTCTTCTATATTCCGACATGTCTTTAATAACTGATTCTATCATTTTTGCCATCAATGGGAATGAAAATATATGTTAAAATTTAGTATTTATCTACCTCATATTTGATTTTATCATGTTATACCTATTCATGAAAATAAAAATAACAGTGAATACAGCATACATCAGATAGGATTTAACCCATTGAACAAATATTATTGGCAAATGACAAATAGTATTATACCAAGCACTTGGTCACAGAAGATGGAGGCAAAAGACAAAGAATGTCACACTAATGTGCATACTTGATTAAACGATTACTGATATATACACGTTAGCTAAGAATATAATACTGTATGAGCTGGATAAGGATGGTAGTTTCAGGTAAACAAGAAGAGCAGGGACCCAAGAGCCTACTCGACATAGGTAACCTTCAAACTACTCCTTTATTTAATAATCCCATCACTTGCAGTAGGAGAAAGAGTAAGAGAGAAACTGTACAAGTTTCATTGAGCATGGAGCAAGTCATACTTCCAGCTAGACAGGCACTTACAGTTCTGAAAGCTTCAGTGCTGGTAATTTATTATGAATTAAACTTTTTGTGATGAAATTATAAGGTATATATAATAATAAGAATATATGCTCTAGCAATAAATTCCCATTCTCCTCAGCCAATCCCTATTCTCTTTGCCTTGTAGATCACAAATAAATAAGTAAACAAATAAATAAATCCACTTTGATGAAAAAATTGTATTGGGAAGTTCTGTCTAAACAGTTACACAGTTCTGCTCACCGATCTTCCAGTTCCCAGATACAAATAAATTGTGGACACCAGATGGATGTCTAAGACGTGTGAATATAACTTATGCCCTTCTTGCCTTGCAAATGAAAGTCACAAGCATGACCATAATAATGACCATAATGAAGCCAGCACTCAGTTCAGAGAAATGAGCTCTCCCTTCTGTAAACGTGCAGTGATTCAACTAGCACTGAATGAACAGCCTGTGCTATACAGCTTCCAAAGCTTCTATGCTTCGGTGAGCTCACAGAAAAGCTCATAAAAAGTTCCAATAGAAGATCATCTACCTAAAACTTCAATGCTTCATCTAAAACAATTTGGAGTCAGTCATTCAGGCCGTGGAATTTAAATTACACCTGTGACACTGATGAAGAATCTCCTTCTAAGGCTCAGCAGAAAGCAGATATAGCCATTCTTACCCGGAAGCTCTCTGCAACATGTTTATTTCGAGATAACATTGTCTCATGTGAAAATGGTGATGAGGGCATGCAGGACATGCTACCAAGCTTTCAGTCCCTCCTTGAGAAATACACCAAAGCAATGGAAAAATAACTCTATTGAGATGGTCTTAGCTTGTGCATTTCTAGATTAATCCACTCTCCAGTCTTTTCCAGAAAACAAGTTTGAGTTCCAGCAAACAGTATGCAGAAGGACAACAACTTTGTTCTTGCCATAGTGCTAAATCTAGGCACTAGGCAGTGGAGTAGTCGGGACAGACAACCCATACATTAACAAGCAAGCTTTACTAAATATGTACAAAGCTATGCAAAACTAAGCCATGATATATAATTGCTATTAACGAGAGCCCATCATCATTTAAGTAGATGGCCTGGGGGAGACCAGTGAGCCTAGGACAAATGTAAGACATCTACAGATCTCTTTAAAGTGCAAAATGTTCAGAGCCATTCTATTCTGTCCACTTTTTAGGCAAACAAAGAACTTACTTAGCTCTTTGTTTCAGTCTGGTAATGCTTCCCTCTCCTTACCTGTTCTTTCCAAGGACAATTTTCTCAGCTTTCCTTATTTCCTGTTCTTCTGAAGGGAGACTTCAAGCACACAAGGACAACCTCTTTTCGTGTTAATTTGCATGGATGACTAACTGTTAACTAACTGTTGTGCACACCAGCTACAGGTTGCTTGGCTGACCTGCAAAACCTATCAATAATCATGTATGATCACAACACGATCACCAACATGACCTGCCCAATGAAAACCAGCTGAATGAAATAGCTGGCTGTGATGAGCAGAGAAAATAATTTTGAAGAATTTACATACTTAATATTTTGCTGCTTAAGTTACAAACACATGAGGGGCTATTGCAGACTGCAACTTAGGCATGTTCTTGGCCTTCTTGATGGCATTAAATTCTCACACTGCAGCACTGATAAGCATCACTGTCTAGAAATTCCAGTTTTGTAAGGAACTAAATTATTGCTGCTGGACAACAATCAGACATTACTTATTCACAGCTTTGTCATTCCTCAGCTGGATTACAGCACTACTCTATGTATGGATAATGTCTTCCATGTCTACGGAGTTTTGAGAAGTACATAATGCTGGAGCACTTCTCAGAAACACAAGCTATTTGCAGGCATATCAAACCAATCTCTGTGGCTTCCCATAAAATTTAAATTAAATTCATAATCTCAGTTTTATCTTCAGAGAACATAATTTCCAGGATAGCTAAAGCTTCAAGATAATAACTGTTTTTGACAAGAATAGCAGACTTCACTATGGAGGTAAGCTAGTCTGTTCAGGAGAAAACTTTCAGAGAGCTGACTGCAAACAGCAAAATAAAATCCTTCAAAGACACAACAGAGTTCACTGTCATCCAATTCCAGCCATAAATCATAGAATCATAGAATATCCCGAGTTGGAAGGGACCCATAAGGATCATCAAGTCCAACTCCTGGCACCACACAGGTCTACCCAAAATTTTAGACCATGTGACTAAGTGCACAGTCCAAACGCTTCTTAATCAGATTTCTTTTACCTTGCCTTCTTCAAAGCAAATGTTTGTTTTTAAAAATACCCATTTATTTTTAAGAAATGAATTGTCAAAACTATGGTAACCATTCTTTTCCACGCGCTTTTGTTCCTGGGGAGGGACAAAAGCACAAAAATGCACAATGTATTCTAGATTAGCAGAGACTTACTTGCTTCCCTAACATCCTTTTGTTTTGTAATGCATAAAACAATGCATTATCATATGTCTTTAGTGTTAATTATATGTAGTGGTTAAGAAGAGATTCTTAATGCAAATAGGGAGTTATGAACTGAAAATGTTTAAAACTATGCCATAAACAGTATTTTTTCATGATCAAAGTAGATTAGATGTACTTTAAAATCCATGTAAGTCATTGGAAATGTATTTCTAACATCACAATTTTTCTTTTCCTAATATTAAATGGAACTTGCATGCCATTCTCCTTTCCAACATTAATCTTCTGACTAGCTCAAATGTGTTGTATACCTATCTGTGTATACGTGTGTCAGCTGGTAATTCTCACACACTCACAATTTGGTAAGAAGTAACACATCGCAAAGCTTTTGATACTCTGAAGCCACTAAATACCTAAATTCTTGTTTGGCAACAGTAACCCAAGCAAGATGTGACAGACAGCCTACAGTTGACACAGACTGCAGACATGGTATGTTGATGCCTTCCTCATAATCTGCAGGCAGTGCATGCTCGAATAGATACTTTTAGCATGATGGAATAAGGTGTAGTCACAATCCTTTTTTTTTTTTTCCTCAGAAGAGCTGATAAAAGCATCACTGATCTCAGTTGTTGCACTTCTAGGCAAGTAACAGATGGCATTCAATTCAAGCATAGAAAAGTTTTGTTAATAACTGTACTTGTATCACCTAAGTTTTAAGGCTCCAGTTTCCTCATGGTCAGCAAAAGCACTAATAATACTGCAGCCTGAAATGCTGCAGGACCAATTCATGCTGTGTATAAATCAATCTCAAAGAACCACACTATTTTATTAATGTTAGTGAATTTTGCTCATGTCTGCCTTCCAGCTTACCCTAACACTTGCGATAAGTACAGGCACAATAAAGCAGTGATTCTGCCTGACTTCCATTCATTGATTGTACATACAAAACAAAACATCTATGGGCGTCCTGATGGGATCATTTCAGAACTATAATCTTTAGTTAGCTTGAAACAGAAGAATTTACAAGTAGTACAGAGAACTTTTTCATAAGGCTTATCACTGTAATCTCTTTTTCCCATTCTTTAACCAAGTATTTGGTGAGGATTGTTGATGGGGCTGTACAATAGCGTTCTTGTGACTTGCAGCTGTGTTTTTCAAATGAATATTTGTCTTGGATTCTCTGTGGAATCTCTCAGCAGCTTTTATTGATGTTTCTTGGTAAATGTTAAACACTACATCAATTCTTTGACTTTCTGCACCATCATGTACTGCTGATAACCAGGTACGTTAACTTTGTTTATTCTTTGGATCACACTCATTCCATCAGTGATAGATGGCCTGCTGTGGTTTCAGTACAGTTTGCATTCCTCACGATCCCTCTACCAAAGTCGCCTGTTTTGTCGCTCAGAGTGATCTACCCAATGTTGTCAGCGTGTAATGAGTAAGACATATTCAGTATGTCAGCTTGGAGCAACACTTTTTTGGGTTAGATCTTTGTTTTGAATATTATTGTCATTAAGAGACCCTTGCATTTCCTGCTCTTTTTTTTTTTTTATGACTGAAAACTTCCTGACCTTCTTTCTGGAAATCAATTCATGAAATTTCTGCATGAAAGAACCACTCTCTAGATGAAGACTTAAAATAATTGCAGGTCTGCTCACCTACTTCATGTACTTCTAGGAGGACATCAATACTATGTAGCAGCTGGTTGATAAACTGGAAAGATCTATTGGTCATTATTGATTGGCCTTATCTTAAGAATTTCAAGCAAGGCTTCAATACCTGGCCTCATTACAGTTCGATTATCTGTACTTGTTCAGATATTCACTAAATTACATACTCTATTTCGCACGAGTTAACCTGGAGGCCTTCAGCCGTTTCCTGTCTCTCAGCTACCTTGTACTATGATGATCAGCAATAAGGTGGTATTTAGCTTCAAACTAAATCCCTTCGAACTAAACTGATTTGAAAATAAATCCCTTTAGCCCCCCGGAGTCTGAGTGGGCTTCTGTGATTGAGCTGATCTAGTGGAAAGAAAGGGAGGTTCTGCATCCCTCCTGCTCTGCATTCCCATCCCCTCCCTTACCCAGTCAGTGTTTTTCATCTAACACGGTTCATTTCACATTTGCAGGGGGTTTAATTCTCTACTCCAGGATCTTTCAGAAGCGGCTCATCATAAGGTCAGATGAGCAACACTGCTGGTGAAGGAAGTAGCAGCAGACAGTCAGACAAGGAAAAAGAGAGCAGGAAAACCCCTTTATTAGCAGCCACATTAGAGCAACTCTGATACAACGTGAAACCACACTTTGAAAGTGCATTATTAGAAGGCAATCTAACAATGTGCTGATCTTCCCCTAGCTACACATTCCCAAGTCCTTCCTTATTTTGTCTCTAGCAGTTCTCTGTTGAATTGGACCAGCTTCATTGCTGACCAACAGTTTGCTTACCTGACCGAGAGCCTGCCATTTCTCTGGTGGAATTAGTTTCGAACTGCTCTGACTCACCCTTTTGTTGCATGACTACTGGAACTGATGCAAGGGAGGCGGTGGAAACATGTACCTGAAGACAGATGAGATGTCATGTTTTGATGTCAGAGGAGATGTCATTTTTTTTTAGGAGATGAGGAGATGTCACCTTTTTTTTTTCTTTTTACAGCTGGACAGCAGTCTCTGATTAGCTTAAGCCAACTGTGAGGAGGATATAATTAAACTCAGAGGAAACTTGCCTCCCTAGTGAAAATTTCGGGGGAGCACAGGCTTAGAGCCTCAGACTACGTTTGCATTTATTCTCTTTTAACCAACTCATCCTCGTGCAGGGCTAACGAACCCCACCACCAACCAACCCCCAATCCCAATCCCAATCCCAACCCCTCCAACCCCAGCCCGCCGCCGCCATCTTGTTCGCCCCTCCGCGGTCCCCGCCCCGCTCCCTGCCAGCCCCGCCCCCTCCCCTGCGGGCCCTCCCCCGGGCCGGCGGGCGCGGCGCAGGCGCAGCGGCGCGGTAAACAGGGGCGGCGGCTCCTCCCCCTTACGCCGTTTGCGTGGCCGCCTCCGCGCGAGCGCCGGCGGCGGCGGCGGTTGCGCAGTGTGGCCACATCCGGGCGCCGGGGCAGGATGAATGCTCCTTTCCAAGATGGCGGCGGAGGGAGGAGGGAAGGAGATGAACGAGATTAAGACCCAGTTCACCACCCGGGAGGGGCTGTACAAGCTGCTGAGCCACTCGGAGTACAGCCGGCCCAACCGGGTGCCCTTCAACTCGCAGGGCTCCAACCCGGTGCGCGTTTCCTTCGTCAACGTCAACGACCAGAGCGGCAACGGGGACCGGCTCTGCTTCAATGTGGGCCGGGAGCTCTACTTCTACATCTACAAGGGGGTCCGCAAGGTACCGGGAGGCACCGGGGGAGGCTGACGGGGGGCTCCGGGGCTCCGCCGAGGGTCCCCGGGGGCTGTGGGGGCTGTGCCGGGGGCGGGGTGCAGCGGGCGCCGCTGCCTCGGGCCCCCGGGGAGCTCCGGGGCCGGCAGCTGCGGGGCTGCTTCACCCGGTGCTGTGAGGGGCAGGGTGTGGGGTTGGGGCTGAGGGGGGCTGGTGTTGGCTGGGTGAGGGCGGGGATGTCACATTCGGTGCCAGCAGCGGTGGGAGTGGGAGTGGGGGGTGTTCGGAGGGGTGTGCCTGCGCGGGGCCTCGCTGCGAATGACATTGGTATGGGAAAGAGGAGGTTTGACAATAATAAGGCGGCTCCGGGCCTCCTTCACCTGCTGCTTCGGGGCCGAGGTGGCCGGGAGCTAATGCCCGGCGTGATTATGGTGGTGTCAAATCCCTGCGGTTAGGCCGGTGGGCGGAGGGTGTCTGTCGCTTCGGTTGAAGAGCTACGGTGTTCGCCCTAAGCTGAGGCCTTTCCCATGAGTTTGAAGCGTGGAGTGGTTCGGGGATTGTTCCTAGATGGGAGCAGTGCGATGAGATGAGTTTTAAATGTCAGATAACAAATGCAGAGAAAGTTGTTTTTACAGGAAAGAACCGTTGATGCAGCTTGAGATAGACTCCTTAACAGTTAGCAGTTGATGCAGGGCTAATAGTGCGTGCATTTGGTGTTTAAGGTCACCGTATTTATGAACAAACCCTTGCTACTTAGTGTGTCTTAAGGTCCTTGATTTTTACGGCATTTAGAGAAGGATTCAGAATTTGTCATGCTGAGTGAATGGGCGTTGCTCAGTGGATGTAAACACAGGCATAACAACTGTTAGGTTTCTGGTTTATGTGCCAAAAAATGGGTGTTAGTTATCTTGTATACTTGGCATTCACCTGCTGCAAGGTGAGCTCTTTGAAATCTTCCTGATCTTAGTCCAGCATGCAACAGGGGATGAAGGCACAGAGAACTAGAGATGTACCTAAAGCTGTGCAGAAAGCTTGTGGGTGAGCAAGGAGAAGTACCTGAATCTACGGTCCCCTAAGCTAGTGCCCAAATCTCTGCTCCTCTGTATAAAACATAAGCAGCAACTGGAGAATAAAGTCTACCTCGTTATCTGTTGACTGTGACTTGACAGATCGAATATGTCATATATAATTATGTGGAAAAGCGTGTATGGATTTTAGTTTCACACTTTAATGAATTTTCATAATTTAATTGTTTTAAATAATCCTTAGGCAAGTTTCTTTAAGCGTGTGATGAGTGTTTTGTATCAGGCAGTAATTGCTATTTATAAGCAATTGCTGTCTCTACAATTTACAAGATATTGTGTCAATATCTCTGTAAATCTGTCATTTAAACTATTACTGTGTATGGGTTCTGATATCTTAAGTTTGTTTTTCCATACCAAGTAACTGTAGAGTTCTCTTGCATATTACAGAGCAGGCCTTTATGTAGTTTAATGTTACGTGTGATTATTGCAAGTTGTCTTAGTCATCTCTTGTCACACTTAAAATAAATAAAAATAAAATCTAAAGCTCTGAACTGCATTGAAAGTAGGGACCTGAATAACTTTTTGAAATCACAAAATGGCTTTGAGATTTAGCGTTGTAATATTTTTTTTCTAGATGCTGAAAGCTGCTTTTGATGGTACGCAGTAACAGAAAATTTTAGTTTGTCAGATAGTTAACTTGTGAGCTTTGAGATATACCTGTTAGAGCATTACATATTTTTTCCTCAGAATAATGTAAAACGTACGCTTTGTTCAGCGTAGTTTGTTTCAGTGAGCTCTTAAAATGTTAACAAATAAAATATATTTCATATTTTATGTGTGTAAAACTTCAATGAATCCAGAGAACCAGCTAAATAGGTTAAGGAAAGTACTTTAACAGAGAATGGGGAAGATGCACTGTCTGAAACTTGTAATACTTGTTTCTTTGGAATTTATTTTGAAACTATTCAATTGGAAGTCGCTTTACTTTATGTATAAGGTCGGCATAAGAACAGGTTGACAGACTTTCAGCTGATTATTGAGTTTGTCAGTATCAAAAGTTAGATTTGTTTTGTGGCTACTGTAAGAGGAGAGAGCTGATGTTACCTAAATCGGTAGTATGTAAATCTGAGTTAAAGTGGACAAACTACCACTTTGCATGTCTCACCTTGGCAATGGGAGGGCAAGGGGGACTTTGTCAGTTGAAGGCCAACCTATTTGTGTTCCTCTGCCTAATACAAATGCTAATAACTTAGCTGTTATTTCATAATTATCTAAGTACCCCGTAAAAATTTCCCTAATTGCTTCCAGACTCTAATCTTCTCTTCATTTTGGTGAAGTCACTAAAATGAGTACAGGTTGAAGTTAGTGAAGCTGTACTCTGCATGTATCAAGTAGCTATGATTTTCTTTTTTTTTTTTTTTAAGGTCTGCTTCTGTTCTTGCTATGGAAATGTTATGCTCTTATTAAAACAAGTGAAAGAACCACCAGGACTTTCTTTTAAGGAGCTGTGTCTGTGAGATACTGCTATAATCTTTGTATTGATAATCCATTGCAGATCAGGGCACATCAAGTAAGAGTCACACTTGAGCCATGAATGACTTTTAAGAGTAAATAATGCAAATATTGAGTCAAAGGTACCACTTGAAAGCATGTTTCTTGAAATCAATGACGCTAAGCTTTTTTCTTAGTTTCCATTAAATCCTAAATATATTAACATCTGCTAAGTCTAGTTTGTAAGTCATCATTTAAAGTAGACTGCTAATGTCTGTGTTCTGTTTAGAATATTTAATTTATATAAAGAAAAAAAATCACTTTTCGAGATTTTTTTTAACCTTGTTCTTTTTTTTTCCAAGAAGCTCAGTCGAAAAATTACATCCACTGACCAGGACAGTGGTGTGGAGATTGGAGTACCAATAAATAATGATGATAATTTACTGGGGAGGCAGAGGAGAGTTTTGGGCAGCATTTCAAGCTGTCTTTAGAGATACATTTCTTTTTTTTGAGCAAAAATGTATTTCCACACAAATTTGTTCTTTGCTCCCTGAAAAAGGAAGCTGAGTTTTTATTATTTTATTCTTCCATGTTACCATAAAACATTACCATGAAATGTTACCATGTTTTCATATATTCCATGACAATGAAGTCATCAAAGAAAGCCCATCAGTTACAAGCCAGTGTTGTATTGTTTTTTGTAATGGAACTTATGCAGCTCTCCTTCCATTAATAAGGCAACACAGGCTTACCAAAAACTGCTGCTTTTTGATTTGGATCCACTGAAAAAGTAAGTGATCCTATAGGTTAGCGAGGAGAAATTAAACTGTGATTTAATGAGATGTGGTTGCTTTATTTACATAAGTATGTAATTATTTTCAACTGCACTGAGTGTCAATGGGCTTTCCCTTTCGGTACTCCTTAACTTTGACATTAAGAATTGATGTGTTCAATGACGCCTTGTTAAATTGAACGGGTGGATGTTCACAAACCGAACTGATGTAGCGACAGCTGGAAATGATGGCCTAGCAGTGAGCTGTCTTCCTGACAGTGTGCTCCTTTCTCCTTGCTGGCCTTGGCAGCGCTCAGCCTCAGGTTGAGCTAGTTCAGCTTGCTAAACCAGCAGCTAAATACCTGCTCCCTTTCTGGGTAGATTTTTCTCTTGATTTGGCAAGTTAACTGTCTCTTCCGGGGGTCAGGTGTTAGCAGGCACAGTGGCAGCAAAGAAAAGGCTGTGGGGAAAAGGAACAAAGCTTTCCCCTTAAGAGGCCTGTGCTATCAGATGGGATCTCTTGCCTTATGAGGTCTCACCTGAACAAAGCCTTTACTTCAGCCGTAAGTCAGATTGGGCATGATCTGTCCTTTAGGGATTGTTGACTTAATCTCGACTGAGAGCTATAGGTGTTACAAGAGACCTTTTTTCTGTTGCTGCTTCATGGAGTAAAAGTATAAGGTAAGCGTTAAAAAATGATTGATCAAACTATGATGCATGGATGCTTTGCATGGGTTGCCTTTTTCTGAAGCCGCAGATCAGGAATGAGGGCCATTATTTGCGTCCTGCTTGTAAGACAGTCTTGGAGCACTTAGCTGGCTTGTGGCAGGCTTTGAGAAATGATTTATTAGTTGATTCATTAGGCTTGGAAAGGAGCGTGCTATCTCATCTTCCTTGCCTTAGGAATGACTGACAAAACGATCGCTGCTGACATTAACTATCAAATCTGTTTCCCTTCCTACTTGGAAGCTAGTGCATTTTCCTGTAAACTGTGTTTATGATAATTGGTGTATTCTCTGTTTATTGTAAAGGCCCCTGGGCAAGTTAATCTGTAACTAGGACTGCAGTACAGTCATATGGAAGTACGCTGCCTTGGCTTCTACCTCCCGTATTGGGGTGTTATGGAATTTGAATGTGTAGCTCAGCTTATTATGTTAGACCAAGCTTTTTGCATCGTAAGGGAATTCTGACGACCAACTCTGCTAACATCTGGCAGGCTGTGGTTGTTTCTTTTTTTTTTGAACTTCTCACTAAAAGAAGCTTTATCTTCAGTCCTACTCTTTTTTTTTTTTCCTGCAGCTACCTAAAGCAGCAGTCTGTCAATAACTACATGACATTGTAGTGTGTTGTAATGGTATTGTGGTAGAAACGTGTAGGTGATAAGCTTCTGTTGGGGAAGGCATGGAGGACAGAATCTTTTGACTATCTTTTTAACCTTACATTGAGCAATGGGCTTAGAAATAATTACTTTAAGATGGAGGTAATCTCACATCTTAACTTCTTTTATTAAGAGTTAGCATGTTGGTAATCCCTGGCTATCAGTAGAAATACTGATCGCATGTAGGATTTTTTTTCTTTCACGGTTCTCTAAATTACCTTTTAATGTCTGGCTTGATATTGGAGTCTCTGTTGTCTGGTTGAGAAGTGTTATCCCTGATGATTACTTGCATTCTACAGACTGTGGTCATCTAGGGTCTTGTCTCAGTGACAGAGTGATAAGGGGTGGCATTTGTCACTGTGCTTACTGCACTGCTCTGGGAGGAGCAGCGTGAGACAGTGCTAGGTTGGAAGCTGGAATCTGCAGGAGCAACAGCCAGCTTTCCTGTGGTGGGGAGGTGAGTTTGTACACTTAGAGATCACTGAGATATGTCAGGCCTCCCAAAAAGATGCACGTTTTAGTAGCATGTATGAGGTATTAAAATGTTGAGATTCGTCAAGGTCTTTGAAGATGTACCTGCTCTGACGCAGAATGAAGTATACGTACATCTTTGTGACCAGTTCTTAAACATGAGTTCCACAGCCTTCATAGTTGTTTTGGGGCCTAGTTTTCATATTTTTTCCCCTAATATCTAGCTAAATTTTTATTGGGGGGGGGGGAACAAGCTGATTGTTGTTTTCTGCCAGGATCATAGAGAACAGTTGACTGTTGTCTTTAGCTTTTACGTATTTGAAAACTTGTTAGTTTGTCCTCTCATTTTTCCAAAGGAAAATAAATCTAGTCCTTTTAAGCTTCTCAGGTCATGACTTCTGAGTGTTTGATTGCTCTTCTCTATATTGGCTTCAACTAACTAGCATTTATTTTTATTTGCAGTACTTAAAATAGGTATAGTGCTTCTACTGTGATTTTGATACAGAGAAAGGGAGAACAGTTGCCTGCTGTGTCTGTCTTCTAATATTCTTGCTAACATTTTGAACAATGTTGACATTTTTGAATTCTTCTCATAGTGTTGACTCACTTGGATTGTTTCTTATCATGTTGCTGTTTTTTTCCATGCTTTGATTTCTTAATTTATAAATACCACATAGCATTTTCGTTGAATTCTGTTCTAGTAGCTTTATTAAAGAATGCTTTTTGTTTCCAATTCTGTGCCACATAGTGCAAATAATCCTGCTAATCTTGATGTCATTCACAGTTTAATGTGTACTTTCATCCATTTAAAAAAGGTATCTTAAACATGATGCTTAGTTTGCCTGTAGGTGTGTCACATGAGATTTACCAAAAGTGTTCCTAATTTCAAGGCGTTGCTGTTGACCTTTTCTTCTAGTCCAGTTATTTTTATTTTTTTAGAAAATTATATTGGTTTGGTGCCAGCTTTTAGCAAATTTTCCTAGTATGGGATTTTTCCCTATGTCTGTAAGCACCTAGACAATACTTTGGTGTTTTTCATACCAAAAAAAAAAGGTTTACTACTGTGACTGTTGAATTCTGCTACAAAGTGTTCTGCATTGAAAGATTTATTTATACTGGACTCTAACATCGCTCTTCTAGTCAAATGGAAGACAAACACAGCTGGCTAATGGAACTACCACAGTAAAGACATCAAAACTTTCCTCAAAGGTATCTGATGCCATCCTGCGGCTGGAAAAATACTCCTTTTTTGTGCTACAGGGATTTGCATAGTCCACAACTCTTCAGGTGTTCTGGACGTGACACTACTAACCGAATTCGTCCTCCTTCAGAAATGTGTTGTAGGGTTGTTTGTGGTTTTGTTTGTTTCTTGTTTTCTCCAGGAAATCCCTTAATTTGCTGAGGAGTCTTTCTCCTCTGTTTTGTAGATAAGAGTAGTTATGTTGCAACTGGATTCACCAGTCCTGTGGAGATATTGTGGCTGGGTCAGTAATATGTTACCTGCTGATCTGTGCTTGTGGAGGTGTTTGAAAGACTTCGGGAAATTGTTTAAGAATTTAATTGATGGATATACTTACCAGCCTGAGTTTTATGATGCAGATAGATGTTTTCTTTCTTAATTTTAGCTGGGCTGTACTAAGGACTGCCAAGACATGTTACAAACTGTTCCTGTAGAGTTTTCTGAAGGGTGGTGGTTTGGTTGTTTTGTTGTTTTTTTTAAATCCCTTTTTTTTCCAATGACACTTTTGAGGAAAATAGTGAAGAGTTAATGTTGGGTTACAGGAGTAAAAGGTAGGTTTAAGAGGATAACTCTATTTTGAGGCTTATTTAGAACACCTAGGACTGTCTTGAGTAAAAGGAAACGTAAAGAATAAATAGCTGTTTTACAATGACACTGTTAAGTGTTGATTGCTGTGAAAGCATTTATTTGCACTTGATGAAGCTTGCAAGGTGATTATTCTCTAGGGTTATTTCTGGACGGTAGATAGTGCTTGTAGTCTGTAGCACTTTCACCTTTGCTGGTTTGTGCTTCCAGCCTCTATCACAACTGCGTGTCTTCAGTAAGCTATTGCAGGACATCCTTTGAAGGGTTGCTCTCCAAGGTAATAGTTCATTTATCTCTGGCTGCCTGCTTGGCTGGCATGTTTTAGTGAGAATACTGGGTCATGCTGGCCAAACCTCTCAATTGGTAGGCAGGTTTTTGTAGGCAGTGAGGTGGTTTTTTTGCCACTGTGGGTAGAATTTTTGTTTTGTATTAAAATGTATTTGTACATGAAGTAAGTTGGAGAAATTTAGTGTAAAGCCATTAATTGTGGTGCTTGATCTTTGCAGGACAACAAAATTTTAGTCATAACGCCTCATAGATGTAAATAATGATCGTTTGTACTACAAACAGTTCTGTGACACTAAAGAGTTTTGTGAGCCAGCTTTGTCAGAATATTTACAAAAGGGTTGTACTGTGTGCTTAGATTGCAAGGAGTTTGGATTATGCTTTGACATCTGACAGTTAATAGTTAAAATATGCATTGAAGATGCTTCAGACTCTATTTAAACATTGCCTAGACCCACCTCTGAGAGGGTCGCAGCCATAATTGTCTTGTTTGACATTGTAAAACCAAATTTAATGCCCTACTTTGAAGTATTAGTGTAGATCTCGGGGAAATATCGTAAATATTTCCAAAATACTTTGTTTTGAATAATGTGTATTCAAAGGCCACATGCTGTCCTGTTGTCCTGACTATGAGTTGACACACTTGGACAAGTTACTGTTTGAAAATGGCCAGGGAAGGCCAAAGCTCTTCAACCTGATAATGCCTTTCTTCTCTTGGAAAGCTTAGGGAAACTAAACAGCAACATGAAATGTGCCATACTGTAAGGTAAAATAGTATTTTGCTGTGTCCTTCTCAATTGAGTATTTCTTCCTGATTACTTCACCCCACTTGTAAGTCCAAATGTGTATGCAGTCCATCTTCCAGCATCTACATTCCTTCAATTTCTTGCCCCCTGGAGCTTAAAATAAAGCAGCTGATTTTGCTTGTCTCAGCTTCTGTTGAGCAGACTGTCAGTAGGCTGAATGTAGCCCTGTAGTTTGTGTGGGCAGGACCACCAGGCACTACAGTGAAACTCTTTCCGGTGACAGTGGCGTAACTTGGAGTTGGATTTTTACTCTTGCATTGTTCACTAAAGCTGTTTGTAATGGAATGACAAATCTCTAAGGGATACCTTCTGCACTTTGGTTTTGGTTTTGATTTACCAGCTCTAATCAGTCTCTAATTTAAAGAGTTAATCACTCAGTTAATTCTCAGGTGGCTGTAATGGTCAAAAAATACTACTTTTCTGTTGTTGACTCTGTATGGGATTGGAAAGTGGTTGTACTGTTCCTTTTTTAATAGTGCCTGATCTTTGTACACCTGGAGAATGTGAAGAGTAAAGTTAGACTAAATGCTAGTCCGAGCAAGAACTTTAGGTTAAGAATGCCCTGGGGTAAGGAGGAAGAACTCTGTGTGAACACTGGACGTTAGGAGCAAATTTAATTATCCTCAGTCTACTAGGAATGCAAGATGAAATTCTTATTACCTGTACTGGGAGTTTACACGCACTTTGTCAGGGAAATGATATCGTGTAAAACTTGCAGAGGACTCCAGTTTATGGTTTTAAATATACTTTTTTTATACTTCTAGTTTATGGTTTTAAAGCTCCCTCTCAATTAAGGGAAGGAGGAGCAGTGACAACCAGAGACTGAGTGGATGTCAATATATATATTGAAACTGTGTTCAAATCCACGAGTCTTATGAAATAAACTATTGGAATGGTGCCCTATGGACACTTTAGCCTGCACAGTCACAAGGATAACAATACATCTGAGTAACATAAATGTCCTTTAAAAAAAAAAAAACACCTTTTTACAAACACCGTTTTGATAGGAGAGTGGGCCAGTAACCTTGAATAGCTAGCTGTGTACAATTAGGGTGTCAAGAAAGTCCATCTTTAAAGAGGAATTTATGAGGACAGGAATAGTTGCATGATTAGGCAATACCACTTTCAGTTTGATACCATGTGTAGTGCAGAATGCAGCATTTCTTGCCTGTGTTTTAGTCCATCTCGCATGTGTCAGTATTTCTCAGTTCAAATTATTACTCTATTGTTTATAAATAACTAGAGACTTTTTTAATTAAAAAGGACGCCTGCTTGGTGTGAATGTTTTAATCCAGGAGGATGTTTTTTTTTTCGCCGAAGAAGCCTTTCAGAAATATAGGGTGCTCTCAAGGAAACTGGTTATATTCACATCAGTTTAATACATGGGTATGGCTTGCCTTTCTCACCTTCAGCAGTGAAACTGTTCCCTTGTACAGAATAACTTATGGCTGTGTTGTGTACAAGTAGCAAACACCTGCAAAATTTTAAGATGCTGTTCTTCTAGATGAAGTTTCTGACCTTCTAACAGTTGGCGGGACAACGCTACCGAGAATTAACTGTGCCAGTGTAGTTCTGTTTTAGCAAAACTGCAGTCTCTGAACTGGGATAGTTAAAAGCATGGGTGGGTACATGTTAGTACTTTTGAATCAGGAAGATGGGGCAAATAACTATTCTGAGCAACTCAAACAGAAGTGCAGGTGAAGCTGCCTTTAGTGATGCTCAAGATGATGCAGACTTCTCCTCCCAGAGCAGCACAGTGCTTGTTGTCAGTTAAATTGCTGCAGCAGTCTGGAGACAACTTGTTTAGCTGCTCTAACTCTGCACTGGAGCAGCATGCATGGATTAACCCCTTTTGCAAAAAAGTAATTTGTCAGCATTGCTCTGCTTGATCTGCATACTGCTTTTTGCTAGTCCTAAACTGATACAGGCTTTTCTTGTACATAAAAGAACAAGACAAGAGTGATGCTGATAAGATCAGTGCTCAGAGAAGTCATGTCTTAGGATGCTAGAAAACACTTCTGCCATGCTTTGTCTGGAGTCATTTGGGACCCCCTCCTTCATTTGTCTCATCTCTGATTAGTAGGTGGCGGCTGTGGCACTTCCAGTGCAAGCTGACGTAGAGGAAAACTTAATTTGGACAGTCTGGGGAGATCAGTGCGGGGTGAAGGTATGAGGTGTGATTATTTCTGAAAGCAGAAATCCCTGCTTTCAAAGCACGTGTAATACTCGTATGCCGTATCAGTGGGGGGGGGGTGATTTAATAGCTGGGCTGTGTTCTGTTTGTACCCTAAGTGTGCTCAGCTCCCTGCTCTAATACAGGCTTCTGCTACCACCTCTGGCAAAAGGCTTGAGAGGTGGGTACTTGGCAGCACACCCATGTGCAGGAAGGTCAGTAAGTGACAATAGGTACTCTGATCGCTCCCTCCCACGAAAATCGGCCTGAAGAAAGAGACAATGTTGGATGATTGTGGTAAATTAAACACTTTCAGACCTTTAAATGGTGTTTTGAAATCGATTAATAGGCAAAGCAACTCTTTTTTTTTTTTTTTCCACATAATACCTGTGCCAGTGAAGTTGTCAGCACTTAGTGTTACTTAAAGTATCTATAGTACTTTGCTTACTTTAAAATAAAGCTTTGGAGAAAACTTGTGCCAAAGTTGGCAGCTTGCTGCCTTTTGCTTTAAAACTCCCAAAATAGGGTTCTGGTTTGCAGACTAGGTTATATCTTAGACCTTGTACGTATGGGATAGTGGAAAATCTGAGTTCATCGCAGTATATGTGTTAGGGATTTGGCCCTTGCTGTGTTTCCTAGCCTGTCTCTTGTTCTTGTTCAGTAACACTTTTTGCTGGGTTGTTATGAAATGCCTTCAGCCCTAGAAGGAAGATGCATTACTGTAAATTAACAACTTCAGGACAAGAGCTAAGGCAGATGTGTTCTTTCATCTGTCTGTTACTAAACATGACCACAAGAAGTATAAACCAGTGGGCCTCACTGTGGTACTGAAGCACAGATTATATATTTGGTAGATAACTTATTCATGTAACTTCTGTAGAAGTCTTCTGGGGCTCTTAGAATAACAGCTAACTACATCTTATTTTTAGTACGAAAGTAACTAGGCTTTGTTCTAGTAATGTTTTGTTAACACGCTGCAACACGAGGGAGTTGCTGGCTTAATAAAACTACCGTATCAAAAATATCTCGCATTCCTGTAGGGCTTGCAAAATCCAACAGTAGCCAGAAAAAGGCACAATTCTGACTTGCTGGACAGACGTTTCTGTGTTGTATTTGACTCTTATTGAGCTTTGTAATGAAAAAATATAAATTGATTAACAATTAACTGCTACGGTGACATAAGTTTCTATAGCAACAGTGCAATGCAGGCTACAATTATTCAGACTGCTCTTCTGTAACAGATAATTTTTTCTTTCAAGCAGTGAATTTACACAGTTGGACTAAAACATTGGTTTGTTATAGCAACGGATAATCCTGAGCTCTTTTGCTGCTGCTTTTTTTTCTTTTCCTAATCCTGAAGAAATAACTTTTTCTCTTATGTGCTGAAAGGGGGTGGGGGAAACATTAAAAGATAAATACTGGGGTGGCGAACCAGTGGAAACTCTATTTAATACCGCTTGCCTGCAGGTTGTTTAGTGTAATAGAACTGTAATGTAGGTGTTGTAGAGCAGTATGAATTTATATTTCTCTGTTGACAAGTCTACTTGAAGCTGAACTTGCTTTAATTTGGTTAAAAACGATCATGTAGTAGCTGGTAGATTTCAAGTAAATTGGTTAATAAAGCTCATTCCTAATGAGCTAAATAGTTGATATTGATTCCTGGAATCAGGCAGGTTCTTGCTGTGTTTTTTATCGGTGAAGTCTCTGTGTATTTTGTTTTTTATACTTGTAAATGCACCTAAAGAAAGGAGTGTTCAACTTCAGGCTTTACTGGTGCATTTGGAAAAGATAAAGCGACTGTATTTTTGGCCATAAAACACATTTATAACACTCCACAGGTGGCTTTGCTGTCTTTTGGTCTTTTTAAAATTGAAAGAAATAGAATTTGGGCAGCTTCAGTTTTAAAGCTACAACAGCCTTAGTAATTTAACAGGGAACTTAACTTTGTGTAATGTATTTTAAGGATACTTTGGTTGTCTGATCACTTGAAGGAAACAACAAAAGCAATGTCAATAGAAAGTCAACCTCAAATGAGTATTCATAGATGGTCGTGTATTGTTAAAGTGCATTTTTCTGATAGCCAAAGAACATCATACTAGTATTTCAGAGGAGAAAAAGAATTAAAGTTCAAAGCTAAAGTGCAAGTGGTGGCTTTGAAGGCGTGCTGGGCTAGCCCACTAGTCTGACAGGTCAGGTAGCTTTGTGTGGGCATGGGGAGGAGACACCAAGGCAAGAGATGACGCTGGCAAGTCCTGGGATGTTTCCAGTTTGTTCTATGGTTTGGGGAGCCATCTAAAAGCAGTCTGCCTGCTCCAATTTAAATGAGTGTCACCTTTACCAGTTATAATTTTCTAACCAGTCTTACTTAGAGATGAGCCAATTTAAACTATTTCCAAGTGAAAGTAACTTGCTAAGCATTTAGTAAGTTTCCCAGTTGAGCCAGTGAATCAAACGAGAACAGTTGAATTGTATCAATGTGTGGTTTTATGTGGAATCCATTTAATATTTACACGCCTCTTTATTTTAGTTTTTCTTACGTCTAGTATGTGTCTTACCTTTGTTCAGTTGATCTGAATTGTACCTTATTCTGCGTTAAAAACAGGTGAGAAAGGACTGATTATAAGTGTAGGCAACAGTGACTAGACTGTAGGATTATGAGGAAATAAAAGGATTCACTGGAGGATAGGGAACAAGAAAGATCAGAAAGATAGGTTATCTTTTTAATTTTCAGAGCTATGAATCTGTTATAACCTCTTTGATTGTAACTGTTGAGAAAGGAATTACGGATAACTAAACATATGTCTTAAAAGAACCTTGAAGAACTTAATTATAAAGTAGTCAAGGAAAGATGCAATTGTTACAGTACACTTTAATTCTCTCAATTCCTCAAAAGTGAAGAGACTAAAAAATGTGCTTCAGTGCCAAGCTTTACAGAAGGTGGTGGATTCTTTACACAGTATGTGACAGTCCGTAAGGAATATTGTAGCGTGAACTTCATTCAGTGCCTACAAATACTCAGTCTGGTCCCTACTACTCTGAAACTAGTTGCTTTTTAATTCACCGTATTCTTAACGGTGAAAACTTATGCTAAAGCCCCTTTGACTTGAATAACAGGAAGGCATTTTCTTAAGGCTTATCCTTGATTATATTTAGGTAGAAGAAAAGCATGCAAGAACACTATGCAGAGGGGAAAAAAGTGTTACGAGTAAATGAAAAAGGATTAAGGAGATTTATTTTTAGTGGTGTCTGTATTTGCCTGTAATGGTACAATGCTGAGAAGAATCCTCATCTGCTTACAGTTACTTTGTTTCAGCTTTTGAAATTCTAAGGTGGTAGAGTTCTGCACTAGATTTTTTTAAGGTAAAATGTTGTTTCCCTGCAGTCTAGACCGAGAGAAAGCGTTAATGTGTAACATGTTTTATGTAAGAAAGCTTCCTTGAAGTTCAGGTGCTCTCCCTTCCCAGTGTAATACACTGGTAGTAAGAAAGAACTGGAACCATCATTATTTAGTTTAAAAATTCGCTGTCTGACTATTGAAGTCTCACCTGTGCTGCTATCTCAAGTGGTTTAAATTTCATTAATAACTTTGTTCAAGCATCTCTTCAGTCTATGTCCTTGTCTGAACTGGTAATTCTAGGTTCATATAATATGTATTTTAACTGAAGGAGTTCTAGAACTTAAACTCATTCTGAATCAGAATAGTTCTTGATGTCTCGTTACATCTCTTACTGATTGCAGGGACTGTAACAATGATCGAGAAGAGAATTTCAAGCTGAGGTATTCCAGGAGGGGTTTCGTAAACACTATTTTCATTGGTGGTCTGTGGACAAAAAAGTAAGAACAAGTACAAGATGGCAAAACTCTCATGAGTTGGGAGGGATGACTGTTCACAGAATATTTTGTAAGGTGAAACAAGCTGATATCAGAACTGTAACTGAGGTGAAACTTCATTGGAAAAAGATGTATTTAGGGAATTTTTGCTTTAGCCTGAAAACTTCTCGAAGATGTAAACATTATGGCGTGGTTATCAAGCTGAGCTAGCTTGTGCTACAGCTGTTGAGGGCAGGAGGAAACATGCAATTTGAAGATCCCTCAAATGAGGTTTACTGATAGAAATAGGGAAATGTCTTTGGTGCCGTCATACTAGATAGTGAAGAGATGTCTTTAATATTGTATGAAATTGTGATTGCTTCTGTTGATGAAGGTAAATTTCAACTGCTGCTATTAGGAGAAGATAGCATCTAATGTAAAACTGGAGAAAAAGGAGTATGATTTTAATTAGCCTGGCAAAGCAATCACTGTTTCTTAAAGTTGTACAAAAGAAGAAGAGAATAGATAATACAAAACCCTCCCTAGGTGTCTCAGAGACACTGCCAGATCTCCCACAAATCCCAGCCACACAAAATAACTATGAATTCAGAAGGGTTCTGCTCTTTGACCAGCCCTGCTGTAAGCTGTTGCTAATAGTTGAACGACTGCATAATGAAAATACTGTTGTGTCATAGGTTACAGACTCCATGGGAAGTACAGAATAGCTTTTAAGAAGAAGCAGAGCATTTCATCCAGAAACTTCTGTGAGCCCAGACAGACAAAAAAGAGTGAAGAAAACGTATTCATAGTGATACAAATCCAACTATCTGTGGTACCCAGGGAGACTACCTTACTGGCTTTTAGATCCAGAAAAGGAAATGAAATTCAAGATACTGAGGAGCTGGAGACAATAAAGGCCAATGAAAGAATGGGCGTACAGCTGACTTTGCAGATATTGTGGGAAGAACGTGCTATGTTTTGCGGTAACAGTATCTCAGTAGTTCTGTAAGCAAGCTTCAGGGAGTTTTGGTTTTTAGATTTTCTTGGAGATAGTTTGCTGTACTTTAAACCTGTATTTATACAGCAGATGTTGGAGTTCAGAACTATATAATTTTATTTTTAAGATGAGCAGGGTAGAGGATGGGATTTTCCTGAATACTAACATCATGTAGTACTGGCTCCATTGATTTATTCTGAAAAGAGGTGACCAGCCAACACTTGTTTTTCTGGGAGGCAGTGAGATTTAAACAAGTAAGCAGTAAACTTTTTTTTTTGTTTTAAGACTTGCTAATCTGTTCTTTACTTACTTTTATATAAATTCTAGTAGACTGAAGCATTTGCATTTTCTGGGAATTAGGAATGATTCCACGTGCTTACACAGATGTTTTTGTATTCATGACCCTGTAATTGAGCTGAATGTTTGAAGAAAGATCTTTCTTCAAAATGGAAACTGAGAGAAGCTAGTAACTGTTGTTTGGCTTGGCCCTGCTAATGTTAATCATAGGACTTCAAGTAAGTTAGTCTGTTACCTTGCTCCTCTCGCATCAGAGCAGCAGGACTGTTTTCTCCTAGGTCACAAGCTTTAGCATATGGAAGCTATCTTACTGAAGTGCACTCTTGGAACAAATTTCCCTTTACTGTGAGTGTAAAATCTTGATTCACAGGAGAAAAAACACTGTCAAATAGAGCCTGTTCTACTCTAGCTCCTTAAATATACCTTGTCCCTCGTGTTTGGGTGTATGCTGTGTACTTGGTAGCTATTTATGCACATCTTTGGCAATGAAGTTTCCCCACTATCCTCCCATATTAAATAACGACAAAAAAATCCTTTAAGGTTTGTAACGCTGAAGGTGATTTCTCCAGTGTGAGAAATGCTCACTGGAGTACATTAGGATGTTAATGTATCTTGATTAACATGCAACACTAAACAGTTAAGCAGAATTTCAAGTAGACACTCAGCCTGCTTGGTTACCATGGCAAACACAGTAGGAAATTCACGCCAAAGTTTGGAAACTAAGATACACAGAAGAAAACTTGTAAACTGAAATAGTCACTTCAGAGAACAAATGCAGTTGTTCATAACTTCAGATCCCTTCTCCAAAGAATACTAATTTAAAATCCGTTTTATCAAGCAAACCTTAATTTCCAGTCCTGAGTTTTACACAAAGCAGGCAATATTCTCAAGCAGGGAAGAGTGACGTTCTTTGTTCACTTGTCCTCTAACTGTAAGGGCATTGAGTGAATAGAATAGCCTCTTGGAGCCAGATAAATTACTGGAGTACAGTAATCAACCTTTATGTATTTTCAGTGTGCCATGTCATGTTTAACAGATGTGATTGGGATAGTTGTTAGATCATATATATGTGTGTTTGTGTGTGTAAAAGTTCTTGAATTACTTAATTCACTTTCCCACAGTTTGTCTTCAGGCTTGCTAACCGTAACTGAGATCTGTAAATTGGTGTTTTAATTGGGACGGTTTTCTGTTTGCTGGGTTGCCTGTTTAATCAACTGGCTGTGTACAAACACGGTACTTTGTATCATCAGTTATGTCAGTATATTGTGGTGAAATCTGATATTTTTGCATGTAGCTTGCTGTAAACTTTCCACAGGTATGGCAGCATGTAAATCATACACTTCTCAATGTAAATTAGTATGTATATTTACATGAATCTCTTCCAAAATCTCTTCTCCTAAAGGGAAGGCTGTGTTACACAGAAAAATCATCGCTTGAGAGAGATGCTACTTTATAAAACAAAAACAAACACCCCCCCCCCATACATGTATATTCCTTAAGTTTGAGGCTAGAGTCATAGCTTGGCATCGAGGTTGTGCACACTAAAATGTGTGACTTAGCCTCATCACTTTATATATTGCATAAATGGGATTGGTGACTGTCAGATTTTTAGAGGTTAAGAGAAAGCAAGTTACGGTATTACTGAGAAATTATGATTAGTTTGCCTTTGCTTTTATAGCACAGGATATCTTGGGAAGAAAGTCTTAATGTTGTAGTGACTAGGAAGTGGTGTTAGTAAAACCCGAAATGTTTAGGGGTGATGGAACAGTTTAGTTTGAAGCTGAAATGGTGTTTGAGAGTTCTGATGAGTTTTAGAATAAAGAGGCTGATCTGCAGACTTGTTACAAATAGGAGCTGTTGTATTGAATAACAGATTAGTTTGTGCCTTTTTGCTGACCTTTTTCAGAGGGACTTAAGGATCGCTTCATAATTAACACAAAAATCATCTTTCCAGACGAAAACATTTGGAAGATCATAGGAGGGGTTAGTTCGAAGGAAAGTAAGAACTTGGAGGCCACTGGAAGTGATGAACTGTTGCGATTGATTAGGCACAGTAAATTTTAACTGGAGGGGAAAAAAGTGTGGTGGTGGTGGAGAAAAGCAGCAGAAATTGCAGGTGGACTGATTTACATAACTGTCAAGGCAGTTGTAAGAAACTTGGGAGATGTAATTTTGCTAGGTGAGGGAGCAGGAGTGCTTGTTCCCACTAATCAGGTGGCACGCTGAGGGGAAAAAAAATTGAGTCAATTTGGTACCACTATGCAAAAAGGAAGGGGGATTGCTCAGGATGATTCAGCCTTAACTGGTCAATACTTGAAACCTAATTTTTCTTTGTTGTAAAAAATGGCATGGAGGGGAACTTTAGAAATAACAATTGAGTAAATCATATTCCACTGTGTTAATTGGTAGATCTAAGTGTAAGTGATTGGACATGTCTGAAATAGAATTAGAACAAAGATTCAGAGAAGTGGTGAAAAGTGGGATATCTTAAAACTTCGGTGGAAATACTGAAAAGGATGGGACTGTTTATTTTAATAAGCACTATAAGTGCTGTATACGTAAGAAATATTAGATATTGTCTATTCCCAGTAACAAGAAGCCATTCAATGAAGTCTGAGGGAACAAAATTCAGAACTGATAGTGTTTTATATATTTAACTTGATTGGAATGTGTTGCTTCAGTCATCTAAGCAAATAATGAGCAGAAAGTAGGTGTTAAAACCTGGCAGTATTCATTGTTCTATGCAGTAGCTAATACAAACAAATCCTGTAAAGTGTTATTAAACTTCCATGTTTGCAATTTAAATGGCTGTCTTGAAGAAATCTAGGATAGAAGATAATAAATGAATGCAGCAAGTTTTTTGAATTCACTTCT
Source organism: Anser brachyrhynchus (assembly GCF_964034855.1). Classification (NCBI taxonomy): domain Eukaryota; kingdom Metazoa; phylum Chordata; class Aves; order Anseriformes; family Anatidae; genus Anser; species Anser brachyrhynchus. Next base: position 54,875,060 of record NC_137699.1, read on the forward strand.
GGGACATGTTTCTGCCCAGTGCCGAAGAAATGGGGATTGTGGTCCAGTTCTGCAGTCCATGATAATAAAGTACATTTGTGCTATGACTTCCTAAATCTGCATCTTAATTTTTAAGCTGCTAAGGGAGAGACCAGTATATAAATGTGACCCCTTCACCCATGGCTTAATTATAGCCCTGAGAAATCATTGTTTTGAATTTAAAACTGCACAGTGAGATCTTCCTTGCATCTCTTTAAAAAGAGCTGAGTAGGGGGAGAAGAGGAGGAAGATATCTGCACTGCATGCAAAACATACGTGATTCGGAATTGGGTTGCTGCCTGAGAGGGTTTTATCCAGCTGGCTGAACGACAATTGAGCCAAAATCCTGTAGACCAGCCTCTGGGAAGAGATGTATCATGCCTTCTTTACCCTTCTTCCTTTAAAAAAAAAAATCGCTTAAAAAAAAGGCAACTAATTGCTTAAACCAAAATAGAACATCTAATTCAGTTCATGCCTGTTGGGAGTGTGTGATACAGTGCCTATATTCAGAGTTGTTTGACTAGCCTGTTTACAGATTTTAGTGTGACCAAGCGCGTAACACTGAAGTCAGTTGTAATTTTTATCTGAATTGATGATGTCATTATCTGACACTCACAGTAAGGATAACCTTGTAAGAGGAGCATAAGGGCTGGGAAATACTTCTTTTGTTAGCTGCTCTTCTGTGTGGGGTTGAGCAATTGTTTAGATGCTCAAGAAAACACTAAAGCTGTTTTCCTCTTTCTGTATCGCATCATAAAGCCATGCTGTGGAAAGTGGGATTTAAAGGACTGAAGCACTTCTGGGGAGGAAAGTGACAGATTTTTCTTGTGTGGGAATAGTAAAAATTAATGTCCAATATATAGAAACAAACACCTTTTGAAAAGCAAGGTTACAGCGTCATGCCACTTCCCTGAAGTTTTAGTGCTTTGATTGTAGAGCCGCTGAAGATTGCTCAAGTTACTTGGAGTGCTTCCAGCCTACTTCCTGGAGCAGGCTGTTATTTTTCTCCTGGAGAAGCTGCGCGCTGCTCACCCACCTCTTCGGGGCCGACCGGGACGGGACACGCTCCGGAGAGCTGTGCTGGGGCTGGCACCTGGGGTATGACTCGGCTCTGTGGGCAGCGCTGGCATGAGGTGCACGTACTTCTGGTCTTCTGCTCAGAGGCAGCCCTGCCAGCTCGCCTGGAAATGTTAGCAAGTGACTGACGCGGTGAATTGAAAAGCCCTTAAACTTCCACAGGAACAATCGCAGTGACCTCTGTCCGGTTGTCACAGATAAAGGCAGTAGTGGTGTTCTCTGCTCAGGAGACAGAAGTATTTTTTTTTATGCAGAGGGGTTCAAAATCTTTTGATTTCTCTCAACCTCCCTGGCCTACAATAGCGCAAATGAGTTAACGTTCCTGTCCTACTTTAACGCCCTTTGCCCAGTCTTACAGGGAAACAAAGGGTAAGTTGCTTCTGTATGCACACGTATATTCTAGTATACACATATATTCCGTATGTGAAGTGAATGGGGATTTGCAAACAGAGAAGGATTCTTATTTTTTTGGAGTGCCAGCTGTTCTGTCTTCTTTTTTGAACTCTTTTTAAATAAAAGTAACTTTTTTTTAAGCATTATTGGTAGACAAGTACTTTCACCTTAAATATTTCCAATAGGATGTGCTGATCTATACTGTAATCAGAAATATTTTTGTTCAAAGCATTACTAAAATGAAGCTAACACTGTGGTAGTTACAAATCAATCCTTTATGCCTGTTCTTTATGGTGTTCACATCTACTTTCTTGATCTTGCCAATTATACCACCATTCAGTTCAGTTAATACCACGTAGATTTATTTCAAACCATTGGGTGCGTGCTCTTGCTCTAAGCACTGAGAAATTTCTTCTGGAAACAGAATTTGATGATTTTATTGGATGCTCCAGAAAACTAAATTGATTTTTGCCTGAATATGGATTTATGTCCAGTTGTCTGGACTAGAGCTCTTATTTTAATGTATATGGTCACAGTTGTCTGCTGTATGAATAAAGGCTGAAATCCTGTTAAGTAACGTTTTTCTGCTTTCCAAATTCATGTTATGTCTTGTATGGCCCCCAAGTGGAAGTTAAATCTAGGAGGGAGAAGGATATCAAGTAGCTTTCCAGTTGTTCAGGCAGCTTTGTACGAAATTGATATCTAAGACTTTGTTATGGATAAGTTGTGTGGAACACTTTAAAAATAAATTAGGTTAAATAAAATTACTTGGTGCCCCTGTTTTACCAACAGAGCTGTTCTTATACAGTATCCTAGAAACTCTGTCACGTGCCTTCAGTGTTCCTGTTCAGCATTTAATCAAGTGCTTGGTAACTTATAAAAACCTTCTGCAAAGATACAGGACCCTGTTCATGAGGAGCAGTGCTGTTAAGGAGAGGAAATGTTCTGTTAAGTAGAAATAAATCTTGAAATGCTTTTGCCTGGAGCTAATGCAAATTATGTTGTACTTCAAGTTGGATCATTCAAAATATTAAGGTATTAAAAAAAATACATCAGAAAGTCTGCCCTTGCCAATGAAGCCAAATTAATGTTCATGTCTCAAAGACCAGAATCTTTAGGTTTCTGAGGGTAAAACTGGCACAGGTTGCCAGCTACACTTTCTGGCTACACTTTCTGAAGACTTGGTAGAGAAAGGAATCTATAGAGAAACACCTTAATGGAAAGTCTTTGAGACTGCATGTTAAAAGTAGCAGATTTTTTTCTGCTTGCTAATTATTTTTTGTCCCAATTTCTTAGTTTTCAATTTTCAGACTTCATGTTGTCCACTGTGATCTTTTTTGCTTAGTCATAAGTTCTGTTACGTCCAATTAGAGGAAAAAGAGAAAGTGAAGGTGTGCTGATTTCTAGTGTCAGTTGGTACCTGCCCTTTTATCAAGTGGCAGCATGCAGTCCAGCACCGGGTTTGCTCTTTTGGATATTAAGCTGTTGGTGCTCCAATTCACAGAGTTGAAAGTTCAGACAAATGCTAAAAGCAAAACTTAAAATGAAAGAATGGTTTTCCTGAGTTTGGCTGTGACTTCAATATAAAGCAGATGCATTGAATGCAATGTTGCAAAATAAAGGCCAACTTTTCCCTAGTGTTAATGGCTTTGTAAAAATTAGGAGACACTTAAAACTAGTCTGTATTTACACACACAATGCCCATTATGCAACCCTCAAGTTAAGCAAATCACTTAGGTACGGAAAAAGCAGCTCAACTGTTCTTAGTTATCTGAGAAACTGTCCTTACATTTAAGAGACCCACTGTAACTGCATTTAAACAGGGCAACTTAAATGGTGATTGTCTGCTGGCTTTTTAGAGTCCTAAAGAGCATTTCATATATAAACACAAAAATAATTATGTATATCTACACGTATGTTTTTATATATGTTTATATAGCGTTCCTAGAACCTTTCAGTCTAGTTCTTAATTTTTTCTGGGGGTTTCTGAGGTGGCCCTGGATGTGTGTTCACTTGTCTGTTACCCGAAGGGTTCATACTGAATCTGCAGAACTCCTGGGCCTGCTGTTAGGCCTTGCCAGACTTTAAGCTTTCTACCAAGAAAGCTAAGGTCATTAGCTGCGTGTAAGCTGACAGACTGCTGACTATATTTGTCGAAACTAATTAATTACTGATCTTCTATGACACTGTCAACTGTACCGAACAGTGTTTTATTGGGGTTTTATAGACGGAGGGGGTGTTGCCTGGACTTCATGGTGTTCGTGCATATAAATTAAGCGGAACTTTTGCTCTGTGTCAGTATTCTTCACAGGGAAAGTCAGCTGACTTGTTCCCGTAGCTTTCTTCCTGCTTGAAGTTCCTTTAAGACATAAACCAGACCTGTTAAGTAAGCTGGGACTGGCCCTGTTGCTGCAGCTTTGGGTAGCCCTAAGCATAGGGACCCAGGGTCCTTCAGGTTGGACAGGTCTCTAGTCTAACCTCCAGCCCAAAGCTGGGTCGGCTATGAGATCCGACCGGCTCAAAGCAAGGGTGAGGTAACTACAAATGATTCTGTTGTTGGTATTAACAGTGCTGGGCTCTACAGAAATATTCCAGAAATCTATTCCCTTGATACTGAGGGAATTAGAGGGATTTCCAGCGTGAAGTCCCGAAGGTAGTATTTTTGGCAGAAACCCTTGTGTACAGAGGCACCGGGCAGAGTTCCCCAGAAAACTCTACACAAGTGCCTGAAATAACAGCACCTTCTTGCCACAGGTTTCTGCGTTGCACGGCGTTTGCCATCCTTCGGCCCCGTAGGAAGGAGAAAAAGAGCAGCACGTGCACGGGGGAAGGATATGCTACAGGGGATCCTGTAAGGCACAGTGCTGCAGCAAAGCTTATTTTTCAGTTAGGAATTTAAAGAGCATCTGTGAAATTCTACAAAGTCCACTTAGTAACAATTGTAAGAGTTGATTTCTGTAGTTGCTTGTATAGCATTGTAACAAGCACCGTTTTCTCCAATTATTATGGTTATGGAGCAGGGAGCATTAAATCCCTAATCAGCAAGGTGTCGAAGAGATAAAAGCTGCAAGTAGTGTTGTGAATTCCAAGCTCTAGAAATGCTGGAAAAAATGTTTTCAAAGGTGTATCTTATTACTTTGTCATCTTGTGTTGGTGCTGTAGCTGTGCATACATAGCCAACCCGTAATCTGCAGTTCAAGATCAGTTAATTCTTTGTACTAGGGGGGATTCTCTTAAGAGGATTTTTGGAAGTGAATTTTTTATTAAATGTTTGCTCTTACTTCCAGGCTTAAAGACCTAATATTCTGTCTCAAACTCACTTATATGACTAACTGAAAGCCAGCCTGGCAAATTTGATATTAAATACTGTCAAGTCTCAAAAGGAAACATTTTAATGGCTACTGCTGAAATTATCTGAGAGAGATTAATAAATAACGCCTTCCCTTTCTGATCTGGGAGATGTTTGTTTAGCTTGGCAGGAAATGTAGCATCTATTATAGATTTCAATAACTAAAATTTGCAGAAAGCTGCAGATGTAAGTTAGGAAAAGAAAAAGAGGAAGAACTCGCATCTGTCAAGGAGCATGATTAAATGCTGAGTTGAAATAATGTGATTCACTATTTGTGAAATTGTAGTATGAAAGCTGAGTCTTAGATCAATAGTACATCAAAAGAATAAATCTTGGACAGAAATTAATCTGGCTTTGACCTTAGAATTGCATAAGGATATGGAACCAAGGTTGTTGATGTCCATCCTAATAAGACATTTCAAATGTCAGAATATGAAATCTTCAACACTTGCTTGTTGAAGTAACTGATTTTTTTTTCTTTCTGTTCCTGGTATTTAGGTATCTAAAGCTGTGGTTAAGATGTTCCACTTGACCACCTTCCTACTCAAATCTTGAGTCAGGGTGAATGGGCAAATTATATACACGTATGCACACACCTTTATTGTAACTTTTTTGTCCTTCCTTCTCCCTACCCCAGTGGAGTGAGGGTAACACTGCTGCTAAAATAGCATGATGTGACTAAATAGGACTGGAAAGTCCCCAGAACCACTATGTGATTCATGTTTTATTTCTAGAGAAGAAATAGAGAATAAATTCATTCTATTTCTTCTAGAGAAGAAATATATTCTAGAGAAGAAATAGAGAAGAAATTCATCACAAAGAACTGAATGGCTATGTTAGTCAATTTTTCTTCTGCTTGTAAGTGTAAGATTTGAGACTTTGATTCTGTTCAAGGACAGGACTCAAGCTGTTGGTGCACCAGGTACACCAATTTTGTTCAGCTGCATCACTTCAGACAGCTGTTGAGTGAAATTCATGTGAAATACCCCTTATTCCGTGTTCTTTTGCCCAAGGGGTACTTGAAATACCAGTGCATGTTGAAAAAGAGAGGCTTCCAGTGCAGGTATTGGTTGGCCAAAGTGCTATTACAGAGGCTTGATTAGTGAAGATGTACTTTGATGGCTTGCATAGTGATTTCATTCAAAGGGAGTATTGGTTCTTAACCTTGCATTAGGTGCTCCAACCTGTTTCAGTCAAGACTAAACAAGTTCTAATTACAGTGTTGCTGTCATCATGAATCATCCATCATGGAATAAGTTCCTCAAAGTGGACAGGCTGGAATACTGTTAAGTATTTTTTTCAGAAGAAAAATTTAAAAGAACTGGGACAAAAAACATGCAAATAACTTGCTAGCAGCTCAAGCGTAGCCAAGGGTGCCTTATCCCGTGCTTGTAGCTGCCGCGTTCAGTAACACTTAATCCCAACATCTTTCAGTTCTCTTCTGAAGTACATCAGCATTCTTCTGAGAGTGGCAGTTCACATCACCTTGTTGAGTAAATAGCGTCAGATCCTAGGATCTCATGGAAAATCTCTTTTCTGAGAATCAGATCCTTCACAGTACAGCTACAGCAAATGGCCTTAATGGTATGCTAATGAAATGCTGAGTCACGGGCCCTATTGAATTTTATGAGTAAGGGCTTTTCTTGTTCTTATCAAAAATCCAATAGCAACTTTCAAATGTGCAGAAATAGAGAAAATGGCTTTTGGTTCTTATGATCATTGATTCTATCCTGTCTTTCAGTGAAGTGAGAACAAGACCAAAAAAGTGTTTTTGTGCTTGTAGTTCTGACTTATCTCCATGAGACAACTATATTGTAATCACAACTGAAAACACTAGCTGCATGTAAATAAAAGGCAGAGCATCCCTCTCAGTAGAAGTCTAGCTTCTGGTAATTCTGGTAATTGAATTAGTTTACTTATACTCCATTGAAGTTCAGACAGATTGTCCATGCCATCTGGTTCCCTGAGAGCAGCTAGAACAAGCACAGGGAAATCTTGTGCCTAGCTTTCATTTATCAGAATTTCACGTCTTGCTAGATCTGTTATCACACAATTTCAGAAGACTTCAGCCACAGCAAGTTTTTCAGACTACCAAAAATATAGTGAACGTTGAAACAAAACTAAATAACCCATCTTGACCAGACAAAAGAGCAAAGTGTAATTTCAATCTGAAAATAGCTACCTCTCGATTCTGTGCCACTTAAAAGAATAGTAGGGATTCAAAAGACGACGACCCTGGGAATACTCATGTTTTCCACTGCTGGAAGAGTCAACCATTCTCTGATCCCTCAGCGTGATTCAGGCTGAGCTCTGTTTATTTTGAAAGGGATCTCCTTTCTGAGGCACTTGGTTCTGCTGAAACTCTTGTCTAGAGGCCATATCTTGTCTCATAGGTGAGATGAGAGAGCATTTATTTGAGGTACGGAGGGATGTATCTATATGTTACTGTAAAACAATCTTCCATTAGACACATTTTCTCCATTTAGGGAGTTACCTCTTGATTCCACGTATTTTGTATTATTTTAGGACAAGGGAATCTTGCACGATATAGGAGATCCAACCACATGGCCTCTAGGATTTGATCCTTCCAGCTTCAAGTTACATATTTACATGTGTCTGTGGATGCTCCTTGGTAGACGTGTGCCTTATCCTATGATCCCAGTAGAGCTAGCATTCTCCTTGAAGATAGTTCTCCTTGAAGAGGTATTGCTAATATTCTTTTTTAGCTTATAATGGTTCTCTGGGCTCTGGAGAATAACTTTTTAATATGCTGACTTCAGAATTTGGAATACATTGTCTCCTTTTGGAGCCTTCAACCAGAAGGCCATACACCTGACTAAACTGGTTTATAATATATGCTGCAAAGCAGAAGTGTAACTTTAATGCTGCTGCATATACATACGCTTATCACGTGTATCCCATAGTTAAATTTGCCTTGGAAATGGCTCACCTGATGCGAATCACTGTATAGCTAGTTACGGTTTTGCTCTACTTACAGGCAGGTCTTGTTTCCCACAGTATAGCTCCATGCATGCTATGGATCTGCTGCTCTTCAAATGTTGTACTTAGGTTTAATACATTGGAGCAATTTTCTTTTATATGGAGCGTGTCCACTTCCTCAAACAAGTTTTATTTCCTATATCGCTGGCCTGATTTCCCTTGACTAAAAATACTGTAAAAGTATATATCAAAATTAGAATCCAAGTCCCAAATCACAGCTGCATCTCGAGTCTGTAATATTATTGAGTAACTGCAGCTTTCTAATTACAGACTCTGAACCTAGTAAATAGGGAGTTAAAAAGAAAGGTTGAACCTGATGTATGATCACGCATATTAAATGTGTGGGTTATAATCTCTGGATGATGATAGATTAGGGTGTCTGTTCAGAAGTGATATGGGGATAAACATGGGTTACACAACTGAGAGAGCGTTTTAAATTGCTTTTCTGTTTTTTTTGATTCTTCTGACACTTAAGTGCCAGATCTTCAGTTGCTTATATTAAAGTTCTTCTGTTTTGCTAGCACTTACTTTGTCTAAGCTGTATTTGGATTGTTCAGTAAATTCAGATGATATATTGATCCATAGAAATCATCCTTGATTATAGATGGTGCAAAGTATTTTCACATTTAATAAATCAATGTCAGAAGAACAATTATTTTGTAACCTAATCGCTTTAAAAGTATTTTATAAGCATAGTATCAACATTCTGAGTCAGTGTTCCTAGAAATCTCTCTCCTTGAATCTAGTTGATCATTTTTTAATATTGATAATAGTATCACATTTTTGCCTGTTATAAAATGATACATTTACAGTACAAGGACCAAGATACTCTATTTTTAGTCCACTGCCAAAACTAAGTTGTACTTCATTTTGAGAAAACTGCTGCTAGGGAAATGGAAGATGTCTTGTCTCAATGTGATGGGATGCTGCTTCTTGCAGGAGAACCCAGGAGACAGGTTGATCTTGAGGACTCACTGGAGCCTTTGTGTTACTGAACAGTCATCACTGGTTTGTCACATGATGTAGTTGCAAAGGTGTAGCATTTAACAAAACTGAAAAATGTGGAAGTGTGGCGTTATATTCAAAGATAAGCCTTTCGAAGGCATCTTTTGAGGTCTTCAATAAATACAGAGCTGTATTTTAAAGTATGGTTTTGTGACTGCATAAATCGTTGCTTAGTATAAGCTCATTTGCAAACTAAACTTGTATGCGTATACATTGTGATAAACTTTTCAAATTCTGTTTGCTCTTTTTGCAGGCTGCGGACTTGAGTAAACCAATAGACAAAAGGATATACAAAGGAACACAACCTACATGCCATGACTTCAATCACTTAACAGCCACAGCAGAAAGTGTTTCTCTTCTAGTGGGCTTCTCAGCAGGCCAGGTCCAACTTATAGACCCTATTAAAAAAGAAACTAGCAAATTATTTAATGAGGAAGTAAGTAGAAATCTTAACATTGTTGCATGCAATGTATTTCTGGTACTAAAAATCCTCAAAGTTCTGTAGATGGCTTTGTTTGCCTGTACAGCTCATCGTTCAGTCACTACCTTTTGTTTTTCAGCTGGTTCATTGGTTTAGAATACTTACACAAAAACTTTATTCATGAGGAAGCTTTTGGGGTTTAAGGCAAAAGAAAAAAAATTAGGACTTCTTAGTTTGGATAGTACTGCAACTAGAACTAACAACAGCTAACAGATAGAAAAAACATCTACAAATGAAAATGCTGCTGCATGTTCTCCGCAGTCAATTGTTTTGAAGGCTTCTGGTTCCAAACGGGGAAGAAAACATTTGAGCCCCTATTTAATATATTACAGTCAAAATATTAAATAATAATTAAAGTAAAAATACCGTTTTTTATGGTCGGGATGTTACAGCAGAAACTGTCCGTATCAAGGATTCCTAAAAGCTTTTTCAGGGAAGACTAGGATATTGAGCTGAATGCTGCATAGGAAAAGCTGAAGGCTCACAAAGTCTTGGCCATGTGATATCCCCAAAAAGAATTCTCTATCTATGCAATAGGAAAAAAATAGAGGGAGTACTAGGGGGGGACTTATGCCAAGTTACAAAACCACTGGCTCTGATTATCTGGTAATACTGGTATTCTTAGAAAGGTAAGTGTTTGGATATTAACAGTGGAAGAGATCTGGTAACTGATAAAACTTTGACAGCATTTTCTGCAGAGGATAAGCCAGAGGTACTTGGCTTGGTTTTTTGTTTGTTTTTGCTGCTTTTTGTGTTTTTAATCCAACTGCAGGTAAATAATGAGGTAACAAAGAGCTTTGCAGGTGTTTTTTTTTTTTTAAGACTTCAGATCTGGATAAGAGCTTCGCAGATGAAGTTAAGCCTTGCTCAGCTTTCAAACTACGCAAGCATATCTTTCCCACCTCAGGGACATGTGTTTTCTTGCTCTGTCTTTGTGCAAAGAAGATGGAAGTATTGTTCTCAATGGGGATGTTTTATAATTAGAACTGACTCCTCCTCAGCTTTCTAAAAGTAGCTACAACCAGATCAGAAGAGGGGCGTTCTTTGTTCCTAGCCTTTTCCCACCTGTTCTGTCTCCCTGCTTGTGTTGAATGGGAAACAGTGCTGGAGAGCCTCCTAAATGTTGCATGGAATACTCTTTTTGGTAGAAACCACTGTATATGTAGTTAAAATTTTCCTTCTAGCATCATCCATTGAAAAAAAAGAACAAAAAAACTCCCAGAAAACAAAACTTTGGCATTGGTGCAGCTTCACCACTGGGAGTGCTAATCCAGATGTGACAAGTTACTCATGTAAACAAGATTTAATCTTATATGGTAGTAGCATAAGCATTAAAAACGGCAGCGAGAAACTATGAATAGCTAGTACTTCCTATCACAGAGCAGTTCCCACTCCGGTAGCTGACCTGTAGTTGCCTTGAGAAAAACTTGTGCTAAAATACTTCACACAAAGATCCGATGCCTATTTACATGTCTCGATATTTACTGTGTAGCTTCTACAGTGTAAAGCTGCATTGCAGGCAGAACAGTTCTTGTGGTATTCCCCAAGTGATGGAAGCACTGAGGTGACCTGACATTACAAAATACTGTCTTTTCTCTGTTGCCACCAGTGTTGCTTCACTGCGATGGAGATGCATCTTCCTGTTTGGTGGAAATGAAATGAGATGATCTTTTCTACAAAGCTAGCATAGGGGTTTGCTTAGTGTTACCAGAACCTACCCACATGTAGGGTAAAGTTAAAAGACAAATCCCTGTTTCCTGCATAGATTTTATTTGCAGTTATAACCAAATCTAAAACTTCAGTGTTTTTGGCCTGTCAGTTACAATAGTGAAGTTTACTCTGGGCATGTTTAGAGTAAAATATAGAAATTCTAGCTTGTATCTAAAGCCTATATCAGAGAAACATTAGTAATTACTGATGTTTGAATTGGTACTTTTGCTTCAAGAAAATGGTGCCTGTTGTTTTTTGGCTATTTAGATTTTAGATAGTATTTGAGAATAAACACACCATAAGCAGAAGGTGGGCTAAATAAGTGTTTACATCTTTTGACAGATTTAGCACTGGTGCTAGAATAATAGAGATGGTAGGGTTCACCACTTGTCCTGTTAGTAATTGTGTGATTTAGGTAGCCCAAAGCTCTGTTTTGACTATCACCTGTGATAAAGCAATAAGGATAGCAGTTAATTGTATGTGATACATGAAATGGCTTAATCTTATGGCACCGGTTGTGTTGAAGGTTGACTAAATTAAGGCTATTGCATTTTAACTTGTTACTTTTTTAAACTCTATTGATGTAGAAGAGAATAGGGACTTGAAAGGCAGAGGTTTCTTGTGATTTCTAGTATAAAAGTTGAGTTACTGCTCTTGTGAATATGTTGTTTGTCAGGTTGAGCTGCTCTACTACAGTAGAGCAAGAAATCTCACTTCGTGCTGTATTACTGGTAGCTTCGTAACAAGACTATTGCCTCTAGAAAGCAAGGTAGTCTGACCTCTATATTTTTCTCTTGGTATGTACGAAGTAACTTTCTGAAGCTAAGATGCTATTTGTAAAGCTACCTTGTTAGAGGAAAAATTCACAGATAAAGTTACTCTTCTCAGCTCTCAAACAGAAAATAAGAAGTTACACAAGAGAGGCTTCCTGGTCCTTATACTGAATTTCACAGCAGCAAAAATACGTTCAAGAGTATAACACAAAATGACCAGGTGCTGCTTTTGATAGTTACAGGCCCAGAATGGATAAGTCAGTGTTATCCATCAGCTATTTTTTTCTTTGTGAAAAACAGCATAGCAAAACATTTTTTCTTTGCTTTTTTCTATGTGCTTCTGTAACTTGCTCTGGTATTTCTTGAGGCTCGCTGTATTTGCATTCTTGCCTTTTGTATAGCTCAGCTCTACTTTCAGCCTATAATCAATCTGTGCCAAATACAAATCTTGAATTTGCATCTAAAGAATTTTTTGTCTCTAAGTTGCAGTTGAGTGATGCCATGGCTGAGTAGGTAGACTTAGAAATCCACCAGAACAACAGCTGACCCCTTGAGTTTACGGACTTTATCTCTTTATTCTCAGTTTTTATAGCACTGAAGACATTTTAACTAGGGATGTTTGTTTAATGTGTGTTCATTGTCTGGTAATGATGGACTCCATTAAATTGTTTTTCTTTAAAGGAAACTTTTTAATCAGATGGTAAACTGAGAGTATAGGCAGGTTCTTGGGTAATGAATGAAAAGTAATTGCAGGGTGGGGTTTCCAAGGTGAAGAGGATGTGGTGCCTTCCAAATTTGCTGATTTACATGTATTTATCTACTAACTGTCCAACCACATGGTAACAGGGGCACAGTGTAGCGTTTGCTGTCTGAATCAGTGAGCTGATAAAGGTTCCTAAAACCTGTCTTTTTTTTCAGATGCTGATTTTTATAGCAATTTCAGATAAAAACAGTTTAAATTTAATTGTTGCTGATTTATAACTTGTCATACAGATGAGTAACAGCCTTTTTCCCTTTAGCTCGGTTTTTAGTTTCTTGATTATTTTTTTCATACTCTTCTTTAACGTCCTCATCAGACTATAAACTTAAGAACATTATGTTGAGATTCATAGCAACAGATTGGCTTGATCAAAGCATGTTCTTCAGAATGTGACTGGACCATAATAACCTTTGATAGCACTTTCTCTGAATATAATTTCCTGTTAACTGCCTTATGAGATTGTTTGCGAATACAGTAACGTAGCTCCTTTCCAGAAAGTTGAATTCGCTTTGCTTAAGCTTTGTTCCCCTCCTCCCCCAAAAGCTCAGATTTACAGTTAATCATTAAAACTTTAATTTTCAGACTTTCTGATGTGTATCTTCTTTGTTTTTCACAGAGACTAATAGACAAGTCCAGAGTAACCTGTGTAAAATGGGTACCAGGTTCGGAAAGCCTTTTCCTAGTAGCTCATTCCAGTGGCAATATGTACTTATATAACGTGGAGCACACTTGTGGTACCACAGCCCCGCACTACCAGCTACTTAAACAAGGAGAAAGTTTTGCAGTTCACACTTGCAAGAGTAAATCCACAAGAAACCCTCTGCTTAAATGGACAGTAGGTGAGGGTGCCCTGAATGAATTTGCCTTTTCCCCAGATGGGAAATTCTTGGCCTGTGTGAGCCAGGATGGTTTTCTTCGTGTGTTTAACTTTGATTCGGTGGAATTGCATGGTACAATGAAAAGCTACTTTGGAGGACTGCTGTGTGTGTGTTGGAGTCCTGATGGGAAATACATAGTGACAGGTGGAGAGGATGACTTGGTAACAGTTTGGTCTTTTGTGGACTGTCGAGTAATAGCGAGAGGCCATGGACATAAATCGTGGGTCAGTGTCGTTGCATTTGATCCGTATACCACTAGCGTAGAAGAGAGTGACCCGATGGAATTTAGCGGCAGTGATGAGGATTTCCAAGACCTTCATTTTGGCAGAGATCGAGCAAATAGTACACAATCTAGGCTATCCAAAAGGAACTCTACAGACAGTCGTCCAGTAAGTGTTACGTATAGATTTGGTTCGGTAGGCCAGGACACGCAGCTCTGTTTATGGGATCTTACAGAAGATATCCTCTTCCCCCACCAACCTCTCTCAAGAGCAAGGACACATACAAATGTCATGAATGCCACAAGTCCACCCGCTGGAAGTGGTGGAACTAACCCAGGAAGTAATGGAAACAGTATCACAACACCTGGAAACTCTGTACCCCCTCCTCTTCCACGGTCAAACAGCCTTCCACATTCTGCAGTCTCAAATGCTGGCAGTAAAAGCAGTGTCATGGATGGTGCCATTGCTTCTGGTGTTAGTAAATTTGCAACCTTATCGCTACATGATCGGAAGGAAAGACACCATGAAAAAGATCACAAGAGAAATCATAGCATGGGACATATATCTAGCAAGAGCAGTGACAAACTGAACCTAGTTACTAAAACCAAAACGGACCCAGCTAAAACTTTGGGAACACCTCTCTGTCCCAGAATGGAAGATGTTCCCTTGTTAGAGCCTCTTATCTGTAAAAAGATAGCACATGAAAGACTGACTGTGTTAATTTTTCTTGAAGACTGTATAGTCACTGCTTGTCAGGAGGGATTTATTTGCACATGGGCAAGGCCTGGTAAAGTGGTAAGTTTTAATCCTTAATGCTGCATCAAAGAACTAGAACTCTGAATAGGTAGTTTTCTTGAGATATAAATGAATGTTGAATATAAAATTTCTTTATGCTTAATGTAAAAAAAAAAATCCTCAGAGCCATACTTTTGGATACTGCATGCCATATTTCTGAATGATTTGAAGTGTCTTGGATACAATTAAGTATAGTTGCCTTCCAGCAGAAGAAATAAATACTGTGCATCTAAACTATTGATCAGTGTTCTTATACTTAAGCATAACCACAATATGGTGAAAGCTATTTATGTAAAAATGGAAGTAAAAACATGTCAGTCACTAAAATAATTATAATCTTTCAAATGTTTTCTACAAAATACTGCACTCCCAATAAAAGTAGCTTATAAAAGCTGCTGCTTCTAAGTCTAACGAGAAATGTGAGCCTCTGAAAAATTTAAACCAAAGTGTTTTGTTCCTCCATACTTTCCTGTGGTGGTCTGCCATTAATGTAAAACCACTTCTTATTAAAGTGTCAGCCATTTTATGAGCAGATTTGTGAGACCTTTACTGACTGTAGTTTATGCTCTTGAAGTTGTGAATCAGTACTATCAAGGAACTCTAATTTTAGCCGGGTCTTGACTTATGTATTCTTTGTCAAGCTAGGGAAAATTGTGCAAGCTTTCTCTAAGCAGCTTCAGTTTTATGTCACTGTCAGTTTTGTTAGTCAAATTTGATCATTGACAAGCTTGTGCTTTTTGATAGCACCTGTTCTATCAGTTGAACCTTCATTAAAATATATTATTAGTTTTAACTTTTGTTGTTAATGCACTTAAACACAGATGAAACTTTTTTCTTCTGTTCAATGTATAGCAAGCTAAATTTTGAATGAAGCTAAAAGTGGTGATTATTTTGTTAAAAAGTACTTTGTGCTACAATAGCTTTGTTTGCCTGCAACGTTTTAAAGGAATACTGCTATGAAAGCATTACCGGATTTGATCCACCAAAAAGGACCATTACTTTTGTGAAAACTTCTGAAGTTTTTGTGGCATGTAGACTATCATTTCAAGAAAAAAAAAATCTGGTAATATCTGAGTATTGCCACAGTAGGCAGCATAAATGAACATCTGATGTTTGTTACATTTTAACTATTTGGTTCATAAATCTCACTTTTGAAGTGGAGGTACTGTAAATATTTAAATACCACATCTTCATTGCTATAAAGCTAAGTAAAAGTCAAGATTTTTTTCTTAAAAGTTTGTATAATGTAAGTTTCTTTGATGTTCTCAAACTTGACACAACTTACTTACTCAGAGCTACGTCTACTCTACATTTTGATGCATTTTTAAAGGTTGAATCTAAAGCTAAATAAAAAATTGTAAACCCTTTTCTGGGGAGGAGGGTAGAAGGTAATACCTAGAAAAAAAACATAGTTTTTGCCTAAGGACTACAGCTCCAGCATTAATTTAAAAAAAAAAAAAAGGAAAAAACAACCCAAACTTAACTACTTAATGTTTGTCCTGAATGAAAATACTAAAGCAGTTATCACTTCTGTGACTCAGTGCAATTCATAAGTCTTAAAAATTAACTTTATACATGTACAGCAGTGCCTCAGATTTCTATTGTGACCTATATTTTCTTTTTGCTTTAAAACTCCTCTGTGTACTACTAAATGCAACACTGTTAAATTTATTTTCAGTGGCTGAGGTGGGTTTTGTTAGACTGGTTATAACTTAAACACTTTTTTTGGTGTATTGACTTTTGATTTGGAATATGACATTTCAAATATTTCAGAGATAAAGTATGCAGTACCAAAAATCAGGATTTATGTATTGGCCAATATGGAAAACTTTAATGACAGGTAAGTAACTTTCATGCTAAAGTTATCACTTTCAAAATTAATATATTGCACACTGATGTAAATGCCATATTGTTTAGGAAGTATTTACTTAGAAATTTTCAAATGAATTTGTTTTTCTGATATCACTTGCATTTCTAGTGAGCTCACTCTGCTGGTAAAAACTAAATTTTGATGGCATGTTTACAGGGGTTTGATAGGAAAATATTTGTGCCAGAAGGACGTTATGAGCATTCTTTTTGTTTATAGGAAAGCACTTAACTTTATTTAATGAGAATTGTCAAAGTATAAAACACTCATGGTAATGTCTTTCTTACTGGGTTATATACCATGCATTTCCGTTTTGCCAACTGTTACATCCTAGGCCATCCCATTGCTCTAGGGTTTAAAGCTGCTATTTCTAGTCTTCCTTTTGAAATATTGGGTCCCCAAGTGATCTTAAAAACTCCGTCACTTTTTTGTCTGCCAACTCTAGAGTGAAAGCCTCTAAATCTTGCTGCTTCTTCTATCACTGCCTCAAAAGGCCTTCATTAAATTCACGGCACTGCCAGCCTAAAGAAAGAACTGGATGGAAAACTGAAGCAGATTTGCAGTGTTTAATGTAATTTCTATTGAGCCAGTGCTACTTTTCCCTCATTTTTAATAGCCATCAAAAGACATGCCGGATAATTGGACAATGCATGACAAGGTCTCTGAATTTTTCTGGTTGGACTGGTGCTGCCCTTAGTGGAAAAAATCCAGAAATGTCTCTTCAACCAAGATCCTTATGATAGTTGATAGGCTGTACTGTGCTTACAGTGTCCTGCCAGTTTGTTTACAAACTTTACAAATTATTACTTCGAGTGTATACATAATCATACCTTGAGCTTCCTCACTGGATATACTATCCTTACATTACACTTCCAGAACTGTTGTACTAACTCCCGATCAGAGTGAGGTCAAGTGAATGGAAAAATTCAGTAAGAAACAAGTTGAATGAGGCTTAGAATACCTTACATTTTTTTTATTCTCATTTTGTTAGCCTGTTTGTAAGACAGAAGGTTCAGGGTAGTGAGAGAAGTAGGTTGCCTTAACAAGAGTATGAACTTCCTAATCAACATGGTGACAATTAGCTGTCTCCTTTTCCCCTTCTTGCCCAGCCCCAATGGAAAGCGTAAATGGGATTATACAACTGTTGTATTAATCCTAAAATGTAAGAGAAAAACATCTCAAAGGAAACAAGGTAAACTTCATGTGTTATCTTTATAGCTACTTCAAACTGAATTATAGGAACTGCAGAACCAGAAACACTATTGAAAGAAAAAAAGTGGTACAGTGGTACCTGCATATGCAAAGTAGGTTTTCTCTGAACTTAATAGTCAGAGAAACAATGTATATGATTTCTGTGTCTGACTTAGGGATTAATTTTTCATCTTGTACAGTGACTCCATTTTATCTAAATGAAAGCTGCTGATTAGTTGCTTCCTTTGTCAGAAAGCTCAAGGTAAGATTGGACAGAGCTATGAACAGGTGAAATGGCAGTGTATAACCTAGCAAGACAAACATGTTACCATTTTGTAAAACAAATGCACATGGAATTTATTTATTTGACTTATTGTACAGGAAAATTTAGACTTAAATTATAACATCCTTGAATTTTCTAGTTAACTACAATTGTAGTACAGTATCATGTTTTAGTATGATTTCTGTTTTAGTAAAAGTACTTAAACATTCATGTACTATATTTGAGTGAGATGAGCAGCTATACATACTAATTCTTCCTCAATGGAAAGGAGCATTTCATCATTACAATTGAAGTTCAATTGCTGGTATTTAAGTACTATCAAATAGATTTCTTTCAACGTGATACGGTATCTGTATAAACTTCAGGGATGATTATAGTAAAACTGAAACACAGCTATATGACTTCAGGTTACCATGCTGAAATTTGAAGCTTTCTGTAATGTGCATAATAGCAAAGTTGCACATAGCATACCCGCATTATCAGGGTGAATTTAAACCTAGTACACTGGTGTGATATTTATAGCAAGGTATGTGTGTTTGCGCGTGTGCGTGTGTGAGAAGGTGTGACTAGTGGCTCCAGTAAAGCCAGGAAAGATCATAACCCTGTAAAGGCTTTATGATGAGGATGTCTGGATTAGGAAATAACATGACTTTTACTAAACACTTTTTAGAAAACCCATGTTCTGAATTATCACCTCTTACAATTTGGTTATGTACTTGGAATGACTGTATATGTCTGCCCCTTTAACAACATAAAGCTTCTAAATTAATATTTAAAATGCTGGCCTGCTTATGTTACAATAATAAATTTTGTGTCAGTTAATTTACTGTCAATTTACATGTAAAAATTAAACAATTTTTTTCTGCATTTTATGAATTCTGTATACTGGAGTTTGTTAAAGATTGACATGTTAGGTGATACTGTACAAAATTGTATTGACTACCTTTAGTGAAAATCAAAAGTAAAATTCATATGTATTTCCTTTTTACACTTCCATCTAATTTCTTGACAACTTGAATAAATTTCATAGAGCCTTTCTAACATGAACTATTGTTAATTTAACTGTTGCAATAATTAAGCTTTAAGAAGTATTGTTGGTATATTTATAATTTTAAGAAAATCATGTTTGTTTCATACTGCTTATTTTTAGCTGTTCTATTGTCACTGTTACAGCTGAAGAACTTTACTAAATACTTGACATTACAAAATAACTTGCTGGGGTTGTCCTCTGTATACTGATGTTAAATAAAAATGTGTGATTGAACTGTAAATGTAGATAACTTTCAATAGTCCTTTTCCACACTGAGTTTTAATTTATCTTGCAGTCCTTAGGTGGTCTTTTGCTATCATATTGTGCTGAACAAATGGCCACAATGAAAACTGTTAACTTGCCATATTTTGAAGTAAGAAGTTGATTGCATCCTGTAACCTGCTCTGAGTAAATGTTTCACTTCAATTCAAGATAATACATACATTTTTGATGTTTAAATCTTGCTGATAAGGTCATGTCTTCTGATATTTTTCTAGGACTAGAGTAATATGAAATAGAGTATTTATAAAAAAAAAATCAAATTTGTTTAAACTCAGATTCAGTAAAACACAGACATATGTGTGTCTAGATTCACTCTGCCTAGCTGTCAGATACGAGCTGGGGCCGAGTGTTTTCCTTCTAGGACTCTACAGGAGCTCTTTCCTCTGGACTCTGGTGCAGGGTACGTTATTTATTCCAGGTTTAGACGTTGCCATTTATCTAAGGAATGCTGAATTTACAGCCCTGAGGATATGGCTCGCTTGGATGGTTCAAGTGTTTTCAGTCTAGAAAAGTTTTGGCTAGTCTAGAACTTCACTCATCTGACCCAGAACTAAACTAGTCTAAACCTTTGGCTACACAATTTCTTGGGACCAATTTAGGCAAAGAAAAAGAAGTTGCACTTCTATCTGAGCAAACTTCACCCTTGCAGCAGCAGTACTGTGTGCTGAAGGAACTAAACAAGTGACACTTCAGCCTTTCAAAGGCACTTCTGAGAAATTTCAGTGAAAGAGTTACTTTGAGTCCTGTTACAAGGTTGGACTCTGTCTCTTATGGAAAACTCCTCTGTAGACTAAAGCCGAGGAAATAATCTATCTTGTATGAAATTGAGAATATTCGGTACTTCAGGAGGTACTGACTGACTGCTACGATGGTCTCTGTGTAATATATGTATATTTAAGAATATACAGGAGCCAATGGACAAACAAAATAAAATCTGTCCTGAAAGCTTGTGTGAACAGCTGATTACATCAAATGATGCAAGAACTGGTTGTACAAACCAGTTTCTCAAGAGTCAGCGTGAGCATGAAACTTAACGATCTTCCACACCTTCTGCAGTCGTAGAAGATGACAAAAGATGTCCCAGAAGATGGAAATGTCTTCTTGCTTGCCTTTAATAGTGTTGCATAAACTTCTCAAGGAAACAACTTGTTTGATCACCTTACCTTCTGTTTTTAAAGTTGGATTTTAGTTAGGTGCCGATCAACTTCATTTTGATCACTACTTCTCATTCTATGATCATGCTTATTTTACAGCTACCCAAAATGGAGTTGCCTGAAGTCATCTGCTTCTTCCCCAGTTTTCCTCCTGGTTCACTTCAATTTTGTTATTTCCTAATCTGAAAAATTTAAATCTTACCATAGTTTAAAGAGTCTAGAGAAACTGTTCCTAA
The DNA here is from genome assembly GCF_964034855.1 of Anser brachyrhynchus. Classification (NCBI taxonomy): domain Eukaryota; kingdom Metazoa; phylum Chordata; class Aves; order Anseriformes; family Anatidae; genus Anser; species Anser brachyrhynchus. Next base: position 54,895,563 of record NC_137699.1, read on the forward strand.
CCATGTGAGCCTGTACTACCTAAACGAAGCCCAAGTTTCTACCGTCTGAGTCAAATCCAGCTTCTGCTGGTAAAGCGTTTTGTGCTTTTCCCAGTGTGCATTTAATTGCATCTTATTTTTTTCTCCTCTTGGAGATGCGTATCTTCTACTACCCATGTAAAACTAGTCTTGAGGTAATCTTACCTAGTATCGCTACAGGTAAGATTTTTTTTTTTTAAAACTAGTCTGCTAGTTTTCTAGCAGCATTGACTTTCTTTCTGTTGACCATGAGCAACAGAGGGTGATTTGTTGAGAGGTGATACACCTCTCTTAGAAGAAAAACTCCTTATGTACACAGAAGTGAAGTTGCAAGAGCAGTCTCCCTGTTGCTATGTGCTTTTACAAGATCTGATATATCACATGGTTTAAGAATTTACTTCTCTGTAACACTACTAAAAATAATAAAGCCAACCAAAGACAAATAATGCATTTAGAACTCCATAAAGTGAACAGATAGACCATGTAGAGAGATAGGTATTGGCTTGGCTCTATCGCCCTGAATCAATACAGAATATTCCTCTATCATATGTTTTGGTGATGTTCAGCAGGCACTTCCTTGAATGGCCTCAATTTTAACTTCCCTTGACTGATTTACTATCTGATTTAGTAAATATATGCAGTTCAAAGACTTAAGCTAATAAATGCTGACTCATCTGGATAAGAAACGTGGACATTTTGTTCATACAAATCTTAATCCAATTAAGCTGATTCGACTGCAGCATTTTAAATGTGAACAGTCTCATTCTGTTTGAGCATATTACTGCTCAGATACTGCATTGGACTGTGGGCTCTTTTGTCAAGCAAAGCTCTCGGTCCAGATAACTATTTTCAAATGACTCCAGGGATATCACAATTTTGAACAAGAATAAACTACATGTGGAATACTCTTAACAATAAATGCAATTATTATTTGAATAGCAGTAATGGCTTAACAAATCAATGCCATGTTTGTGTAGGCATTCATTAAGGCAGCTGTTGTTGGTTTAATTGCATTAGTGAGGTGTACTGTGAGACCTCTTAGCCTGTATCTGCCTAAAAGGCTTTTTTTTAATACCTGTTGTATTTGTTACAGTGGACTGTTTGCATTTTTTTCCTACTTTCCAATTTCAAAACAGCAGGAAAGACAGGCAGAGTTCTGACATCCAGCACATTACTGAGGCAGCTGCTCTGTTTTACTGTCCAGGGCGAGCACCGAGTGTGTGCCAAGAGAGCTGTGAATTAGCACATAAGCATTAACTTTACAGTAACCTGCCCACATGTCCAAACTTGCAGTTTAATATCTGGACTAGCGAAATCTTTAGTTCCAATCAGTTCTGTTCATATTTACATGAAGAAAATATGAACTCTGTAGTTACTGATGGCTTTTATTCTAAGCAGCAGTATCTTCCTGGCTCATTTTTTAAATGCAGCAGTTACGTCCTGATCTCTCACACACTTAGTTTCTGTTGGGAAACTTTGTGTTTCATATTATTGCCTGGGGAAACAAACAAACAAACTTGTGTGCATATGTGGAACTTCTTGAAAAACAAACCCCTGCCATCTCGTGTGTTGTGAGGAGGGCTGGTCCTGACGCTGCTGCAGGTCTTTCTGAACAGACCATGGGGATGACTGCTCTGAAACTTGGATGGGAGCAATCTTACCTAGTGTATTTGTTATGGCTTTTTCTGCCTACCAGTATGTCTTAAAAGTTTTTAGTGAATATGCAAAGTCCTGTGAGTTTTGGGAAGTCAGAGAATGCATAGATTAACGTGGTGCAGCAGCTTGCCCTAGCAATGTTGCCAAAACAAGGTGTTTAATGCTCTTACATTGCTAATTGTCATAAGGCAAACGACAGACCTCCGCCAGAGAAGCGTGTTCAAACAGTAGTTGAACAGCAGAGTATGCTGTTGAGATGGCAGATGATGCAACACCTGCTTGGAGGACTCACGCTGAGGTGGTGATGAAGGCTGCTTTATCAGATTCCTGACTTGGGTCTTGTAACTGCTCCATTTCCCACCCCTGCTAGACCCACACGCTGCCAAAATAATACTGCTAATAAAAGGCTACACTTATTTTCAACACTTTTTTGAACGGTCTCTTAATTTGTCCCTGCTGCATGCTCAGTATGGTGTTTGTTCTTAAACTTTAAGCTGATGTAAGGTATGCAATGTACAGCGCAGCAGATCTGGAGCTGTCGTATCACAGTTCTTCACATTTTAGTTCAAGTTTTCTGTCCCTGCTATTAAACTGTGCAGCTTTGCACTGAGTTACTGCAGCTTTTGTTCCATCCTTTAACACCTGGCTGGTTTAGCTACAGAAAGCACTCTGGGCTAACTTCTTTATCCATTGTATCCATGCAGGAACTTTCTAGACTTTTTTTTATAACCTTATTCATTGTATTATTCCATGAGAATGACATTACAAACATTCTAGGCCCACACCCAGATTACAGACCAGATTCTTATCTGGTAATTTTTGTATCAAAACTAACTCTTTTTCAGCTGTCACATGCTTTTCTAAAACTGGCTTTCCAGAGCTTCCTATATTGTACTTAACTAACTTAAGAAAGGCAAAACTCCATAGGATCTTTCTTGTTACTCAGGACCCACCTAGAACTCTTACCCAATTCTGTAAAACTTTTATGCCTAAACCCCAGATTTTTATTCTTGCTTCTCTTATATGAACATCTAAGGTGTAAGATATCATCTTAGGAAGTTAAGTACTTGGAAGAACTTGCAGCATTTCTGATCTCTGTCACAGAAGCAAACTTCTGGGACGGCTATCTCATTATTGTAGCTTGGTCAAGTTTTAAGGTGCTGCTTCCAAAGTTTCTGAAATGTCTGCCTGCAGTAGCACACGTGTTGATCCTAAGATTCTTTCCGCTTTAGTGTCTGTCTGCCCTGCCTGCCCAGAGTTGTAGAATTAATTTAGAACAAGGCTTGAAATCTGAGTTCCTAGCATCGCTCAGAGCCACCTGCACGGTGCTTTGGCTTTCTAAAGCAGGAGGCATTCATGGTGTGGGAGATGAAACCAGGACTGAGCAAATCCTTGTTCCTAGTCTTGGAACTTAAATTCCAGACTTGCCAGTAGTTTGGGGGGAATAAGGCTCCAAACTACACATCAGTATCTGCTGCCTGTTTCTAGAGGAGCTGTAGAATGAATGACTTGATTTTGTTTGCCAACAATCAGTTGCATTACAGTGTAAACGTGGTGGTAGAATAGTGCTTATTTTTCTCTGCTTATGTAGCATTAGTTATGATCCTGTTGAAAAATGCTTTGTATTACACCACCCCTAGTACTTTTTTTGTGTGCTTATAAAGCACATTTGCATATGTACAGTTTGGATTATTGATTTATTAAAGACTGAAAATAACACCTTTGGGACATCTTTTTCAAGGGTGTTTGAAACTTGCTTAGTGGACGTGGTCTTCTTGCAAGAAAGACCTTCCAGTTGTTGCTGGATTTAATAGACTCCATAGTTAGTTTAGCGAAGCATTCCTCAGGAGTTCTGTTTTGTCTTCATCTCTTTGAAACAAAACTTTCTTGGTAAACATTTTCAGAAGTGCTTCAGTAGCTTGTTTTCTCTAAAATTCTGCCTTTTTGCTACTCCTTAACTAATAACAATGAAACTTTCTTCTCTTCTTGTTAAATATGCAGTATCTTTGCAAAGCCTGAATGACACACAGGTTTAAAGACCAACCCATTTCAGACTACCTCAACAGTGTTTGAACCAGATATTCACAAGATACATAAGTGCCACATACATTTATTATATATAAATGTATATAAAAGTGTATACATACACACATGCCCACACACTTTTCTATAAATCCTACAAATGTATCTAGATTTGTGTGTCGGAATTGGTGGAATAGATGTGGGGTTTTCTTTTTTTTTAATTAAAAAAAAAAAGTTTTGGTTTTAGTAGAAACTTGATGACTTGAATCCAGCCAATCCAGACTTCCTTCCACCTCTTTGTCTATGATCAGGGTTTTCTTCCATCAGTAGTGACTTTTCAGTTCTGGGATCCAAGCAAGAAAGAGCTCCTGTAGATTCTGAAGATGTGTGCGTTCTGCATTGTGTGTTAGTTGCTGCCTGAACTTGTCTGGTTTGATGGATCTGAGTCAGAGGATCTTAATTTTGAGGTAAGAAATTAAGCTGGTAGCTATTTAGAGGAATTGCTAAAAGTGCATTTGCCATGCCTACATAGTAAGAGTTGCTCAGTGATACTCATTGGTGACACTCATAAGCTTCCAGCTTAGCTGCCGTGGTGGTGCAAGTCTGCTGGCAGTTGTTATAACAATGACATTGCAAGAAGATGAAATTGCATTTTGATATTAAGCTTTTCCTATATAAGTCTGGCATACAGTTTTTTATGTGAATAATTAAAAATGGGCTACTATACATAAATCAAAACTGGGATCTGTCGCCTCCAGTATAGTTGCCTTAATATGGAACCGCAACCCCTGTCTAGCTCGGGGTGCCGCACAGTAGCAGCATTATGCTTGAAATAAAGTAAGTCTCCATTTATTGGAATGGTAATGCAGTTTAAGAAAAAAATCCTGAATGCGAGCTTAAATTGTAATGGGAAACTTTTACCAAACTCCTACTTCGTGTTTCATTCTCCTTTACAATTACCAAACTAAGTATTTGGTTAGATAATCTATTTTTCTATTTAAAGCTTGTAATATTCAGTGGCATATAAGAGATTGAGCATTTCCCTGTATCAGGTTAGTTGTCAAACTTGTTGATATTGAAATAGGTTTGTTTGTTGCTACCCTAATAAAATGATGATCACTTTTTTGGTGTATGATTTTTAAAGTTGCACAGCTCACAAGGACTCAAAGTGCAAGGTAGACTGAAATCAAGTGCTCGGATCAGATTCACCGTGTGTCATGAACACACACACTTTCTGCCTTTCTGAACGCTTTGTTGTGTGCTGCTTGACTGATACAACAGTGGCTTAGATTCTTGTAGGAGGGGAGGTGCTGATACCTACAGTAAGCAAGTGGTGATAAAAATAAATTGTACTTTAGCTTCAGGCTAATAATTTTAAAAAATTACTGTCAGGTTCTCATGCTGGATTAATGTAAACTGCTTTGTTTGCAGGGTTTATTGTCATCCCAAAACCAGGCCAATTCTCCAAGTGGAACTGTAGTATAGCCATCACACTACTGCTAGCAAATCTCTGAACACAGGACAAGAAGTAATGACAATGGAACCAGGAGCTGTTCTTCAGGCAAAGAGCATCACAAATTATAATGTGGCAGAGTGTAAACATGGAATTATGTGAATCACATAGTAATTTGCAAAGGAATAATGTAATGAGTTCTTATTACAGCTACTACTGCTAGCTGCTCACCCAAGGAAGAGTTTTCATTTAAAAACAAAACAAAAAAAAGCTTCCTTTGGTGCTGCAGAAAAAAATAGTAACATTTTTGGTTTTCTTTATACTTTTAAAGTCCAGTGTAATTTAATCTCTATATATAAATATATAAATAAAAGATATATATATATAGTGTAAAATAAAGTATGTTTCTTAAATCCAAGTAAGTTCAATGGTTAAATTAGTACTTCACCATTGTTTATTTTGCACTGATTTTTTTAACCAGAGATGGCTAGAAGACAGCCTGGAATGCACTCATAGAAAATGAAAGTCATTACTTTCTGGCTTCAAAATGTTATTCAGGAAGATGGATGCTGCAATCTTAGATTTTTAAAACAAAATTGTTTTGCACTTAAGTAGTTTAATGCTAATAGAAAATTACTTTAAATCTGGTGTCCAAACACCAGAAAAACTATGTTGTGGAGAAAAGATCCTTTGTATCTATTAAACCTTTATTTTAATATTGTTGTTTCCAACTGCAATCAGCTCTGTATTATATGTACAAATAATGTAATTCAGTGGTGGGGGAGGGGAGTAATGGATCATTACACTAGAAATTCTCATTCATTTAAGAAAGTGATATTTCTAATTCAGAAAATACATATTAAACTATCTTGAATATGCATTTTTGTTTACTTTCTGTTCAAATTTGATCAGCTTTGATGTAATCAATCCTTTGTTGAATTAAATGTTTGGTACAGAAATATAATCTAAACTTTGTAGAACAAATTCCTTTAAAAAATCTTACCTAGAACATGGCTTCATATTTAATATAGTTGAGTTTTGACTAGGAAAATGAAGTAATGGTGGTCTGTTCTCATTCTTAGTGGTTTATCTCCAAATCCGTCATGTAGCAGAAACCTTGCAGACAACGTTGTGGGGTGAGGATTTTGTAATCACATAATATTGTGTGTTTGTCTTGGGACTTCAGAAGTGACCATTCCGACAGTAATAGACAAACACACCCTCTGACCTGGCAAATTAAAATTATGTCAACGTGTAGGAGCAGCTAGGTTTCTGAGACAACTTGTTTTGTCCTGTTTACAGGCATCTTGTTTACAATTCAACACTTTAAAACTGATAAGTACAATGGAAATACGTATCTGTGTGTTTGTATAGTTTAATGCTGCTTGTCTGAACACACATTTTTAGTCAGTAACAGAACACTTAAAATGTTTTCGGTATTTCTTGTGAAGATGGAAAAAAAAACAAGAGATGTTGCTCCATGTCCAGCCCCAGCAATGACAGACGACAGAAGTACCAGGCATATCTTTCCCTCTGCCCTATGCAGAAATAGGCAGCCTATTGCTGAGTCTTGCAGGGAGGCAGAGCAGAACTGAGGCCAAGAGCTTGAGAATGTGCACTGTGCCCAAGTAGGCACGTGCTCTATGTGAGGGCACACCTCAGCAAAATCTGCCCGTCCTGCCCTCCAGCAATGGAGGGGGGGTAGAATGTTTCTCATTGCAAGTAAACATCAGACACCTTTGGGCATGAGAAGCTAGTGTTTTTCAGGAAATGAATGAAAACATGTAGAGAAACAACTGCAGTAACTGCTTGCAACTGCATCTCCCATTCATTTCAGGCAGCTAGCATAGAGAAGACTGCCAGATGTATGTATAAGCCGACATTTGGATTGTGTACTTTGTTAAAGACAGAACTGTACTTCATAATTCTCAGCTACTTGCAGTCTTCTAAAATACAAGGAATGGGGAAAATACTGAAAAACTGAGCAGCATTATTGTTCAGAAATTTTTATTAACATATTGGGTTTAACTGTTAAAATACAGATAAACCTTGTCACTGAGAACTAGGGTAGTTATCTCCCTGTAGAGTCCTCTATGTGCGTGCTTCACATGGTTTGAGTCAAAATAAAACAGTTGAGGAAAAGATGTAATAGTCTCTTTAAAAGACTTTGTATTTTACCAGCTGTAGGAAAAATCAGTACTGGAAGGACCATAGTATCCAATCTGAGGTTAATAGTGGCAGCTACTTACATTTCTGGTCGCAGAGTACATCCCTGTTACAAACCATAGTCTAGCGTACAAGGAGCCTGGTTTTGTTTTTTTTTTCAGCAACATCTTCTGTACCATTTGTAGCACCTGACAGCTTGAACTTATCCATCCCATCCTTTCTTCCATACGGGGAAAAAAATGATTCTAGGAAGAAAAGGGATGCTAATAACTTACCTGGAGAGAACTTAGAGTTCTACAGAAAAAATTAAAGGGTGGAACACAGATCATCTCAGTACAGAATTTTGGCTTGAAGAATGGTGGTAGGAACAATACTTCCCAATTTATAGTTTAAAGTTGAACGTATTTTAACTATAAAGCAAGTCGGAAAAACTCAAGATTGCCTAATAATCCAAGAGCCAGAGAAGTGTAAGTGGTCTCCAGAAGAATAATAGCAAAGAACTTGTCATGAAATAAATGCCCATGAAGCACTGTAAGTACAAAGCCCTTTAAGACCCACCTGAAAGCTTAAAAGAAATGGAGAAAAAATATTTTCAAAGTGATACTTCGATTGAAATACCCAATTTTCATAGCAAAAGCAATTTGCTGAATGTGAACTTGCTTCTTTTCATTGCAACAGACTGACAGCCCCAGATACTTATTATGTGAGACAGAATTGCTGGTGATATACAAAATACTACTCTGATAACCTTTTCTCTCCAAGTGTAGAGCTACGAAAATTTCTGACTTTATATTTTTCAACAAATATTATTATTTCCTGGTGTACAAATAAGGTAATTACCTACCTGATATTATTCACAGATGCAAAGAGTTGCAATAACACTTGAAAACAGGAAAATACCTTGTGAAAACAAGATCTGAGGGAATTCTTTTGGGGGGTGGGGGTTGAATTGTTGAATGAAATCGTTTAAACTTCAGCATCTATTGTTTGAGACTTCCAGAAAAGAGATTATAGGAAGCTACCAATACAATTAATGTATCTGCGTAAAGAACATACTTGGCCTATTGTATTACCCTAGATAAGAGAGCTCTGAGTTTGGATCATCAGCCAATTGTAGGATTTTTTTAATTTTTTTTAATTTTCTGGTTTAAGAATCTGGAGACCAACATATGCTTGATTTGTTAAAAAATCATGTGACAAATTCATAACTGTGGAGAGCAAGATCCCTCAGATACCACATTACCTAATTTTTGACCATCATTTGTACTTCTGCATACCATGCTTAACCACGAATAGGTAACACTCAGCAACTCACCATCTTCCCCTCTTGGGAAAAAAAAAAAAAAAAAAAAAGAAAACCACACTGGATAAACTTGTGGTAAAAAAAGGTAAGGAGCTGGAGGTTACTGTTACACTATGTTGCCTGTAGGCCTACCATCCTTAATTCCTACACTTAGCATCACACCTTTTAATTATTTGTGTGCGTCTGTAAATTAATGCTAGATAATCAAACAAATATTAGATTGCATTGTTATTGTTCAAGCTCTTTATCTGTTCTGTTTGAACGATATGAGCTGCTAACATACAAGCGTGACTAAGTGGGGAGATGATAACTGTAACACAACAGTAGACCTCAGCTGGTTGCTCTGTCTTCATGTACTCCTGCTGCAGTTTCAAGATAATCATGGTCAGGAGTGTATTTTTTGCTTACAACTGGAGGAAAGATGACCTTCATCCAGTACGAGTTTCAATAAAATCAGAAACAGCCTCTACCTATACTGTTGCATTCCGCTGTTTAATTCTCCCTGTTTTATGGTGTTCTACTGGTCTACTACACAACTGCCGCTAAGACTGTTTACATATTTGTTTAATCCTAGTAAGAGAAAGCTGCTATTTCTGTGGCATACCCAGGATGAGTAGCAGCAATATAGATTACCCTGCAGAACCTTGTTCATGTGCTGTAATTTACAATGATTTATGTAATTTACAATTTACTGGGAGGTATTTCCATTCTTCCTATTGAGATTCTAGAATTTTGCTAGGAAGAAATGGTGTAAAATGAGCAAATGTAGAGTAGGCCATGCTGTAGGCACAAGATATTCAACTTTGACAGTCAAATTTGAATCAAACCAAAAAATGACTCCCATGGTACATAAACATTTAGCTTGCTGAGATTTTCACATTTAAAGAATTTGCTAGTAATGACATGTCGATCCTCAGCATGTGAAAAGAATGCCTTCTTCAAAACACGAAGATAAACATTAGATAGCCACACACTTCTCAGCAGTAAATCTCAAAAGAATTTGTAAAGAACTTGAGTATCATGAGCTTCCCCCTTTGAGAAGGTCCAATGGCAAACTTGGGCATGCTCAAAGTCACCCAGACACTGAATGACAGAACAGGGAATAGGATGGGATGTAGACTGTATGAGACACTGAGTCTTTAAACAACAACAACAATAAAAACCCTACGTACTGGAAAGCTTCTAATTGAGTGGGAGCAATCATTATTTTCACAAGTTTATATCCTAGAAAAATCTTGGAAGGAGAGCTGAGAGAATAATGGGCATAATTTATTTTAGATTACTCACATTTTTATAGAATTGTTAACATGTATTTTGCTGCGTCATTTAAGCTGCATCTTAACCAATTAGGACAAATAGTTTGTCTGGACTTAGAGCATCAATCTCAAATTGATAATTAAAGGCTGCTTTAGTAGCTTTAAATATTTTTTTTCCTAAAATGTTATCCACTAAGCTGTCTGCTGCCTCTGTTCTTGCCATTCACACTGCCTCATGCCTGTGCAGCTGTAACCTATCTACCACAACATGCCTTTTGCCACCTTTCTCTGCCTATCCCCAACCACCCCCCTCTCATCTCCACCACAAGCTATGCAGTGGCGAATCTACCATGAAAGTAAAAAACTAAGCTGTACTTGATGACTATAAAATATAAGACCTGAAAATGTATTACTGATTGCCTCATAACCCAAAAGGAAAAGAACAAGAAATTAAAGGATGGGTAAACAGCTCAGCAGTGATGGTCACAAATCTAGACTTTTGCTGCCTGAGTTAGATTTTACAGTCAAGTTGCTGATTTTTGTTTCATTGTTTCTGTAAAAGGGGCAAAAAAGTTAGGCAGCACAGGACATTCCCTGTCGCTGAGCAATAGCGCTGATCTGGCATTGGTTGCTTTTTACTTTCTTGTCGCACAGAGAGCTGTTGCACAGCAGCAGATGGCCCAGAGCTCTTCGGTTTCAGTGTCAGGAAGGTAGGTGAAAAACCCAATTATGAGCAGAGTAATTTAGGACTAACAAAAAAAAAGTTTGTTGCAAAACCTGTCCTGCAGCTATACCAGTTGACCGAAGATTTTTAAGCCCTAGCAAAGTAGGCCTCACACAAACATACTCATTTGGTTTTTAAATAGTAAAACTGTTTTGTAAAACATCAAGTTAATGATTGCATTTTTTTTAAGGAGATCTCAGGAGTTTTAAAATCAATGGTATCAAATTCTAATAAACACTTTCCAAGTATGATAAAAATACCTTTTAAACACTTGCTTTGCATAGAGGTAGAGAGCAATAACGTTATATTAAATTGTTACTGAGGATCTGTAAAATTTCTGAAACATGATGAAATGCATTCATGTATTGCTCTTACAAGCAACTAGCCGCAGTATCAGTCACTGTTTAAACTTCTGATTAAGAGCACTGCTTGAAGAAAACTGGCCAAAGTTGATCTGTTTTTGAATCAGACAAAAAGTTGCTTTATCTTTTAGCTAGTAAATAGTTATCTAAAAATATTTAACAGTTACATTAACTGTATCAAAATCAAGTATCTCATGTGATTGCATAATCTGCATGTTCTCAATAAAGCTTGAGGTTGAAGTTATTAAATACAGGAGGTAAATACCTTGCAGAAATCACTGGAAAAAAAATCTAAAAAATTTACAAAATGATAGTTCAAGTTAGCTGCCATTTATTCAATAATATGAAAACTTGTATTTTTTAGGCAACATTGCATTTTTATATTGAAGCTCAACAAATCCTTTCATGTTATTTTTAACCAACCCCTTCCTCCGTCAGGTTCTAAAAGGAAAAGATATTTAGGAAGTTCAATACAGAGTGCTCTCTAAGCTCGGCCAGAACAATGCTTTAATTAAATATTGATAGTCTTCAGGAACAGAATACCAAAATGCTAGGTAAGCAGCCCGTTATAACCTTGTGGGGTTTTCTGACAAATTGTCAGAAACACAAAATAATGCACTGTTGTTTTTGTTAGATCTCTAACAATGACAGCATGATCGGGGCTGTTTCACTCACTGCATAGCCGTGCTTTTCCTCACCCTCCAAAATCTTTACAAGGTGGTCAGTAACCTCCTCCTCTTCGTTCTATAGCAGGTAAGTGGAAATGTTTCAAGGAAGACTTAAGGGCCTTCTGTTTCTCAGACTGTTGAGGAAACAACAGAAGTTTGAAATGTGCTCTGTAAAACATATTTGGCTGTTATACTTTAATGAAGAAGTTAGAGTCTATACCTCGATATTTGATCCCATAAATCTAACAGACTGTACCACGGGGGTTTCCCTGCTTCCCTTAGCTGTAGGAAAAACTGAACGCAATGTAGGTGTAGGACAGGGAGTCAGTTTGGCTACTCCAGAAAGATTTAATATTGGTAATTCTCCACAAGGGGGTCGATGTTGTTTTGTTTTTTCCTGGGCTTTCCTAAGAGAATCCTTTTAAAATAAAGAAATTAAAATTTATTTTTTTCTGATAACATCTTAAAGAATAAAAAACTAAAAGCAACAACAAAACAAAACTACTCAGCTAAATACTATTTCAACGAATTCTTTTTAAAAATTACTAACTCACATTATGTTTCTTGCAATTTTTCCCTATTGTGCTTCTTACAAAGCTCACATTGATGAACCCAAGAACTAAACAGGTGGAAAAAGTGTCTGCTTGCATGAAAAGAGAATTCCTGCTTTCTATGTCAAATGCACAGCAGAAAATATATATATTTTTTTATCTACTGTGGTGATTTTTGTGAAAAAAATGCATTTCAGAGTTTTTCATGCAATACTAACTTCTATCTCACCTTGCAGAGAGAATGAACTCTACAACTGCACATGTTGAGTATTTTTCATGTAATTTGACTATAAACAAAGTTTTCCTTAGAATTTAGTTAGATTTTTTCATCACATTTTAATTTGCTGATTTTCAGTGTCAAGTGTAAATTCAGTATTTGTCTGGATACGATCTGAATACAGGATAACAAAGTAAACAAAGAAACAAAAACCAACAACAACAAATGTATTGAAAATGTAGACTGAAGGCCTTGAGAGCACAAATATATTTTCTATCTCTGCTACAACTTTATCTGTAAAACCTTTTTAGAAGTCAAGGGTAGATAGCAAAAAAAGCAGAAGACCATATTTTAAACAACATGGCACTGACTCTCTAAGTAGCAGCACCTATGAAAACTGTCTGCCAGAGGTACTACATGGTATCACAGCTTTTATATTCTAACCTGTGTTTCAGGGCCTGGGGGGATGGCGAGCTGCATCAGACCCAACAAAGGCTGGTGTCTGGGCAGACTGAATAAAACCAAGTAATCAGCTTAAGTAAAACATTTGTTTCTAGCTAACAAGCTCAGTGTCACAAATTACTTTCTCTAAGTGGGCTGACAGTGCTTCCACTAAAATATTACCTGTTTTTGGCTTTCCTTTGAAATTTGCCACAAATGCAGAGGTACTTGCCCTGGTGTATTTTCTAATAATCTTACTCTGTGCGTGGCCAAAGTTTGTGTATCAGCTGCCCTAAAAAGTTTGGGGGAAAAAAGAAAACAAAAAGAGGAAAAACATCAGTTGTGCTTTAGGTAAAGTCTGGACTCAGTGCAAAGACTTATGTTGACTGATATTTCATTGTGTTGCAACGTAAATATTAGCACTGTAAGCGAACTTCACTTCAGTCCTCTTTAAATAATAAGCACAAAGTGTTCCCCCACTTCTTAACTGTAGTCTTCAAGACTGAAATGATTTGAAGTCACTTGCCAGAATTCTTGAAAATAAGGATGCTGTAATGCTTGATGGGCAGCAATTCTCTCATCAGGATCATATTTTATCATTGCATACAGGAGAGAGAAGCCTTTAGGAGATAAATTGTGCACAAGAGGAGGTATTCCTTTTCCTTTTTTAAAGGGGAAATCAAAATTCATAATTGTTGACCTGTGTTAAGGAAGTTGAGAACAAACAGTTATTCATGCATATTCAGAGAGAAACTAAAACTGACTGAAAAAAGTTAGTCTAATAAGATTTAGGTAATGACTTATTAGGTGCAAGTAAGTAATACTTGGAAAAAAAGTGTTTTCTTTCTTAACAATTTATGCCATTGACCTTAAGGATACTACAGAAATAAGGCCAAATAAGATCGATGTAGGCTCAAATTTCTTTTGCTCTGCCTACAAGAGTCACAAATACATGCCTGTCTCTGGGGCTCCAGGAGAGACAGAAGACACCACTGTCAGCAGGTGTCACAAAAGAATTTGATTTTTGTGATGGTTCCCTGTATAGAAATTGTGCACAGCTGTACAGTTGTATTTTGAATATTTGAACACTGAGACCAATAGCTATGGAAATGCATACTTACTGCTTGAACTTGTTGAGAGTTTTCTTGGCAGGAGTGCCTATAACATCATGGATTTTTGAAATTTGGTCCAGTTCGTTAGATCCAGGAAAGAGAGGCTGAAAACTGCAAGGTAAGAGATCGAATTAGCACTACTGAACACAAACTAGTTTAAATGGCACAGCTGCCACTTTGGTTAACATTTTTTCATTGAAGAGAAAGATAAACTTTTGTGTTATTTGTTTGTGAACAGTTTAATACTAGCCAACAACAGAAGGATAACGTGAGCAGTAGATTAATACAACTGCATTTTTGGACAGAAAGGATAGTTAGGGTTATTAAACAGAAATCTGTAATTGCCCTCTCCTCACAGGTTTTAAGTAAAATATGTAATGACAACATCCCTCCTGGTCAAAGGTAATGGGTATGGGATTCTGTTTTCTTCTAGTGAAGTGGCAGATCCCAGAAGACAGTATGAGTTTTCCTCCTTTTAAGACAGCTGAACCAAGCGGTCCCTCTTGCTGTGTATGCACACAAATACATATTTATAAGAAACATTCCGTTCTTACACGGAGGTTCTTTACAAGCAGCAGTACTGGAAAGATGGTATTTTGAACTGCATTCCTGAGCTTGATCCTCAGTTAATATAAAACTTGCACAGAGTCCTTGAAAATTGTTATCAATAGAGCAATCTGACTCAACAAGTTAGGTCCACTATCATTTGTTTCTTGCATATGTTCCCCTTCTCCATACTAGCAGAGCATTTCCTTTGGTATATAATTTAAGAAACACTTCAGTAGCACCACTTGATTCTTGAAAACAAAACATTCATCCCTTTTTGAAGAAGGAAGAAACTTCTTTTAACTGTTTGCAAATTCAATCAAACAGCTGGCTGCACATCTCTCTGAATGTCTTCATAAAGCTTTGAGAGGAAGAAGGAGAGAAGAAGAGAGCTGATTCATGTTGTGCAGCTGTATCTCTTGAGACAAGCAGTTGGGAGTGGGTTTTTATGTGAATTACAAAAATGTGCTGCCTCTAAATGTAAAGCTAAAACTTAACAAAAGACAACTGCGCAATGCACAAAAGAAACATAATCCAGGAGCCCAGGTTTATAAGGAATAGTGAACGGAAGAACAAGGTGTGAAAGAGAAGCATGACTGAGTAAAAAATCCTTACAAAATGTGGTCTCGAGTGTAAAGGCTTATGCAAATATTCAACAGCAAAAACTGCAAGATCCTCCTAAAAAGAAACAAACCTGTCCATACTTTCCTTTAGCTTGGCAAAGCTGTATCTTTTAAAATTCAGTTATTTCCAATAAACGTTTCTCATTTCTTTCTGAACACATCTATTAGGTCTCTGAAAACGTGCAGTGGTTGCAAAGACTGATATTTGTTTCATTAAGCTAAAATTACGAGGAAACATCTTTAAGGTTTTTTACCCTTAAAAAAAAATAAGTTTGCAGCATGTAATTTCCTCGCAAATCTTCAAAGGCCACCGATTCAGATTGGGATGGGAAAACATGGCATTTTTAAAGCATTTGTTCCCAATTTACTTTGCAAGAGAACTGCCACATTTGGAATTTTTCTGTTAACAGTTTTCTGACCGAAGGAGAATTGTTTCTACAAGTTAGCAGCCAAAGCATAAGGATTGTCATTTAATGTGATGGTGACGGCAGCAGCTGCACTTGCCATGTGGAGGAGGAGGAAAGAAGCAAAGCAAATGTTACCACTCCTGGTTGCATATCAGAGGCAGTAGTGTGGGAGGAGAATAAAGAACTGCTGCTGTTGCTAGGGCACAAAGATAATGGAGAAATACTCATGGTGGTTATTTTTTCTTTTTTTTTGTCTTGAAGGCCAACGACAATTTTGTTGAATTAAGTTTTATCATCTTTGGGAAACTTGAAGGACTTTAAGCCAGGTTTTTCTGAACTCTTGCTGCATCAGAAACTAACTTCAAAATATTCCAGGACAGAAGGTCCCGGCACAAGGGTCTTGAACAAACTATTTTATAAACCAAACCAGTAAGTCCAAGGGATTGTCTTCTATGATCTCATCTGTTTTTGCAGAAGAGTAATTCATTAGAAGAGGGAAAATTTTACCATCAAGTGCATGAACAAGACTGAAGATGGTTAGTTATACTCATGACAGGAAATGAGCCATACTTCACAGATACGGCAGATAAAATACATTTTTTATCAAACTGAAACATGAAGTCAGGGGGCAGGGGGGACTGCTCAAAAATGCTGTTTTCCTTCTAAATATTTTTTATGGCTATTATGTTCTCTTAATCATCGCACTGCTTTATTACTAACCTGCCATAGGGTGAAGAGAGGACCAGACAATGGACGATAAATGCCTCGTGAACCTGGCAGACTAATCATGCACTGAACTTCCATAAAACTGTGGAAGCAAAGATCAGATTACCTATACCATGTGCTCCTTATTTCAGTTGTTTACCTCTGATTTTCTCGATTAGCAATAAGGAACTGAACACTGTACCTTGCGATTTCATAGAAAACACAGCCAGCGCTCCACATATCAATTTTGTAACTATAGTAGCCATCTGTAAGCAAGCATTCAGGTGCTCGGTACCAGCGTGTGGAGATATATTCTGTGTATGGCTGCTTGGAATATATACTCCGACAAGATCCAAAATCTCCTAGCTTCAGGGTATTCTGCTGCAAAAATAAAGTATTTTGACAATTTAGAAAGACTGAAGTATTCAAGCAAAGATTTTCCTTAAATGTGTGAAGTAGTCATCATAAAAGAAATCAACAGATTAAAAATACCATTTCAGAAAACCCAGGGAGAGTAGTATAGCAGCAAAACTGCATTTAAATAGCATGTAGCTCCAAGACTTGAAGAGATTTATGTCCCATAATATGCACAAATGCCTTTCTCTTCATCATTAAAAGACAGAGCTAAGAGTTAATGGAAAAGCATATGGACTATTACTGAAGACTGCTAAATAGGACATCTGGATTAAGTTATTTTCTTAGATTTCTTGTGTTTAGCAGTGATATAACAGGTGGTTTTAGCTTTTCTTTGCAACAGTTTCTCCTGCGCATTTAGAGGACTTAAAAGAAAAAATTATCTCCAGAAAATAAGATTTCATAAAGTGAATTTTCAAATCCTTGTTTTCAGACATTAGTAAAATAACATTCTGAAACTCAGAATACATTTCAATGAAGAAATCTTCTGGAAGCCAGTATCTTCTGCTCTCTTTTGTATGAGTAACTGGAAGCCAGTATCTTCTGCTCTCTTTTGTATGAGTAACTGCCACTAAACCTAGGCATTAAATGTAGAGAGAAAGAGATGCAGAACTGAATGCTATTGCTTGTCTTTAGGTTAATACAGAAAGGAAAATATGGATTAATACATGATAAAGGACCAGTTTGCAGATTGGCATAGACACACGAAGGCTGTAACATATCAGATTCATCTGGATTTAGCCACTAACAAACCTGCTTGTTCATTCCTCTAGATCAGGAATGAAGTATTAGAAGCACCTGTTTTTATATATTTAAAAACTGTATTTTTATTCATGAAGAAGCATTACTTTCTCAGCATAAACAGAAAAATATCAATATACTTCACTTTCAGTTAAATATTCTCACATGAAATGAATTACCTTTATTAATATGTTTTCTGGTTTCACATCTCTGTGAAATATCCCATTTCTGTACCAATATAAACAGATCAGAGAGAGGAGTTCAGTGAAAAGATAAAAATTATCAGTGCTTCCAGTTATTTGTAAAAAAAAAAAAAAAAAGAGAGTAAAGAAAAAGAGTAAAGAAACTAACACTCTTTCAGCCTTATCAACAGCATAGTAAAAAATTGAATTTTACCACCATGGTGGTACAACAGCTACAGGAATGGGGAAAGGGTCAGTTGAGGAAGGAGTCGAGCTATCTGCTGTTGCTCTCAGCAGGGTTAGAAAAGGATGGAAAGGGCCCCTTGCTCCCAGCAGGGCTCCTGCACAGAGAGCAAAGCTCCCGTGGGGTGCTGTGCAGCACTGGCTGCCAGCTTGCTGGCTTCCAGGGCTCTGCTACAGGCAAAGAAATATCTGGGCAATGGCCTTTTTTCACCCTGCAGCAGTCTGCTGCCTCACATTATACGTATCTACCTAGAGATGACTCTGAAATAGATGTATGATGCGCGTACTGTAAAGCTGTTGCCGAAGCAGGTCTCTTACCTATGTATGTGATCAAGAGATTTGCATAACTGATACATGTAGTTCTTTATTTTTTTTTCAGGTAATGGCTTTTTCCTTCCTAGAATTAAATTTCAAGTTGTACAAGTCCTTTTTAACAAACAACAGAATACAAAGAAAAAAACATCTTCAGCTTCCAATTTATATTACCTTTTTCAATTATGCTATTTTGGTCATTTATAGCTAGCTTTGAAATCCATTTTCCACTCAAATTCAGACATAATTTAAATTTCAGTACGCACCAGAATAGTTCAGCTAACATAGCTGTCAATTCAGTAGTCTATAAACTGCCTTAGCTTTTACTGTGTGTTTTTCTTGCAATATCTGTCTCCAAGTTCTAATAGAACTGGAATATATCACTTCCAAATGTCTCATTTCCTTTCTAAAAAAAGCAACAGGCCTTAAGGTTCAAGATTCCTATCAATCACCTCAAATTAGTGCAATGCTTAAGTAACTGTGATTCACAATCAAGTTGCAAATTACAGGTTAACCTAGGTAGTTTAGCTTGCTATTGCAGTTGTGCAATAAGCACAATTATAAAATGTACCTGTTTTTCAGAGCCCTTCAGTACCTACACAGCTTTTTTATTTTACAGGCTCCAAAGGCCTTTTAATCTTGCTGTAATGCCTTTATGTAATGCTGCAATGTCATCAACAGTGGCAGAAGTGATCACATTTCTGAAAACCAGAACAGGTACTGGTTTGCATGCTGACAGCAGCGCGAGTGCTTGGCGTGGGAGGAGGAGGGAGATGAGCAGGGCAAAAACTCGCTGCAAGCGAACCGGTGTCCCCAGCTGCTCACCGTGCTCCTCCAGCCAGCCACCATAATCCACCGAGCACGATTAGGTAACAAAGCGCTTGAAACAGAGCACCATTTATACCAGGAACTGTAATATTATTACCCCGGTAGACAGAGACGGTGTTTTCAAATTCAGGTTTTTTGTTATTTACAGTAGAAAAGATTTTATAAAGTGTTGTTATTTAACCCAACTTGGACTATTACTAGTATTTAAAAAATCAAGCCTTCATGAAAAGAAGTCATGCTCAACTGTTTTTTTTTTCTTCTTTACAGGTAACTACTGAAATCTGGAGCAGATGCTTTTCTACTTTCAGATTTATCACTACACAAATCTTATTTGGAAGTCATTATGAAGTGAATTTGAGGCTACAATCATTTTTTCTTCAGGCCATCTTCCCCACCTATCTCTGAGCCTTATTTTTTTTTATAATTTTAAATGACCAAACTGTTCTTGATTAAAGAAAAGGCAAGGCTGTTTTTCAGTCATGAAATGACTTGTGGTACCACTACAAATTAATAGTTACAGAATTATGACTTTGTGTGAAGACAAATAGCCTTGGTTGAAATAACATGAATCTGTTGCCAGTGTAATGAAGGGGGAGAAAAAGGATCAACTTCCCACATTTATGGCATTACAATGAACTGTCCTCCTAATTAAAAGAGTGTCTTCATACACCTTGATAAATTAGAAATTAATTTACAGCCAATCCCTGTTTTTCTTCACTACAAAATTTTGTACAAACCATGCTTACCTTTAAATTTTTCTAACTTAAAGCTTTTTTAAATTGTCCTGCACCTTCTTTGAACTTAATTGTGCAAGACTCAGAGTATTCAGAAAATGGCAGGGATTTATATTACTATATACTGTAGAAATACACAAAAGACTACAAACTGTCTGAAATGTAACTACTTTTGTACACTCTGAAAACTGTTTTCAGACAGAGCATCGCCAATACACACAATTTAGTTGTTCTATAAATTAATACTGCACTCCTTTAAGTCATAACCCTGAAAATTCAAAAGCAGCTCCTATTTTCCATTGTTATCCACATATCCCCGGTCAATAAGTGTTCTGGCTCAGAATTGAGATTAATTTTCCAATTTAAATATGAACTCAGAATTTTTGCCAAACAACTATTCTTTTAAATAGGCTGCCACATCTTATATTTCTCAACTTTGCAGTAAGCCATAAATAGAGTTGTCTGGGAGAGATTTAAAAAAAAAAAAAAAAAAAACACAAAAAAAACACACTTATTTCTGCCCCATAGGAAATAGTCCTTTTGACACTTTGTAGAGTGAGAGAGTGGCTGTGGTGGAGTTCAGCTGCCTGGCAAGGTAAAACCACCACATACTTAGGCTTACTTTGAAATCATCAAACTTAATTTCTGAAAAAAGCAGCAGGAAAACAATCTTCCTATGGAAAAAATTCCTGTGAGTTTGATAAGAACTGTATTTAAAATTAAAAAAGCAGAACATACTGAAACTATTAGGCTAATTTCCATCTGTGTACAATGTTTAATATAGCAGGTTTTGTCACATGAAAAGAGCAAGAGAAACACTGAGAAATGTACACCAAATGAAATTTGGTGTTTTGGATTTTTTTTTTAAAGGCAGTTAAAGAACAAATCTAAACATTCTGATTTTCCATAAGTGAAGTATAGTATGTTTCCTAGAAAAAGCTACAGGATTGTTTTTAATGCACTGGACTAATTCACTGTCAATGAGGGCTCCTTCCTATATTCTACTACTCACTCTACTACTCACTCTCACTTAATAACTTCACAAATTGATCACAGAAAAATAAAAAGCAGCAATTATTCATAGCTGAATCTACAGAGTCAAACAAGTGTATTTTAATCTCAGCTCTTTATCTAGGTCAGAACAGGGTTACTACTTTTGTTAGAGATCTGAATACTCAATGTCATGAACATAATGTTTGAGAGCAAGTCTTTATTCTATTGCACAGAATATCAGTTGCATGCTGGGTTACGGAAATGAATCTCCCAGCTCTCAAGACATTACAAATTTTTAATTATTAAAAAGAAATAATCTTTTAATATTGAAATTGAAAGTGCCCCTCCATTTATTGTATCCAACTCCTTTGGTTTCTGTAAGAGATCTGTTTTTAAGTTAGCTTTTGTTCTAAACCTTTCTGTAGGAACTCCTCCTTAAGATTTATGGTCTCCCACCTGCCTTGACAAACATCTCCAGACTTCTTTATTTAGGTGTTTTCAGTGAACTACGTTATTTTATAGAGAAAGCTTGGTAAAAGGCATTTTTTACTAGACACAAACATTGAAAATCATTATTCATTGATTCAGTAGTCTTTGAAACAAATGGGAATAATCTTCAAGTTGTTTCGTTATAGTCCTGACTTAACAAGAACCTGTTTAAGTATTTTTGTTATATAAGGTAATAGTTTTGTAGAGAAGATTGTTTCCCTGTTTTCAAGTGACTGTAGAAACAGATCGCCATTGACGTGACCCCTTAGAAAGCTTCTGCATGCATCCATGCTTTAAACTGGGTATTTTGCACTGGAAATTAATATAGAATGAAGCAGTACAGCATAAAAATTCACTAAAAGTTTCATAATGTGTAACAGTGAATAGCTGGTGCAATACAGTTAATTCCTCTTTGTGATCTACAGGAGGAGGGGTTGTCTGCTTAAGCACATGCTACATACCTTTTATTAGCTCATAAATATTCATGTCCATAAGTTCACATATCAGTGAAAGGGAGCCGGCTTTTTTATCACTGAAGAAAGAAATTAGGAGACTTTACGATCTGATTTACTCGTGAAGGTATTTGAATGCATGTTTTCTGAGTATGTGACACTGTACAGTATCAAGAAATTTCCAGTAAATTAAATGGTACAATGTTACAATAATATAGAGGAAACATTATGGCAGACATGGAAACACTTTCGGTCGTTAGTATCAGTGGAAATGGGTACCTGACTCTGACTGGAATCTTTGTTTTGTTGACAATAGCAGTTTTAAGTATTACCAAGATACGATTATATATCTGACACCTTATTTTCCATTTCACTGCCCTGCAAAGGCAAATACTTTTAGGTCTTCAGTTTTCTAAGAAGAAGGTAATTGAATTAAAGTACACCCCATCTACAATGCTCTGTTAACCCAGACAACAAAAGGTTGAGGGTACAATCTGCAATCCAGTTTACAGACAGTGAAAGAGCCAGGCGAGCTGGCTGGCCATCTGGGTTACACTTGGTTAACAACACGGCAGCTGAAGCTGACAATTCCAGAAAGCTGAGCTGCTGACACAATTACCAGCTTTTCATATATTTGTACTAAATGGGTCTGCTGATAACAGTACAGTACCAGAGGCTGGAGCAGAGGAATTGCTGGAGAGCAAAAAAAATGTTTTAAGCATTCAACAAGTTGTGTGCCAAGTACTCAGAATAACGAACTACTTGTCTGCTGTTACATGGTGAGGAAGCATAGCACAGCAGTGGAGTAAATGCTGTCATGAAACTCAAACTTTGTGAGGCCTCAGAAGACACTTAAGTGCCAAATGTGGCCAGAAGGAGCCCGACTCCATCACTGACTGATCTCTCTTCAAATGCATACCTCAGGTGCTGCCTAGTTCGGAGATCTAAACTTCTATTATTTGCAAAGGGGTATCTGCAAAGTTGCTGCTTT
This sequence comes from Anser brachyrhynchus, assembly GCF_964034855.1. Lineage (NCBI taxonomy): Eukaryota > Metazoa > Chordata > Aves > Anseriformes > Anatidae > Anser > Anser brachyrhynchus. The sequence continues at coordinate 54,918,172 of NC_137699.1, forward strand.
GCCTGGATCCCTACTTCAACCTGCCAGGCCAAACCAAGAGCCCTGCAGTTCCAGGGCCCATTTCAGCAAATAAGCTCTGAGTGTGCCTAACTAAAATAGTCTCCAATAGACATGATACCTTGCGTAAAAGCACTCTCTGGATATGGGACATGGGTTCAAATCACCAGCAAGTATTATGTATTATGCCATGAAGTTTAGCTATGCTTAAAATATATCTAGTCTGTCATTTTAACATGGATGTTGAAGTGTTTTTCAGTCTACTACAGAAGAGTCAGAGCAATAATACATCACCTTTTTTTAACCAAACAAAAAAAGGCACAACGACTTTAGAACATGGCATATCTGCTGTTTTTTCTTGCTTGCTGGCCAAGTTCCTACAGGTTGCCTCTAGTTCCAAAAGTTACTGGATATTTTTCAAGTAAAGGGTTAAGGAAGAAATGAATGCACCATACTTACAAAACAACTTCATGTAACATAAGGATATTAGGATGTGGACTCAACCTCCTTAGTGCTTGTATTTCGCTCAGATTATTCACTTGTTCAATACTAAAGTTGAATTAAAAAAAAAAAAAAGAAAAAAGAAAAAGAAGACTGATTTACAATCAGGGACTAGATTATAATTGTCTTTCTTCCCTGCCATGAGACAGTCAGTACCCACTCTGTTTCAGTCTAAAATTGATCTTCCAAATGCAGGACCTGCTTTGTTTATAGAACAAGTCAGTAAAGAGGAGAATGGCTTTATCCCTTCCTCCAGTCCAGAGCAGCTGGACTTAACCTAGACATGGTCAGTAAGGCATTGTGCTCCAGATGTCAGCTACCATGCCACGCTGCTATCTGGAAGAACTGTGTGTCACATAACAGTGTGTATCATACAGGTCATTCTGAGCTGGTGTAGCATACATACCAAATATTGCTCAGCATGATGCTGAAAGTGACAGTCTAGCCTTGCCAAATTTAATACTTAGAATTAAGTTTTAATGATAAGCAATTGCATGAAAAATGGATACCATTCAACTGGCGTTTAAATATTAAGTTGCCCTCCTAGACTTTAATAGACAACAAAACTGCATGCAATAGAAACTCTGAGGAGGAAGCAGGAAACCAAGAGCTCTGCACACTATTTCACGGATCAGAACAGGATACGTAAGCCTTCTCATGACTTAAAGCTAAACACCAAATCATAATTTTCCAATTTCAAACTGGGAGAAATACTCTGGACAGGCAGGTTCTCTTTGAAATCTGTTGCTAGAAGCATTTGTTTCATCGAAAGAATTCATCAGTCAATTTATCAAAGAGTTAGAGGCCTAAAAGACATTTTAAACACGCTGCTTAAAACACAGGCCGGCTTGTTACTCCCTTCCACTGGACTGCGTGTGATCTGCTCTGAACGTAGCTAAGCAGCTAGTTGAAATACTGTTTTGATCATAACCTGGGCACATGTGGTCAGTAGTAGGTAATGCATAAATGGACCAGCAGTTCTCTAACAACACAGTAGACAATCACAAGTCACATGAATTCATTAACTGAAGATATTTGGGTTCATTTTCTTTGTTTAAACTTACTGTAATGTTTTTCAACCTCCACTTTTCCATAGTCTCTGAAGCTCTGAGTTACACTGCAAATTTCACTTCAGAGCAGTGTCCTATTTTACTTATGTACACGTGTCATTCCCACTGCTATCACTAGGAAATGAAGACATTTAACCGAGAATACAAAACCAGTGACCCAAAAGGCAGGGTTTGGTGCATATATAAATGTGGAGAAGAACATCAAGTGTATGTCTCTACTTCCACACAACCCTCTTCTCTGTTTTTTAACTGACAAAAAGCACCTATTTTGTGACCATGTAGCATCTTGCTGATGGATGTAATCAAATGTAAATGCAAGTATGAAGGAGAACTAATGCTACGCGTGAAGTAAGGATAAAACTAGTGCCTTTAACTTGCATTAAAACAATACTCAAAATGAGACTGAAATAAAACATACTGTCCAGGAGGGAGGGCTTACCCATTTCCTTCTACTGTTATGTACAGACAGAATAAAACCAGCACAAGTACATTCAGTATATTTGAAAAGGCAGAAATTAAATACTGAGTCCGCATTTTTCTTGTTTCACCCTCAACCCAGGGGTCAGGCATTTACTACAGGGGAGGACACCAGTTAGAGTTGTCAAGAAAATAACCCCAATGCCAAATAGGAAGGCCCTTCGTAATCAGCAGCAGCTGTCCCATACTATATGCAAACTTCTTTAACACAGGCATATTCAAAAACCTTCACTTAGTCCTTATTTTGCATTTCCCCACTAAATTTAATTAAGATTTTCTGTAGTAGTATAATTATGCATACCTTTCAAAGTGTTGTTTCATGTGTTTACATGCATAGTACTTTCCATCTCTAAGACTCAGTGTCTTCAGAACATCAGAAAATGTTCCCTCTCCTATCTTACCAACCAGTTTATATTCTAAAAACAAAAACATATTGTTTCAGTAAGTTTTAAATAGAAATTGTCATAAAGGCTGCATCAACCCATAATTGATTTATTAAATTCAGACAGCTTGATCTTTATTTTTTTAATAAAAGAGTTTTTTTGGTAACACATCGGTTATTTGAGAGAAAATATAATGAATAACAGAAAAAGTTCTGCTGCCCACATTACATAATTTCATATTTCTGAAAGTAAAATACAGGAGCTAACTACTACCTCCTTGCTTAGAGATACAATGCCTCTGCACACACCACTTCGTATCCTTTCTTCTGCTCCAGCACATTAGCAACTCATACCTGAGTTTATTTTTTGCTCTTTCACACAAACAAACAACAAAAAAGTTGTATCTTGAAAGGCAAGTGCATCTTGGCTTTGCTTCAATTTTTTTTTTTTTTAAAGCAGTTACCAATTTTAAAGCTTTATTCCCATCTTAACTTCAGGTATGGGTTTTCAAGTAGGTCAAAAATAATGCTTTTGTTTAATATTCTGAGTCTTTTCCTATTTTCCTTCAGAATTGACATTTCTTTTCTTTCCTCCTTTATTCTCCTTCAGCTTTGTAATCAACTGTTCTTTACCAATCCCACTGACGGGTTCCCCTCTCCCACCTTGTCCTCCTGTTTCCCTTTATGTGTAGCACCTACAGATTCTATCCTCGGTAATTCCTCCACTTATTTCATCTGAACAAAAACCAGTCCTGCTTGGCTCTGTGCTACTTTTGCTTTTGAGATAGTCTTGTTATTTACGAGAGATCCAAACCCAGTCATTTTGAGGGAGGCAGTGCAGGAAACCTCTTCTGTCATATTCAGCCCTTTATGGGACTCAAAATTAGTGTAGGAGTCCAAAGCAGTGCTGATGGCAGCAAATCCGATGAAGTGTAGCTGTCTGTATAGTTACTGTGACAACAGTCCCTGGCATGCATTTGGCCTGGGACAATCACCGCTCCCCTAGGCACCTTCCTGGCCCCAGGCGAGGACTCCTTCTAAGGTCATTCCTCAAGCAGAGGTTCTGTCCTACGGCCTTGTTTTGGAGGATAAGAGAATTTACTAGCGTAGATGTGGGCCATTTCATGCCAGTTGCTCTTTGTGGCCGAGAAGATTTCCAGATATGTTTAATTTACAAGGATAAATACAGCCTCAGAGTGGAGAGAGCCTGCCAAGAAATTTCGCAGAGAGACAAGTTACTTAGGCAGGGACATTCTAACGATGTCTTCCAACCAGCAATCAGTTTGTTGGCCGTCATCCCTTTTCTCCTCCCCAGCTTTCATGCTTACTCCTTTTAAAAGTCTTTCTTTACCTTGTGATCCAAATGCTTACGTTTTAATTAGGGGGATTTACACGGGGAAAATTTCTGCTTTCTCCAATACAAAAGCACAGCTTCTGTGAGAATTATCATTTGCTTTTCCCATTTTTATCACCTCCTGCTTAGGTTTTCTGATTATCATTCTTTGTGCTGTTCCAGACTTTCTTTAAAACCTAATCTTCTCCAGAAATTCAAGTATCCTTTTCATTTCCTACGTACTATTTCCCCCCTTTTTCATTAAACTAACAAATTAGGCCATCTAAATTAGAAAAAGGGAGAAAAACGGGGTAATTTAAAAGCAATTACACTGTCTAATGCTCTTTATACAGACAATTACATACAGAACTACTTTAAAAGCAGAAACAGAATCTGAAAATTATTATGGGTAACGGAGGCGATACCTACCGGAGACTCCAAGATAGGGATGGGACCATGAGATTGATAAATTCTGGGGGCTGTTACCTGAGAACTGACCAAGGAGGGCTCTAAGCAAGGTGATCACTAAGCAACACACCTCAGCAAGGAGCATGCTTTGCACTGTGATCTCTGCCTCCTCCTTAAGTTTTAATTTCCCAACTAAATAGTTAAATATAAGATGAAGATCATAAATTCAGATCACTTATATCCCACTTTTCTAAAGAAGACTTGTCAACAGGTTTTTTTTTGTAGCAACTGATATTCTCCACTAAGTCACAAACCCCCGTGGGGGACCCGTGCTGGAGCAGTTTGCTCCTGGGGGATGGACCCCGTGGTACGGAGCCATGTGGGAGCAGTTCTTGAAGTGCTGCTGCCTGTGGGCAGCCCCCGCAGGCTCAGTTCGGGAAGGATGGCATCCCGTGGGAGGGACCCCACGGGGAGCAGGGACAGAGAGGGACCGTGAAGGACTGGTGGAGACGGAGCATCAGGGACTGACCGCAGCCCCCATTCCCTGTTCCCCTGTGCCGTTCAGGGGGAGGAGATGGTAGAAGGGGGGGGGGAAGGAGTTTTTAGTTTGTTTTTAGTTTCTCACTGCTCTATTCTGTTAATAGTAGGGAATAAATTACATAAATCTCACTATGCTGAGTCTGTTTTGCCCACAATGGTAATTGGTGAGTGATCTCCCTGTCCTTACCTTAACCCTTGAGCCTTTTTCCATCCTATTTTCTCCCTCTTCCTTTGAGGAAGGGGAGCGACAGAGCAGTTGTAGTGCAATTTAGCTGCCCATCACGGTGAAATCACCACAGGTATATTCATTTTTACAATAGAATGTCAGGCATACAAAAACAAAACAAAACAAAACAAACAAAAAAAAAACCACGAGTAACAAACACCTGAGGCTTTAAGCTGGCAAACACTGAAGAGAGAACCATCCTCTCCACCAGTGAAAAAATGACAGCAAAGACCAGAATAATTGCAGTCAATTGAATCAAGTGCAGAATCAGGAATGAAAATTGCATTATTTGAAATGTCTTTTTGATGCATAACATTAAATATAAACTCTCAACAAAACAGATCACTGAAGATAGGAGAGCTTTTCTCCCCGGGAGGAAATGAGAGAATGATCGTGTGACAAGTTAATTATTGTTTAATGAGAAACTGAACGGATCTTGGGCATTATAAGAATGGTATTATAAGGGTTTTTGTAGAGTAAGAATGAAAACAATTTAGACTTACAGTGTACTAACAATTTAATGCAATTTTTGAATTTGTGCCCACAAGCCAAGATTTCTGAAGATTCTTAAAAATCTATTTCTGATTCATCAATTACAGTAACTTCAAACAAACACTGAAAGAGAATAGTCAGGTTTTCAATATCACACTATGCAGCTTAATGCAGCCACCAAGCAAAACTAATTACCAGTGAGTTTACCTGAATTTGTGGTACTCTTAGGTGCAGAATGCTAGAAATTTGTAAAACTTCACAAGCATTTTAAGATGGAATGCTTCAAGCATGAAACTTAGTAAACGGTGTTTGAGTTACACTTGCATATCACATTAAGGAATAAAGAAGATCTAATCCCCAGCTAATAATTCTTTCATGCATCTGTAACAATCCAGATATTACCTAACCTCTTCCTTTTTTCCCTGTTGTTTCAGCACACATGGATGTTCAGGCTTGGAATAGTTAGAAAAAAGGCAGATGAGGATTAGGAAAACAGAATAAAGTTCCATACGAGTCAGCAAAATAGTACAAAGATATACAGAAGTTATTTGTAAGAAGAAGTTCTAGCACCATGAACTAGCCTAACACTGCAAAAGTGGCCATGAGAATGACAGGGAAATAACTGTTCAATAGAAAGGCGGTTTAATGTATAAGAAATTATAGGACCCAGGAAATTAAGAACAATGTAATTGAAAATAATGAGCAAATGATGGAATGCAAAGATTGTACTGTTATTACTGTGCCTAGACAGCACACAAAATCTCTCGCAATTTGGAATTAAAGAATCCAGTGCAAAATGACAGAAAAGACAGTAGTGCAATAACCATAATGGGGTATTATAAAAACCAAAAGTCGGTATTTTGTTGTGAGGCTGCCAAGATGCTGAGGAAGAAAACCCATGACATTTAAACATGACATCGATACATGCAAGAAGAGAGAAATAAAAACAGAGGAAGCAAGGAGAAGCTGGGTTCAGCCACGGCCCCGAGGCACCCACTCAGCGCACACAGTGACACCCGAACGGGACAGGGGCTGTTCGTAAGGGGCACTAAGCCGTAACAACGGGGAAACTCCGCGATTCCTGCAGAAACGACGGGAGGGACCCGCGGAGGGGCTGCGGGAGCGGCAGGGCGGCCCAGGAGCACGACCGGCTGCCCGGGCAGGACAGGCGCGACTCGTTCCCTCAGGGAAGCCCCGAGCCGGCAGCGGGCCGCGATGACGGCGCCGGCCGGGCTCTGCCAACGCACCCGCCGCCTCGCCCGGGCGCTCCCCACGGCCACGGCCTCCTGAGAGGCGCCCGGCCCCGCTACCGGCCCCGGGGACCGAGGGGACCGAGGGGACCGAGGGGACCGAGGGGACCGGTCCCGCCCCGCCGCCCGCCCCTTACTGCTCATCGTGCGCTCGCCCCGCTCCGGGCCCGGCCTCAGGCCGCCATGTTGCGTTCCCGTCGCCCTGGCAACCGCGCAGGCTCCGGCTGACAGAGCTAGGTCCCGCCCCTGACGTCACGCCTGGCCACGGGTGAGGGTGGGAGGGAGCGGAGCATGCGCAGTGAGAGAGGCTGACGCCAAGAGGGCGCCGCCTCCTGCCCTTACGCTGAGGTGCAGGGGTCCTCTCGCTGGGGCTGAGGGAGTTCGTCAGCGGCCAGGGATAAAACGGCCCCAAAACAGCACAGACTGCGATTTTCAGTGTTTCCTATGCATTATGTGAATTTTTCTGTAGACAACACAGAATCACAGAGCCTTACGTTTCCACTTTCATGTAACATTTCTAAAAGTTAGACCGACCTCAAACAGTAAATCACTTGTTGCAACAGCTTAGGAGCTGTTTTACAGAACACTTCCTACAACTATTTTGTTGCGTTAAACATCCACAAGTTACTATTCTAACATGCGATATTAAATTCTAACATGCTCTTTTGCACTCTGTTGGGTTTTTTTTTGATGTGTTCTCTATTGATAACGTGATTGGTAATTATAACTATCAATCCTCCAGCATGTATTGTACGTTATATCTGTATTTTAACGTAAGCTTTAAAGCTAAGAAGAAAGCTTTTAAATGCATATATAATAAAAAGCAAAATATTGGCAGAAGGTGAACCAGTTGTCCATGCAAACTGAGATATTAGCAGTGCATTAAGCATCCGGAGGATTAAATGTTTTAAAAAATACGCCATAAATACGTTGTTTAATTCAATGCAACTGGAATTACACCCTAGAAGCCTCCTGGGAGTGTGAGCTCATTGGGTTAGAGGGAAGGCACGTCGCCCCCACTAACACGGTTGCTGCACCTGAGCAGGGTGGGAGGCTCCGTTAGACGCTCACGGTCTCTCCGTGTCTCCTGGGCTTTCGAGTGCAGTGAACTCTGCATTTTCTCTGCCTTTCACCTCTCGTTGCTTTCTTTGGACGAAGCAATGCGCCGGGCTAGTATACATCTATAGCTCACGGGCTGCGAAACTTTACCAGCGGGCCGGTTAGCTCAGTTGGTTAGAGCGTGGTGCTAATAACGCCAAGGTCGCGGGTTCGATCCCCGTACGGGCCAGCGGAGTTCACTTTTTCCCTCCCTCCCCTTCGCGCACGGCCAAGGCCGCCGTCCTTCGTCTTCCCGCAGGGCCGCGGCGGCGGCATGAAGGGCAGGAGCCGCCTCCTCCTCCTCTTCCTCCGAGCGCTGCCCGGGGGAGGGCGGCCGATGCGGCTCCCGCCCGCTGCCTGCCAAGATGGCGGCTCCCGAGGAGGGGGGCACGGAGGCGCCACCGCCCCCTCCTCCTCCTGCTGAGGGGGAGCCCCCCGGGGCGGCCGCCACCTGCGGGGCTCCCCTCGGCGAGGAGGAAGAGGAGGAGGAGGGCGGGGAGTGGCTGGAGCGGAGCTTGGAAGCCGCCGGCGCCGTCCTTTACCTGCGGGCGGAGGGCGCGGGGCTGAGCTCGGAGCCACCGGGGGCCGCCTCCGGGAGCCCTCAGCCGAGCGCGGCGGAGCCTCCTCCCCCTCCGGGCCGCCTGGCCGCCGAGGAGCTGCGGCGGGTCATCGAGCAAGTCAGCAGGGCCCAGGAGCGGCACAGAGCGCCGCCGGGGGCCGCCCCGCTTCCCCCCGGGGCTCCCCGGGACGCCGAGCCCGCCGCCGCCCTGCAGCTGCGGAGCGTGGCCCTGCAGCACGGCCCGGCCGGGCCCGCCGCCCCGCTCCTCCCGCACGAGGTAACCGGGGAACCGGGGGTGCCTTTTGGGGGCGACCTCGGCTGTTAGTGTTTCTTTAATTTGTGTATTTTCTTCCTGCTCTCACCTGGGTGTAGCGCAGTGGGGTTTGGAGCTGCTACCACCGGGGTTTCGGTGTGCTGAAAGCAGCCCGGGCAGCTTGGAGGTGAAGCACAGGTGGCTTGCGAGTGCCCTTCTTGAAGAAGGTGGCAGAACTTGGGCTCCCAGGCGGTGTTTGAGGTTGTCGAGTGGTTGGTTTTGAGCTCAGGTGGAAATTTGGGAGAGGGGGAGAGAATAGGAAGGAGATGGTTAAGAGGAAGCACGCGTTACTGCTCATGGTCTCAAAGTTCTCCTGAACAGAGCACTTGCATGTCCTGCATCGGGTGTGTGGCCTGTGCCATTTAACAGGCTGGAGCTCTTCTGCCTTTGGTTTGTTGAAGGTTATGAACCTGCCTACGGGATGCCATTGACTCTGCTATTCCAGAACAGGCCTTCTTGCAGGAAACGAAGCTGTAATGTCACCCACGAGCAAACTTCACGTGCTTTAGCTGAACAGCAGTTACACCAGCGAACATGCAGGAAAGCACATAGCTTGAAGGAAGGGAATCTGCTCCTTGACATTAAATCACTGCTTTGATGCACTGAAATCAAAAACTAACAGTGTGCACTCGTTTCTTTGTGCCTTGCTCTAAGGGCATGTATGAATCATATTGATAAATATTGGCTTTATTTAATTAATGCTGTATTCGTGTGACCTAAACTCTTTTTTTTTTTTTTTCCACAAAAGCAGCTGGAGGCCATTTGTGTGCAAGTTCAGCCAGGACAGATGAAAGAAACTGAAAGGCCAATGCCATCATTGGCACCAATCCAGCCCAAAACTATAACACTGAGTCAGTCAGTTGGTAGAAATTCTAACATACCTGGACTTGGCGTTATTAATCCTCAAATAATTAGAATACAGCCTGTTATGGGAACTGAACAGGAGCAGCAGCAGATTTTCCTACATAGTTCTTCCGAGTCTCCAATTCAATTGCTTGTGCAGAAACCCTTACCGTCTCGTGGATCCGTGTCTGTAAACAAGACTGCTACAAGTAAGATGCTAAATGGGCAGAAAAAAGCACGTGCCACAGCATCAGCTACAAGGTCTTCAAATATTACCATGGTTGCAGCCAGCTCAACAAATACCCTGACACCATGTCTTGAAAAAAAACAAAAAGACAAGCTGAGAAAATCTTTGAAAGTGAAAACTCGTTCTGGACGGATTTCACGCCCTCCAAAATACAAGGCTAAAGATTTTAAATTCATTAAGATGGAAGATTTGGCTGATGGTCATCAGTCTGATTCTGATGACTACTCTGAACTGAGCATAGAAGATGATGAAGAAGGAAAGGTGAAGGGAAAGGATGCATTATTTAATTCTTCAAATTATAACCTGAAACCCAAAATGTTTAAATGTCAGACATGTGAAAAATCCTATATAGGAAAAGGAGGATTAGCAAGACATTATAAACTTAATCCAAGTCATGGACAGCTGGAGCCTGCACCTCAAAAAATACCTTTAAATAAGCCTAATGGAAGTATATTTGTGGACAATCCCTGTGGAACAGGAGAGGAAATGATGAGTCCAGCACATTTGGATTCAATTGCTGGCACTTTTAATAATGAAAATGCACTACCTACCAATTTGGAAGAAACCGTTGGTTCACAGGCTGGAGGACAGGTAAAGTGTGTTACAGCTGTCAGTTTTGTAGAAAATAGAAGTGCAGTTTTAATAGCTGCATACTGTACTCATTCATCTGAGTTTCTGTTGACAGTGATATGAGTATTTTTGAAGAGACTGAAGGTAGGGATCTAAATACATGTGAATTCAGTAGTGCTCATGGGTAAAACATGCAAGTTGTGTGCTGCTCAGAATTATCCACTGATATGCTAAATTAAACACATTTCCCATTAAGGTGTTTGCAAGAGACAACAACCTGACTTTTTTTAAATGTGTCAGGAATAGTATTCTTGCACAGGAATGTAAAATGTTCACTGAGCATTCCTTTATCACTGTCTTTCTGACATGCAGTTTACAGATTGAAAAAAAAATTGGTCTGCATAAATAGCCTTCTTTTCTCCATATAAGAATGCTATATTGTTCAGTTATATATAGCCTTTTGCATGACAGACAGCAAGACATCATCTGCTTTATCAATTTCTGTTACTGAAGCATCTTTTTTGTGGTAAAACTTATTTGGAATTGGACAGTGGACCACAGCTTTTCCTACACCAGGTTTTGAAAGTGAGGCTTAAGTGAGTTTTGAAGCGAGGCTGCAGTTCATCCCTGCAGACTGAACACTTTGAAACTTGACTTTCTGGCTTGGAAGCAACTTCAGCTGCATTTTTCTGTGATGTCTTAAGCTGGTCAATTTAAAGTAAAGTTTCCCTTCAAAGTACAGTTCTCTCTTCTCTGACCAATATCTCGCAGCAAGAGCTGATACAGTTGTTGCCTAAGAAACAATACCCTTTTTAGCTGTAGCAATGTTGTATTTTTACTTAGAACGGAAGCTCTTCTCAGAAGCGTGAAAACTTCAGGTCAAGGTGCCAACACAGCAAGCAAAACATCTCATCCTCTGTGCTTTTCTGTCATCTTTAGAAAAAGACAGAAGCACAGAATACTGACGTCTGCTGCCTGTATAATTATATATTTATTGCCCTGTGCAGCACTCATTTTACCCAGGATGAGAGGAATTCTTTAAGTAAATAAATAAAACACTCAGAAACAAGCAAACAACAAAAAAGCCAAACGTGGACAATCTCAATACTATTACTGACTGCTAGATTGCTATCGTACCAGTTATCTTTAACTAACAAATACTGATTCTACAAATTTGTGCTGTAACTCATTGATTTCTTTATAATTTTTGGCCAGGTAAATATTTCCCAGAAAGAATAACAGGATTACTAAAACTGGTATGTTGAAAGATAGAGGAAGGCATACGAGACCCCCATGTTCAACCTAGTCTTGTGTTTAGAACTAATATAGTAACTTAATGCATGGGTTAGAACTGGTGTCATTTTAGCATTTTTATAGCTTTCCTACTTATTAGAGTAGTAGGAAGCTACTGAACACTAAGGTGAAAAGGTATTGATAAAGAAAATAAGCTTGAACTGTTGTTCAAGCCTCTTAAAAGAACACTGGGACATTCTTAGAAATCCTAGCTTGGAAGTGAAGATGACATCTTTAGTAAGAAATCAGTACTTTAATCAGTAAAAATTGCTTTGCACTGAGATCGCTGTGATAATTTAAAAATAGAAAATGTACTTTGAGGTTTGCCTTGTGCTCTTATAACAGAAGCTACTTAGCTATGTTGGAGATTGGGAAATATATTTTCACTTTAGTTATTGGGCCAGTGGCTGCCCAAAGTTCTTATATTTCATAAAATCTCTATGCTTTCACATGGTTGCAATGAGAAACAATTTTTTTTGGGCGTGTTTTACTGCTAATTAAGGTTCACTTCTATAACCTCTCTATTCACAGAGGCAATATTTTACTTCAAAAATACTAAGCATATTTAACAGGCATAAACAACTCTAACTATATTCCCCTGATCTCTGTATTTTGTATGGTAATTTGTGGATCAAAAAGACTAACTTTATGAATAAAAGCATATGTACATTGCTGAGGTAGCAGTCTTACTAACGTGTTGAATTTCTTCTGCAACTTTCTTTGCAGTTAGGCTTGTATCCAACCTTGCATTTGTTTAATGTACTATTTGTTTTTTGTGTAGATGAAGAATTCATTGTAAAATGTTGCCTTCCTTAAAACACTGCTTCAAGTGGTGAGTAAATACTTTTATTTTTCTTTTAATTAAGAATTGTAACTCTGGAGAAAGCAGGCAGCTGATGGAAGAACAACAAAATGAAAGCAGTTCAGGACTCCGGGGACCCGTAAAACCAAAAGGACCTGGAAGACCCAGACGACCGAAGAGACGCGGTCGACCAAGGATGGGTGGAAGATCTAGGTGCCCTGGAAGGCTTAGCAGACCTGGTCAGTCCCCTTCAAAGTCACTTAGTAGTGTGTCAACAGAACACAATGTATTCAGAAGAAAAGCTAGGTTAAAAGAGGTATGGTTCTCTTCTGTAATTACTTCATAAGTATCTCCTCCCCCACCTTTTTTTAATGTTTGGATTGCTTCAAGGATTTATTTTCAAAAAGATTGATAGTTGATGTTCTTGTTTACTGAAAAGATGAAAGCCTAAGACATTTTCTAAGAAGAAAGTATTACGTTGGTTTTTAGGGAAAAATTACTTCCATCAGAATGCTGGACAAAGGGAAAATGGGAATTCTGTGTGGAAAGGGCCTTTCGACATGTAGATATATTCTCGCTTTTCTTCTGGAGAAGAAAAGTTAGTAGCTACTATTGTGCATCTACTACAACACAATCGAAATAAACTGAACTGAAGCAACATTTTAACATACACACAAAAAAGCACTTGGGAGAGGATAGAATGAGGATTAAAATCTGTGCACCTAATATGATTTTCTGTTTGTTTCCTATGTGTTGTTGAAGATCTTTAATGGCTCCTGAATCTGCTAATGTTGCTCTTTTTCTGAGTTTGCAACGCTTGTGGGACTGAGTGTTGTCTGTAAACATGTGTAGTAACAGCTTTGAGGTATTTTTAGTTTATCTCCTGGTGTTTAACTTCTCTTCTGTTGTTCTATTTGCCTTTATTCTTAAAGCTGCTAAAACTTAAAGTATGTCTATGTGTGCCCCCCACCCCCTGTCTCCAAAGGCAAACTTGTTCCTAGCTTGCATTTTTAACAGCAACTGCTTATAGGACTGACAGTGTGCCATGTGTTGTCTATTTAAAATAGGAAAAAAAAGTCACCCTGATGTAGGATACCTTTATGTACCTTGCAGAAGAGTAGCAATATTTTATGTTCTGAATGTGGGATGCATTAACCTCTGGAGGCTACTTTGCTCTAATAAACTCATTATGGCTTTTCACAGCTAATACAACAGTGTGATAATGAAGACTTGATGGAGCTGGCTCTCCCACGTCTTACAAAGCTTGTTACAGTCTATGAATTCCTGTTGATGAAGGTGAGGTTATTTTATCTTTTTAATGTAAAAATGTTAAATTATTTTAGAGCAACCTCCATTAATATACATTAAAAGATTCCTTTAGAGAGGTATCTGAATTTCCTTAGTTAGCATTGTGCAGAATATAGATGTTCTAGACACCTACGGTTTTACAGAGGTCACAGTTCAGTTTTACACAGGTCTCTTGCTGATGGGTCTCCTGATAGAAGATATTTGCTCTCCGGTTCAGTGGCGTTTTTGAAGATTCTGTAGTCTTTTAACTTGACTGCTAGTATTTTTAAATGTTGAACAAAACAATAGATTTTCATTTCATCTTATTTAAAATATATAGGGTGGAAACAAAACCTTTCTTCTTTTATTTCTAGGTTGAAAAAGGGTATCCAGCCAAAGCTTACTTCCCAGATGTGTATAGGGAATTTGAAGAGTTGCATAATATGGTGAAGAAAATGGCTTATGATCACCTCAGTAATTCTGATTTGCTGAGTTGCCAGCAGCCTGTTGAAATAAAAGATGCTAAGGTAATAAAACACTCTACTTGGAACTGTGCTATTTCTGCTCTTTGTCTATTTTAGATGCTTTTTAGATTTTTTTATATTTTGCCTGATAAGTTTTGTTATCCTGGTAAAGTTACCTGAACAAGGCATATTTTTTTGATAAGCAAAAATGGTATTGCAAAAAGTACAATAAGCAAGCAAAGAGAAAAAGTAAATCCATAACAAACCTACAGTTCTAATGTATAGCAATGTATAAAACTAGAAACTGAAAAATTAAAAACAGTTCTAACAGTACTGATTTCTGGTATTTGTCTGCCTATCTAGGGTAGGGTAGCATGAAGCTGTACGTTACTGCAAAGTCTGTTTAGCATTAAAAGTACATTGTGATATTTGATTAGGAGGGAAAAGGGCTATGTTTAAATTGAGTGGCCTTGATTTAAAGGGGTAAGTGGTTTCATTGCAGAATGAGGACAAATGGAATGCTGCTGTGCAGTTCAGTCATACTAACAAATTCAAAAGGTAATGAATACATTGATAAAATTGCAAACCATTATTTCAGTAACTCTTCAGATTCATTGTTGATTTTTGTGTGTGTGTGTGTGTATTAATATGGATCTGTTTATCCTTAATTTGGTATATATTCCTCTTGATTGGAATAAAACAGATCTTTACACATAACATGTTCTTGGTTTTCCCTTCTGTTTTGCATATTATGTCCAATAAAATTTCTAAATGATGTGCTCATACGGGTACATCTGCCCTGAACTTGCGACTACAGTGAGAGGAGAGCATACTTGAAAACTTAAAATAGGGAAGGTAGAGATAAAATTTTGGTTTGTATAGAAATCCAGGTTAACAATGAACTCCTGTATGGGCTGTTAGTAGTGCTTAATATTTTTTTGGAATAAATCATGGCGTTCACTGTATGTATTGGAAAAACTTCCTAGAATTACTGCCTGCTCATCTAACTATTTTGTAGCAGACCAGTTGTTTCCGTTTTGGAGAAATGAAGTTGCATTGAGTAAAGGGATGCTGTCGATACCAGCAGTCCCAAATTTGAATCTGTTTCTTGCTTCTTTTCAGTTTTAATGTGCCTTCTTAATATAGGGTTATGCTCTTTTAAGGAAAAAATAAGTGTGGAGTGTATAGTAGCATACCTACATAAGGATGAAGCACAAGAATGGGATTTGGAAAAAATATATAATCTTTAGCTACTGACAGATACTTTTAAATAGCAAGACTTGCATGGTTTTTAAGTCATGAAGACCCCTACAATCTTCTTTATTAAATCCTGCTCTTAGTAACTGTTTCTGGATTCTATATATAACCACTGTACTCCTAATTCTTTTGAGTTTGCCCGTTAATGTTCACCTTCAAAAGAAGGTCATGTTCCATTAATATGGAAGCTAGCAGAAAACATCAGAGTCTAAATAATTCTTTAAGCTGTAATGACTGGTTTTCAGATTGGAACTCTGTGTACTTCTGGTTTAGCTTTAAGAAAATGAATCAGTATTTCAGTATTTTTGTGTTCAGACTGGAGAGGCTAACTTTCACTTTTTTTCCTGTAACTGTCTTGAAAGGTTGCTGAATCACTGGGAATTACAGAAATACTCACTGGAGAACAAAAGGTGCAAGGCGTAGACTCTTGCTCACAACGTATAATTAAAATGGTTAGAGAGCAAGTGCCGGTGGAGATACTGGGACAAAAACGGTTAGCTGAGGTATGGAATGCTTTTGTGAGAACTAAAAATGAAACCAGAACATATTAAAGCTTTTTGAAATAGATAAATATTTTATTTATAAATCATACTAGTATTATGTGACTTCTGGTTAAGTAAAAAAAGCTAACCCACAGCAGGCTCAGGTGTTGGAGAAGCGGTTGCAGTGCTAATGGGTGGTTGGCAGGGGTGCACAAAAACAGCTCCTTTCTTTCTATTAAGTCAGTTCCCCACACTTGGTCTGCTGGCAGCTGGAGCAGGGAGTGTGGTCTGTTTCCTTTTCCTGAAAGTCCCATCTCTACGGTCCTTCCCCTCAACTGTTCTATTTTTATTTAATTTAGAGTTGTTTCTGTTGGAGGATAAATAAGACTGGCACTCTTCCATTTTCTGCCCGTGCTTAGATTTGAGCTGATCTGTTCTTCTTTAACCAAACAATGCTGGACGAGTTGTTCACAGCCCATTACTGATGTTGGAGAGAGAGTTTATAGCAGGTATCATGCCATACAGCTAATCACAAAGGCTCAGAGAAAAACTTTGATACCGAAGCCAGGGCAGATTGTTTCAACCAAATATCAAAAACTATCAGTGGTATTTTGACTAAGTGTGAGAGCTGTGTTTAAATCCTTACCTCCTAGGAAGTCCTGCTTTCAGTGCAAAATCTTGTTTTCAAGGAGAGCATCACTTCACTGCCGTGAAGTGCCCACAGTTAGTTTGTGTTCTTTTCCAATATTGTTAGCTGTTGTGGTGGCAGCCAGTTAATTATGTCTTGTATTGACAGAGCTCAGGGGAGGAACTGTTGCCATCAGCCAAAAGGACCAAGTTAGAAGACGTAATGGAGAATGTGAATAATGCTTATGCCAGTCAAGATGAAGTGAAAGAAAAGAGTGGGAATTTATGTACACTCTTTGAAAAAGATGGTAACCTCTTCCCATTTTCCAATTCTGTTCTGTTCATGGAGGAGCTGAGCGAATCTTTGTTCTTCAAGCTACTGTGGTTTTTGTCTTAAGGTTTCATTTCTCAGCTTGCTTCCCAGCTTCTTCAAAAGCAGGTTTTTAACTGCAAAGTCCTCACTGCAGTATTGAGAGATGAGTACTGTCCTCTGCTGCGCGTTTCCTGAACGCTTCCTGTCCGCGCTGTTCCTTAGAGCAGAGATAGTGCACGGCCTCTGTGGCAGCAGGGGTAGAGAGGAAGAGGAAGCAGCGTGTATGTCTTTCCTCCTTGCCCCAGCAGACTGCAAGAGTGGAATCATCAGAGCTTTGTGGATCCTGGGGGAGGGGGAGAGCTGGTGCAGGCTGTCCTGTACCCCAGGGGAGATGGGGGAGCTAAAGGCTGGAATTGAGACACCATTTTGCACAACAGTCTTTGGGCTGTCTTTCTTTTTCTCCCATCTTTATCTTTATTTCCCCCTGCTCCTCAGGATGAGTGGATTAGAGAGGAAACAGAGATGGGTCTCCACCTGTAATCTCGCAAAACTGCACTGGTCTTTCATTTCAAAGTGTTGCATTATTCAGAGGCATTGTGATTACTGTTGTGAAAGATTCCAGCCCTTACCTATCTTGAGTAAAGTATATAGCACTTCCATCCTCTTGCTTTGTACACATCTTTTTTTGATGTTGCTGTAAACTGCTTTTCTTTTGCCCTTTGCATGTCTTTGTCAGTGGTTGCTTTTTTTTTGTTTTTGTGTTGTCCTCTATCCTTCCCCCAGTTTATCTTTGTTTCTCTGGAAGGCTCTCTGCATGACAATGCTTATTTCTTGTTATCTTACGGTTTTCTTCTGGCCTATGAGGTTGTTGTTTTATTGTTTCACTTGTACGTGCTAGTAGGGCTTTTGCTAGTCTACAGTACAGAAAGTTAAAATAGTCCTTTCTGAGCTGTTAGGCCTCCTTTGTGGTGCAGTGGTATCTTTCATAACGACAACAGAAAAAAAACCTCTTTTGTTCCTCTTGATCTTCAATAAAAATTGATGGCTCAAGCTACTACTGCTTAGCAGATACCGTTCAACTACCTGCTAGGCTTATGAGAGCTCTTAGTCCAGGTCATGTAACTGGTAAAACACACTAAATTTCTAGTGTTATACCCTTTCTGGCCTGGGGCTGCTAGCACAGCTCATTAGATATGTAGTAATTTGACTACATAAATCCAGGATGAGCTTGATTTACCAAGAGAATTTTTACAAAGTTTAAAAGCTTCTGTCAGTTTAGTAATGGTAATTGAGGATGAGCAACTGACAACCTTGTGCCTGGAATATTCCTTCTCTCTTAATGTTACTGGCTGTGTGCCAGGTAGGGGGTGTGGGGGGGGGGGAACAGTTTAACTTCCAGCTCAGGTTGTTTTGGGAATTAACAGAAAAATGCTGCTTCTGTTGTAAGGTCCTTTGTTACTGAAATACGCAATATTATTTTACTATCCAAAAAGTACTTTAAGTGTTTTTATACCGGCCTTCTCATTGGGAAGTGCTTTGAAACTTTTCAAAAAGGCTTCAGGCTTGCTAATTTAGGGGAGGAAAGGAGGGAAGCAGTCTAGCTTTTCCTCCGAAGTTATAGCTGAAAAAATAACTTTTTGGACATGCAGTACTAGATTGCCCAACAAAATGATATTTCTTTCGACTTTTCAGGTTTTAATCCATTAAATGGAGAAATCCTGCTTTCAGAAGGTAAACATATCACTTGCTGCACAACTGGAAGCATATTACCAGTGGAGGAACAGAATTTGCTTGTAGGTTCCGAAGTTAGAATCAGTGCTGAAAATTCAGGTTCCTTCTCTCAGGCTGTGAAAATGAGGATAGAGTATTCCCAACCCGTAGACACACAGGGACCAGATACTGCAGGTGATGCGTCTCTGCTGCATACTGAAGTCGTATTGCCTGTTGAAGCAGACGGCTCAGCAGAATTAGTTCAAGCACACTTTGTGAGTGAGAATACAGCAGGTGGACTGTCAGCTCCTCAACTCTGCAACTCTGTGTCAGAGCACGCAGTGGGCATTCAGACAGCTAACTTGCCAATGAGGGAAGAAAATGGTCTCAATCAAAAATATCAGACACTGCAAGAAGAAAACCATGTTTTTGCTGTTAAAGGACGTTCTGAGCAACTTCACAATGCAGATACGACTGAGGAAATGCAGGAACTTGAAAAAGTGTTTTCAACAAACGTGCCAATAAGCCATCCACACCAGGCTCAGACCGAGTCGCACCAGAATCCTGTCCAGGAAGTATCCCTGTCTGCTCACGTGAACCAGGACTGCTCTTTTAAAAACATGGGTGAATTTTCTTGTGGGACCGGGGAACAACATGAGCTGGAGAATACAATTACTGTAGATGAAACTGTAGCTTTTGAGATTACTGAGGAGAGCCATGATTTTTTGACTCAGGGACATGAACAGATTTTTATTCAGACTTCAGATGGGCTTATTTTGTCTCATCCAGATACTGCTGTTTTGTCTCAGGCAGAAGGCATTGTCATTGTAACTGATTCTAATGGTACTACAATGCACATCCGCACACCTGATGGGATACCTTTGGAAACTGTGGAAGCACTACTGGCAATGGAAGCAGATGGCCAAAGTGAAAATGTTCTGCTTTCGCAAAGCGAATTGGAGCCATAAATTAGAATACTGTACATGCTTTCTTCTGGAAAAGACTGTCTATATAAAAATGTATATTTTTCTAATGTGAATACTGAGATAATTGAAATTTAACTTATTTGTAAACGGTTTCTATGCCCTATACTTTTTATAACTTATGTTTATATAAATCTAAAACCATTGCAACCAAAAGTTCTAGAATTAACACCGTTCTATTTGCTCTATATGTTGGGGGGTGGGCAGAAAGTGGAAATCTGTCAATCCTAAAACTGTTGCACTATTCCCTTTTGTTACATAATTCCTCTTCTCTCTAGCCATCTAAATGCAGTAAGTTGTACTGCTTTTTGGCAGCGATGTGCTATGTACTGGCAAGCTGTACATGGGTAAAATAAAAACTATATTAAAAATATGCATTTTTTGTGCTGTTGAGAATACAGAACAGTGCTGTTTTGCACTTTCTTAAAGCTAGCTTGAATATTCATTAGCATCTAGACAGGGTCTACATAAATCTGTCTGTAAAAATGGGTAGTTTCAAAGACAATCCACACTTGTGCATTCTGAGAACAATGTGACAGCCTAACTGATCTTCATTTAAATAACACTAGGCTAAGCATCCACTGCTTAGAGACAAAAATAGCCTCAAACAAGAATTAATTTGTACTGAACTGTTGGAAATATATTCAAGTGTTCTTGCCTAATGTTCAGCCATGCCTTCAACAGTTGCTGTTACTTGGACAGAAATAGGAAGGTGCATAACTACTAATGTGAATTTCCTTAATGCAATACCAATTTCTTTTCTAACTTTAGTGCCTGATAGTCTCTTAGTTGTTAATTTCTATTATTTTTTTTTTTCCCTCCAGATGAAGCATCTCATCGGTTCTAAGCTTTGGCCTTCCTAGTAATTCTACACTGCCCTGTACTGTTTAATCATAATAAAAATGTAACCTTGACTGTAATCCCTGTTTCTCCATGCAGAGAGAAAAGCTACCAAATTATTTATTACTTACTGCTATTGTGTGTAGTAATAAAATGGCATTTATTGCTTGGATGATATTTTTGTGGGCATTTCTAGCTGCTGCTGATAGTCTTGTCCAAGGCACTAACTCTCAAAAAGCTCATCAGGTAAAAAAGATCAGTCCTAAATGACCGGCATTTTTATTTTGTTCATGTGCTCTTGTGAATGTTTGAAAACTGCTAACATACCTTTAAAATGTGTGTGTTGCCTCAGTGCTAAATACAAATGAGAATACTGAGATAATTGGACAGATCAGCTAAAAATACCTGCATGCAGGTAATTGTTCTTAAATATTGATAGTTACTGAGTAAATTTATACTAAAATTGAATCCAAATGAGAGGGACAATTTAGAGATGAAACAATCTGCTCTGTAATATTCCTTTAATACTTTTTTTGTTGTTTGCCTGAGTTGAATGTTGATTTATGATTAGGCAGGACACTGCATTTTATTAATGGATGTGAAAGATGTCATTATTTTAGTGAGTACCTGTCTGGTTCTTGGGTTTAAGGAGTTTTTGTTGGGATTTGGTTATTTTTTGTTAATTTGTTGTTGTAGTTGTGTTTTCTCTTTTAGGAGGTGGTAATGGCCAGAGGTAATTACTTTACAAATGAAGATACCATACAAAGTAGGGTTGTGCTGGACTTTCCAAGTCTTAGATTGCAGTGAGCAATTCTTTATACCCTCTTTCATACTGTCTATCTAAACTACATCTGAGGGCTCCAAATATAATAATGAAATTTTTAGAACTATGACAAAACATCCCTGCAATAACAATTTTGCAGTAATCTTCTGCCCTATAGCAGTCAATGCACAAAGGGATTCCTTCCTGAAGAGCTTGTTTCTTCTAAGAAACAAGAACAAACCACCATTTGCAGCTGTGCAGAAAATGAAAACTCACTTCAGTTCTTCCTTTCCTACTGATTTGTACATGCTGGGAAATACAATATACCTACTCTCATCTTAAAAGAGCAATTCTGTAAGTGAACCAACCTTGCCTCCTTGCAAAATACTTCTCAAGTATGAAGGTGTTTCCATAGTGACAAGGGTCTGGCCCTACTCAGATAAATTAAGGTGGCTGTTAAACCACACGGAATGCTTGCAAGGAGCAATAATAAAAACTAGCAAAGCTGTTCATCATTGATGGTATTCTTGAGCTACAACAGATTTTTTTTTTTAATTTTTTTTTACACACTAGAAATTCTGGCTTAGAATAGAACACTATTAAGCTGTCAGAAACAACCTTTATTGAACAGAGCAACACGCAAAAGAAAACTTTTCCAATTCACATATGTCTATTCGGTTATTGCAGGCAATTCATGCATCTCCCTTACCCAAGCCTATGAGGTTTCAGCTTGGAACTAGTTAAGCAAAAGTGACCATACGTTTCCTACCAGAAATCTGTTCCAGAATCTGTCACTGTTAATTAGGTTTTTATAACGTCAAACCACAGCCATTGTGGGCATTACATAGCAGCGTGCACTTCATGTTATTTTTAGTTTAAAATAGTTGTTTCAGGGAGAAATCAAGGGTAAACATCTGTCAGGGCACAGCAGTGGTTCAACAGCACTAAGGAATGCTACAGCAATTGAGTGAAATGGAAGACTGGAATTGGAAAGCAACATTTCATATAGTAGCAGGCCATATAGGCAATCACTAAGTGGGAGGAATTTGCATTATTAATCATAATTAAGTAGAAAGGCCTAAATTCACTAGATATTAAGGATTTAGCTTAAAAAAATGATTGAACAGCTGCAGAGTTTGCAAGTTGCAATACGCTTTTGGGAAAAGTCCTAATTTGCAAAAAGAACCAAGCCTTTAATAACTGTTGGCAAGCGTAGCAACTTTTCCATGCTATCCAGGTCTGACATAATGGTACGCTACAGCGATTATACCTTTAGGAGTGAAAGCAAACATGGGTATTGAATTCCTTTCAGCATTTATCTTTTTCATTAACTTCCTCCTAAACATACTCTCTACTCTCTTTTCTAAGAAAACCAAAAAGCAGCATGAAAAAGAAAAGCAAAAAATTGAACTAACAATCTTGTTATGTAAATTTCTAACCAAAAATGCAAAAAGGACGTGCCTTTAAACCAAAACCATCAGAAATCTTTAAACCTTTAAACCATCAGAAACAGTAACCCAAGGAAAAGCTCACTGAGCTCTATGACAGGAAGCAAACGATATGGTCTAAGGACATAACTGAAGCAGGGCTGGCTTTTATCCAACAGAGCCTTTCATGAAAAGTTGCAATGAATCAAAAAAGACAATGTCTATAGCTGCGCAATAGCAAGTTGTACTAAATCTTCCAAATGTATTAGTTCAGGCTTGGATCACTCTTCAAGAGTATATCGCACTATAATCAAAACCAAACCAGAATTTACACTACTGTCTACAACAGCTTTTCAGGACCACATAACAAATAATGTGGATCCTTTTAGATTGACTTTTAGATCCTGCCTTTTGTGCTCTCTTTTCCCTTCCCCCTTTTATAAACTAAGTACAAGAGTGCTGGCCCTATTAAGTCATGGAAAAAAACACGAGATCAACAAGCACTGAATTTCTATGGTGAGAGCAACAATGTAGGTAGTTTAGACTGTCAGGACTTTGAAAGTAGTGAAATTATTTGTTCTAGGTGTCTATGTGCATTAATTCCCAATCTCAGACCACGAAGGAGTGCTCATCTCTCTCTGATTAGAGAACTTAGCCTTTATACAGTCTCCTATGCAGGCTCTGTAATTACACTTGGTAAAGCAGCCAAAACCAAGTTGTCCCATGCAGAAAAGAGTATCAGCTGAGATGAAGTAATAAATACAAACAGAAAAATGTTTTTAATAAGTTTTACAAAAATTCAACTTACTTGGTGAGCCCTGCAAATTTGCCATTTCAGTTTCACGTAAGCATCATTAGAAGCAAGGCAAGCAACATTTGAAGTTCTAGCACGGCCTGTGTCCTGTTTCCAGCAGCATGGCTTCAAGCAGTAGTTTGCTGCTGTTGTCTATATAAGGCTGGTATAACCATGACGATAAATAGACCATCATCAGATCCTGGTCAGCAGAATGAGCAATTTCTTCTACAATTGTTTTCTTGAGTTGTAGTTCCTTCTTGTACATTTCAGAGAGCTTCAGAGAAACCTCATCTGAAATGGATTGAAAAACCAAGCACAGTGACCATAACAAATCAGCAGTTCCCTAAATGTTGAACTACACCTGTACTATGTTGATCATTAAAAGAACTCTACCTTTACAAAAACTGTTCCCCATATTTATACATCTTGGTTTCTATGATGTTTGTATTCTTAAATATAAAATGCTGAACATTTTCCTCAGTTTTCAGTTTTTGGCTATACTTTTAAACACCTGTGATTTTGCTATGAATTGCATTTTAATTCTAGAGTAAGCAGTGGTATTGGTTCTCAGGACCCACTGTAAAACTAGCAGTTACTACATCTTTTCCTTTAAATAACTGAAATTTGACCGTAAAATTTTGCAGTGCTATCTTGCAATACAAGCTTCAAATTTTAGAGTCACTGAGTGGTTCTATGATTTTATGTATGTCCTCACTTGCTGTCAGGCCCTTTACCAACACATGATCACCAATAAGTGATACCAGTAGTGAAGAATAATGGTAAAACAAAACAACAGACAAAACCTGAAGTGCACAATGTAAAAACTAGTATTTTTACTAGTTATGTTAGTAATATCGGTAGGGGGTTTTAAATACTTTTATATAATTATCTCTTTAATTGTTTGACTTTCTAAAAAATAACCTCACAAAATAATTTTCAAGAGTGACTGATCTTTGTTTCCAGCTTAGCCTGAGCTACCACTACTTTCAAGAGGATTTAGTCATTCCCAGAGTAGAGAGCATCACTAAATGATTCAGTCACAATGAGTGTTTTGACAGCAGTTGTCTTTGTCATTCTTATCCTTTTAAGCTGACAGAAACTAATATGTAAGATTTCTGATAGTTTGTGGTAATGAAGTAAGAAGCAGGGCTTCACAAAGGCATAACTGTCATGACTTCACAGAGAAGCCAGCTGGTTTGCATGCAGTTAGGCTCCTCTTGAATTTTTTAGAACTGCAGCAATAGCAGTTGGGAGGCAGTACCTTTTAGTGAATGTAAAAAGGACTGATATTAACAGTAACTGAACATTTCCATACTTGTCTTGACTGACGCTGTGATCAGAGCTATTTCTCTTTGACTGCCTGAGAATTAACTGAGGTGTATCTTGTTCTCTGCATTCAAGGATTCCATTTCAGTGTCAAGTAACAAGTCATTCTGTAGCCTACAGCTTAACACTACCAAGCTGCAAATATGTCCCCCTCTACAAAGGATGTGGCTGTTGCAGCTTGGACATTGTAAGCTGCTGACAAGCTTAGTTTTATGCTGTAGTTGTTGCATGTCAGACAATGCTTGGCAATTCATACAAGCAGTCATCAGCAGTAATCCTAAGCCAAGTGGTGCACTCATGTGTTTATTGATTAGTCAATTATAAAGGAGACTGATTCACACTCCCTCTCTCCAAGGGAAGACATCCAGATAAAAGGGTTTATTTTTCAATTCTAAATTAGATGACATCAACAACACAATGCATTTATCTAAGATGATCAATATTTTACTTACAGAAGTACGGTGTGGGCCACGTGTGAAATAGGGGTGCTGTGCAATTCCCAGCTCTGTGGTGGAATGTTTCCAAGTCACAGATTGCTTTAGTAGTCGAAGAGAGCTTTTCCATTTTCAGCTGTATTTTTGTCTGAAAATGATGAATGTGTAATGCTAATGAACATCCCAGGAACATTAGGCTACTATAAACTTGAACATCTCTTTAAATACTCTTTCTGACGAATTGACTTAGTCTTAACATTTCTAATTCTTTTTTTAACTCCAGATGGGAATCAAAGCTGGAATTTATATACAAATTTAATATGAGATAACCTAAAATTTCAAACACTCCAGATATGAATTAGTGATTCTGACTTTGCATAATTCTTTTGCTTTACCCCCATGCAGAAATATGTTAAAGCTCCCTCTCATTTTTTTATATCTCTTTGGATTTTTCCTATAAATTAGAACTGTGAAAAAACATCAGACTGTCTATGAACAAGTTTGGCACAAGCCCTATAAACACACGCTTTTTTACATTACCATGTCAATGTGACTTAAATCTGATTTCAGAAGATCAGCTGTAGGTGTGAAAAGCAGTTCAAGCTATGACTACCAATATATCTAGGCTGATTGAACAGCTTGCTGTGAAAAACAGGTCATCCTGTTCACCTCTTTCATGTCCACCTTTGTCCGTTACCTACGGGGACTGATATTTATAACAAAATTGAACTCACATTCACTATCTTTCAGTCAAGAAGCTAAGATACAGATATTTCTGTAAATCTGTAAGCTTACCAGCTTACCAGGGTCAAAAGAAATGAAAAATAAAGTGTCTGTACTAGCTATGCTTAATATCCAATATAGCACAGGCTGCTTAGACTCCTGTTACTCAAGAGTAATAAAAAGCTGCATCACCCTTGCTCATCTGAATACAAACTATCTCAAGGGAAAAAAAAAAAAGGAAAACCCCAAATTAGTGTTGCTTTTTCCCACGGATCAAAATCTTAGGAAAATCTAGCTGCATTCCTGCTTATTCTAAATACTGTTCTGGTATCCTGTCTGTACAAAAAGCATACCTATTGTCTTTTTAATGGGTCTCCACAATGGCTAAAGGCTATAAAAGCCATTTTTACTAAAAATTTTACATTTTGGTATGGGGCAAAGAAATTCCTTTAATTTTCTGTCAAAATGAAAGGTGACATTAATTCCTGACAATTTATCCACAAAGAAGGTGGGTTGCATAGTAATTATCTTACTCTACTCCATAAAGAAAGAGTTCTGCACAGAAAATGCAGGTAGGCAGACTAAAAATGTAATTGCATTGTCTGATCAAAGATAGCTGCACTGGATATCACGGTAGACAAAACACCACTGTGTGCTTTAAGTTGTTTGCTTTCTTCTAAACAGAGGGAATATTCAGGATGAGAAAGAAGACACCAGGTGCAGTTTTAGAATGGACTTTTGTATGACTTGCTTTCAGATCTCATTATAAATCACATTATAAGGGAGGAGTAGAATTATAAGCAGAAGGCAGATGTAAAAATAACTTTATCAAGCAAATAAATGGAGTGCACTGGATTTATAATCATTCAGGTCTGAAGCCAAAGAATTATGAATAAAAATCCCAAAGTTTCTGTTACAACAATATTTGAGGTCATTTTCTTATGTCATAATTGAAAACACTTGGAACTGATTCATACTAAGACTGAAAAATGAATATTACCATATGCTTTAAGGTCTCTAGTAGTTCTGCACAGCATTTGTCCAATTCTTCATTGTATTTTGGAGATGGCTCTTCAGATTCTGTAGCACTGTTATCACATGCTATCTCCAGTTTGTTATCTTGAAATCTAAAATAGAAACATAAGGCAGGGTGAGCAACTGCATACAGGTGTACTCATCCTGTGCAGACTTAAAATCCATGTGGTCTGATCACACAAAATCTCTCACAGGCTGTTCAGGAGAATTCCAACATAAAATAGTAAATGACACAGCTAGCCATGTGAGCAATTGAGGCTGGTATCATAATCTTCAGAGGAACATATAATTATTCTACTTTACAGCATGTGCTCAAAAAAACAGTTGCAAATGTTAAGACAACACCTCTCCCCACTGTACCTTGCCCCTGTGTTGGAAGTTATCCATCCTCTCACAATAGACAAGGAGGAATGTTTGTGAAGACTTCAGCTAGCCCAGCTGGCAAGCTGGTACCTCACCACAAAGTCACTTTCACTGACAGTTTAAGTTAAGACATTTAATGCGAACCATGAGCAGCTAGTTTGCAGGTATGTATCTCTTGTTTTGCTGACCTTCCCCCATAGAAGCTGTAAACTTTGACAGAGATGGAGTTGCTAGAAAGAGAAAGCAACATCTGACACCATTTCAGCAGAACTCTTGAGCTTGTCTGTCAGAACCCTGTCAAACAAACCCTGTTCAACTGTCAGGACTCTTCAGAAGCTTCTTCTCAGAACCCTGCTTATAGATTTGTCATCACCGCACAAAGACATAGCTTTACTAAAGTTACTTTTTTTTGTTTTGTTTTGTTTTTATTTTTAAATCATCACTGTTATAGCTTTTTTTTTTGTCTATGTAAATCACTGGTTCTTCCTTAAAATCTGGTGAACTCTTGCTTTAGTGATATTTGGTAATATTGGCATGAGTGTAAACATACAAGAGAGCTCTCTTGCATCTCTCTTGCAAATTTCTGTGTGGCCATCAATTTGTAGGATTAGACTCTAACTTTGTACATTACGTAAATATTTTATATAGTCCTTATGCTTGACTATGTATAATAAACATTTTCTATTTCTTGCAAATACCACTACATTGCGAGATTATTTTAATCTTTATGAAGCATTTACATCTTATTTGAATATAAACAGTTTACGTAACCAAAAAGTGCAACGGCTGAGTTTGATCTAAGAGCTGGCTAATCCACTCTGACTTGTTCTTTCCCCAGTCTACAAAAAATCTTTCTTCTGAAGAAAACAGATTAGTTTCTCAATGAAGGCAATCCTTATGCTGTCTTTACTAGTGTATGGTATTAGCCTACTTACTGCTCACTAATCTTCATGTTGACTATTTTGTTTGCAGTAGTAAATCCATTATCATTCAGTCTCTCCCATTTCATCATTAAATTATGCCAGTCTGCTGCATTATCTTTAATTTTTCTTGCACTGACAGATAAAACAGGTCTTCTTGGGGTACCGTCAGCAGGACTCTTTGCTACATGAGAAAAAAAAAAAAGATTCAAGCCATTTAAAACATACAGAAACAAATCAGTGTGCTGCCCTGCAGGTGCATGTATAAATGTTTTCCTTGCTTTATTGCTAAATACAAAGTAAAATGGAATTTATATATATTGAACTATAGCTAACATAACTTCAGTCATGAAATCTAATTCCTTACCTACCAGTTTTGTTACAAGATAACCATACTATTTAAAAAATGTAACTGTGTTCTGAGATGTGATGTTGTAACATGTACAGTAATGGTTTTGTAGTACTGATCGCTGTAGTGGTCATCTGTCAACATATTATAAGCTCATTTTCTTAAGTCAAGTATTAACTCAAGGTATGACAAAAAAAGTCACAGTAATGACGACTACATGCATGCAAGGTTCCTGCCATGAACACCTGACTTAATTCAGTATGCCTCCACATGATCTCAAAGTGTAAGGGAGAAATTTTGGTCCCACTGAAGACAGTGGGTGCTTTATCACGGACCACAAAGCCCAGATTTTGAGACGTACACACCAGTACTTGATGCAGTTGTGCCTACATTTGAGATGCACCACACAACTTCTCTGTTCACAGGCATCAACCCCCCTGTCCCACCAAGGAAGGGGGCTGCACACCCAGCTCTTGCAGTTCATTAACTGCTCCTACTGTATTCGCAGGGCCATTTGAAGGCTGCCGCACATATTAAGTGCCCACACACGACAAGACACTGCTGTCACTCGCTTCTCCCAGTGACACCAGAGAGGCACTTTCCTCAACCCCACACCCCTCAGTGAAAACAACACGCCAGCAAGCCGGGAAGGAAGAGACAGACATTTTATTCGCGTATAGCAGGAAGCACCAGACCCCTGCCCCGTTCCCCCCACCACCCCTGCGCTCCCCCCCGCTCCCCTCCGGTGCCCTGCAGCCGCCCGGGGGCTGAGGCGAGCAGCCCCCACACGGGGCCGGAGCCATGGCGGCGGCACTCACCGGCCATGGCGGCGCCCCGCGGAAGTGCGCTCACGTCCGGCCCCGCCCAGCCCCGGCCCCGCCGAGCGCCGCAGGCAGCCGGGGGCCGCCGCCGGTGCCTCGGGGCCTGGGCAGCGCCGCGCTCCCTCCCCGCTCCCCGCCCGGAGCAGCCATGGCCGCCCCCGGCTCCTGACGAGGTGAGCGGGGCCGGGAGGGCGGCGGGGGGCGCCCGCGGGAAGGCGGAGAGGGGGGTGCGGGCCTCGGGGGGGAGGGGGGCACGGCGGGGGAAGCTGGCTCGCTGTGCGGGGAGGTTTGGGGAAGAAAGATTTGGGGAGGGGAGGTTTGGGGAATTAAGATTTTTTTTGGGGGTACCGGCTGTCCCGGCTCGCTAGAGTAAAGCCCGTTGCCCCGTGCCCCTTCGCCACCTGCGTGTGCGGGGCCCCCGCGCCCTCCTTTCGGTCTCTGCCATCCAGTGCTGATTTTTTTTTTTTCTTCTCTCTTTTCTTTCCAAAGAAACTCTCCCGAGCCAAACTGCGGCGTTTCGCGGGTGGTGGGGAGCTGTGTGTGCTGCCAGCCCGCTAGCTGGTCGTCTGCCTGCCGGCGGGACGGTGGGGAGCCAAGTTCTGCCCCCAGCCAGGTGATGGTTTTGTGCTCTCCTCGGCTTGGCTGTGGCTTTTTTTTGCGAAAAACTTTGGAGATTTGGCATTCAGGTGGCCTGGTCCTCAGGCTGAAAACGTGAGGAGTGTCTGAAAATAACACTTGTAGCTGATGGGATCTGGCTGTGATCAGGCTGCTGTGTTTAGCAGCAGTCATATATGTGAATTTGTCCATGGTCTGAAGACCTTAAATTTAAGTTTGTGTTTTTGTGGTTTTTATTTTTTTTTTGGTCAAAGAATAAAAAATAACAGAGCAGATGTCCCTTCTCTACAGACAGGATGCTTGGGCTCAGAGAAATGCGGTGACAGCTTTAGCCTCGTGTACTGAATGTCTGGCATATCCTGCGACTGAATCTTTAACCACTAAGTATCTGTTTAGCCATGGGATTATCTCTGACATTAGCTGTCTGTGTAAGGCAACACTGAACCTTATTTCCACTTCTGAGACCAGAGAAAAGGAAAAGTGATTCTGTTTTTCAAAATACTGCATTTAATGCAGTGTTTAAATGCTTGTGGTCTCTGTGAGTTGAGAAGGAAGGGCTCTGTTTCTTCTGGAGATAGTTTTTTCCATGTGTAGCATACGGTATTTTTCTCTACTGTATATCTGCTGCAGGCTAGCTGCTTAGCACAATCTGATTTGTTCTAAATGGCTCTTACGTACTTCAGATAACTGCTGCTGACCCGGTGAACGTGTGGGTCCATTCCAACATCTGGCTGTGAAAATAGTTTTGCCTTTGAGTAATAAAATGAGAAAAACAGATAAAATATAATCTAATGCTATCAACAAATAGAAAGAAGCTGTATGTGATGTATAACCGTAATTGGAAGGATGTTGGAGGTTTTAGGCTCAATCAGAGGAGAATCATTGCATTTGCACAGTGTTTGAATGTATAGGGCTACATTGCAATTCTCTACTCCTTTATACATTTGTTTGGTGCAGATAAAATTACTTAATTAGCAGTATTTTTAGTAAAGTGATGATTTGAGCTTTCAGTTATGTTTTCATACAAGCAGTGCAAGTGTTTTGTTAGTCTGTAAACTACTCAAGATGAAACTAATTTGTATGATTACAAGAAATTACAGTTCATTAATACAGTTTTTGATTGTGTGGGGTGAATGGGTTATAGAGAACAAAAATAAATTTTGCTTTTTATAACTTTCTTCTCAGAGGGTTACAGAATGGCTTGGGTTGGAAGGGACCTTAAGGATCACCCAGTTCCAACCCCCTGCCGTGGGCAGGGACGCCTCCCACCATATCAGGTTGCCCACAGCCCCATCCAGCCTGGCCTGGAACACCTCCAGGGATGGGGCACCCACAGCTTCTCTGGGCAGCCTGTGCCAGCGCCTCACCATCCTCATGGCAAAGAATTTCCTCCTAACATCTAATCTAAATCTCCCCTCTTTTAGTTTAAAACTGTTTCCTCTTGTCCTATCACTATCTAACCATGTACAAAGTTGCTCTCCATCTTTTTTATAAGCCCCCTTTAAGTATTGAGAAGCTGCAATGAGGTCTTCCCAGAGCCTTCTCTTCTCCAGGCTGAACAGTCCCCGCGCTCTTTGGATGGCATCGCTTCCTTCTGGTGTATCGACTGCACCACTCAGCTTGGGGTCATCTGCAAACTTACTGAGGGTGCACTTGATCCCACTATTGATGTCATTGAAAAAGATGGAAATAATATGTAGAAATTTTATGAGGAGTGAGACCCCTACCCTGTCTGCATTTTTAAAATTCAATTTAGTATGTGACAAAAAATAATTCCTTCCCATGTTTTCTGTGGGGGAGGAGAATATCATCAAACTCTCCCCCATTTTTTTCTTTTTCAATTAAGCACAAACTTGCAAAAAATATGTCATGTTGCCGATAGGGTTGTTGTAGAAGAAAGAAGAGTACCCTTTTTCTGGATAATAGAAGTTTCTGTAATTCCGTAGTTTGTAATGAATTACTTTGGATGAACAGTTGTAATGGAGCTGTGAGGATAATGGAAGGATAATGAGAGGGAATGAATTTTGAGGACTGCGAGGCCCTTTGACAGCTGGGGAATGTGCAATGGTTTCAGCTACGAGAGCATTTTAGGATGATGACAGATGTGAATTGTGGGAGTGACAAAGGGGAATTGAAAAGCGAAATATGTGAAATTCATGAGGCAGTAGCTAGGGAGTGGAAGAAGTTTAGTTAGGAAGAGGAAGATTTGTACGTGTGAGACTTGGGACAAAGACTGGATTTTAGTGTTTAAAAAAAAAGAAAAGATGAACAGCAGGCAGTAAAATTGCTAAACTGGCAAAGGAGCATGTTTAGAGCAACAAACAAGACAAATAGGAAAGAGGTGTGTGAAAATGTAAAAGAACGGTGGTGCACTTAGGTTACTTGTTACTTAACAAACAACTCTGTAAAAACCTTTTCATTCAGAAATAGTTTGGACACGTGAATCAGCTAATCCCTGTGATATTTTATGAAATAAGCGTCCTGTAAACACTGGTGGAGAGTGGAATTATTTTCTAGTTTCTTAATCACCATTAAGAACATCTGATACCTGCTGTTAGCTTGTTCAATGCCTGTTTCTGTAACAGTGCAAATACGGGTCCAGGGACCAATCTTTATTCCTGCTGTCTTGTCTGATGTGGGCTAGAAAGGGTAATGTCCCACAAGTAATCCCTTTGGATTTAATGAAATTGTATGGTGACAGCAAGCGTTGTGGGGCCCAAAGCCAGCCTGCTGAATCCTCTTGCACAATAATTGGCACAGTTTGAAAATTGAGACATCGGAGTCTTTCCTGGTAATGGAGATACTAAACTAGTGCAGCTGTATTATTTTTAATTTAGTTGAGATACGCTGTAAGCAATGTGTGAAGCTGCAAACAAATACCATTTTTATCCTAGAGAAATACAAGCATAATAGGACATAGCACGCAGATTGCAGTAGGAATATTTTTCAGAATAATTTTCAGCATTTAGAGGTGTTTCCAACTTAAAGTGGCATATTTCTGTTTCTGGTTTATCTAAGGTAGTTATAACTGTTGAAGCTAAAGAAAATCTTCAATGTTTACCTCCTTAAACAAGCATAGAAAGCTTTCTTTCAAGAAATCCAAGTTCTTGTCTTGGAAAATTGCATCTATTTTGTGGGGATTCTAAACCGTTCCGTTAATCGGGTTTGCTCACAGCAAAATAAAATTAAGAAGTGGAGATTTCCTTTCTTTCCCATTTTCTGAAATCATCCACGAAGAGAACAGGTACTGCTACAAAATGGACTTGTCAAGGCTGTCACCCTGTGATAAGAAAATCTGCTGTTTTTAATTTTCTAAACTATTTAAAGTCAGCTTTTCCTGAAGGTTCCCATATTGTATTACTATGATGACATCCGACTATGTTTGTTCATGAAGAGTGTGTATAGAATTTTTGTTTATTGCATTCTTAGAAAGATACCAAAATTTTCCCATATATATGCGTGCGGTGACACTCGTCAGCATGAAGTTATTCACTTACCCATAAAGGGAAACACAGGTATATGGTAGTTTTTTTTTTTATGTTTCTTTTACTGTTCACCCCTTATCTTTTTAAATTCCATTGCTATGTGGATGCCTTCATGTACTGGCCAGACTGGGAGTTCTTTCATGTTTGTGTTGCCCTTTCCTTCCCACGCTATTTTTATTTGTTGGTCGTTATTTGATTATATAGTAGATACAGACCTAACTGAATTATTTCTCGGTCATGTTTTTCTTGAGGCTGGGGGGCAAAGAGGTTATGGAGTCGAGCATAAATACCAGCTTGACACTTAGATCTTATCGTGCTTCAATACACAGTGAGCATCCCACGCTCTCAGCACTGGGAAGATTGAGGCTAGAGTCTTCAGATGGGTGAGGAAACAGACTGTGCGGATTGTTCAGTGTCAGGCAGAGCCCATACGGTTTTTCACTGCCCAAATATGTTCAAATACACAATTTCTTCTCAATTTCAATGAGGTCGTAGATGCAAGAAAAAAAGCTTATCCCAAATTCAGTGGTTATCATATATCCTTAGACGAGGACTGAACTGAAAAAACAAGTTTATTCTAAACAACAAGGCTCTTCTTAAACTCTACCAGGGGATGTAAGTTGTTCTGACTTGCTTTTTTTTCTTTATACAAAACAAAAGCAGACAATTTCTGCATTCCTACTTGCTAAACAATGACTTTGTTAACCATTCTTCCTTTCTCCAAAGACATTAATGTGCTATCTTTTGGTTTTGTCTTTCAGATTTCCATATGTTGTGAAGTACATGCATTTATTTCTGCCTTAAAATTACTGATGCCAATGCTTGCTATGGCATCTGTGACTTCACCGGTTATATTTAAGGAGTTTTGTCCCTTATATTATCTACTCAATGCCATTCCAACAAAGGTCCAAAAAGGCTTTCGCTCTATTGTGGTATACCTCACAGCGCTTGATACCAATGGAGACTACATTGCAGTGGGGAGCAGCATTGGGATGCTTTATCTCTACTGCAGACATTTAAACCAGATGAAAAAATATAATTTTGAGGTAAATGTGAACTTGTAACTTTGTCTCTTCTAATAAGGCTTTTGTATGTGCTGAGTTGCTCAGAATTGGGTGACTTTGCGACCGTTTTTTGTCTCTTGATAACTTTGCAAGCTTTCTGTATGTTTTGTTCCAACAGGGGAAATGTGAATCTATTACTTTTGTAAAGCTCTTGAGTTGTTTTGATGATCTAGTTGCTGTTGGTACAGCCTCCGGTCGGGTTGCAGTTTTTCAGCTTGTGTCGTCATTGCCTGGGAGAAACAAACAGGTAAAGCTTTGTATTTGTCTACACTTCTGTGAGATTTAGTATGGTGAATCCTAGTAGAGTATTATGGGGGTTCTTTGTGATAGTGAAAATGAGAGAATTTTGCCTGATGAAGTGTCTGCAAATATGTTTCAGGATTCGTATGTTAAGCTTATAAACGCAATAATCTTAAAACATTTTTATCATTACAAAAGATATTTAACCAAAAACTCTTCTGAGGAATTCCTCATTTGTAATAACTGGTTGAGCTACTTGGTGGTGGGTGTTTCTGTTTTTTAAACAGAAATTAGAATGACCAGCATTTTTTACTTGATCTCTTATTTATCAGTCCAAGTCACTGAATAGGCTTTGTGTCTGTTTTTCCTTCCTTTCATTCTTGTGTTGCTTTGGTATTGTTTTACAGCTTCGGAGATTTGATGTTGCTGGTATCCACAAAAGTAGCATTACAGCTTTAGCTTGGAGTCCCAATGGAATGAAATTATTTTCTGGAGATGACAAAGGGAAGATTGTCTACTCTGCCCTAGACCTAGACCAGGTAAATATTTATTTTAGACATCTTAATTCCAATTTACAGATTTCTGAAAAAAAAATACTTTTGTGTTTAAATATTTAGCAGTTGGTTGTTTACTATCATGTAGTTAATTGGATTTTTTTACTGGGGTGCATGTACCCATACATGGTGTGTGCATGTACCCATAGGTGTGTGTATACCCAGTAGGTTGACCGTTGGAAATCCTTCACATCAGCTTTAAAAAAAAAAAAAAGTAATTCTTCCAATTTTATTAAATTTATTTCTGAAATAACTATACACATTTTTCTTCAGATTTCAGCCAGTATTTTCTCCTTGTTAATTTGGAGAGGGTACACTCACATGATGCAAGGTTGCTGATTTGCTGACTCACTGCAGTTGAAGTACTTTTTTCTAAATTGTTCATCATCTCAGTGTAGAATGTAGAATGAAAATATGATTGAGTTCTACTGGGTGGCTCTAGCATGTTACCAGTAAGTGGAATTTTTCTAATGGCTGGTGAATTAATTCAGACCTGGGACATCAACAAAACAAGTAGGAATTTGTTTTTATGTAAGTGAGAAGAGGCTAAACAACAGTCATCCTGATTTATCTGATTGTTGGATGGTGCATGGCTGATTTGACAGAAGGCTTTAATGTCGCCGCATGTAACAACTGTCTCAGCATCCTATGGCCTGGTAGTGGAAAAGAAGGAAGAAATATGCAGTCTAGGGTTTCTGTTAAGTTCAAGTGAGATATGTTAGCTAAATTCCCAGAGAAATTGAATTTCATAGTGTGCAACTGCTGGCCTGCACAATCTGACTCCCCCTTGAATGCATAAAGGAATTTCACATTCAGTAAGTGAACTTCACAGAACAGTAGTTGTTCTGATCAGCTTTTTCATAGCTTCCTCGCGTGTTTGTTTTCGCCTTCTTGGGCATATTTGTTTCTTTAAAGTGTTAGTTTAAAGTGTCATATATTTTTAGAAAGGTTCACTCTTGTTAATTTCATGTATCTTTTAAAGGGTATTTGCAACTCTAGCCTTGTGTTGGAAGAGCCATCTTCGATCGTCCAGTTGGATTACAACCAGAAAGTGCTGCTTGTCTCGACTTTACAACGAACTGTACTTTTCTACACAGAAGAGAAATCTGTCAAGCAAGTTGGAACACAGCCCAGAAAAAAGTAACCCTCATAAAATCTTGATGCAGGCACATCAGTTAATTCTAGCTTTTCAGAGTGGATTACAGAAAGGGTGATCTAAGCAGTGAAATTAATACAACACAGCAGTCCACTCATAAAAAGTGCAGTTACAGTAGCTATGTATGCTCAAACATGAAATGACAATTCTACTTACTTAAAAAGTATATAGTTGCAAATATGTTACAATCTTACTTTCAGGGTACTCTTATGCAAAAATATTTACGTTTTTTTTCTGTTTGTTTAAACTGGAAGCACTGCTAAACTTCATCTGTGGTCCATTACTGTTTACTGTGACTTGGTGTGAGCGAGCACTGTAAGCCAGTCCTTCTCATGGGTGATGTATTACCTAATGCAGTCAGCGTCTTAATTATTTTTAAACACCGAAGTGAATTGAAAGAGAACGTGTATAGTAAGCACTTAAAGTTGACTTGAAGGCTAGGAACTTCTTGTATGACCCTCTGGCATCTTTTATTGTGTAATTGCTCTGGGATATGCAGGAAGAGAGCACTCTGTCTTAGAACAGCATGACTGACTATGTCTGGAAGCGTTGGAAACTGACTCTTGAAAGAAGGTTTATAATGTAAGTTTCAGGCATGTGAACAGTAAAGGAACACCAAGGACCGCCCTTTCTTATATACGAGGGTTTTTCTTGGGTGATAGTAACAGTGTTTTTATGCACAAGGGATGAAGATTTTAACAGTTGAGATTGAGATCTGCTCCTTGCAAATAGAGGTTATCAATTTCTTAATATTATTTAGTAGTTTTCTGCTTGTTTTTATCAGTTCTCAGAGAAGAATTAACTGCATGGTAGAATCTTACTAGGATGGACAAAGTTGTGTTTATAGCTGTGAGCCGTGTTAGGAGGAGGCATTTAACTTGCCTAATAGGTGTGATGTCTGACATCTGAAGCTGAGGGAAGACTTGTTATCTGGAAGTAGTGTTCTTGGTGTTCTGAAACCAAATCTGTATTTCAGATGTTTGACTGGATACTTTAATTGAAGCACAAAATTTTTAATTTCGACAACCTGTAGTTTTAAATTTGTGACATTAGTTTTAAAATCTGTTTCTAAGTTGTGTATATAGCTTTTTTAATATGTTCCTGTTTTTGCATTTTAGCAGTGGCAAATTTGGAGCATGTTTTATACCTGGCCTATGTAAACAGACTGATTTGACGCTATTTGCTGCCAGACCTGGACTTCGCCTCTGGAAGTCTGATGTTCATGGAACTGTTCAGGCCACATTCATATTGAAAGATGTATTTGCTGGAGGAATAAACACTTTTGAATTGTATCCACGTTTGGAAACATTCAGCAGAGGAAGTTATAGCTCCCCAGAAAAACAACTTGGGCTTGTTTCATGCTTTTTCCGAGAAGGATGGGTGCTGACCTGGAATGAATACAGCATCTATTTATTAGACACTGTGAACCAGGTAGGCACTTGTGGGTGCATATTCTGTTTCTTACCTGTTTTTCTTCATTCTGTGTTGTGAGACTTTGGGTTACCCATTACACTTCTGTGATATAAACTCATATTTAAACCTAAAAAAGAAGACTTTCTTTTTTTCTTTTTAAAAAAGTAAGTACTAAAAAATTAGTACGGTGGTTCTTTTCTGCCACCAAATTTTAAATTGTTTAAGTAATTGATTATTGCTAGTTCAGACAGAGGAAATGAATAGGCCAGTGACATTTCACAGAATGGAAATTAGTATAAAAATTGAGCTAGCTACATCAGGACTGAGAGGTACTTGCCTGTTTTACTATTTTTTTTCTTTTTGATAGCATCCTTGTTCTGTAACTATGTCAATTAAATTCCAGTGAATAATTTACAATTGTTAAGAGCCTAATCTTGTCCAACCAGCGGATTAACCTGATGCCATTTCTCTCTTTGTTGATTTTTTTTTTTTTATAGGCTTTGATTGGTGGCTTGGAAGGATATGGTGATATTGTGTCTGTGTCCTGCACGAACAATGAGATTTTTCTCTTAAAGGGAGATAGAGACATAATAAGAATTTCAAGTAGACCAGAAGGACTGTCATCAATAGGTTTGTACAGATTAGCAAACTTTAGTATGTGCCTCATGGAATGTGGTGTCTATCATAACTTTGTGGGGTCTGTTTGTTTGGCCTTTAATACTGAAAAAAGCCCACGTTCTAGGTTACTGCAAAAACCTGCCATCTTCTGTGGAATTACTTATCTGTTTCTGCAAATTATATTTAGAGCTGTCATTTTTACCTGGTCATCTGAGATTTTGTTCTGGCTGCAACAAGAATGGGGACATTAAGAAATTATAGTTCCGTTTTTTGAGAGTTGATCGACATTATCCTAGCCAGGCATCTCTAATCTGTGCATTTTAGGCCATATCCCAAGCAATGTTACTGAAACAATCTGCATTCATGATCATAGTTATCTATTTATTGTCAGTCTTAGTTGTTTGGGTTGGAGGTACCTGCGTATGTTGATTTTTGGGTATCTATGATACATTTCAGTTATGTTGATAGCTGCGTGTGTATGATGTCACCTGTCATCACTCATATTCCAGAGGAAATCTCAGCCTTCCCAGCAATGAATAAGAAGGAACTGGCAAAACACCGAAAGAACATTCACTAAATCTCCAAAAATAATTTGAGGACTTATTTTCTTTGTTGCCATCTGAGTTCAGCATCTGTGTCGCTAGAACTCTGTAAAAGGGATTAGTAATACTTCCTTAATGATGATGCTGACTGCTTTCTCCTCATACAATATTGTAAACACCATTACCCAGCATATTACAGTCACAAAAGGACTATTTATGCACTTTAAAAACTCCATCTTAGTTCTTCATTAACAAAATACCAGCAAAAAAGCTATGAAGTTTCACTGAATGCTAGAGGACTTAAACTGTTTTATCTTTGCACTTAGGAAAAGCTTTTGTCATTCAAATAGTTCTTTACTCACAAACTTTTAGGAAGCGTTTACTATTTTATTAACTTCCAAGTATGGTTTGAAAGGAGTCTTCTTGATATGTGTTTTCTTCTAATTACCACAGTGGCTTATCTGGTCTTTTGTGTGTGTGCACTCGTGCAAGATACTGAATGTTTGAAGACATTGAGCACACACAAGGTGGTACTTCAGTATGTAACACTGCTGGGTCTTTCCAACTAAAGACCTGTGCCGTTCTCTGTACATAAATGTGAAGGCAGAATTTTACTATTAGAGGCTTGATACAGGCTTTGGGGAATTGATTTTTCTAAAATGATTTTATTTAGATTTACTTGCATGAAATTGTATATATATTTGAAATGTGCATTTAGAGTATTTTCCATAGGATAAAGTTTCTTTTCTCTGAACGCTCTCCAAGAACTATGCTGTTACTCACTTGACACCTTAGTATTTATACTTTTATTTTTCTTTTGGTCAGTTTCAGATGTGAATTCAAAAGTGCTGAATCCTTTAACAGATACGAGTTCTAATTTGCTGACCCCGTTATCAGTAGTTGCATCTGTATCATCTAGCCCTTCAGTGGAAACAGATAAAAAAAAGGTTACTTCCCCTTCAGGTACTGGTGATAAAAATGACTCATATTCTTTAGTGAAAGATAATCTGGAAACTCCAACGCTATTGGAAAAAAGCTTTGATAGAGTGGGAGACTTGAGCAATGAAACAAGAAAAAGGGGCTGCTCTGTAGCAAGCGAGTCAAGAAGCAGGAGCAGCTCAGTAAACTCTGTGGACAGTGGCTCTAGTTTTATGATATGTGCAGACTCAGAAGCTCAGAGGGAGTGTCATCTTTCCTCACAACGGTTCAGCACTATCAGCTCTGAAGATTTTGATCAAGAACTCATTGTAAAGCCCATTAAAGTGAAAAAGAAAAAGAAGAAGAGACAAGGTAAGTCTAGCAGAACTTTGCCCACCATTGGTTGTTTATTAGAACGTGTCACATATGATAATTTCAGACTGTGTGTGTTTGATGTGCTTTGTTTATATTATCACATGGAATCCAAAACTCTTGTTATTGGAGTGATGGAGTGATTGTGGTGGTTATGTGAAGTGATTTGGACTTTTATGTTTAAGATGAAGGCCTGTTTCGAAAGCAATGAATTGATTATATATTTCTTTTTAGATTATTTCTTTTATTCCTTTAAACTTACTTTGTGTAAATATGCTTCATGTTCTAAATAAACTATGTGTTAATGGTAATACACAGTGTGCTCTGCTTACAGTTTTATGTTGGAATTGTGTAATATCTATTCATCCTAGTTAAAGTATTTGGCAGTGTCTTTCTTAGACATGTTTTTTAGTTTATTAAAATAGTGTGTGTGTACTTAGTTATTCTAATTTTATCTTTTTGGTATTATACTATTAAAATGTTTTGCTGTTAAGACTTGTTTGGTTTTATGTGCATCACTTAGTGTCGAAGTGAAAAAAATCAGTTTGTCAAAATGTAGATTTAACTCTATTCTTATCCCAATGATAAAAATATTTAATGGCTCTTACTAATACGATCCCTCCCCCCTCCTTTTTGTTTTTAATGAGAGCAGAAAGTGGGACCAAAAGAAACCATGGCTCTCTGGAAGGTACACCAAGTTACGAGCGTCAGCTTTCTGGTGACAGTCCACATTCATTGACTGCAGATTCATTTTCCATGACATCTAGCCTAATGAGTGGCAGCATTGATCATTTGAGTACTGGGTCTCCAGATCAGGAAAGCATGTTCAGTGTGGAGTCCCATACAATCTTGCAAGAAGATAATGGCTCAGAAACCTTCAGTGTCCTACAGTCTCCTGAATCTGCAACTGAGCTAGTTCACGAAGAAAATGAAGATACAGTTAATGTCCAGAAACTTCCAAACAGTGACAGTGGCATGGGTACATCAACGGTTATAGATACGTTGACATCTGTCTCCCCTCTAATTGTCACAGAAGACTTGACAGACAGTGTTGATACTGAAAATAATCATAGTGTGCTTTCTGCAAGCAATGAATGCTGTCTTGGAAAGCTGAGCCAAGAAGATCAGGATTTTAGTGCATTGTGTAAAATTGATGAAAATTTAGATAAGATGAATCTGCAGGATACTGAAAAGCCTTTTGAAGAGCCAGACCTTACAGACCAAATGGTTTTGGAATCTAACAGTGTACTCGGTATTCAGACATCACTGCCACCAAAGGAGAGTGATGAAACTGGTAGCGAAGACCAACAGCAGCATTCTCTAATACACAGTGCTCTGTCAGATCCTTCTGTTCTCCACTTTGACATCTCTAAAGATACTGATTCAGAGAACACTTTACTTTCTGGATGGAATTTTGAAAGTGCAATCAAAGCTAAATCTAGCACTAGCACTGCTGAATGGGTAACAAACACTCATGAAAGTAAGACAGAGAAATCTGCCTCAAGTGATGAAGAGGAGGATATTTATGGACACGGATTGCCGTATTCGTCCTCGGAGACTAGCATGCCCGAAGTTGGTGCTGAGCCTGGTTCCCAGGATGTGTCCAGGATAAGCCTAGATGAAACGGTGCTGTTAAAATCTGATCAGGTATGTGTTTCCAATTTAGTTGAAATATTTAAAACCTCAGCATTTTAAAAGAAACTTGTGTAACTACTATCCTTTACTTCCTTAGGGAAGCAATTTTCTTCTCACTTAACAAGTAAAACATAAAGCAAAAGCAGCAATATGTGTTTTAACTCTTACGAAACGTGATATATCAGACTTCAGAATGGTTGGTGTGTCCTTACAAGGTGAAGAAGCTGTATTGGTTGTAAGGCCTATTCAGCATGAACATTATTATGATTTCAAATTTGACAAAAATGTTGTCATAAACCCATTCATTAGAGAGTGAAAAGTAAAAACCAAGTCGTGCTCAAAGGCTGTTCCTTGTTTGGGTCTCCAGTAGCCCAAACCCTATAAGATAATGCTTCTGACTTCCACAAATTTCTCCAGGAATTAATGCTGGTTGTCTCACATGGAGGGTCTCTGGTTAAGGTTAGTTTTACCTGTAAGTACTCAGAATGAGGATTAGTATTCCTTTGTGTCCTAGACAAGTAGTGCTATTTTAAATGTTGGTGTTTTTCCCTTTTTCTGTTACCCTTCTTTCCTTTGTTTTTATTTTGTAGTGTAAAAGTTGCCGGAAATAGGAAT
This sequence comes from Anser brachyrhynchus, assembly GCF_964034855.1. Taxonomy (NCBI): domain Eukaryota; kingdom Metazoa; phylum Chordata; class Aves; order Anseriformes; family Anatidae; genus Anser; species Anser brachyrhynchus. The sequence goes on from NC_137699.1 coordinate 54,960,720, forward strand.
TTTTATATAGTATTTATTTTCTATAGTCCAAGATTAACTATAGAATCTGCAAAACTGACAGAAAACACTGGGAGTTTTAGCAGAGGTCTTGAGAAGGAAATAGAGTTGTTTTATTTTTTTTTTCTTTGTTTTAAATCTTTTACAGTCATGTGTTGAGATCAACAAATATTTGTTGAGAAAGGTTGGGCTGCAGCTATTACTAAATAGGATGCTATCAACTCAAGACTCCAGGTGTAGAAGACTTTCAGTTTTGAGTTGTCATATTCTGAGATTCTGGAATGTTTAGAAAAGCTCTACAGGTGCCTTCATTATAGGTCATGTATACACTGCTTGGGTACGCCTAATGCGAGCTATCAAAATTCAAGATAGCAGTTTGTAAACCAGATTTCCGTAATATTTAGGTCCTGTACCATACAAACAAAATCGTGTTAGTTATTTAGCTGTCTCCAAAACAGTTATCTTGTTCCCTTTGCTAATCACTTCATAGACGATAATTTCCTGGACTAAAGAGAGATTGTACATTTTTATGCATTTCTTTTTGCATCTGCCACTCACTTTAAATACACGTTCTTTAATTATTAAGAGAAGATTTTTCACTTTCTGGAGGTAGGTGACAGCGTAGTTTTCTCGTTTTGCTAAAACTTTTGTTCTAACAGTAATAGTTTGCAATACATAATATCTTAGAGAACACTGACAAATGTAGTTTTATTTTACCCAAGGCATTTATTTGTTGATCAAGAATATAAGAGCTTTAAGTTTAGCTTTTTTTTTTTTAAATCAAGAATTATGGCAGCTGCTTATGCTTACGTAGCCATTGTTTTGTGCAATTTGAAGACACCTGTCACTGTTCTGACTCTACAGTTTTTAGTTTGCAGAGAGCTGGATGGGATACTCTGGCCCTGGCTATGGCATCCTGAGCCTGGCTGTCTCGGAAAAGTATATTTGGTGCCTGGACTACAGAGGCAGCCTATATTGCAGTGCTCTCCCGTCTGCTGGACTGCGGTGGCAGAAGTTTGAAGATGGTGTCCAGCAGGTGGCAGTTTCCCCCTCAGGTTGGTAGGCTTCTATTTCACTGTAACCTCATAAATATAAAACTTTCATAGACTTGGACATTCTCTTTGCTTTTCTATTTTTGATGAGGTGCAGGAAAAAAAAGTCATACCATGTGACTGCATCTTCAGTACATCTGGGTATCATGTTATTTTCAGTGGCTGTCTTCTAACAAGTTCACATTGCACTTTGTGAAGTTGTCAATGTGCAGCTAACTGATTGAGGTGAACCACAGGAGCAGTTCAGTGATAGGTGAAGATGAATCAAGAAGTCCTTATCTTGGTTTTTGATACAGAACTACTTACGATTCCCAAACTTATTTATTTTTATTTTTTGGCAAATATAGAATTCTTTTTGCTTTTGCCTTTTTTTCTGTTTTCTTGAGTTTTAAAAAACAAACAAACAAAATACCTTAGTTCGTTTGTTTATGAGTTTATTCTGGGTTGTTGTTTTTGTTTGGAGTGAGGATTATGTTGGATAAATAGGTTTGGGAGATGAACTTGCTTCACTTTTTGTCCATTCAGATTGCTTCAGGACTGGTGTGAAAATAGAAGTTTCTAAACTTAATTTCTGGCTCTGCCTCTACTTTTCTTTCACTGTCAATTCTTAAAAACGCATTAATCTTCGCTTCTCTCTGTGTAGGGGGAGATTTTCTGTCTGGTTTAAGAAGAAGGGTTTTACTTGACCTGTAGCTGAGCTTTGTGATGGACAAAAATATAAGAGTAGTTGTATTAGGTCAGATGAGAGGTTCATCCACTCAGTATCTTGTCTTTAACAGTGGTCAAAAGCAGATGCCTGCATGAAAGTAAGCTAACGCGTCTGACACTTGCCCGCAGGAATTTCAGACTGCAATCGTTGGTGGCTCAATGTTTTCTCTGCATTTATTTTCCCCTTAGTTCCAGGAATTTACCCAATTTTTCGTTGAGCCCATGTAGATTGCTAGAATTCACAGTTTTGAAATTGGGTATGTTTACACAAGAGCATATTAACCACAAAGGTCAAAAGGAAATGAAATGCTACTTTGAGGAATTATTCAAAGGCAGTTAATATGACGGTATGTTTCTCTGATATGAACCAGCGCGGCTGCTAATCAGCAGTTAAATTTGGAATTCCATATGGTTTTCTTTTTCTGAGCTATCTTTGCTAATCGGAGTCAGGGGAAAAAGTTCTGAAGGCGGAGTAGTGTTTGAGTTGTGTTTGTTTGTGTCATGCTGAGCAGTGAACAGGTGATAGGAACGCCCAGTGGTGTGTGGAACAGCGTACCTGTTCAGCTGGTTGTCATTCATAACTGGTCCACCAAAGTTAGCATTTAGAATATTAATATTAATAGTATTTGTAAAAGGTGAAAGTACTGCAACATCCTCTCTTCCTTTATGTACTCTTTAAAAAAATCATTAAGTATGATGTTTATGAAAGGATTTGTCACAGGTATTGTGAATGAGTAGGTGTACTGAGGATAACCCAAACTAATATGGAGGCAAGCCGTGGACTTAAGTCTCTTAACAGTGGGCTCATTTCACCCTTACGTGTACTTGTTGTGTTAGTTTTCAATGTGTAACTAGGGAGAAGTGATTTATTTGCATTTAAACACTTAAAAATCACACATACTCTGAATGGTAAATGCATTTCAGAAATTCCTACAGAAGTTGGCCAGTTCTGTTCTTGCCTTTTAAAAAAAAAAAAAGTAAGAGTTTTTAGACAGTGCATTTTTGTTTAATGGTACTGGTTTACCTTATTTTCCCCTCACATTCGTATAGGTGTAGGTAGGACAAGACAGCTGTCTCTGTTATAGTAATTGCTTAGAGGTAGTATGTTCTTTCCTAATTTCTTATTAATTTTCTTAATTAATACAGGGGCACTTCTCTGGAAGATTGAACAGAAGACTAACAAAGCATTTGCTTGTGGAAAAGTAACTATAAAAGGAAAACGCCACTGGTATGAGGCTTTACCCCAGGCTGTATTTGTAGCCTTAAGTGATGACACTGCCTGGATCATCAGAACAAATGGAGATTTGTATTTGCAAACAGGTACTTAAATTGCAACCTCTTTCAGTTTTTGCAGGCTAAAATATTAGCATTTAAGTCTTTTGAGTGATCACAATTGGTTTTAAAATTTTATCTGAAGCCAAAACATAGAAAAACACTTTTATATTGAGAAATGTTTGGAAACAGAGATTTTATATTAAATTGGGATGCTGAAGAAGCCAGTTCATGGTCACTTAACAACAACAAAAAAATGGTGTACATTCAGTATAGAGTATTTATGACATGGGAAGAACATGGGATGGATGCAGATGAATGTAAAAAGGATTGCAGAAAATATTGAACTAATATCCTTGCAGTGCAAATGGCACGGTGTGCCAAGACGACTGAACCTCGAGTGGGTTTTTGCTTGAAAGATTTTAATGGAGTTTTAAGAAGGAACTGGAAAGGAGATGGGGTAGTAAGTGGCTGTTCAGAAGAAATTCAGGTATAGGAAGCAGTGTAAAAGAAAGCAAAAGCAATTTGTTTTGAAAAGAATAGATTTGTTGGAGGTAAAATTTACCATTTGACAATGAAAGGAAGGTAATATATGGAAGACAAAAATGGATTCTGAAGTATAGGCAAGTGATATGTATTTTATTTGACAGAGAGAAAGCAAAGCCAACGGAGGAATGGAACAGGCTAGGGATCAGCAGTCTCTACAGCTGCTTTGTCACTGGATATGAATGAGGCAAGGACCAGAGAAAGGGATATTACAGTGGCAACTTTGAAGTGATGGCCTTAGCTTTATCTGCTTCAGTAAATAGAAGAGGATGCATATGAAAGTGTTAATGTGGAGAGTGTTGGCTAGAAGCAAGCAGCTAGAGAGAAGCCTATTTCTAGGATGTAGCTCCAGTTTATGGAGCTAAGGGAGAAGAGTACCAAAAACCCTTGGGCATGCAGACTTTGCATAGAGAGCTGAGTTGATAAGGAGAAATTACAAATAACGTGATGAAGAAATTACTGTACAAGTAGGAGGAAGATAGGGATAAGGGATAACAGCAAAAAAACCAAAACATTCAAACAGGAAAATATTTCAGAGTGGCTATAAAAATTCTTATATATCTTCCATTTATTTTGATACTCTAATTTCTCTTGTAGAGTTACTTGCTCTAGTGTCACATAAAAATTATTCATGATGAAGAAAGCTGTTTGAGTAGATAGCATTGTTTCAAAAACGTTTTGCTCTTAAATTATTTTATTTGAATAAGTTTAGTATTTACAGAGAAATCAAGGCCACATGTATATTGCCAACAAGCATGGCTAGTGGTGATAGAGAGTGAACTTGATGCCAGTCACATAGGGCTCCGTGGAAGTTTGAATCAATATTTTTTTCTTTCCTGTGATAGATTGGATTGATGGCATCAGCTTGCATTCTGCTGTTCTTAGGCGTCTAAATTTGTCGTTGATGCCAAAAATAAATTCTCAGTATGTTTTGTTAATGTGAGGCAACCAGTGGTGGTTGTTTCTTCAGGATCTCTTCATTCCCTAGACCACCACCCTATCTTAGCGAGTGTTCTCAAAGGTTTGAAACTGAGCAGTCGTCTTGTTGTCAGTCTAGAATATCATGCAGATGAGTTTGTTCAGACTTAATTAGAAGCATGAGAAGATTGAACAAAATCTCTGCCTCCTAAGGTGTTTCACATACAAGCGTGTAAATCAATCTTCGGTGTATCTGTGAAGGAGACACCTGTTCCTCCAGATGAAGTATATAAACATACGTAACCTACCAGAACCTCCCACCTCCTTGCAGTGCTCCATGCTGTGGCGTGCTCTTTTGTAATCACTCTACTGCCTCTATTCAGATCAGGTTCTCTCTCCCTGGCATGTTCTGGGCAAAGATTCTTGCATTATTGTCTTTAATGCTTCTGTAAAGTCTAATACGTGCTTTATAAATGGAGATCCCCAATATTGTCACTAGAGGGAGAAAAGGAACAGAAATGACAGCACAGAACTTGTGGGCTCTGCAAGATGTTGAAGGATAATGCAGTGTTTTATTTCTTAGTATATAAATTCAACTGTATTAGAGGAAATGACTAATAGTTCATGGAAAGAACAGTCTATTAAGAAAATAGTGAGAAGTGTTAGCATGTCAGAGAGATCTCCTCTCCACCTCTTTTTTTTTCTTTTTTGTTGGGTAGCTCTTTCTCTTTTCCTTTAGTTGCAAAAAGCCAACATTTTTTTAAAAATCCTCCTTTTTCTGATTTCTAGGCCTGAGTGTGGATCGTCCTTGTGCCAGAGCAGTAAAGGTTGATTGCCCTTATCCACTGTCGCAGGTTACCTCCAGAAATAACGTTGTATGGGCATTGAGTGAGCAACGGGCCCTGCTATACCGGGAGGGAGTACGCAGCTTTTGTCCTGAAGGAGAGCAGTGGAAGAGCGATATTGTCAGGTAATGACACTGTAGCAGAACAGCATCATAACTGGAATGCCATGCACTGTTTTCAGCGCTGGAACTCCTCGATATTTGAGGATTTATTACTTGAACTTCTTCTGGAGTGTGTGTGTGTGTGTGTATATATGTGCGTGTATATATTACATATAATTTCCTTTAGTCTTTGTCCAGACATACCCAGAGTAACTGGTGTTTTTCTGTCTGACGAATGACTGTTACGTAGTGAAAGAAATTGCTGTGAACAGAAGTGATAATGCAGTTAAAAGCAAGTTTAAGAAAGTGAGAACAGTGCTTAAAAGACCTTTAATAATGTATATTAATATTACTGTTCTGATTAAATACTAGTTCTTTAATCTCTGCTGTAATGGCTTTAAAGGGCTCTCCACATATTTGAGTGATTTTTTTCCTGAGACTAAATCCCAGCATTTTCTTGGTCATTTGCACAAAGCTGAATAATATTTCCCAGTCACAGATTTTTATAGATATTCTGGGTATTTGCTATTTAGCTTTGTAGTTGGTCCTGTTCTTGTAGTAGTTAGTTTGTGATAAAGTTAAAAGCAACAACTGTTTACTGCTGGCTTCGAGAATCTGGAATATATAGTCTCTTGTGACATCAGCCCGAAGTGAGTATAGGAAGAAATTCCAGTCATACAGAACTGCAGTCATATGATTTTTATTTTCTACTGAATATCCTGTTGTGAAGTTCCAACTTGTATTACCTCCCAATCTGGTATTTGGCTCTTGAAAAGACTCGGGAAATGTGCAGCGTATTGTTCAAATCTGAAATTTGCATGTCATTTAGTCAGTTTGTTTAATGAAAATATTTGTTTGACCTACACCTTAGGTATGCTTAATGTTCTTGGGCTTTGTACTAAAGTTGTAGAAAGCAATCCATATTTGGTTTTAAGTTCTCAAAAAAAGTTCTCTGAAAGAAATAGCATTGTTGCCTACTTCTTAAATGCCTGATAAGATCATCTGATCCTGTTGGCTTTCTGAGCTTAAAAATGATTTACTTATACAGGAAGCATATAGTCAGACTCAACATTCATCTTCGCCATGTAGCTAGGTTCAGTTTTCTATTTATGGTGCCTGAGCTGCTAATATTGTTCTCAGAATAGGGCAAGAAAATTGAAGGAAATGTACTTATGAAACTGATTTACCAAAATCTTATGCTATTTGTTTCTTATTTACTGAACAAATTAGTTTTTATTTAGTTTTATTATTATGTTTCATAGTTTCTAATCTTGAATGATCTTTGAAGGCCATTTTTTTTTTTGCATGGTTTTTACTTATGCAAGCTAATAAGATTTAAATTACTAATAACTGTGAAAATTTGAAATCAAGTGTTTTTTTGAGCTTGAACAGTTTGAACTGCTGTTGGCATTGCGACAACTTCCTTAAAATGACATAAACTTAAATTTGAAGTTAGGCTTTTTAATTTTTTGCTTGTTTACATTTCTAGTGAAATGCAAGCTTTAGAACCAGTGTGTATAACCCTTGGAGATCAACAGACATTATGGGCTTTGGATATCCATGGAAATCTGTGGTTCAGAACTGGTATAGTTTCAAAGAAACCACAAGGAGATGACAACCACTGGTGGCAAGTAGGCACTTTTTTATTTTGCTTTCAGTTTAATCTGACACCCAGGGTTTATTATTTGCATTGTTTTCCCATGAGATTCTAAACATAAAATTCAGTGAATTGTATGATACGTTACAGTACTCTTCATTCAGCGTATTAAAACTTCAGGGTGGTTGTGGTTGAAATCCCTTTTCCTGTCCCCTGTAGAAAAGGGGAAAACAAACACCCCATGGTCATCCAAAGCAGCAGCACAGCAGTTTTCAAGAATACAGGAAATGCTCTACCGGATTGTATCAATGGTGCATGTAGCTTGATATCTTAACAGCTGGCAGTAGGACATGCTGTTTAGTCAAAGCATTCAAGTCTGGCTGCTGAATACAGTCTCTTCTCCTCGTCTTCCAGCACTCATCCCTAGCTAAGTGAAATAAATAATCATTAACCTTGCAAAAATGCTTTAATTACCCCATTTTTCATCAATTGAAGTTTCTTCGAACTACGTGGGTCTGCTTGCTTCAGTCACAGATCTTATGGGTAGAAACAACTCAGTTACTGCAAGTATTTTCTGGCGTTGACTTAGAACTCCTGACTGTTTTCCACAGCTTTACTTGTTTTTCCCCAGAAACTGGAGTGAGGGAAGAGGGGTACAGAAAAATAATTACACAGAAAATCTGTTTACATACTTAACTAAGTTAAAATAATTCCTATTTACATGCATATCTAATCTTTTCTTGGAGATGAGCATCCTGAATAGCTTGATTTTTATTTTTAGGTTGCTGGCAAACTGCTCTTCTTCCTTTCTAGGAGTATCCCAGAGGATTGTCAGCCTAGCTGTTTATGGTAGAACTGAGGCAACTGGTCATTTAGACCTCCTCCTGCCAGGTTTTCACTACGTGATTTAAATTGCTACACTATGCAAATTTCTCTGTTCCTTTTGGGAAACTGTAAATATACCTCTTAGTTTGCAGGGTTTGCGTCTTTAGCGGGAGGGAAGAGATGTTCAGTAGTCCCTAAACAAAGGTCTTTCTTAAAATACAGAATTTGAAGTGGATTGCTGGGTAGGATTGTGTTGTGAGTTGATGTTTAATATAGATTCTGGTTATTATCAAGACTTATTTCATCAGAAGTAATTATTATAATTAGTAATTATTTTTCCCTTCCCACACTTAGAAGCTTTCTAAACTCATGATAGATATCCTGTACAAAAAGTGTGTACATGCACACACACACAAAAAAAGCCTTTGGTGGAAGATTCTGTGGTTCCCCCCAAGCTTAGTTAACCATCAAGAACCGTTTTTTTCCTCTTCTCTTCCCCCTCAGGTAAGCATCACCGATTATGTAGTGTTTGACCAGTGCAGCCTGTTTCAGACGATAATCCAGGCAACTCACACAGTGGCAACAGCAGCTCAGGCACCTGTAGAGAAGGTGGCTGACAAACTTCGAATGGCATTTTGGTCACAGCAGCTTCAGTGTCAACCCAGCCTCCTTGGAGTTAATGGCAGTGGAGTCTGGATCTCTTCAGGCAAAAATGAGTTCCATGTAGCAAAGGGAAACTTAATAGGTGGGTGTGCTTTTGCATCTAATATTTTTAAGTTAAGAAAAATAAATAGGAAAAAGTAGCTAACTACAGTTTGGTCACCATGAGAATTATCCATGGTGAGTCAGGGGAGCTTTAATGAAACAACTTTGTTTAAAAACTAAATTAAATAATTCTTTGACAGTTGGTTTGTATATTTTCCCTTCTGAAGGGAAATATTTTTCATGAAAAATTCATTGTCCACAAGTGAACAAGTGCACAAGTTACCCCTTTTAGTACCTATGTTTGTCTTTTCTCTGGGATCAGAAGGCAATTTTATGCTATTGTACCTGTTATATCTAGCACAGTGGAGTCTGGTTCATGATCAGTGTTATTATGCAGAGCAATAATGTTATGGTGTTACAGTGATAATAGGAATGGCTTTATTTATATTTCTAGGTATATTTCCCAAAACAGAACTTTAATTTAGTTCTCTTATTTGATCAGATTAACACAAAGAGTAGACATATAATATTGTCTATTTAAACTCATCACCCATTTGGCCTCCTGTTGAAGACCACTAATCTTTTCCTTTCTCATCTTATGCATTCCCCGTTCTTTATGTGTGCATCCCTGCGCGTGTGTGTGCACACGGAAATGTATGTGTGTCAGGAGGTTTTCTTCCCCAGGAACAGATACTAAAAGATTTGCGTAAAAAAATCTGTCTAGATATTTGAATTCTAATAGAAAATTAACTTTCTCACTGATGACACTCTGTTCTTTCCTTTCAGGCACTTACTGGAATAATATTGTGCCTCGTGGTACTGCTTCTGCCACAAAATGGATTTTTGTGTTGGCTTCTGCAGCTTCATCTAAAGAAGGTTAGTGCAAGCACATAATGCCTGACTTTAAATCCAGTGGAACTGATGGTGTAAGCAATTAAATACCATGAGTTACTTCAGGCTTTGGGTGCCTTTTCTGTATGCAGGGATCTAAAACATTTGAGAAGTAAGGTGGAAACACATCTGTAAAACCAGTAGAGATAAAAAGTCGTATCATTCACTCTGTTACCTTTGGTGTGGACTGACATCCAACAGAGAAATGGAGAGTCCTTTAGGAGCAGTAACTTTCTAACTTGCTGCAGCATGAATTGCCAGAATTTATTAATATGAAGTCCTGGAGCATGCTTTGCAGGAATGCCTGTATTGACCAGCTACTCCTGTCGGTGCAGTTAACTGCAGCAGAATCGCACGTTTTATTGGTAAAACTATAAACACGCTGAAGAATTCTACTGTTAGATAATGCAAGTGCTAACTATTGTAACCAAGCACGCTAGTTTTATTGGCAAAAATTTGTGATATAGAACTGGGAAGGGAAGGTATGCTGTTTTTCTGAGGCAATAATCAAGGAAACAGAAGAGCAAAAGAACTGTTAGGTATGTCTTCTCCCTCTTAGTTTCTTCAAATGAGTTTTTTTTCAAATGAAATCACTTGCTACTTAACTGACATAAGGGGGGGGGGAGAAATACGTAAGTGCTTAAATAAGCACTTAGGATGCTTATTTGTACTTGAAAATCTTAATCTAAGATCTTTAGTTTTGTCTTCAAATGTACTGATTGTTTTCAGAGGAAGTGTTAGCTTTCTCAGAGTGGATTAGCAATGATTTTAATAACAGAAATGTCCTTACCATAGGAAGCTTTTTGTGGCTGTGCCAAAGCAACAAGGATCTGTTTTGTGTCAGTGATCAGAATCCTCAGTTTCGTCCTTCTACGGTGCAGCTGCCACCGGAGGTTGAAATGGTGCACTATTCTGCCTGCCAGGATGCCATCTGGGGTTTGGATAGTCTTGGGCAGATATTTATCAGAACACTTTCATCCAGCTGTCCAACAGGGATGCATTGGACAAAATTGGATCTCTCTCAACTAGGTATGGCATTTTTATTGAGTAGACTGTCTGTTAACTCTTAGCAGACAGTCTGTATTTTCATTCAGAAGTGTATTTGGTTTATTGATCTGAAGTATAACATTTATTGGAGTAAACAGTACCTTACAATAATGGGCATCGCAGCAGAGGACTGTAAAACACGTGGACCAACTTACTGCTTTCAGGCAATGTTTCATTTATCTTATTGCTGGAGACAGCATGTTCACTGTTTGCAAGATGCTTTATATGCATTTGTGCTTCTTATAGTTTGTCAGTGAGACCACGCGACCTGACGCAGTGCTGTGCAGATGTACCAGTAGCTTTAACTAGTCCAGTTCTTGTACTACAAGTGGTGTAACCATAATCATGTGGCCCTGGGCAGTTCCATACTCAAAGCCCTGTATTTTGTGGGTAAATGTGCTCTTAACAGAGTGGCTAAAGCTTCCTTAGGATCTTGTTAAGGAAAAATTTTGCTCGGAGTTGCATCATCCATACGTGATACAGATGATGACACTCTAATGTTTGGATTGATAGCGATCTAATGATTCAGCATAATGTCAAGAACGTGCTACTGTTTAACTGCCCCTTTTTGTTTGGTTAGGAATAAGACCAAGGTTGGTTGACCACATTTTGATCATTAAAATATCCTCCCAGTTTGGCTCTTTTCATCAGAGATAAGGTTAATCTGGCCACTTGACAGCTTCACTAGTATTATTCCAATTGGATTTATTTCTTTAATAATCTGAATATCTGCTAGAATATTTTTTCTCTTAGTGCTAATCTGTTTCAAGAGAAGGTTTAAAAAAAAAAAGAACATGCTAATATTAAACTGTTTCGCACATTTTCAATTTTTAATGGCAGTATTCATGATTGGCCTGACAAGCAATTTTATCTTTTGTATACTTTACATAAAACTTTTTAGAGAGTCTTTTAAAGATATTTTATTTGCCAGTTGCAAAACAGGTTTTCCAGACCTGATGCATTGCTTCCAAATCGCCAATCTTACTGTAGTTTAAGCGATAATCAATGCCTTTTACCTTCACTGACCTACAGGATAGTTTTGTCTGTACTGTCTTTTTCATCTTGCTTAGTAGAGCTTGAAGTTTTCCTCAAGATACTGTTACTTTCCAGCGGTTTAGATAATAACTGTGAAACTGAAATAATAAATAGCTTCTTGCTATTGTCTGAAAATCTCAAACCGTTCTAATGGAAGTGAGTGCTAGCCGACTGTATTATCTGGCTTGTTCACTTTAGCCATGCTGGGGTTCAACCATTACATTCAGCTGTTCCTGTTAGTTTCATGGCACTCTCAGTGTGGTGATACTACAGAAATCTGGGGTCAGGAAATATTTCAGACACCACACTTTACCTGTCATTGTGAGCTAATAATTAAGAATGCAGGAAATTTCCTGTTTTTTCTCCAATTAAAGGCATGTGGTAGATGACTGCTGACAAGATGGTACGTAATATAAGAGACTTGATTTGCTCTAATGGGGCTGAAGAAATTAGAGAATCATTGCTATTGTTGAAATGTAGTCTGCCTTCACTCCTCAAACATTAAGACTGTGAATTGGAGGAAAAAAGAGCAAGTTGCTGTAAAATGAAATTCAGAAATCTGTGTGGAAGTGATCAGGTTGCCAGCATTTATGTTGAAATATTCATATTATGTTGTTAGTATCTTCCTCTTGCCTTTACACTATGTACTGAGAGTAGTATCTAGTAAATTATTTTGATTAGGGTTCCACTATCATTATCAAGGTTTCTAAACACAGTAGAATGACCTTTAGGTTTCCACTGTAAACAGTGTCTCTGAATCACACTTCTTCTTTCTAAACAGTGGATGAATGTGGTTATCATGCCCTTCTCCTAACATAAAAACAGTAAGTGGGAGGAGGGAGAAACCCCAAAACATTTACATAAGGGCTGCATTTTTGAATATCAAGTTGTACTGCAGACGTAAATAATATCAGCTATGCCGAGTAGGTGATATGTGATTCCGTGCGCGAGAGCTCTGGTGCTGCTTTGGATCGGAACATTTCAACAGCTGAGACGACATGTGACAAAGCCGTCACGGCTAGGTGTACTTTAACACGGAATCATGAGGTTTTAAATAAAAGTTTGACTTTGCTGAATGTCAGGCCTCTCTACCTGTAATAGAGATTTGTTCTCTTCCCGAAGCAGTAGAAGTTTTTGTGCGTAGTTGTGCTCTGTATGCTATTTTATAATAAGAAGCTGCATGATTAAAGGGAATTCTGGAGTGAGATGAGCTAACTCAAATTCCTTTGATTCAGAAAGTTAAATAACTTTGGTTGACAAGGAGATCTGTTTACAATTTCAGGTAACTAAAAGATAAAGCTGTGTAGTCCTGTTGTTCCCTGTTCTTTCCCCCAGCAAGCCTTACTGAATATTGCCTTCTGCAGAAAGAAGTGCTTTGAACCCCTACTCTGGGGGATAAAATTGTACCCTCTCTTTAAGGAGCAATGTACTTTGCAGGGATTTGTTGCCAGATTCACATCACAGAAGAGAAAACTGTTACCAAGAATGGGATATCCCAAGCACTGCTGGCATGTTCAATCAGCCGGCAAGGCCTATTTTTAGAGTCTTTAGTTTGGAGTACAACCAGAGCATTCCTTCTGTAGTATATCTGTCATGATTGAGTCTTTTTCTGTAGAACATGTTTTCCATTACTTAGTATTGTGTTGTCCCAATGCTGGGAGGAAAAAAACAATCAAATGTTACGTATATTACATCACATGGCTATTTTGAAATGAATATAAAAGAACAAGAGTTCCAGCTGGCCATTAACTAGCAGTTCTCTATCTTTACAACCTTTTGGTAGCAAGGCTGCTGGGTGTGATTTGGTATGCAAAAAAAAAAAATCCAAAACATACTTTTTTGGGAGCTTTGTTTTCAGTGTGCTGACTTACATAGGGTTAAAATACTGCAGCACTTCTGACATAAATGTAATAAATATGTACGCTAAATATAAACCCATTTGAAAATCAGCTCCTTTATTTACAGATGTGACAGTGGTATGTTAACACTGAGATGCATAATCCATATGCTCCTGTATTTTTAAAGTGCTGGTAGCATTAGGAGTGTTCAATGCTGAATGTATTACTAGACCAATACCATGAAAAACATAAGCATGGCCAGCTACAAAGAAAAGTTCATATTAGGTCATGTGAAAGTTTGTCTAGGCGCTGATAACGTTTGTTACAGATTTTTTTTCCCTGCTTGAATTCAGTTATTTTAATAGCATATTTTTAGTGTGCTTTAAAAATGGCAGTATCCTGTGACTAAAACATTTATTTTTAGATTGAAGAGAAAAATGCCTTACATATACTACCTGTTGGTGTTATTCATTGTATGCGGTGATTTTTCTCTCACAAGCTTGTAATCATCTTTATGTGCCTGTGTTTAAATGTAGCTTAATACAGTCAAGTCTAAATAAAGGTGCTCATTATTAGCTGAATGTAACAGAAAAATGTCAGGTTGCTAATAACCTCTTTGTTGATAGGTGCCATAAAGCTGATCAGCTTGTCCTGTGGAAATCAGCATGTCTGGGCCTGTGACACCAGTGGTGGTGTTTATTTCCGTGTAGGAACCCAGCCTCTTAACCCAAGTTTGATGCTTCCTGCATGGATAATGATTGAGCCACCTATACAGGTAAAATACTGATTTTAATTCTTTGTAACACAGTGGTTTAGCTTGGCGCCTGTGGAAAGGAGTAATTTAACATTCAGGGAAAACAATAGATTTAAATGTGTAGCTTAAACTTCTGTCACACACGTTCAATTTCAACAGGACTTAGCTTCACAAACAAGCAAAACAACAGCTAAACGGTCTGTGTAATGTGCTCTGAATATGCTGCCTTATCACTCTTAATCATTCCAAGTACATCTAATGCTTATAAATACCTTTTTTTTTTTTTCCAAAAATGATTATTTTCCTTTTCCCATCCTTAATGAAAAACTTCTATTATAGTAACACAGTAGCTTTATAGGCACGTAGTGGAATGCAGCCTTGAACTGTATACTGAGTACCTACTTGTACGATAGCCAAGAGGCTAGACTGGCAAACAGCACAAAGCAGAGGGTGTGGGAAGGCTCTGCTCACATGGCATGGTACTGAAGTGCCTCCCTCCCTCTTCCTTTATCCTCGCCCCTGTGAGTCTGGGGTGCTTGCCAGGGTGCTGTGCCTGGATCTAGGGACTTTCCTTATCATCCGGTGGTTAGTCAGCGTGCCGTACAATTGCAGCTCTTCTCCCTTATTCCCAGAATTGGCAAATAAGATAACCGTTCTACCTGCCAGCTGGGAGGAGCAGAGTGGAAAGAAACCTCCTAAAGTACACTAGGAGCATATTTTCTGGATATAATGAATGGACAAAATATGTTTCTCCTGTGTCTGGTTTCTCATCTAATCTCCCCTTAAACCTGGGTGCTGCTCTATTACTTTACACATTCCACAGTTTAACTTGCAGTTCTGTATCAGGGCTCGGGACTGCTGTAAAAGAGTTGACCTCTGAGTACTGATTTCATTCTTTGCTCCCTGGCACGAAATCAGTTGAGCTGTCTGCTGATCTAGCATAGTAGCACTAGATGTGTTTGCATTACTTGATTTACATTTTACAATGTTACAGAACTATTTCTGAAGATTTTGAAATGTGGTACTTCTGAAGGGTCATATTAAGAAATAAGAGTCAATCTCTGGCAGTGGAGTTGCAATAGGTGATTTATTTTTTACATCATTCCCTTTTACTTCTGCTTGCCTCTTAACAGCCAATTATTAGCTCCTCCTGTGAATCTCGGGGGTGTAGCAGCAAACAAGGCCAGGAAAACAGGGAAATGAAACTGCAGATTTGCATCTCATCAATTAGCTCAGCACTGGTTAAACTAGTCCTTCTGTGCTGGGAATGTGGTCAATCAGACCTGGAGAAATGGCATCTTGTTTTTGCAGAATAGCAGAACAGGCTGATAAATTAGCACTAAACCACCTGAGTGATGGCTGTCGCAACAAGGGGTAGATTACACTGCTCATTCTTGTGTGCTGTGGAGTGGGTCTTTCTGATGTAATCTGTAAGATACAAATTTGTCTGCTGATAGGGGACAGGGCAGCAGGAAGAGGAGGCTGAGGATATGAATGATGATGTCTTCCATGAGGATAGTTTTCTTAAAAATTGGGGGGGAAACGTATTCCAGGATGTATTCTGCTTAATTGAGTTTGCCAATAGACAGACAATTAAACTTGTGCTTTATATTCTAATGAAAAATGTATCTAACCAGGAAAATAACCCGAAAGCCTTTCACCACACTGATACTGTTTTGTCTGTACTGAGGGCATTCTCTAATCATCTACAGAGGTTGATCAAACTGCTTGATACAAAGGTGTTTACAAGAAGTCGGGATTTGCTGTGGCTCATTATTTAGCAGAGATTTCCTTACATAGAAAGTCTTTAATTGGACAAGGTTGAATACCATGTTACTTCCTATAGCTTACTGTGGAAGCTGGGTGATGTTGCCATCCAAAATGATAACCTCCTGCTACCCGGAGCATTCTCTTTCTGTTATCTTGCCAACTCCTGACATAGCATATCTAATGAGTCAATGTGAAAGGGCAAAAATTCAAACATCGCCCTTAGAGATGAAAACTCGTGGGCTACATGCTTGTTCTGAGACAATTCCAACACCCTGAAACAAGTAACTAAAGTACCGGGGGAGCAACCACCCATGCTTTTCCAAAGGCTGAATGCAAAATAAGAAAACGTGTGAACTTTAAAATTACTTCCAGATACTAGCTCAGTGTCTGGATAACAAATATGACGAAGGATAGCTGAGAAGTGGAGTGTTTGGTGCTTATTAGTAGCTCCTTACTGTTACCTGTCCCTTAACTGAGTTTGATGTACTTCATGCTGCATCACTTCATATTCACAACAACAGAAGTATTGTAAGAAGTATTTGTGAATGGGTCAGTCATCTTCTGTTTGAAGAAGGAAATCAAAATTGTCTTTCACTTGCTTTAAGCACAGAAATACCCTCAGATAATGTAATTTAAAACCAACTATGGATGTTTCATTCCCCAGCAAATGTCAGAGCCAATATGACATGCCGTATCCCAGATCTCATGACTCATGAGCAGCTTGTGAGCAGCTACAGGCTCTGCTTTTACAGTGTCACTTCTTGTTAAAGAAGTGCTGTAATTGCACAGCATCGTTGCACAGCTTCACAAAGGTATTCAGAGACAATAGTTCTGTTAGATTTTTAGAATAGACGTTTGGAATATTTTTTTCACTCAGAGGGTGGTGAGGCACTGGCACAGGTTGCCCAGAGAAGCTGTGGGTGCCCCATCCCTGGAGGTGTTCCAGGCCAGGCTGGATGGGGCTGGGGGCAACCTGGGCTGGTGGGAGGTGTCCCTGCCCATGGCAGGGGGTTGGAACTGGGTGATCTGTAAGGTCCTTTCCAACCCAAAACATTTCAGATTAAATCAGTGAGTCTCTTTTCTTAATCTAGACTGAAACTGTTCTCGTTCGCTGCTTCTCCCTTCATAACTCCTGACTGCACTATTTCTTGATGAAAAAAAGTTGTGTTCTCTGCCCTCCATTGTCTAAAGTGTTGGATAAAATAAATAAGTAGTTGATATTATCACAATATCGTGAACGGTGTAGCTCATATATGTAGGTGTCTTTTCTGCTTCATCTGTTCTGTTCTGTGATCTAAAAATTGAAATCGTGTAGGTAAGCCACTTTTTGGAAGCTATTTTAAGAGCATTGACAAAGCTGATCAAAACTTGATAAAATGGTTTTCATTCAGGAAATGGAAGGTATTCTTCATTCCATCCTTAATATACAGTATAAAACTATTATCTGTTGTAGCATGCCTCAATATACATTACATCTAAATACAAAGAATGAGCAAGCAGTGTAATTATTATTTATGTAGATACTACAGAGTATGTGTATATATATGGGTGCGTGTGTATTTATAAAATTGAATGTTTTCTCAATTTTGTAGCCTGAAAAAATAATAACACAAAATTTAATATAGTCAATAAGACTAATTTGGGTTGTTATTGAGTAGAAGTTAATTAAAAATTAAAAATAATTTTCGCCTGAAAAATTGCTTTAAAATATCCCTAAAAGTCGAAGGCCTGTTTGAAAGTAATTCTTTCTCCATTTTGTCTCTGATTTTGGGCACCTACTGAAAAAGATGCAGAAGCAAAATCTTATTTTGAGAATAGCTTGCTTCTTACAAGTAATACTTAACGTTAACAGTGGCCTTAAGAACCACCTAATCAGATTTATATTAAGGGATTTATATATATTTGCTTATCTCTTAGTTAAGCAAAACTTTTATTTAGGGAGAGCTAAAGGAAACAAGGTTGAGAACAACTATTTGTAATGAGTTAGCAATCACCTATTGCTTGCAAACAATCAATCTTACTCTAAGAACAGATTAAACATTTTAATTGTCATTTGTTTAGTTGCTTTTCTGTGCTCTTTCGTAACCGGAATTTCTTAGAGCATAGGATCAAAAAAGCTTATTTTATTAAGTCAAGAAGTTTATTTAAATAGCTGCGTAGCTCATCCAAACTGTGGACAGAGAGGGACTTATTTAAAAAGATGTTCACTATTTGGCTACTATGTAAACCTTCCGTTGATTCTTGGTGTAATTCCTAGGATCAGCAGAAGAGTACTGCTTAATGCAGTTTGCCATAAAATGATCTCTTCCAGTACGGGCATTTCAAGTTGGAGGAATTTTTGATTTACTACTCTTCCCATAAACACCCTTCTAATTGTCTTTTTCTACTTCAAGCTTGATATCACAGCTAAGATAAGATAGCCCCTCCTAAGTTAGGAAGAATTCTGATTATTTTTTGCACACAAAGAACAAAACAAAACAAAATTGTGGGTTATTCACACTTTCACTGTCATTCAAAAAAAAAAAAAAAAGCCCCAAACCTCAAAACTGAGAAGCAACCGTTAAAAATGGCATTTGAAATTTCAGGAATTTCTGTTATTCTGCAAGAATCAGTGCACATTAGATTTAATTTCTTTTTCAATACCTTCCTTTTTCTTAATTTATGTTCAGCGTAAGGAGGTTGGTTGTGCCCTGCAGATGTTGGGTGACTTGTTAGAAATAGCTGCCATGATCTTTGTTTCCTTTCCTCTCTTTAATTAGAGTTCTGCCTGCCTTAGAGTGGAGACTTCTCTTACACTGCCGTCTGCCTTGCCTTTGCATTTTCCCTGTTACTTTTAGGGCCAGTTCTGCGTTAGGTGGTACTGAGCGGATGAAGTGATGAGCACATCTTGGTAGGTGCCAAAATCAAAGCTTAACTGTAGGGGGGATTCTTTTTGAAATAATCATTCAAGGATATTTGGAGGATGAGGGATTTTTTCTGTTGAGAATACTGTGGTTTTTTTACTTCAGAATCATCCAGGCTAGTGCTGAAAATACTTGCCATGGAAAAGTCTGTTATTTGTAGTGCATAATCCACATGACTGCTCTTTTCAAGTCAGATTGTTTTCATGAGCACTACATAGCTTGCGCTACCTACCTGTTGCACAGATGTAACTGATGTGAGTTCTGCTTTGGCATGGTAAGACAAGATGTTCAGAAAGTATCTTTTATTAGACTAATTCTATTTAGGCTGGGAAGGTAAAATACTCATTCAAACTTCTGGTTATCGGTAGACCAGACTAGCTGGTCTGTTGTTCCATATATCTTTGCTCATGTAAGGCCTCCTGAAGACATTAGGGGGGAGAGGATTTTCGTGGAGGACTGCTGTTTTCAAGAAGATGTAAGGAAAACCTGTATTTGGCAGTAGAGTAGCTGTTTCGAGGTGGGTTGTAAATAAGCATGTGAGATCAGAGCTCCTGCTGCAGTGTATTTTGTTTAACTGATTCAGAATACCATAATGTTTAACTTGAAACATATACGATTCTTCACAGCCATGTGCCTTTCTTATAGGTTACATAAAAAGTTTTTTAGGTGCTAGAAAAATGCACCTTCAGCATTTTTAGTAAAGTCGTCTCATGCTGATTCCACTGCTCAGTTCAGTGCTTATTACCTTCCGTTTTGTTGCAAGTTAGGAAAACTGTTGCCACTATATTTCTCAGTATTTTTCTGCTTTGGAGTTTTAGCCTTCTGGTATTTGTTTTAAGGCACTGCTATCGTCGTGTTCAGAAAACCGTACATGTAGCCTGTCACATTAGATAGCAATTGTTATCAGTACCAGAAGCCTCCGATCACAAAAAGGGTGCACAAAATGAGATACACCCAGAAAACTGAGTAGACGATTTTTCCATATCCTTTTGAAATATGATTTTAAGGTGGTGCTTTTGCTTTTCAACAAGACTTAACTTACGCTGAAAACAGAAACCGTGGGAAGGAGAATCTTTCATTTTCATGCTTTCATTTGTTCAGTACTAGTAACACCCTCAAATCTGGGCTCTTCCAGTGTGCCTGTACTTCTGTTAGCTAATACACAATTTAATTATTTTACAGAGAGAGATAATTTCAGTTACTTTATCTACCGTTCTGAAAGCTAAATATATTTCTCAATGTTGAGTCTTGAGAGTTTCAGAATTACTCAAAAATAAAAACGTTCAGGTAATTGTATAAAAAAAATCATTGGTTAAGGATACAGGACTCGATTTAGCAAGCATGTGCCTTGATTTCAGTGGAACTATTCTCATGTTTGAAAGCAGTGATATCCCGAAGTATTTATAAATAGAAGACCTTGAAAAGTGATTTTGAGAGGTGGTCATAAGAAATTACTTCTGCTAGTATAAATTGAGTGTTTTTTTGTTTTGTTTCTATGTTTTTTTCATTAAAGCTGCTGTTTGTGAATTCTGGTTAGAGCACTTTTTATTGCTTTTCGTGTGACTGAACTTCAGCTTATCTCATTTTAAAATCTGCGGGAGGCTGGATACAGTTTAGTAACCAAGGGCTTGGCTTCTGTGGAGTAATTTGGGCAGCGGAGACAGTACTGACAGTGAGAGGACTTCAGCAAACCCAAAGTCCACACTGAGTAAGGAGCCGGCCTGGGACAATGGGTGGGCACATCCAACCCTTTTTCCTTGAGTGAGGAGCTCGGGGCCCCCTCCACGGTGTGGTGCTGAGCAGCATCCCCCTGTTTGAGCAGAACGGGTGCCAGCAACCAGATCAGGCTAGTGGGCCTTGTGCTCGGTTGCCTTCCCAGGAAGCTGTCTGGCTGGGCTGCGGTGTTTCCCTCTGCCCTGGTGGCCCGTCCTACAGACCTGTCACGTAGCCTGGTGCTATCTATCCTTTGCCCTACTGAACCCGAGCCTAATGCAGCCAGGGAGCAGGCAAGGAAGAGGAAGTTGGACTCTGTACTCTTGTGAATGCATCCTCCGCCTGGGAGGCAATGATCTGATTTCTGACCCTCAACCCCCTGCAATACTATTGTTTTTGTCCCGGTAGCATAACACGTTTCAGAGCCTTGTGTTTGGGAGCCACACCTCACCTGGGACAGAAATCAGTCTGCAGCTTCGGTGCTGGATGAGTGCTGCTAGATGAGGGAGTAGCAACTGTTATATCCCGAGTGCATCCCCGGTATTTCGGAGGCTTACAGTGCACATTTTGAATCCTGACAGATTGTAACTTTCCAGAATGTCACAAGGTCACTCTTTGTTTAAAGAACAAAACAAAACAAAACCTCCTACCAGTAAGTTCTTGGGGTTTTGTTTTAATGATTCCCCCCCCTACACACAAACTCCAGTTATGTAAGTGAATTATATCACTTAAAGGTTATGGGCATTTGTAAAACAAGGCAGTATTTCTGTTCCTGTCAGGGGCATGTGGCATTTTCATCAGAAATGTGTTAAATGACATGGAGCAACACTAAGATGCAAAATGGCAGAGAAACCATGAGTTTGATAACTGTGAGAGTTGTCAAAGCAGAGATGAGGCTGAATTTACAAATGCATTTGTGTTTTTACTGTACAGAAATGTTTTACTTTCCTTGGTAAGGCTTTTAAATTTCAAAACCTACAGGCACGCACTTCTCTTAGCATAAAATGCAGGAGAGGGTGTTTTAGTGATGCTCATTAAACTTGTTTTAAAACAAAACAAAAAACCTGAAATGCCCTGGTTTTCAGAGCCTTGCTTATCAAGGTTTTTATTACCTTGTACTACATTATGTTCTGTTTCATGCAAAGTTATTGCATGTAGCGTTGTGTATTTCTATAAAGACATAGTCGTTCTCATCTTAACATTTTAATTTCTTAGTATGCTATTAAAAAAAAAAAAAACACACACACCTGTAGTCTTAATTATAAAATGTTGTGTAGGGCATTATAGGCTGTCTGTAACCTTAGGTGTAAGACAGTGTGACCAGAAGACAGCTGGGCAAACCAACAGACTAGGCTCATGGTTTGAATGGTCTTTGCATTATTATTATTATTTTAATTGCTTGTAAAGAACAGTTGTTGTGCTACATATTCTGAAAGTATTTTGCGGACCTGCTAGAGCTTCACCACGTTAAATAGTCACATGGATTTGGCATGATCTTTTCTTGGATTCTATGCCATATGTGTGTGTGCAAAATATCTTTTGCATATCCCTATGAGAAAAACACTTGGAATGAAAATTGACAGATGAGTTGACAGAGGTGAGAGGTCAAGAAAACTGCCTGCATGCCTTTTGCCCTTTCTTGGTTGTGCGAGCCATAGACTGGAGGTATCGAGCTAAGGCTCGTGTCTGTTTACTCACTGAAGGCACAAACTGGGGGAAGGAGTCATGTTGTTATTCTAAGGCTTCTGAGGAAAATAAAGCTCCAGTTTTTCAGTCAATAAATAACCTTTCTCTGACAATTCTGTGGCAGCATTACTGAAAAACATGGAGCTTCAAGGAAGACTAAACATAGATTCATAACCTTTCCTGCTCTTGTATGCTGCCTTGAACTTTTCTACAGAGAAAAAAGGGGCACTTGGTTTAGCGAGTTGTTCTGCTCCTCAAAGTCTGAGTGCAAAACATTCTGGTCAGTATTGCTCCTGCGTTGCTCGTGCTTGGTTGATATCTCCAATGGTGGAAGTGATTTACAACTGCCATACAAATGGAGCCCTGAAAATAATATGCAGCGGTCGGGTCTGTATCAAGGAGTCTCTCTAAGCTGCAGTATGTATTTGTCATGCCAGTTAATAAGGTCTGGGTGTCTGTTAGCCATCAGAACAGTCGGATGAATCTGATCTACATACAGATAGTGCTCAACAGTGTGGGAAATCGATCTGATGTGATATTCTTACAGCCCGGCCCGGAGCAGCTGAACGTATTTCTGTTTTATGAAGGTGAGTAGAGCATTCATGCCTTCATGCTGCTTGTAGCCACCAAACCATTATTTAAAAAAATGAAGTGGGGGGTGGAGGTGGACAGGCTGAGAACGTTCTGTTTAGTCTTCCTCACCCCCAGTGTTTGCAGCAGAAAAGAGATAGTGGAGGTCTGCTGATACATGGACTCTAATTCTGAAAAGTGACTTGGAAAATGTTCTGATGCATTTTTTGTGTGCATGTGGTTTTTGGCCTTTCCGCCTTGACAAGGAAATGAACCGGTGTGGTTTGGGTTCGTCTGTAGCTGAAGCAGTTACAGTAAGGCAAAACTTCAGAGTCCAGGGGTGAAAACTGCATTAGTTTCTACTTTGGATTTTGTTGGATACCATTGTTTAAACAAAGCTCTTGCACTGAAGCATATTTATCTGTGGTCTGTAGAAGGAATGGAAATGATTTGCATTGAATTATAAAGCTAATGGACAAGTTTATAACTCAAATATATTTAGCATAGATGCTATTGAATGATGTCATGTAACAATTTGTCAGTTAAGTGCTTCTTTCAAGTTTACTTTGTTTCATCAGCATTGTCTTCTGTTCAGACAATCGGGTGCTAGCAAACTATTTTTCATTTTCTTTTCTGTATCAGGCAATTAGGATATTCACAGCTCTTAGCATGCAGTGTTATGTACTGAGAAGTACGCTGTGTCTGAGAGCAGTGTCCAAACACTTTTTGAGCTCCCTCAGGCTCGATGCCATGACCACCTCCCTGGGGAGCCTGTCCCAGTGCCCGACCACCCTCTGGGTGCAGAACCTTTCCCTAACACCCAGCCTGACCCTCCCCTGCCCCAGCTCCATGCCACTTGCTCGGATCCTAATACAGATTTCATGAATGCTGTTAGAAGTTTAACGAGTTAAGAAAAGGCTACTCTGAAATAATTTATTCATTTTCATGGCTATCAGTCTTTGAAATGTTATCAGCAGATTTATAAATTTGCACTGGTAGCACTCTTTATTGCTATAAGAAAACTCTACTTAATCTTTACCTGTAGCTGTCGAGATCTGTTTCTTGTTATATAGATTATAAAATACTTTAAACATTTTTATGGTAATTAAAACTTAGTGAAAATGAGGGGTATTTGAGATGTTCTCCAGAAGTGGTACATTATGTCAGGAAAACTCTGAATCAGTTTTATCCTGCTGTGGTAGCCGCATCTTTTTGTTGCAGTTGAGTGCTTTCTGGGTAGCCATCTAATGTGTTTAAAACCTCTGCAACAGGCTCTAAGAATTGCCTGTGCCTGTTTCCCAGCGTCTTGTCGCTGCTTTGTTCCAAAAGCTATGGTATATAATCACATCACTAGCTGTCCTGTCAGTCATGTCCTTTACTCTGTTTCACATCAGAAAGCTGCAGCAGAGTGGGGTGTTTCCTGCTAAGAGCACTGGATGCTGCCATCGGTGTCTTGCCTGGATCATTTATAATAAGAGTGAGTAGGAGGATTGTTTCCTTGATGCAAGTTTATCAGAAAGAACTAAGTAGTCTGAGAAAGGAAAAGAAAGCAAAAGTGAAATACCCAGAGAGCCAGGAAAAGTTGAGGAAAGAGGAGCTTGCTTTAAAATATGTAGAGAGAATTTTTGTCCAAGCTTGTGGAGATCTTAGAACTTGATAATTCGTTTCTTCGATTTTCTGAAGAATTAGGTAGAGGTAATTGCTTTGATTGTACTTGAACCTGCAGTGATATCGGAAGCTATCTAGCTTGTGCATCATGCAACTCCATTTATGCTACTTTCTTGGGGTATTTTGTTTGCTTGTTCTTAGCTTCCACTACCTATAATTTTGTAGTAATGCACAGGCATGGCTGCTAGGTGTGAGCACTCGGTAAGTCTTTCTGGATGGAAATATTCCTCCAGTTGTTTCTAGGCAAATGATAGAGGAAGAGGAACGATTTCCTGACATGGAAAAGTGGAGAGCAAGGTGCACAGATCCCAACAGGTCAGTAAGAAGGAGGAGTCCTTTTCTGAAGGACTGTAGTTGTAACCTGAGGTATGTTGCAGACCTAGAGCTTAGCAGTTCATGGTGTGAAGGAGATGAGGAAAGAAAGGCAGAAAGTCCCTAAATCTGAGGAAGAGATGGCTATGGTAGAGTGACATTGTGGGAAGGAGGAGATAAATGGATTAAAAAAAGAAAAAAAAAAGCCAAGATCTCCTGCTGCGTGCAGTAACTCAGTCTGCAGAAGCTATTAATTGCAGCTCACTTGAAAGCACAAGTATGGAGAGGGATGTGATGAAGAAAGGGGCCCAGGAGTGAGGGTAACTTTGGGTGAAGAGGGTGGCAAGACAGAGGGATGCGTCGTGTGGGTTATCTTTTTTGTCTCTTCAAGACAAATTGTGTCTTCCTGTAAGTGTTCAACCTGCAGCCATTGTCAGTTTACTGTCAGCAGAGGTGAAAACACTTCCTCGAGGCTCAGCCAGCTTCAAGCTCCCAACGAAGTGCAAGTACCTGATGAGAGCACAAGCGTGAGAAGACAGCCTGTCAAAGGTCTTACCACCTAAATAGACAGGATTGATTTGGAGCTGCAAGTTGAACCTGGTTATAACTGGATCAGACCCAGATCAGATGTTAGCATGAGAACTTTCAAAGCAAAACCAAAGCAGGTAACTGTTATGTACACAGAAGGCCCATCTGGTGCTGGGTTGTGCACTCATGTGCGTACTGATTATGGTCCTGTATTCCTAGGTTTATACATACAAAGAGCTGCTTGTTCTTGTATTTATCAGACTGGATATTCGGCTTATGTCTGTGAGATTATTGCAAGAAATGCAGTGCTTCTGCCAGATGATGACATATTTCCGGGCATCTTACTGTCGTCTTCATTGCAACTTTTATTAGGCTGATGTGGAGAAAAATCCCTTTTTTTTCTTCTTATCTACATTTTATTTAAAGTATGTGGGTTTTTGTTTGTTTCTTTTGTATGTGGTTTTCTTTTTTTTTTTAGGGTATTTGCATACACTAAACCTGTTGGCTGATATATTTTGCTACAAAGTCATGACCTTTATGATGTATGTAAAATGCTGTGGTCAGTAACACTGATTTGGGATAGTAGTTAAGGCAAATCTCCATAGGAGCAGATAGAGTAAGGACTTCCCTGGGAACAGAATGGGAAATGTATTTCTCTTGGGCTCACCATGGTCATATTCCTATCGAATGGAGTACAGGGGAGAGGGCGGATCACCGTATCACTGCAAACAATGGGATATTCAGACCTTAAAAATGTGCAGCTTATGTATATTTAGGAATACAGGAGATATTTAGTTATGGTAGGAAAACTTTCAGGAAAGCAATAGGAAAATAACGCTCTTCCTGCATTTCTGTGGATGAGTTCTCTCTTTAACTTGCAATCAAAACTGTATTTGATTGGGATAACAGTGTTTGAGCAAACACGAGTATTATTAAACTCGGATGTTGAACATCAAATATGAATATCAGTAACTTCAGCTGACATTCACTCACGTTCCTTTTCTATTTAGGAAGGGATTGACTTTTTTGAAAACTGGGTAATTTATACAATGACAAATAAAAAGTTAGATTTCTTTCTGTCCCTAGTCTCTGGTGAATATTTTACAACTTTTTTGTGTGTACTTCTGTGAGGAGCAAGTGTCTGTATTTAAAGATACAGTGGTACAAAGATTAAATACTGTGCTTAATTTTTATAGCCAGTAGGAGTCAACTTGGTCAGCATTCATTCGAGTCCAAATGATCAGATGTTGTGGGCAATTGACAGCAAATGGAATGTCCACGTACGAGTGGGAATCACAGAAGAAATGCCTGTAGGCACTGACTGGGAGCATGTGCCAGGTAAAAACTAATACCTTAATTCCTTGTGCTTCCTGCCATTTTCTGTGATTTTTTTTCCCCTTTTGTTTTTTCAGTTTGATAGCAATGCTGAAATCAGGTATTTTTCTCAGTAACCAAATTTACTTATTTATAGAAACTCGGTAAAGTATTTGATTAGGGTTATCGTTTAAAGAGGACCTTGGTTTCACTTAAAAACACTATGTAGTTAACTGAAGTCTGGTTTTCAGATGAACTTCCACTGTGTGTGTTATTTCAGGCTCTTGCCAATGAATTAATGAACGGTACAGTTACCTTTCAGTTAGGATTAAAGCAATGTTCCTAAGCAATAGGAGACTACTATGCTTTGGGAAGTTTTGTATTTAAATGTGATACAATGTGGGGTTCCTGTCTGGATGTGGCTAAAAAAAAAAAAAAATCTAATGTGATTTTGCACATCTTTCTATTAATTCTGTGTACTGGATGCATTCTAGATGAAGTAATTACATTTTCCTTTTGCCTATAAGTAAAATTAAAATTTAATTGCTTCTTTTTAAATAACAGTATATTGATGCTGTCTGCTTTTTAAAGATATTTCACTGCAGAAGTGCATGGCACTTCAGTTGCAGAGGATCTGCTTTCTTTTGAAGAGGAAGAAAAAATGTCCACCATGTCTATAATATTAACCATTTTTAGGCAAACTAAGATTATAACTGTCAGATTATTCCCCATCTGTTAGTGAAATACAGTGGAAGCTCAGAAATAGGTTTGGGAAGATCCTCAATTGGTTGTTGCTTGTGGCTATGGCTACACAACAAAGTGTATCCACAGTGATGTTATTACAGTCAATAGTTGCAATGACTACAAAGTCTGCAATTAAAAAGCCTGTTTGTTTACAACTGCTCCATGTGATGCAAGTGGCCTGCATTCTTAGCTTCTGCTTATACAGGGCAAGAAGCTCAGAAATCTAATAGCGTCTACCTTGTTCTCCTCCCTTAAAGTCTGTGTAAGGAAAAATGTAGTCCTAAATTGTCATCTTGCCAATTCTTTCTTAGCCTCTAGGAAAATCAGGTATTTCTTTGTGCCTTCTATAATTGAGTTCTTCTCTAGTATTAATATCAGAATATATAAAAATATTATAGTCTCCCTGTCTTCTTTTAAGCTTTACTGCAAGTGTATTTACTACCTAAGAAAGCCTGTGATTATTGCCTCCTCATGTCCAATTATCTTTAGGTTTGCAGGCATGTCAGCTGGCTATAAGTACAAGGACCGTTTGGGCGCGCTGTCCAAATGGAGATGTAGCTCGTCGATATGGCATTACTGACAAGAATCCAGCAGGAGACTACTGGAAGAAGATTCCTGGAAATGTCTCACGTTTAACAGGCAAGTTGGGTCTGCGTGATAATCCAGAACATTTTGATTTCTGCTGACTTCTGCCTGCTGGTGCTCAAACTGATCGTTAGCAGGGATAGCTATGTAATCTAAATGCTTTGTGGACGGTCAGTTTCACCAAGGTGCTTTTATCACATTAGTAAAAACCTTCTCTGTGTACAATTAGAAAAAATAAATTCAAATGTTATTTATTTACTGTTTATTATTGGAGCCTACTGCCTTCATTAAAAGATGGATAATTTATGCTTTGCAGTGACCCCTCTAGATGAACTGTGGGCAATCAGCACTTCAGGATCCCTTCTCCAGCGCCTCACTAAGACCTTTAGCCATTCCCATAATTTGCAGAAAAATAACGATACTTCTGTTCTGCTTCATCCTGATGATTTTGAAGATGAATGGGAAGTGATATGAAGTCTTTCAAGCTTATGAAGCAGTGAAAAAAAACAGAAGGACATACAGAATTACTGTAATGTATGTACAGAATGTTGGATCTAAAAAGCCACTCATATTGGACCTGTGATATTAGCACTTTTGTATTTAAAAAACTGACCTGTTAAATAGCCCCCAAGCTGTGAGTTCTGATGTTTGTTCCAGTATCTCTTGGGAGACTCTTTAGGTGTGGCATACTGCAATTGTTATACCGTACTACTGTAGCAGCTCCTTTGGAAACATAATTCTTTAACTTATTCTGATTAGCAATGAAAGTGACTATTTCACAACAGCATGCACACTAATACGTGTACTTATTTTGAGAAGGAATTCTGTTGCATTAAATATTTCTCTACAGCAGAAACGTTACATTTTTCTCAATTTCTTCTTGTACTTGGAACTCCAAACTTATGGGAACGCTCTCCAACTATTGTATATATTTAGAATAATTTTTTCCTTGCAGCATGGAAGAAAATATGTTGAAGTATTTCTTATTGAGATCTCAGAACATTGTGATTCCACAGCATTGGTGTTGAAATGAGCTTAGTTTGGTCCATTTCCATACAAATATCTGCTGCAAGGCTGTACTAACCTTCCATGTCTACAAATTCTGTTTCTAACTTGGCTTCAATCACAAGTGAGAAGTTTGGATTACATCTAATATCAGGGGAACTTTTGCTCATTTCACGCAGCCATCAGGAAGCTGACAGTTTTGGTGGGGGGTAAGTCCCACTTCGGAATAGGAAGAAGTTGCATGTTGGGTTTGTAGTACAATGCAGGAATGTACAAGGCAGCTTTCATAATACCTGTTATGCTATATTTGTGCCTGCAGCCAGTGCTTTAACATTTGGACTCAAATTGTTTTGAGTACCAAACATAGATATATTAAAGGCAAAATGATAATTGATAGAATTACCTGTATATCCCATTAAAAATTGTGATATTGTGAGAAAATACTTAACAATATTGTGATTTTTAGCTATGTTAGCTAAATTTGAAGTGTCTTATACTTAACAGATGTTGCAGCAGAGGTATGTGATGAACTGGGAAGTAACCTAAGTTAATCATTGCAGTTTATTTTTCTTTAAACTCTAAATCTTTTTTGAAAGATACCTCATCTTTTTTAAGCAATAGAACTATGGATGAGAGAACTTTAGTTCAGTATGTAGGCGGAGGAGTTATTTTGTGTTCGTTCTAAGCTTATAAACCATCAGAATGTTTAAGCAGCTGCTAACCAATACTGTAAATGAGCCAGCTTCAGAAAAGGCCAGGTGTTGAACAGTGGGGATGTTTCTGTTTTGAGAACTTAATCAATACATACAGAAAAGGATGTGTTTTCTTTTTAACCTCTGTTCTCTTTCAGAATAATTCATGCATGTACTGCACTAAACTTGGAACAAACGTGGTGCAAGGTGAGAATGTAGATCTGTGGAGAGAGAACCAAGTTATGTCACTTTTGTTATTATTATTTTTAGTACCATTTGTGATACTGGCTGTCAGTTCTCAGTCTGTTCTTTCAGTCTTGCAGGGAGGACAGCTTTGTTTCCCTTTTACAGATGATGTTTGCTTCATTGCTAGCTCATCCGTATATGGAAAATACCCCCAGAGGGTTTTTTTAGCCTGTCTGGCAGTGGATTGTAATGGAATCTGCTCACGAAGTAACCCAGTTTGTTTTATGCAAGCATAGCTTGGTATCTTGAGGACCCCAAAGAAGCTGAAACTCAGCTTAAAAGTATCTTTTGGCAGCTCCTGAATCAACCACGTTGGAGAAGGGATCTGAGTACTTCTCCGCACCCTACCAAGCACCGGATGCTCAAGTACAGTGGCATTATTTAATAGTGACACTTTTGTATTACATTTTTCAAAGTCATCTTAGTAATGGCTTGAGCTTGCTAGTTGTTTGTTTACTGTATGGTACTGTACCTTGCTATGGTCGTTAATATTAAATTGGTGTCGAGCTCTTCTCAGACTACTTTTTAGGATAGTTTTAATAAAACTAGGATTTTTTTATTTTATTTCTGTATTTAGGTTTTTGTTTGTGCTTTGAGACAAGTGCAATAAACTAGATTTTTAAGAAATAAATTACTGTGGTAAGACTCATCTGTTGTATGATTCACAAGAGTTCTGTTTGTCTGTAAATTGTCTTGTGCTGAAGACAAACATGCTTATGAAAACCTTATCTTACTATTACCCCAGATAATAGGGTAATGGCAGTATAAGGACCTGGATACTGGAAGGTATATTTCATATATTTCTTAGTTGATAGGTGTGTCAAACCAGCAAAATGATCGTCTTCCAAGCAAAGAGAATTAAACACTTAGCATATTGAATATTAAGCTTATTGCCTCGTTATTGAGATGGTCTTTCTATAACAGAAGTAAACAAAGTTTCTTTCTGTGTACACTGTACAAAAATTGCACTTGTCTGTTAAATATTTCAGCCTTGGGTGAAGAATATCCATGTGTGATCACAGGTAGGAAATGTTCAGGCTGAAAATAGGTGATTGTGCCACGTGCTGTAACTGCACCCTGCTTTGCGTTTTAAAATGTCTGAGCTCATCAGAAGACTTCCTGTGTTTCTGGACTGGAACTGTAACAGCTTCTGAGGCGTAATAAGCACCATTGCCTTCACTTCCCACATGGGCAGACTGTTTCCTGATGGAGCTGTGACCTGTGTAACTTCACTCAAGAAGGCATAGCCACAATTAATGACAATTCAGGCACTTAAACCCACTTCCAACCACGGGAATCCTGCTCAGATTCGGATTGCAATGTCTTCGCTAATTATGTTGACAAACTTGTTCAGCTGCCTCTGTTGGTTCCTGCAGGGAAATTCTGGTCTCCTTACAGCATCAGCCTGTTCTGTTATACAAGAGTGATCCTTATGTCACCGGACGGATGGCAGTTCAGATGCCTGAGTTGAGTTGTTGTGAAACACCCATCTAGATATCTAAGTAACTCTTGTTTTTCTGTGTTGCAGCAATAAAAAGGAATGGAAAATGTTGAATGGTACAAAAAGAGTCTTCCACTAACAAGTGTCAAAATACTTTAATTGCTTAAGTAAGACAGTAAAGTTGCTGTTAGGAAATGGTGTTACTGCTAAGAAAATGATGATGAGAATTCCTAATTGTGGACTTAGGCCATTGTCTAAACATAGATTTATTATACAGGAACAAAGAATTTGGAAAAAATGTTTAAATCTGTATTAAGAGCATCTTTGGTGCGATGTACAAGAAACCGACTTCCCAATGCACATGGCCATCAGAAGATCTGAACCCCTTAACTCTTCTGCATTGCTTTCTTGATGAGTCTCAAAGGCACTTGTGGCTTATTTCAGACTAGCAGGGCATTCTGCCTTGTCTTTTTGCTTCTCTCATGAAAGTCCCTTCAATGCCTGAGCTGTTGGTATGAGTTCTGGATAAATTTTAAGGAACAACCTCAGAGAAATTTTCAGTAAATGATGTTCTGGGTGTGAGGGACTGCAATTCAATTGCCTGTGTGTCTGTGGCTGTGCCTTGTTGAGTAGCTGTTACAAAAGCATAAATCATCCGTGAAGATACTCAGATCTACTCATTACTGTGGTGAAAATCTCTGGTCTTTAGTTTTTACATTAACCAGCCCTGTCCGCATCCTAGCCCTACCTGCAGGAGTAGAGAGATAAGATCTTAATTGAAGACTTCTAGCTGTAGAATGCGAGGTGTGGGTTTTATTCCTCTCTCAGCCTTCCAGAAAGGAAAAGTTGCGTGTATCATGGTGGCAGGTAGCCAGCAAAGAAAGCTGGTGTATCCCTTGCCAAACAAAGTAGCTCGCTCTGGTTGTTTGGTAATGAGTTACTCTAATTAAAAATAACCACCTCACTCTCGCTTCTGCAGAAGAGAATTTATAATCTAAAGGACTGGATTTTAATTAGCGGAAAGTGAAAGCTGAGCTGCAGTCATCTTCTATGAATTACTCTACCCAGAGCTGTGCTGATAACAACTACACTATCTAGATAAACAAAAGTCCCTTTGGATTGCTGAATGGTGATATCTAGGTTCATCACAGAAATAACTATGGATTTCTCATTGCTTGACATCGAGATAGGAAGTGAGGTTTTGGGTTCAATTCAGGAAGTTCCGTAGATAAGACTGGCTGGTAGCACACTGGAAGCTAGGTGAAATTACCCTTATGATTTGTTTGGTCTTTATCTGACTAAAAGTCTATGTGAATAGATCTAACGAAGTTGTTACGTTAGCCATAAAGTTAAATCCTGCTTGATGCTGGTGGGGGAAGAAACAAGCAGTAGAAGAAGCAAAGATCTGTTTGAGAAACTTGATGTTCCCATGAAATGTGGACTTATCAATTATATATTTAATTCATTTCTGTTTTCTAAAAGCTAACACAATGATAATAAAACACCAAAAATATTAAATCCCTCAAAATGAAAAAAAATGCCCTATCTTTGGCCCTCGGAAATGACTAAAATATGCTGATTTTTGTAGCCTGTGATTGCCTGAGGCACCAAGTAATGCACAGCTGAATAGCGCTGAATGAAACTGTAGTTATGGATGAATCTTTCAAATATTATTCACTGTTTTCCCTCCATTATAGAAGTAATCTGTGATTTATTTTTTTTAATACATCTTCCTCATAACCTCAGTTGAGATTCACTTATTGTAGATACAGGTGAAGGAAGAAGGCCTAAATTTATAGCACTTTTCATTTAAAATTGCATATACAGCAAAAATAGGCTAAATGATGAGTACAGAATTAGATTAACACCCTGTATTTACTATCTTGATTTTGCAGAAGTTGACGGCGTGCTTTATGTGCGTATTGTAGACCTGTAGTCTAATGAGTGTGGTGAGTCTTCACCAGGAGAACGCTCTGTTACTATACAAGTGCATAGATATCTTGTATATAGAATGGAGAAATGGTATAGATGTTATTACATCTGTTAAAACAGGAATACACAGTAGATGACTCCTACTTGAAAAATACATTGCCGTATTTTGCCTGGTTGTGTGCTGGGTGAATTTAGCAAAGCTCATCTGAGTCAGATGAAAAATTGAGCTAATTGAAACTGTTTCAGAAAAAAAAAATAGATTGGGAGGAAAGTTCCAGGGAAGCACCCAGCAGACTGCCTGGCACATGTGCCTGGCTGAGCAGCAGGGGGATGTTTAAAAAAGAAGGAATCTGCTTGGGCTGGAGGTGAGGGGTAGAATGCAAGTGCCAGCAAGAAACCCCCTGGTCCCTGCTTGCTACGGGGGACAGCCAGCCAGCGGATCGCGGGAAAGGCAAAGTAAGTCGGGTAATTGCTAGGACGGCTGAGATTTTATTTGCTCGGCTCCCACGCTTGTCTCGCTAAATCTGTTCTCTGCCTCAACAGATGGGCCGTAGTCTGCTCCCTCTGAGCTGCACCCAGTGCTCCAAATTGGGAGTAAGGAGCACGTGAACCAGCGGATCTGCACCTCCTTCCACTGTGCTGTGGTGAAAGTCAATTATTTTAAGGAGAGCACGGTAAATGATTGGTGTGACGCTTTGAAATAACAGGTTTAGCACTGTTAGTTCGCTTTATAATTACTGTAATAATAATGCCAACCTTGTTAAATATTAACATTGGTGCCATAGGTACTTGTGTAGGAGATCTGTCCGTCTTCGGTTCTAATTAGCTGGTTAACAAAGTACTGTCAGCATGGGCTGGGCATTTAAAAGAACAAAAGAAATCTGAAATGTGTGTTTGTACTAGGAACAGATAAATTGAATCCTGTTAGTCTCAAGGCCTGCTGACTTCCTTTCATCCTGTCCTTTGCCTTGTGGAGCGAGCTTTCTCCTGTCCTTCCATTGCAGCTGCGTGATGAGATGGTGCCCATACAAAGCATTGCTGGGAGGAGAGCACAGGGCTCTGTAGTGGCTGTTCTGAGTGTTTTGTGTCACCTTCTTTTCTTCCTCCCCATCTTGCTGTTTTTAAGTTCTGTATGACAGGAGCTGAGGTCCAGGAAGGCAGCAAAGCTGTTGCTTCAACTTAAGCTCTACTATTTTGTCTAAACTGAGGTTAAAGCCAGCAGGGCTTGCGTTACCTTTGACCTTACATGCCCTTGTCTGTAGTCCTTTGCAGCATGTTTTTCACCATTGCTGGCTGCTTGCAGTGTGGTAACTTCTTAAACCTGATTTTAATAAAAGACTTTCAAGATGGAAGGTGACAGATGTTTTCTTTTTTTTTTTCTTTTTTTTTTTTAAGGGTAAGAGATACCATATCTTGCCAGATGAGTTTTCAAAGCACGCTGAGCAAGGTGAGCTCAGCTTTCACTTAAAAGGCCATGCTTCATTCAATCCCTGAGTTTCGCAATCAGACATCCAGTGATTTTTCAAAGCCAGTTTTAGGAGCAGGCTGGCATCTGTCTTACTGTTAGGTTCAGAGACCTAAAGAGGAATATTGTCTGTGCAGAACTATACTTGCTAAGAGCTATCTCAGTCTCTCCTGTAGCATATTTGTTCCGGACAACACACACAGACTTAAAGCCTACATACAGTTCCCTACTCTGCATTTTGCCAGCTGCCACGGGGAGTCTTTTGCAGATCTCAGCAAAAATGTATGTTTTCTTAGATTTGGGTCTAAGGTTTCTTGCTTTTAGATCTAGGGTCCTTGATAAAATTCCTGAACTCAGCCAAGGTGGAACATGCCAGCGTAACACAGACATAAATCACATCCTAGTTCATATGTCACAAATAAAACTTTCTTCATGCTAAATTTCACAAAAATTCATGCAGTTTTTCATTTTAAAAGTCAACATTGTGGGGAGTAGTACAGCTTTTGTTGTCTCAAGGACCCTAATGGGTCACAGTGACATTCAGCTTGAGCTGGTTATTTTTGAAATCCGGAGTCTAAGGGACCGAGCTATTAGAGCTGTCTCTGATTGTGTACCCAGGTGATTTGCATATCATTATCTTATTTGCTTCCTGCATTCAAGATTCTCATCTTTCATTATTGATCTCTGTTATTTTAGCAGTACCAACTTGTACAGAGTGAATAAATTTAAAACAGTGATTTCCAAAACTCTTGTGTGAATTGACCACTCAATTGTCACCACTAAAACTTTCCTCCAGATTTTCCTGTGCTTTTTCCATCAGGCTTCTAATAAAAGCAGAGAAGTAACACACTTCTGTAAAGCAAATATGGACCACTTGGCAGTGCCCGATGGAACATCATATGAGAATCACTGTTCAGAAACACTGTTGCAGTAGAAGTGTGTACATATTTATTCTTTTAGGGAAGGCAAATGTAACCTGACAACTATGAAAATGAATTTATTTTGTTTATTAGTGCTGGTATCATTGATCTCCTGGACTGAGTTTAACTCTTCCCAACAGCAGATTTAC
This sequence comes from Anser brachyrhynchus, assembly GCF_964034855.1. NCBI lineage: Eukaryota > Metazoa > Chordata > Aves > Anseriformes > Anatidae > Anser > Anser brachyrhynchus. The sequence goes on from NC_137699.1 coordinate 54,996,494, forward strand.
AGTGTCTGACATGAGTTATCATGATAAGCTCAAGAAATACTGGTGACAAGTAAAACCATACGGTGGTGACTGGAAAAATAAACAATCTTTTGACTAAGAAGGCCAAGTGTGATGATGGTTTTTATTAGTGTCAAAGCACAGCCAGACAAGTAGGGAATGTTGGAACGCTTGTCTTTCATGTTTAGTCCTATATACATCTATGGCAAAGCTCTCACTACAATTGTTGTGGATGTGGCTTCAGGAATGTTATTAGTAGGATCTAAGGCTTCATCATATGATGCCTCCAGAGGCAATTTTGCTTTTGTCCAGCCAACTAAGGGATGTTTTTGGAAGCCATCCCAGGCAAGTGATTTTGCAAAATAAATGCATCTACTTTGAAGTGATAGCCAGGTACCAAGTGTTTGAGTCGCTGCCAAGGAAAACAAAAATTTTGACATGGATGACACTTGGGGAAGGAACCATCTTTTTCTTTCCTCTGTATCCTGGTGTCTCTGATGTAGTCCAGATAAGCAAGAACAATCCTTGGAAGCCACTCTGTGCCAGTGGTTGGGGAGCAGGAATGCGTATATTCAAGAGGCAGACAAGTCACAGGGGACCTGTGTAGTAGGTTTTATATAGTTTGCAGTTTGGGTCCTGGGTGAAGCTCTTGCACGTTGCAATAGTGCTGACGTAGTCTCTTTTCCCTCTGATACTGATGTGTTTGCATCTAGGTGACTACAAACAGCTGGAAGCACCTGAATTTCAGAAAAGATGTTCTGAGAAAGCCACTGTTAATAATGAACTGAGCAGAGAGAATGCCTTGTGGAGGAAAAGCAAACAAACGAACAAAACCCACAAATAAATCAGAGCCTTTGAAGAACGCCCACAATCCACAGTTGCTACAGTGAGTAGAGGTGATACAATTGTTTCAGGAGATGCTAAAGAGAATAATTCTGACCTGTGGAAGAAGAATGAGCAAGGGGCTTAGTGGCAGGAAACATTTCCTCACAATAAAGCTTACTAGGCTGCGCTGTTGTCTTTGGTAGGAAGTGGTGGCAGTCCCATTCTGTGAGGCATTTAACAACGGATAAAGGGAACAATCCCTGTAATGATATCAAGGGGTGAGAACATCGATCACAGATCAGAGCCATTTGATCTTTTCTTGCTTTGCTTGATTTCTTTGTGTAAGTGGTGTCAGCTTGTTTTCACATCTAAGTACTCGTGCTGTTTGGTTTGGTTTGGTAGACGTGAATGGTGTTAGCAGAAAGTCAGGGCGTTTGAAGGTGCAGAGCACGTGCCTCTCACAGTGGTGTCAGCTGGTGCTGCAGACACTCAGCGTGTCTGCAGATCAGCCCTCCAACTATTTCAGCCTCTGTGTAAGAACAGCTAGGGCTGATTGATGTGAAAAAAGCCGGTGTGAAAACACTGCTCTTTGTGGTAGGAGGGGCATGAAAGCAACCACCGGCTAGCAGTGTGTATAGCATAACCCTGTAATGCTCGTCATGTACCTGGGGGGTTATTTGCTTTGGTTGTTTTTATTTTCAAAATCAGTGTGTCAAGAGCATAATATGAGAGAGGTTTATATGACCTCTGGTGATTTGGCATTAGAACCATATGACAGATTTATAATAGGAAAATGGGTAACTTAGGTAGTAAATCTGTTTTGTCAGTCTGTAGATGCTGGTTTCTATAATCTTTCTCCCCAGACGTGATGCCTCCACAAGTGGATGCTCACATTTAGCATCAGACTTTGTCTTCATCAGGCCTGAGCTGTGTTCTGTTACTTTTTTATTTTTTACCTAGTAATTCGCATCAAAGTGAGCCATCACGTGTTGTTCTCTGTTTTCTCCTTTGGTAGCAGCAGCGCTCTTGAAGTGATGGTCAGCAGACAACTTGCCTTTACCTGTAGGCAGGTGAAGAAGGAGAGCAGGCAAACAGAAAGCAGAAGTTGAAGGTTTGCTGCTGGCAGACTTACTGTGCTTGGGAGTGGCTTCCAAACGCTGCTCAGAAAGGAGTAACCCATGGTGGTGAGAGAGGGCGGTGTGATCCTCATTAACCAGAAATTCATCAGAGTGTCAAGCTTGCAGTTTACAATAAGGGTGTGGGCTTGAGAACAGCCTGGTCGTTAGGACAAGTACATCCTTCAGTAATAGCAACAAAGCAATACGGAATTATGTTTTCCCATTGCAGAGATCAGGAAAGTAGGAGAGCAGCCAAAAATTCCATGATCACCCTGTTAGTGCTTAATGCTTTGATACCACAAAGGATATGGGCTCTCTATAGGCTCTGAGCTCACAGCTTGCTATCACAGTGCTGCCCTCTTGCCAGCTGAACCAAAAGGCGTTGGCTCAGCTGGCCAAATTGACTTGTCCCTTCACAGAGACCATCTAATTGAGGGCACACATCTCTCTGCCACACTATAGTTAATGCCTGGGTCATCAAGGCCGCTTGTGGTCAACATCACATTACAAAAATGCAGGTTCAGTGTGTGTCCCATCCCTGCAGAGTCACTGCATCAGTGTCAGATTTGTACTGAGTAAAGCTTCAGTGCAGCCTGATTAATGAATGGAGCTTGGTAAGGTCACGGGCTGAAGCAAGGGATATGGTTGCGTAAATTTCTGTGCTTTTGTTTTAGCAGAGAGTCTGCACAAGATTTGTTTGGTATCTGAGCAACCAGTTTCTAAAGCATCAAATCCCAAGCAGAAGGCAGGAAGGAGTTCTTTTGCTTCTGGAACAAAAGACTTCCGAATACCCTCCCCGCTTGGTGTCCTAGGTTTGGTGTGGAACGGTGCCACTCTGCCGTGTGTGCACTGCTAATGCTGAAAAGGTGAATGGAGGCAGATGCAGGCTACCAGCCGGGATCTGTCACCTCCCAGAGCGAATGTTCAGTGCTGCTTAGCACCCCCGAAAGGCACAGCAGTCACCGAGCAGAGCCTTTCCCATGCGCTGGAGGTGGGCAGAGCCGAGCCCTGTGTTACCCCCTCCCCCTTCTTTTGCCTGGCACTAGCTTGTCAAGTTACTCGCTCGCTATCAGGGGCAACAAGGCAGTTTGCTCCCCCTCTCTTCTCCTCCCGTCATTCAGCAAAGAGAACTGGAACACGGCAGACTCGCTGTTTGAGCAGAGCACAGAGGGTTGCAGCTCTCTTTTTGGCCCCGGCAGCCTTAGCTGCGCAATAGGGAGAAACGTTTGCCTGATAACTCCCTGACTTGTACACGCAAAAATGCTGTTTGCAGGGACAGCGTGGACTTTTGCAGGGACAGCAAGGACTATTGCAGGACAAGGTCTGCTGTTAGCTGGCTTGTACTGAGTGAGTACTTGTGAGACTTGAGCGTTACCAGCCACCGCTGGGCAGGGCAATTACTGAGCCGGAGACCTCTGGTGATAAGAACATTTGCTGATATCACTTGAGGAAAAAGCTTCAGCTGAGGAGCCGGGATTGTAACTGCTTTGTGTGCTCTGTAAACTAGTAAGGGGAGGAGATGTGACGTGAGCTGGCTGTTCGCTATGTGGGCACTGCATCAGTGCTGCAGGCATATCGTGACTAAGGCGTGTTGTACGTAAGCATGGCTGATACCGCGTGGTACCAAGGAATTAGGACCTCAGGCTCTCGCAGTGTTTGTGGTACAAATGTTGTGCTTGGCCCCACTGTCTGCCTGACTGTGCTGTCCTCACCATCACCTGGGTGCTTCCTACCCTGTGCTTCCCCAGGGGTCTGGGCTCCCTGGGGAGCCAGGACTTACCAAGTCTCCAGCACCGAAGGACAGCTTGGATGGCAGCCACACTTCTCACCTACCACCATGCTGGTAGTGCTTCCCCTGCACCCTAAGAGGACTTAATTCCTGAGAGAAAGAACAGAGGATGGAATGTCTCACACTGCAGCCCCAAACTGGGGGTGATGACCCTGGGGAGAAGCTGCAGTCTCCTGCCAGATCAGACTGGCTGGAACAAAGGGTTATGAGGAGATCCACCTGGAGACTTTCACCTAGAGCTGGATGCCATGGCCCTGACTGATGGGCTGATACCTTGCTGTCCTATCAGGAAGGTCGGGATGATGTTGCTGGATGTGAACCAGCCATCCCCCGCCAGCATGTCGTGCAGAGCTCCAGCAGCAGAGCCAATGCTCTAGTTCCCCGTACTGAAGGTGACCTGGGCAATACGCGCACACCTAGCCGTGCAGCTGGCATTTAACTTTGAAGGAAACGTTCCTTTAAAACATCCTACCCTATCCAGCAAGTGAATCATCAAGTGACTCACTTGGTCTTGCCTCCCAGCAGCTCCTTACCTCAGGTCTGTCTCAGAGGGTGTTTTTCTGCCAGGGTGTTTTGGTCTAACCACATCCCTACTGCTGCTGCCGGCAGGGAGGATGAGACGGCAGCAAAGCTGAGTCAAACCTTGGGCATCTGAAGAAGGAAACAAAGCTGACAGAGTGCTGCTCTTTTCCTGCTGGCGTGTGAGTGTTTCCCCTCACGAGCATGGGGAGCTCTGTGATGGCCCTCGTCAGACTGCCGGGGCCAAATGCATGCTGCAGCTCTACAGGACAGCAGCAGAGGTCACTGGCAGATTCATTCCTTGGTGCCAAGGTGTCTGCTCATCCCTCTCGTCTCACCAGTTCCCTGCTGTCAGGTGAAGCCCTATGACATTTTTAGGAGTTTTCTTAGCTCTGTGGTCCCTGAGGTCCTAGCATCCCATCTGCTGGGCAAGCCTGCAAATCTGTGTGCTTTAAGCGACAGAAGCAACGTGCCCCTCGCCTCGCAGACGTGGTGGCTGCCCAGCTCTAGGACAAGCAGTCACTCGGGTCACCTCCATTACTGGTTCAAGGCTGTTTTGTGCAGCCTGCTTTTGGCTGCACGCCTGCCCGTGCTTGTCATTAGAAAAGGACTAAAAGCAGCTTGGTTTTGAGTCCCTCCGTCTTGTTGCTTTGAGTCACCAACCAGCAATAGCTTGCCTTGTTGCAGGAGTGGGAGAAAGCGTGAGAGCGCTAGCAGATGGTTTTGTAGGAAAGGACACTCAAAACTCGGCTCCTCAAGGGACTTGGTTCTCTCTCTTACTGCGAGCTAGAAATTACTTATCCTTTTAGGCTTTGCTCTAAAGGGCTGCCTCAAACGTTGTCAGGGAAATGACACTATTAAAAAACATGAATGTGATGTGGTGTAATGTGTTTACTATAATTTACTTGCACCATTAAAAGGAACCCAATGATTATAAAATAAAGTCCGAATATTAAGAGCACAATGCCAAAAACACCACTCCTACATCAAAACAGCAATTACTGCCACGGCCGGAACAAAGGAGCCGAGGGACAATTTTGGGCAGGGAAACTTTGCTGACAGAGAGAGCGTGGGAATGCCCCAAACTGAGCCAGGGTCTGGGGACACTGCCTGATCGCTGGGGCGTGAGCAAGCGTGGGAGGACAGGCAGGGGACCCTCAAAGCCTGCGAGAGAGGAGACAAGGTGCTGGCGGTGCACGGGGAAGAGTCAGGGAGCCGAGCGGCCCTGCTGTGGTCCTGCCCGGGGCTGGAAGCTGTTGCCTGTCCTGGCTGAGGCGTGCAGCCAAGTGTTTTCTGCCTGGAAGTAATGGCCTCTCTCTCTCTCTTCCTTTGGCTTCCTTCCATTGCTTTTCAGCAGAGGAGCCTAAAGGAAGGCTCGGCTGGCTCTGGTTCCCTGCTCGCCTCCCCGTTGAGATCGATGGAGCTTCCTGCCCTCCAGTTTGCTTTGGATGGGGAGTGTGGGGAAGGGGAGACTGGTGTGTTACCTCCTGTTCCAGGCATGTAGATGGCTCACTGTGGCTCAGGATGGTTTGCATCAAGCCTGAATTTGAACTTTTTTATTTTTGCTAATTTGCTCTCCTGAAGGAGGAGGGTTGACTTAGACTGTATTTAGCGATAATCTGTAAATATGACGAGTCTGTCATCATCTGAGACTTCTGAAGACTTGCTTTGTTGATTTACGTGATCTTTCCATTTACCAGCTAAACCACTGGGCAAAGAGATACCAGTCCTTTCAGAGATCATCAAGGGAAGAGGGGAGAACCTTTTGTATACCAGCTGCATTTCTTTTAGTAATAGTGAAGCATATATTTTTTTTTAATTTCAAATTGCTGCATTTCTGTTTTCCTGATAAATGAGATGTTTTGCAAGAGAGTTCTGCTTCTTCTATTTTTGTGCTGTTCATGCAAAAGAGTGTACCTGCTTGGTGGTGGAAGGAGCAGGAGTAAACCAGTGCAAGCAGCAGCCTTGCAAAACCATAGATGTGGTTCTTGTGCATGACGATAAAGGACAGTCTGATGTGGTCTGAGCAAGGAGTAGGCAGAGGTTCGTTTTGACTCATTGCAGGTGGAGGAGAGGCCGCTGAAGCCAGGCTGGGAATTCATGGTGGTCTAGCCTCAGAGGGCTTCTGCCACCAAGCAGTGATGGAAATCGTGCCACGAACAAAGGTGTTATGAAAGTTGGTTTGCAAGGATTTACAGTTTAAATATTAAGCACATATCATGGGTTTCTTGTTTGTTTAGTTGGGGGCATTGATCTGAAGATGGGATGATGCAATGCACAATGATCTGCTGATGTCAATAGATTTGTTACATTGCAAGTCAAAATCCTGTATGACTTGAATGTTAGGCACAGGACAAATAGGGATTAGGAAACAAACCTAGCACCATGGCCCATTTCTAGTCTCTGTCTTTCCCTGCCTCTGTACCATGTCTTTGTCCTTGCTATTTTCAACTTCACCTTCAAAGCAGCCTGTAATCACAGCCCAGCCTGTAGCCAAGGCCTCCTCTCCCTGCAAGTCCCGTGCTCTGTGCTCCTCTGCTTCCTCTCCTCCTTTAGGCGATGCCCGTTTGGCTCAGTTTGCAGGGACTGTCCACACGGAGGAGCCTGATCATTAGCAGCTCCCTTTCTCTCCCCTGAAGCTGTCTGAAACCTTACCTATTTGCAGCAGATCTCCGTCGTGCAGTGCTAAGCTGACGTTAGGCTCGATATTCCATGTCTGTGCATCTTCGTGAAGGGGGTGGTTCTCAAGTGTGTGTAATTCCTCCATCTTCTGCTGAGTGTGAGGTGCCCACCTCTGGCAGAGCTCGTACCAGGCTACGGCCATGGCAAGAACAAAAAGATTCAGCTTTTATGGCAGGAGAGTACATCAGAGAGCAGGACTGAGGCAGATGTTAGAGTAAGGGTTGTTTTTTTAAGACTATTTAAGCCACTTAGTTTTGTGTTCATATCAATTTAAGTTCATTAACTATTTAATATGCTGGATAAAAGAAGAACGTTAAAGATCCCAAATCCATCTTTTGACTGAGCTACTCAAAATACTTCAGCTCCTCCAGCAGACACTAGACAGGTTTTGTGACTCCCAAATGTTTAATGGAGCTGTGGAGAGGGGCTGATTGCAAGGAGGAAAAACCGAAAGTAATGCAGTACTTCCTCTCTCCTTGCTTTCAGAATCAAAGTGGTTTGGGCCTTTACCTGTCACAGTGAATAAAACCACTCTGCACCAAAAGGTGGGTAGTACAGGAATCATTTGTGAAGGTGCTTGAGCAACACAGGGGAAATATTTATTGTCTTTCCTCATTGTTTCATGACAGAAAGCAGCCTTTTAGGGGAGCTGGCTAAGCTTTTCAGGAATGCTGGCTCTATACACTGCTGTGTATGCTTTTGAAAGCATTTCCCACAGATGAGTAAGTTGCCTTGTGCAGCTAAAGTAATCCGTGAGGTAAGACAGAAGCTTTTAAGTGCCTTAAGTCCTTACTCCTTGGCTCTCATGTATTAGGACTTGGTGGATCTTCTTACCCACACCTTTGTGCCCTGCTCCCGGCCTGCAGCACTGGCCATCCCCCTCTGCAGAGACGTAAGGACCATCCCAGCTTGCTTTATTAGGCTTGGCAATGGTGTTGCCACTGGCATTTTTGCTGTCAACCTTCGCCAAGGGATGGAGAACCGAAGGGGCTGTGGAGCCTGAGCTCTGCTGTGCCCCAGGGCCCCCGGTGCTGGCGAGTCAGGCCGAGGAAAGCTGCTGCCCCTCCTGCTCGGCCTGCGGCTGAACAGAGGCCTTCTGTTCCCAGGCTGAGAAGCCCCGGCCTTTTTCCAAGCTGTGACTGTTTGAAAACAAGCCTGGGCCCAGCTGGGCGAGTGATCTGCGTAGTCACCGGCGCAGTTTGCCCACGTTTCCTCTCAGCCTGTCCAGATGAAGCACACCAGTCACACCAGCAAGCCGCAGGCAGCGAGGGCCATCGGTGACCTTCAGCAGCACGGGCTCAGCAGCAGGCTTGACTTCTGTCCTAGAGTGACAGGAGGGGCACAGCAGGGAGCTGCCTGTGGACTCGTCACGCTGTATTGAGTGGGGGGGACCCTTTCTGTTTACTGAGTGAATTACCCGCAAGCTGGTGGGAGGAGGGATGCAGGAATCACACGGGCAGTCGGCCTTGGGTTGTTTCAAGGTGCGGGGAGGGTCTGCCCTACGCTGCTGATGCAATAGGATTTTTGTAATGGAATCCAGGTGGTGATGAGGCCACATCCTGCCCAGCCTGTCCTGCTGTCCTAATGTGTAATTAACCTCCTGGCTAGGAATCTGGAGCGTCTTCCAGCATGCCATCCAAATAACCAACTCCCCATCGCTGAAGCACATTACATCTTTGTCAGCAAGGTTGATGAAGCTTTTCTGTCACCCCACCTCTGCCTCCTCCCCTACCTCAAGACACTTTCCTATGTGCAAGTTAGACCTGACTGCTTCACTTCTTGTCAGTTATGGATGATGCTTCCAGAGCATTACTCCAGAAGCAATGGGGAAAATGTACTCAAATGAAGAATTTAGCAATTTATAGTTTTTATTATTAAAAAGAGAGGAATTAGTTCTTTGGATTTCTGTATTTTTTATCCTCAACAAGGCAGCTGAAGAGAATAGTTAGAGCAGGTACATGCTTTCCAACATGGGCCCTGAATCCCCCGTGATAATTGGTTACAGCATGTATCATCTTGGTTTCTTGGGAAAAAGGAACATTTGCTCTTCTAGGAAACATTTTCAGTGCCATCAGTCTAAGAATAGCAATCTTCTTTCTGCTGCATCTCAAATTTCAGAGGTATGGCTTATCTGTTATCGTGCATGCAGTACGGAAATTTTTTTTAAATGAAATACCACTCTTCTGCTGAAGCATGAATAGCTTCGCTTATAGTGCCTCATTCTGTGACTTTTTAAATGTTTTTCTAACCAAAGTAAGTTCATGAATAAAGAAAATGGTGTGTTGAATGTGTCCTCGTATCTCTCAGTGCATCAGTTCTGTGATGATCCCAAAGGGAACTGCAGTGCTGAAACTGTTCAAGTGGCAAACAACTCCCTGCTACAATTTTAAGCACTGCAACAAAACAGTTTCACTGCTGGCTTCCAACAATAGAGGCAAAGCTGCAGCTCGGTGGCCTAGGAGATTCCTATCGCTGTGATGCTGCTGGAGCCAGCGCAGCTCGCTCCCTGCAGAGCAGGCAGAGGCAGTGCCAGTTTTACAGGGGGGCGAGCAGCGCAAGTGCCCAGGATGCTGTAGAGTAAAGGTTGCAGAGCAAAAAGCCTCCTCAGTACCTTTTGCTCAGGACTCAACGGGTCTAAACACAAGCTTTGCAGCCAGGACATTACCCCTAAAGGGCTGTTCCATCTGGAGGAGCTGCAGGGTTGTCTTGCATATCTTGGAGCATCTCACAAGGGATGTTTGGGACACCTGGTACCCAGAGGGCTCAGCTGACCCAAAGCCATCACATCCCCCTGGGCACTGGCAGTGGAGGAGCTGGAATCCATGCAAGAAGCTGCTGTAGCCTCCTGGGCATGGCCAGGCCCAAACAAATCCCTCTGGGCACACAGAGGAAGGCAGGCAGAAGCCTCCAGCTGTGCCACCTTCCTTCACCCCTTAGGGCGCTGGCACCTCACCCTGCAGCAGCCGCACGGAGGGGCCGGGGTCTCCAGCACTGGCTCCTGCCAGGGCAGGAACAGCTTTGGCTGGGGGCTGCGGGCTCTGCTCCTGCCCTCCAGGCACCGCAAGCACCTCGGCTCTGCAGGAGGAACAGAAAGAACGTCGCAAGGAAGCCAACTGGTACTCGTGCATATTTTAAAATACAGCTTGTTCAGCTGCATATCCCTGCCAGCCTTGTTTAAGGGGGATTTAATAACACGTCTTCTCTTTGGTTTTGTGTACAAGATTAGGAAGCTTTCATCTGCGCCTTTAAAAAAAAGACCACATCTCTGCCAAGATGTATTAGGAGAGCTGCTAAAAAGGAGTCATCCTGTTCCAGGACTGCTTGGCTTATGTAACAGGGAAATCCTAACTCGAAGATACTCCCCCCCGCGCACTTTTTCAAGGCACATGCCATTTCGGAGTTTTCAGCTGCTTGATTTATAGTTTGGATCATATCTGCTGCTGGTTTATTTAGATGTATTTACAAATATATTCTCCCACATATCCTCATTAGTACAGGCCATATAACATTTTTATAAAATGCAGTGTAGACCTCACCTCACCACAAAGATCTTTAAATAAAATATACTGTAAAGTGCCAGATACAATTCTTTTTTTTTTTTTTTAAAAAAAAAAAAAGGAAAGAAGACAGTTCTAATTAAAACAGGTACTTGGCGGCTGCTGCCTCAGCAGCTTCGTGCACCGGTAGGGTTTTAGCACAAGTCTGTTGTGTCAGGCGAGCAGGAGGCTCCCCTGCAGCCCCCTCTAGCTCTCCAGCTTCAAGTCCAAAGGCTTCAGGAAATGCGGCAGGGGCAGATCGTCCAGAGCCTCGGGGAAGTGCTCGGGAGAAATGGTCCTGATCAAGACGCGCATGGCTCCAACGAACAGCGACGGGGGAGCCAAGCCCACCAGGCACCGGTACCTGCTCTCCCCTAAGAGGTCCTGCCAGCGCTGCCGGTTGTCCAGCAGCTGCTGCTTCATGGCGAACGGCACGTCCTGAGGCACGAAGAGGAAGAGGCAGTCGAGGCAGAGGAGCTTGGCACGCGTGTTGACCGCCGGCGCCTGGGACAGCTGCTGCAGCAAGGTGTCGAGCGGGGTGTTCCCGGCGCCGTCGGGCAGGCAGGGCGAGGCGCCGTGCCCCAGCAGCAGCAGCAGGCACTCGGGGCGCACCAGCTCGCAGGCCACGTGCAGGGCCGTCTTGCCGCCCTCCACCCGGCTGCAGCCCCGGCGGTCCAGGTGGCCGGCCCTGTCGCCCGGCGGGAAGCCCTGCACGGCCTTGAGGATGCGGAAGAGGACGCGGACCCGGTTGTAGCGCACGGCCATGGCCAGGTGCGGGGCCGAGGCCTGGCAGCAGCTGAAGCTTTGGCTGGGCACGGCCAGGGCGCTCTGGGGGAACTTAGTCAGCAGGTGCCGGGCGTAGGGCTGGTGGTCGTGCACCAAGGCGTAGAGCAGCGCCTCGGAGGGCGAGTAGAGGCTCACCTTGCCGCCGTCCTCCCAGTGGAAGACCTCCATGGTCCGCATGTCCTCCAGGAACCAGACGGGCAGCAGGTCCCTCACCGCCTGGTAGAAGGCGAAGGAGGATTTCTTGCACTGCTTCTGCGACTGGGCGCCGCCGCCGCCGACCCACCGGACGCTCCAGGGCATGGCGGGCGGCCGGGGTCCGACGGGGGCTTCCTCCCGCACCGGAGACCAGGGGCAGCATCGGCACGGACCTGCGAGGGCAGAGAGAGGGGCCGTCAGGGGGCACCCGCCGCGGGGAGACCGGTACGGCCCAGTATGGCTCTGCACGGCCCGGTACGGCTCAATATGACCCAGTGCAGCCCGCTACAGCCCGGCACGGCTCGGCATGGATCTGCACGGCCCGGTATAGCTCAGCACGGCTCGGTATGGCCGGTACACCCGGCACGGCTCTGCACGGCCAGATACGGCTCAGAATGACCCGGTACGGCTCGGCACGGCTCTGCACGGCCCGCTGCAGGCCGGCACGGCCCCAGTACGTCTCGGAATGACCCGGTACAGCCCAGCACAGCTCTGCACGGCCCGGTACAGCTCAGCAGGGCTCGGCACGGCTCTGCACGGCCCGGTACGTCTCGGCATGACCCGGTACAGCCCGGCACAGCTCAGCACGGCCCGGTACGGCTCGGCATGACCCGGTACAACCCAGTACAGCTCGGCACGGCCCGGCACGGCTCGGAATGACCCGGTACAGCCCGGCTCGGCACGGCCCGGTACACCCGGAACGGCCCGACTCCCCCCCTTCTGCAGCAGCGCTCGGGAACCCCGTCTACAGAAACCGCCTCCCGGTGCTCGCCAGCCCCGTCCCCTCCCTCCCTTCCGCCGCCGGCGCAACGGGCTCGTCCCCCTCCCGGTGCACGGCGGCCCCTCCGGTGCCGTGCCGTGCCGTGCCGTGCCGTGCCGTGCCGGCCCCGGGCTCACCTGGCCGCTCGGTGCCGCTGCCCGTGGCGGCGGAGGGGCGGCGGGAGCGGAGCGCGGCGCGGCGCCGCCGGGGCCCTTTATCCGCCCCCCCCCCCCCCCCCCCGCCGCGGCTCCCCCCCCCCCCGCCGCGGAGGTCGGTCAGGACCGGGGAACTGTCCAGCCGCCGCCCATTGGCCGCCGCCACGGCCGCCCCGGGCGCTCATTGGCTGCGGCGGGAGGCCGGGGCCCCGCGCCGCCGCGTGCGTCACGGGAGGCAAAGTTCCAACAAAGTTGGCGGCCGGGGCCGGCGGGGGCGGGGCGAGGGCGGAGGGGGCGTGGTCTGGGGTCTGGGGGGGCGTGGTCTGGGGTCTGGGGGCGTGGTCTGGGGTCTGGGGGCGTGGTCTGGGACAGGGGGCGGGGCCTGGGGCAGGGGGCGTGGTCTGGGACGGGGGCGGGGCCTGGGGTGCTGGGGGTGTGGGTAGAGGGGTCTGGGTGTTGGGGGGTCTTGGTGCTCGGGGTCCTGGGGGTCTGGGTATTCAGGGTCTCGGGTGCTCGGTGTCGGGGTGCTGGGTGCCCTAGGGAGCTGGGTATTGGGGGTCTGGGTGCTCAGGGTCTGGGTGCTCAGGGTCCTGGGGGTCTGCGTATTGGGGGTCTTGGGTGCTCGGGGTCTGGGTTCTGGGGGTCCTGAGGATCTGGGTATAGGGGGGGTCTGGGTGCTTGGGGTTTGGGTGCTCGAGGCCTTAGGGGTATGGGTATTTGGGGTCTGGGTATGGGGGGGTCTGGGTTCTTTTAGCCTGGGTGCTTGGGGTCCTGGGGGTCTGAGTATTGGGGGGTCTATGTGCTCAGGGTTTGGGTGCTCAGGGTTTGGGTGCTCAGGGTCTTGGGGGTCTGGAATTTTGGGGTCTGGGAGCTTGGGGTTTGCATGCTCGGAGTCTGGGTGCTGGAGGTCCTGGGGGTCTGGGTATTGGGGGTCTGTGTGCTCGGAATTTGGGTGCTCAGGCTCCTGCAGGTCTGGGTACTTGGGGTTCTGGGGGGTCTGGGTATTTGGGGTGTGTGTGCTTGCGGTCTGGTTGCTCAGGGTCTGGGGTTTCTGGGTGCTCAGAGTCTGGGTGCTGGGGGTGTTGGGGGTCTGGGTGTTGGGGGTCTGTGTGCTTGGAGTTTGGGTGCTCAGGGTCCTGGGGGTGTGGGTATTAGGGAACTGTGTGCTTGGGGTCCTGTGGGTCTGGGTGTTCGGGGTCTTGCTGCTGGGGCTGCAGGGTGTACAGGGTCCTGGGCGTGTGCATCCAGGGCCAATGGGGTCCAGGGTGTGTGGGGTCTATGGAGAGCTGGGCACATGGGGTCTGGGCACTGCGGGCTTTGGGATCACCAGGCTCTTGGTGTGCTGCTCCTGGGCCACCAAGGAAGCGCACTGGGGCTCCGTGCGGGCGGTGATGCCAGTCACTGCCGGGTTCACAGCCGGTGGCTCCGATATCGCTGCCCTGGGTCTCCCCAGGCTTCCCCTTGCTTCTGAAATGGGTGACGCCTTCCGTGCTTCCCAGCATGAGGCGCGTGTGCACAGGCTTGCAGGGGAAATAGCCAGGCGTGAGCTGAGATGTCACGTTTCCTTACAGCCCTCTCTGAGAAGCCGCTTGGGGCGTTGGGGAGGGAGGGAGGCTGTAGCACGCTCCCCTTGACTCCGGAGAGAACGAAGGCGGCGAGGAACAACCGCTGCCTTTGTTGCGTGTGCCCTGAGCCGCCATCCAGCTGGAAAACAACACTGAAACTATGCTGGGTCAGGTTTGCGAGGCTATTGCCCGGTGCTCACACCGAAGGCCGTGTGGCCGAGCAGGCCGGCAGGTGAACCGCTCCTGTCCGGTTCCAGATGAAAACTCACCGAGGACAACCACGTCCTCCGCTTTCTGCTGACTGGAGCATTTCTGTCCAGTTGCATCCTATTATTTCAGGCATGGGATAATTTCTGCCGAAGCACAGGATCAAAATAAATGGCTTAAAAGTAGCTAATTCTACAGCCTTGGCCTTGGGAGGGTGTCCTGCATCGCCTCACCCACCCATGCCCTGCCGCCACTGCGTGCCGTGCTGTGGCCTGCTCCGGGAGACGGCTCTGACCGACCACAAACACCCAGTCTTTTCCCCAGTTTTGCCGTGACATTGTCATCAGTTCGGCTGCCCAGCACAGTGATGCCAGGGCAGCCAGGTTGCCAGCCTTTTCTACACATTTTCCACACATGCCTGGGTAAGCCAAGCTGTGTTTGAGCCCAGAGACAGGAGATTAGCGTAGTCGCGAAGCCAAATTTGCTGTTGTGTAGGCAATTAATGTCTCTGGAGTGGAAGCGGGACTGGTTTGCTCAGGCCAAGCTTTCCTCTGGAGGCAGAGTTACAGCCACGGTGTGCTTTGGGCCCCAGCAGTGGCTTACACATAGGCCAGAGCATGCTGAGTCCTTGAGGTCTCACAGAGAGCAGCCGGAGGGTGGCCCAGAGGCTGGCCCCTGGTTGCAAAATGTGTTTGTCACATCCACTCAAAGCAGGAACCTGCCTGCAGCAAACACAGCCTGTTTGTGGGCTGCACAGTGCTGGAGAAAAAGTGTTGTATTTGCCCTGAAACTGCTTATAGTGACAAAACCCGACAAACCAGGAAGGTTTTAGTTTTATGATGATATGCATTTTATGTGTAGACCTGCAGACACGACTTGTTTGTTTGCAGTCCAGCCTGGGTTTAATCACTTTGAATTAAGTAACTGATCTTATTACTTATCTGACTATGAGAGGGCTTATCACAGGTTCCTTGGCACATGATGAGGATTAGTCTGTCGGCACAACCACGTCTGAGTAATGCAACCCTTCGTTGCCTTGTGACGTGTCCTCTTGGAGCTATTTTTTCTTTACCTTCCTCCAGCACGTTGATCTTTTGGTTTCTCCAGCCAGTGACCAGCTAAAGCCCATTTAATGCTACTGAAACCCATCCACATAATGGGAAGAAGGGAAAAGCTCTGCTGTTGCAACAGACATCATGTGTTACTTGAGGTTTTCATTAAATTAAGGGCAGGACCATATTGGCCATATTGGACTTAATGGGCGTGATTGTTGGTGTCATTGAATGCAAAATGAAAACAGGGGTATGAGTGATAATGTTGAGCACATTTAGTGTTTAGCACTGCTTTTGAGCATGAGACAAAAAAGGGGCAATTAATACATCCCTCAGTTTCTAAAAGGGCTGAAAGATGCAGTTTTGACCCCAGTCCTTGCACTGACTTTTTGAGTGGGTTTGATGCTGAACATTTACCAGTTTCCTCTATTGCAAGCAGGCTCGGGACCAAAGTTCAGCAGAGTTTGGACAACGGCCCCCAA
Organism: Anser brachyrhynchus; assembly: GCF_964034855.1. Lineage (NCBI taxonomy): Eukaryota > Metazoa > Chordata > Aves > Anseriformes > Anatidae > Anser > Anser brachyrhynchus. The sequence goes on from NC_137699.1 coordinate 55,012,162, forward strand.
ACCGCAGCACGCTGTAGCTGCAGGTTTTCTTTAAGCCTCCGGCTCTGGAGTCTCTGTAAACAAGTCAGGCGGAAACAACCGGCATGCCGTTTAGCTAAAATTAAACATCTTGAGAGAAAAGTAATGAGCGAGGAGAGCTGGGGCTTGCAGCGGAAGCGCTGGGCTGGAACGCACACCCCGTACATCCACCTCCCGCATCGGTGACCTCCGAGCAAAGGCTTTAATCTCGCTGTGCCACAGCATCCCCTCTGCAGACCCGGTGCCACGACGCTGCTTTCATCATCGTAGTGTGGACTGCGACCTCTTTAGGCAGGGAAATTATGCAAAGGGCTTGCGTTTGGTCTTTGGGGTCCCGGCCCTGCATGGGGACCCCTCTGCTCTGCAGTCTTTAGATGGTGACAGAGCCAGGTCATCTTGTCACCAGGAGGGACAAGGAGCCTGGTGCTGGATGGGGACCCTTCCCCCTTTGGGGAACCCGTGTGTGCCAGGCCAGGATGCGGCTGGCAGGCCGGGGCACCTCCGGCTGCGCTGACTAACAGCTGCTGCTGACACCTCGTGGAAAGCTCACACAAGCATTTTCTCCAGAAACCTTGCTGTTTCATTTCCTCCGCCGCTGCGGGCCCTCCTCCGAGCAGCCTGTCTTCTGTCCGTGTCGTGGCTGTGGCAACCCGTCTGACACAGCTCAGGCACTGCTCCTGGCCCACAGGAGGCCCACCGAAACCATCAGCCATCGCTCTGTCCGGGGGGGACTCGGGCCTTGAAACCCCGCTCGCCCCTGCGCGATGGCGCTCGGCACCATCCTCTTCTTCCTCCTCGCTCCCTTCGTATGCTGCTCGCTCTCTGCTTCCCTGACTTGGAGTGAGTCATCGCTTTACAGAGAGCCTGAACTGCCCCTAACCCCAGCTGGATTGCTTTCTCTTCTGTGAGATTGGGTCAGCTCCTTCCTGATCCACAGCATGAAAGAAAATCTGCTTTGGAAACAATGCAGTGGGAAAGCCTTCTCTCGTTACTTTCATTTCCTGGCTGTCACGCAACTAACGTGACTCCCTTCCAAAAATCTGCATTCCAAATAACTCTTGGGAACCCAAGACAAGCTCAGAAACCCTCCGTGTTGGAAAGGACACCTCTCCACCAGCTCTGGGGTGAGGTACGTAACGTGAGGCTGCTCCCAGGCCTCAGTCCCAGCTGGTGGGAAGCTGAAGAAGTGGCTAACCAGGTGGCATAGATCTGTTGCATTAGTGTCCAGCGGTGGCATAACCCATTTTTTTTAGGTTTTGAAACTGATTTTTCATATGCCACCCAGAGGAAGAGATGGTCCTTCATCTGCAGTTACATTGCAAGCCTTCAGATATGGCCACGGGCTATGGGTGTCCGTTTTATTTTGGCTAAGATTGGTGATGACCCCTTATTAAACTTTGGTTTTGGCATCTGTAATAAATGAGTCATGTTCATCCTTTCTGAAACCTACAGAAACTCCCAGAGCACAGCAGAGATTAAATTTGATCCAGTATGTTTGGAGGGGTGGGGTGGGGAGCTGGAAAGTGTGTTTGTCCCATAAAAGACAGAAAGGGACCTCCTGGGTTCCTTCTGGGGACCTTCTCTGTTTCGTAAGTGAAACGGGCGAGCGGGGTCAGAGAGCTCCTGGCGCCTGCGGACGGTTGTGGCCTTCGGCTTGATGTTGCTTGTTAAAAATATTGTCCCAGATGTATTAATATGACCAGACTGGATTGCATCTGAGCTGAACATTGTGAGCCTAAGGCAGGACATAAATATAGAAGCAAAACAGCCTGACATAAGAGTCATCTGTCCTCTTCTACACATGAAGTGAAGGGGAAGGAGAGCAGGCTCGCTCTCTGGCAGTTTGTGGACACTTCCAGGCATCGCCCTGAGCCTCGGCGAGCGCCTGCACCGGGGTCCTGGGGCAGAGGCGACCCCGGCCTACCCCTCGGTCAGCCCGCAGCGTGCTGTGCCACGGGACTGTGCACTCAGCACATTTCTAACTTGGGGTTAGATTTGCCGAGACAAGGTCTGCAATCATGAATGACTATTTGTTTGATGTGTTTGCCTAACAGGATTACCCTTATCATAACGATATAGCAACCTGGCCTTGGCATAGCAAAAGCCAAGGGCTCAAGGGGTCAGGCTCTTGCCTCTCCTGCCCCAAATGTGCACGGTGTAGCTTGTCTCCGTTATCACGATAACGCTCTGCAATATCCAGCCAGTGTTTCGGCTGGCATTTAGTGCTCCGCTTTTGGAAAGAGCACCTGTGGCATGTAACTCTGTCTGCTGACATCACGCTTGGCATTTTCCCCTGCACCTGAAAAAAAGAAAAAAGAAAAAAAAAAAGATCAATAATATTAAAAGGTTAGAAAAAAGGATGCAGTGTTTTCCAATTAGAAAACGAGCTGCCTTTGCTGTTGGGAATTGCTTTGAGCAGGTGTCTAATTGAATTCAGGGTGAATTTGTTGCCCTCTGGTTCCCCAGGAATAGAGCTATAGGTAATGAACCAACAAGTCGTCTGCTTTCTGCATGGCACATCACGAACCTGCCTGAAACAGCATCTGTTTGTCCTTAAATGTATACCTGTGATTATTAAAAGTGCCTGATTTAAATGTCTCCAGGAAGGTATAGGATGAATGCTCTGTTCCTGCAGTGTTTTTGGCAGGGGAGAGCCTGGCTCTGCTGACACCCCATGCCCAGCCTCGTCCCTGCCAGGCTGGGGACCTTCTCACTTCCCGACGACATCGCTTTGACCCCAGCACTTTTCTTGCTGGCTGAGGCCAGCCTGGCCATATCAGACCCAGGCACTATTCACGGAAACAGGACCCACCGCCTGCTGTTTGCCGGCTCCAAAACAAGCAGGATCCTCTATTTATAAAGCGCTATAATTGGCTTGAATGAAACTTGTGGTTATCAGGCTGCTAGGGCCCCCAGGACCGCCAGCACACCAGCCCTGCAGTGCCAGGGGAAGCTGGGGGGGCACAGCGCTGCCTCTGCATAAATCCAAGGGATACCCAGGTCTATAGCATGAGCCATATATTCACAGACTTCTGGTTTCTGCAGCATCCTATATGTGTCAGGGCTGTGTGGAACTGCTTCTCTAGATGAAGTTTGGGGGTACAGAGCTGTGGCAGAGCCAGAAAGAGAGAATCTTCCTGCTGCAGCCACTGTGCCATGGAGATGCTCGGCTTGCAGCAGTGAACATTACAAAAAACATCGTTTTTAACCCTGAAGCATTTATAGCTGGGATGTGAGCAGGGCTCTGAGGCTCCAAAATGACTGGCTCAATCACCGGGCCTAAACAATCTGGGTTCACCTGCGTTTAACATCATATTTCGTATATTTGATTTTGCTGAGGCGTGTGGCCGTGTGTGGCCCACAAGGGGTCTTGCTGTTCACACCAACATTGTCCTGATCTCGTAGCTGAACGCAGGGCGAGATGACGAGGTCTAAGAAGCAGCAAAGCAGCTGTGGCCCTTCCATTTAGAAGCAGGTATCTATGTTGTAATACTCATTCAAGGGGTAGATTTGATCCGATTTTGCTGTGTAAATTCCTCTGCCATTTGAACAGTAAAATATGATAGATATATGGCCAAGCAGAAAGATTTAAAAAAAAAAAAAAACAAAAAAAACCTGATGCTTTGCATATCTTTGAGGGCTTATTTTTATTCCCTTTTGTTCATTCTCTCAGCTCTTGGCTACCACTAGGTCTGTTGAAATAACAAACAGGGATGAAGGAAGAGGGCAGCTCTTCCATGACCTTCCCTCGGTGAAAGGAGGCTGCATCGCCGCAGTTAACTCCAGCAGCAACTGCAGGCTTAGCAGGTAGGTATTCATCCACTGTGCACATTATATAAGGAAATCTACTTTTTTTAAAAAAAGAAAAAAAAAGAAGATTGATTTATCAGTCAAAAGCCCTTTCACTGTGAAGTGCTGGTTAAAACCAACCTTTCTTTCACTTTCATTTCATGAAAACATATGCAGAAGTCTTCTAGCACTGTCTGAAGCCGCTCTGCTGCCAAGAAATCCACTGGGTCTGTTGATTAAGCCTCCGTGATATTTCCAGTTTCTCTGTAATTGTTTTCTAATGAAATTTTCAAATCCAAGTATAATCAGGAGATTAGACCATAGAGAGTTCACAGTTGGGCTTCTCGTTTTGATTTTTCCTTTTCTAAATCAGTAACTATCTTCTATGCAGAGATGATAAGATAATTTTGTGTATGTAAAGACATCTAAAACCCAGGTGGCAATATCTTTTACCTTCAGGATTCAGCGCTAACATCATTTTATGCAACTCTCCATTTTGAAGTGTTGTTTTTGCCACTGAAATTATTGTTGCTGTCTGATCAGATTTGCCTGTTAGTACGTCTTTTTGTGCTATAGTAAGTGGCTGAGGGGTTATGATGTAGTTATCCCTGCCAGAATCTCCCTGTGCTTCTGCGTGTGCATTTTAGAGGAATGCTGTGCAGTGAAATGCGTGCCGTGAATTTAGTGAAGTGCTTACGCTTCCAGGCATTGCTGGCACTCTGTGACATTCTTTGCTTTCTGCTGTGCCTCCAGCCCAGAAAACAGAAACGAAGAAGAGCTGAAAAGATTACATAAAGCAAAGAGAAGATGAGATGTGTGACAAAACGAGAATAGGTGTAAACAGGGAGACCGGTATAAATAGCAAGCTGAGAAACACGCGAGCCCAGCTGCTGCACGCCGCTGAAAGGTCGGCTCCGCTCCCGGGCCTGTCCTGCAGCCCTGCTTGGGTGCCGTGACCAGGACAGGCTGGCTGAGCAGCATGAATGACATGAATAGCGTGTTTGGAGCACACATGCTTTTTTTTTGTTGCAGAAACACTCACTCGGGCTCCTTCCAACATTTTCCTGCAGCCCGGTGCTGCATGCCGTGGTCCTGCGGGCTCTCGGGAGCGCGCCCGTCTGGCAGGCATCTCCTGGGGTGCCAATAACACGGGTGGGAATTTCATTTCGTAAATAATATGGGGAGGTTTACTGGCTCCAGTCGGAGGGCAGGAGGAAAGGTCTGTGTTTGGTGGGTTACACAGGGGCTGGGATTTTGTGCGAGTAATGAAACTTCCCAGAGTTTTATAGCTCGTGAAAAGAAGTGTTTTAGGAGACAGATAAAATACCCAGGCTCAAACCAATCTCCTGGGCTCTGGCAGGAGAGCTGTGGTGGATTTCACTGCAGTGCTTCAAGGCATTGCTCAGGGCTGGATGCATGTGGTGAACAGGGACTGGAGCTTTGCCCCCACCATTACCTTTCAGGGCTTTGCTTGCCAGCAGGTCAGCAAGTAAGTACAAGTATTCCCAGGGACAGGCTGCTCTTGCGATTCATGTGCTTCATCAAGCAGGGGGAAAAAAAAAAAAAAAAAAGAAAAAAAAAAGCAGCACATTTTGGCTAGGGTTCAAGCACCTTTTTCTGTTGCCCTTGTGATAAGTGTCAGATAAGAGTTCAAGGTATTTGGTTGCTTGTCTAGAATAAAAGCGTGTTTTCTTCAGCTGCTGCTGGCATCTGTGGGCTCCCTGAGGGTGCTGGTCTGTTGTTCCCAGTGTCTGGTCCGATCTTGGTAAGTAAGACAAGGTTGTCCTGTGTGGGTTGGAGTTTGTCTGACATCAGAGGTGAGCTTCCAGGCTTCCTGTCTCTGGTGTGCTCTGGTGGCTATGCCATGGAAAACATTTGGGATCAGTTGGGTGCTTCCATCAGGGGACTGGGGCCTCACGGGGGCAGTGTGGGGTGCCTGCACAAGCCCGCGGCAGCTGATAGACCACTGCCGTGCTCCCTGGATGCAAGCTAAGGACAGCTGCGGTTTTACCACCATCGTTAGGTTTCAGAGTTGTCAGCCTGTGGAGACGCACAGGCAAGGCAAGCCCCGCGGTGCTGCCACTTCAGGCTTTTTGTCAGCTGGGGAATATGGGACTGGTTCTCGGGTACTTTAGTGGTGCTTTCAAGGTCCAGGTGTCTGCAGGCTGGATTTTTTAGTAAGGATGGCAGTGCGGAGAGAGGTGAGGCCCCCGGCTCTGTGGCTCTGAGGGGTTGAACCAGGCTCTGTGGGGGCATGGAGCTGCCTCCGTGCTGCCCAGCTGCTCTCGTGGGGTTTTCTGCTGGCTCCACTCTGCCCCGTGTTGTGGACAGTTTCCCAAAGCTGGAGTCTAAATTTACTTCCTTTCTGCAGAGGCCTGTTAGTCATCTCCCACTTATAAACAAACATTTCAGAGACACCCGGGAAGCCGAGCCATGAAGAGGACAAAGCTTTGCTGGTTTTCAAGTAACTAATTCATCAGCAGGCTTCACAGGAGTTGTGCAATAGCCCAGCCGCTAAAGAATCAAAACCATCCCCTACTTGTTAGGAAAACAGGCTTCTTGCATAGACGGATCCTTTCGTCTTCAGTTTGAATTTTGCATTCCTTTAAAAGCACTGTAGATGAGGTGGTTTGTTCTGAGGATTTATTTTTTTTTTTTTGATCGATTGATTTGATTGATTGTTTTCCTTTCCTCTGCAGGTTTGTCTTGCTGCTTTTCTGCTGATCAGCCCATGCTGTCTTCAGACCCTTCCTTCTTCTCAGTGTGTGGAGGTCTCAAGTCTCTCTGAGGGTGCTTGCACTGGTAGGACAGCAGAGGCCTCAGGAGTGGTTGTGGCAGCAGACTAAAGGCAAATGATTTTGGGGACGGAGCCTTGTAAAAGGGTAAATCTGCTCTCCCCCATTCCATTCCTGTCTTTATTTGGCACTTTTCTGAGTTTCGCTTCTGATTACTCTACCTGGCGGTAGGTGTGGGCTCACAAATTCCTCTCGCTAACCCGTGCAGAGTCGGACGCCCGGTTTGTAGTCACACACTGACGTGCTTCCTGAAAACCCGATGTGGCACAGGGCTTCGGAGTGAATTATTGCCCGGGCTCCTGGAGTATTACCAAGCAAAACTGCCCCCGAGTAACAGCACTCTTGCAAATGATCAGCCAGTGCTTTCCTCGAAGAGCCCCTTGGAAGAAAATGTTTGTAGTGCTTAGAGAAGAAGAATTGCTTCATTAAAAAGAAAAAAAAAGCCAAAAAACAAAACGAAATCTCACAAAGAGGGCCAAGTATTACAAAAATAGTGGGAAGTGTTTAAACCAAGTCTTTAACAGTTTATTAGGTGTTCTAGTTAGTAGATTTATCTTTGACTCATTAAAAAAAAATAAATAAATAGAGCCCAGCTTAGTTACATACCCAAAAGTCATACATCGTTCCCTTCTGTCCCAACAGGAACCCCCCTAAGTCTCCATCCCCAGCGGGTACTTGAGGGGCTTTTCCACCACGCAGTGTCCAGTGATCAGGGTCCTCACCGGGGGTGCCCGTAGGGACCGGTGCCCTGGCTGCAGCAGCTCTGGGCTCCCCCAGACACATTTCAGGTTGGAACCCAGTGCCAGGGCTGGTCGGGAGCACCGAGGCAGGATGGATGGGGAGACACCTCGCCTGGAGAGGCCGCAGGTAGAGCCGTGTGAAAGCCACTTGCGGTCTGCTCCTACAGTCATGCACTGGTTGATGTCAAATACCGGGGTCTGCACCACTAAGCTGATGCTCTAATTTGCACTCTACTGCAAAATAATCATTTTAGTTACCCTACCCCAAACGTCAGACTCTTTCTGTCTTTTTAATATATTTAGGGATCATTTTCTTAAGCTATTTGAAACCGGTAAAACCAGCAGCTGGCTTTAATTAAACGGGGACCAGGCTATAAATCCCACCCCCGGCGTTTCCTCCCCACGGAAGCTAACCTCTGAAGTGTGCTCCAACCTGCCTTGCTGCAGGAGCAAGTGCATCAGCAGCCAAAGGTTACCCCCTGCAGTAAATCCAAAGCTACTGCAGGTAAAACATGAGCCGGGTTTCACTTATTGGCGTAGATTTCCATGTTAAAAAAAAAAAAAAAAAAAAGGCAGGGAAAAGCAGCCTGCTCCAAAGTAAAATCCAGAGTAAATTCAACCTGCTTCAGCAAACTCAGGTGGGGTTGGGAATGGTAGGAAGGAGCCTGCAGTTAGTGGTGCTTTTTTCCTATCCAGAAGAGTTTCGTGGGGCAATGCTTTAGGCTGAGGCTCTTGCTATAGGGGCTAATTGCACAGGTCAGCTCCAGCCCCTGTTTTGTCCCTCACCTGCAGCCAGACATGAATAAGCTGCCCCAAAAAAAGAAATGCGGTGCTGTCTGGGCTGTGCTGCTGTGACTGATGTGCTGTACTCAACACACGTTGTGTCACCCTCTGGCTGTGTCAGCACCAGGATGGCGCTGAAAGCTGACCGGAGGACTGGGCAGGCTCATGGAGGAATGTGCTGTGGGATGCTAAGTCTGCACCGTGGTCCAAGGAAGCCCATGGCTACCACACCGTTGGAGGCAGAGGGAGTATTTTTGGCAAGCAATTTTGTGGGCTCTCTCTGCTCATTTGGCCCCATCGTCCAGGTACACCCAGGGCTGATGGATTAGTCCAGCCCCACGTCTCTTGTGCTGTCAGGGGCATCTGTGCCAGCACCTCCTGAAGAGGTTTGGGCTCGCTCTTGCTGCAGACTCTTGCCAAATTCTGGCACACATAGCTGAATCTACTGCACAGAGAGATGTCCTTTCCAGCTGAGATGTCCTTTCCAGCTGAGATGTCCTTTCCAGCTTTACCTGTTTAGATCCTTTTCCAAAGGAAAGCTGAGCTCCTGAATAATGTGAAGGCCTTGAGCATCACCTACACCAAGGTCTGCCCATGCTGCAGAGGCATCTACCCCAGCAGATGCATCTGCCCCAACCTGCCCCGTCCTGGGGGTGCAGCAGGGCTTGGCCAGCAGCTGGTAGGGGCTCACAAAGAAGTGTGTTCAGGGTGCATCGTGCCCCCCCCCCAGCAAGCACATGCAGACCCCCTGAGCTCTCCGCTGGCTGCTAGCACTGCCTTCAGCATGACCCAGCCTGTGTTTTCTCATGCGAAATTCAATAAATTCAGCATTTTCAGGAACTTTGCATAATCAGGGTTTTCAATCTTCTCCTTCATTGCCTTCTAATATACCCTCCTAACAATTAACTCTGGGTGTTGGGAGAATGCCAAATGCAGGGTAAAAGACTTGGTTTTTCTTTCCCATAATTAAATGTCATGTTCTCTGCTGTCTCTCCCACTCTATTAAGTGTCCATGTATGGTCTAAAATGCTCTTTGGTGAATTAGCATAAGGTCTGTCAGGACCCCACCGACGTTCCCCCTCCTGCCATATCTGCTCAGCTCACAAAGGGCAGCCCACGCAGGCAGAGGGGGCCCTGGGAAGGAGGAAGCAGCTTTTTAGTGCACTCCTGGAAAAAAACACACGTGCAAAACCTCTCCCTGGTCCCCAGGCGTGCTATGAAAATACGCAAAGCACCCGAATCGAATGCTGCGAGGTGTGTGCTGCTGCTGCACCGTCCACCCCCACGGAAAAAGTGCCAGTACGGATCCCCTTATTGTTAACCAGCAGCTATCCCATATCTATTCACTGCTTTGCCTTCAAAATGAGGAGGCAAAAGTTGTTACGACACTTTCTCCCTGACCTCCCAGCTGGGAAGAAAGTGATGGAGCAAGGACGGCGGTGACGGGGTGTCTCCTCGCGCTGCGCTCTGTGCCATCACAGCTCTTCTTGTAGGAACCTTGTCTTGTGGGGCTGGTTGACAGCTTTTCAAGCATGATGGCCCAGAATGATAGTGGTTTGCCACCAAATTCCAGACTGAGGGGGTTGGTGGGAGCGGAAGGTACAGCATTTCAAAGAGGGATGTTATTTCTGCTCAACTGTTCTGTCCTTGCCACACCCCGCAGTGGCCAGCCCTGCTGCTCACCCTCCAAAATGTTCCTGCAGGCTGCTTTCCTCCCTGTGCTGAGTGACACACTTAAGGAATTTTGCTAATTCTTTACTTTTCACAACTTCAGTTTCATTACCAGCTTCAGAAGTAGTCTTTCTAACATGGGACAATGGTTTGTGATCCTCAGGAAGCTGTGGAAGGCTTGGTGGCAAGAGGGACAGCCGGCAGTGTCAGCTGGGATGGGGGCTACGAGTCCCAAACCCTCCTTGCTTGGAGGTATCTCTGCTCCCGCCAGGGGTGACCTTGCTGGGTGGGATGTCCTCTCACTGCTGTTGTTTCCCCACCTCCTCCCACACCCCCTCTTTGCTTTGGATAAACAGCCAGAGAAAGGGAGCCTTTGTTTCCAGCAGCATTAGGGGAATGGCTCTTCGTGGTACCAGTAACCCTGTTTGCAAACAAGAGGAAAGGCTTGACTACAAACAGGAGGCTCACAATGAATTATTCACTGGCTGTTTTCTCTTCTTTCAAGAAGTTTGCTGTAAAACCAGGGGCCAGAAGTGGTCTGTGCGAGATGCACCACCACCTGCACACAAGGAGTCTGAGCTTTTGGCTCTCTGGGTGCTCAGCCCGTCCTGGTGATGGGGACCTCCTGGTTCGTGCAAGTCTGTGTCTGGGCCGCAGCATACCTCTGCTGTGTTTGATCACAGATCACCAATAAATGCGGTTTCTTTGTTGTCTGGATGCCTGCTGAAGACCTGGAAATCTGATTTACACAAGTGCCAGGTGCCCGTAGCTTTGCCAGATGTTAGCAGGAGCAATGCTCTGAACGCTCAGAGGGCTTCCCAATGACACGCACCCCGATGGCTCAGGTTTTGGGGCTTTCCACTTGGTTCCCTGCCAATAATGGCTGTTTGGATCCTCTCCTCCAGCTTCCCCAGTCCACAAGGCCCTCCACTCCTCGGGCTGCACTTCCAGCAGAAGCTCCAGTGCTGGCAGAGCGCTGCGCTGCGCTGGGAGGTGCTCTGGAGAGAAGCCCATGAGAAAATAACACCGCTCCATCTTCCAGGCAGCACAGCGTGCAGCAAACGGGGCACGGGACCACACACTGCCCACCATGGAGAAAGCGAGGCATTGACCTGCACAGCGCGCTGCATGTGCTGGCCAAGGCACAAATCTGGGGAAAACAGCAGAAATGGATCACGCAGCCAGAGCCCCGCTGCCTTTCCAGGTGCTGGCTGCGTGCATCCACGCAGCTGTGCTGGGACGCCCTTCTGGGCGGCTCACGGGAGTCTGGTACAAGAAAAAATGATGCTGAGCAAGTACTGTTCAGACCGGTGTGTGTGTGTGCGTGTGTGTTTCTTTCTACCTTTGGCTGAAAACTGTTGGCTAAGATGCGGATGAAAAGCACTGCTGGTTTTTTTTTCGTTTTTTTTTTTTTTTTTTTCAACCTGGCTGTTCAAACTGCCATGAAAAATATGACTGTTCGGTTCTTTTATAACCTCTTATAAGCCCTCATTTTTAGCCTGAACTCCCCAGAACCCATAAAAGAAATGGGTAGAAATACCATAAAAGTGAACAAAATCCTCAAACACAGCCAGTTCATATTCTGAGTGTCTTATTAAACCCTTATTAAAAAAAAAATCCCTCTCCTTACATAAATATGTGATTGTTTATAAATCTGTAGCTAATTTTAAGCTATTGGAAACAGCTTTATAGTAGAATAACCCTATAGAAATAAAGCTTTACCATGGGATGCCAGATGACTGTACTAAAGGATGAGAACATACCAGATGTGAGATACCTATATTTTAATGTATTCAGGAAAGTTTTGCCTAGAAAACTCAGAGGTTTCTAGGAAAAAAAAAAATCTGGGTAAAATAGTTGACTGATTCCATGTGTTTGGCTTTAAGTGATACAAGCACCCTTCTCCCAGGTGTGCAGCACCCTGGGGGAGCCAAGCCCTCCAGACAGGGACCAGCTACAAATTTTCCCCCATAGCCATTCCTTCGGTGGTGGCAGTGCCCCAGGCTGCTCGTGCCAAACACACCTACACTGTTATAGGGCAACCAAGGACCTGGAGAGGCTGCTTGGAAAGATAATTTGCTCGGGTGTGCAGGTTTCCTTTCTGATTTATACCACCTGTGGTGAGGGTTGCCCCCTCCTGTTGCTCACCGGCTGTGCTGTGTCTGATTTTCGGCAGGGCTTTGGGCTGGTTTTCAACCCTGCTCTCGGTTCAGGCAGCCTGGTGACTGCCAAATGCCCCCACCGAGCACCAAGAACTGGCCGTGGGCACCTTCCCAGCAGCGGGACGTGCCAGGGGCACATCAGGGCCCCGCGCAGAGTTGGGTCCCCTCATCTGTTTGCATAACGGGTATCTCAGAGCTGGAAAGGGATTTCTTTTGTGTCTGCAGTTAAACTCAAAGGGAAGCTGATGGAGGGGGGAAGAGAGAGGAGCGGACGTGAAAACAAACGGGCGAGCGCTTGGTGTGTCTGTTCCTCGTGCTGAATAGTGACGTGCGGTGCTCTGAAAACATCTCCTGAGCAGCCCAGTGTTACCTGGTCCTCTGCCCTGTGGGCTGCAGGTGTTGTGGGGCACTCTGTGGCTGTGGGCACGGTGCTGAGGCTGATCCCCCAGCCCTGCCAGGTCCTACTCTGGAGTGAGGAAAGCCCTGGATGCTCCCTTGTCACTGCCCCCAGGGCAGGAGCATTGCTCGCTCTGTGCCCTCCTGTGTCCAAGTGTCGCTAAACCAGAGGGTGGCATCCAGGCATCCTCAGTCTGCCCATGCTGAGCCTGCCCTGCTGGTGGTGGGTGTACGGTGACGCCGTGCGTGGCTACGTCCCCAGCAGTGGGCATGGCAGGGTGCTGCTGGATGATGAGACCTTCCTCAGTCTCAGGGATGCTTTTAGATTCTTCTATTAATAACTCCTTGTGTTTTCATTTCTGGGAACATAAATATGTATCCCCAAATGCTCCCGATTGTCACAGCCAGTAAATCGGAGGCTGATTTCAGTTCTGTTCAACTTAAAGCTCTGTGATTGAACAGCGTAGCTGGAGCAGCCATCTCTTCGCTCCTATTCCAAAATCCCGAGTGCATGTGCTCATTGAAGTGACAGGCTGAAAACAAAGCTCAGGAACAAATCTGCACAAGCAGGGCCAGCCCTGGAACAGGCTGGCACAGCTTCAGCTGATTTGAATGTGAATTACACCCATCTAGGCCAGGGCTGGAATTTGCCTATGGCATGGGCAGGCTCTCTGTAGCTTTGCTAAACCAGGTCATTTGTGGCCTGAGATGCTGTCAGTGGGAAAAGAGCTGAGCAAAAGCAGTTCATGATGTTAGCCAGAGCCGAGATTTTGCCTATGGAAAGTTGGACAAATATGAGCAATTCTTTTTTCTTGTGACCTAACTTAGATTTTAACTTTTGCTAAAAATGAAAGTAGTTAATGAGGGCATATAAATGTGTGTGCACCTGGGATGCAAACACACATAAGCCACCACTCAGCAAATATTGGCTGATTCTGGTACAAGTGCTGCTTCTGTATTTGAACTTCCCCTAGTCTTAGTCCTTCTGGGGTTGTTCTGTCCTGCCCCTGTCCTCCTGCAGCTGGTGTGGCCGTGTCCCATGGGGGACATTGATGGATCCGCCGTGCCCAGCGCTGCCTCTCCATCCTCTGCAGACACAGAGACCACCCAGGGCAGGCTGCTGCCTCCCTGCCAGCTCAGCATGGGCCTGCCAGCCTCTAAACCATCCCCAGCTGTCACCTCTTACAAAGAGAGCAACTGGCATTGAAAAAATCTTATCAGCATTTTGACTCCATCGTGCTCAGGGCATTACAGCCACCCCCACAAGTGACAGAGGACACAACCCTACCTGCAGAGGTCACGCTGTGCTCCAGGAGCTAATATCGCTTCTGGGCAGTCTCCTGCCATTTAAAAAAGTCTCAGAAGTCTTAATTTTAAACCACACATGTGGGGCTAAGGCAATACAAGTCACAAATTAGGGGTTGTATGTTCTAGTCATTCACATGAGAATTATTTTAGGACAAAGACCAGCGGCGTTTGCAGTCAGGTGTGACCAGCACAGCACAGCACAGCACAGCACGGAATAGAATAGAATAGAATAGAATAGAGTAGAATAGAATAGAATAGAGTAGAGTAGAGTAGAGTAGAGTAGAGTAGAGTAGAGTAGAGTAGAGTAGAGTAGAGTAGAGTAGAGTAGAATAGAGCAGAATAGAGCAGAATAGAATAGCATAGCATAGCATAGCATAGCATAGCATAGCATAGAATGGAAGGGACATACGAAGATGATCAAGTCCAACTGCCTGACCACTTCAGGGCTAACCAAAAGTTAAAGCATGTTATTAAGGGCATTATGATTTGTGCTGTTCCTGCCATTGCTGACCAGGAGCAGGGACTGGCTCTTTCCTCTCCCCCTCGTCAGGGAGGTGCAGAGCCGTGAGGCCGCCTCTCGGCCTCCTCCTCTCCAGCCCAGACAGGCCCGGTGTCCCCAGCGTCTCCTCACAGGACATGCCTTCCTGCCCTCTCACCAGCTTGTTGTCCTCCTCTGGATGCTTTCAACGACCTTACCACCCTTTCTGTAGCGTGGAGCCCAGAGCTGCACACAATACTCAAGGTGAGACTGCACCAATGCTAAATTTGCACATAATAATAGGTTCTTTTTGCTGGGGTTAGGGGATTTTCTGTAGAAAGGAACAGCAAGAAGACAGACAATATAAAGAAAGCAGAGAAAGAAACTGGGAAGTGAAGGTCTTGCCTCTTGTGGCACGTTAGAACCAGTGTTGTGCCTGGAGGTGGTCCTCACCAACGGTGGTGAAGCCTCCTTGTCTAGCTCTCCATGCTTGAGCACAGAAGGGGAAAGGGAAGCAGTTTAGGCCCCAAACGAGCAGAAATAGGAGGGTGATGTTACACCTTCCTGCTGCAAAGCGCGGTGGCCACCTGACCTCCCGTGGAGTCACCCCAAGGCCTGGCGCAGCTAAGAGAAAATGTGGCCATAGCCATCTAACTGCTTGTCAGGCTGGGGAAGGGCCTGAAGCCAGCATATTTGGTAACAGCATGTTTGCATAGTGTAATCCCATGTCAGTCTTTAAAATGCTAAATCAGGAGTGAAATCAAGATTTTTCTCACTGCTGGATTTAGTTCAGCCTCTCCAAATGGGATAACGCATCCGAGTGCCACATTTGTTGGAGCTGTTTTATTTTATCCCACTTGATTTCCTAGTTTGTCTTGAACAGCTGAGGACTTTCCAAAGAAAATAATTTTGTACTCTGTAGGCTGCTCAGAGCAGGTACGAATGTATTTCAGTGAACATCTCAGGAACCTCAAAACCAGGCCGTGAGCCCCTGTACTTATCCAGCATCCGGCTTCCTATTTTAGCACAGATTTTCCCCAGCAGGAACCGATGGGGTATGAACAAGCTATCGGTGAGACTAGAGCAGGGCTGGGCTCTGATTTTTGGGGCCCAGCAACTCCATTAGAGAACCAGTATAATTTGCTGGGTGGCACTGGGCTGGAGGCTATGGATACACGGGGAGCCAGTGGTAAGTGGCGTTTCCTAAAGTTTAGTCCCCAGGCCCAGAGGCTGTCACAGGATGCATGACTCATCCTTAATGGGCCTTAACTGTTTTCCTTACCCCAAAATGGCCTGGGAAAGGCCCTGTGGGAGAGGTCCCACTGCGGCCAGGCCCCGCTCGGCCTCCTCGCTGCTGGTGCAGGGCTCGGAGAGGCTTTCCCTGGGCAAAGCAGCAGGGTCAGGGCCACGTCCATCATTCCTGCCTTGCTCCAGCAAGGAGCACGTGCGCTGGGAGGACTATGTGGGGGATCCTTTGCCATTGGGGATATCGGTAAGATGCAAGAGTATACAGTCTCCAGAAGAGATCCCCTGGTTCCTCCCAGCGGGGTGTGGGATAGCCTTGGTAGCAGAAAACGAGGAGAGCTTCCCAGGCTGTTGGCTAGGCCAGGCCAGGCAGAGGCATCCCATGCCGTGATGTGAAATCGGATCTGTGTTTTTCTGTAACACAGATCTCATCTTACTTGCCCGTTTCCTATGCACCAGCAGCCCGAGCACAGAGCTGTGTCTCATGCTGGGCTCGTGCTTGAAGCCAGCAGTGTTTCCACAGCTCTCAGGCGCAGATCTGAGCACACCGATGACTAACAGCTTCCAAGACCCTCCTGGCATTTGCCCTTTATACATCTTCTCTGTCCCTTGTGAAACAAACGGAGAGGCAGGAAGAGAAAATTTAAGGAAACCAGCAGCCCTCTGCTGTAAAAAAGCCCTTTGCCCAAATGATTACTGTGGAAATGAAATGTTATTCCCCTCCAGGAAAATGGCAGAGAGCTCTCTGTATAGCTCTGGAGCTTAAAGGTATGGGTAGAGAAGGAAATCAAGTAAGTGACGATGATGACAGAGTCCGTCGCAAGCCAACTGAATCAGCAGACACCCTGTTTTCAGTTACTCACGCTCAATAAGTCAGATCTTCAGGGCTGATTTTTTCTTGTTCTGTTCCTGTTGGGTGCTCACGTCACATTCAATACTTTGCAAATACAGATTCACAAATATGAAGTGCTGGAATCACAGCTGATAATGTCAGAAAGACAGTATTCAAGGTAAAGTCCCTGTCAAATAAATGGTACATAAAAGGCTGATCGATATTAAAACCTCTTGAATAATAACAATAACAACAAAACAACCTTTGACACAAGGAAGAATAGGTGGTGTGAGTACAATCTAGCATGATTTCTGCCTGGTCCCATAGGACAGATTGCCTCCAACCCCTTGCACACCCCCAACAACCAGATACCCACAAAAACTGTCTGAATTGCTAAATCCCACACCAGACCCTTGGCAAGCAGGTGGTTAAAGTTTTCATTTAGGCAAAAAAAAAAAAAAACAAAACTCAACAGCCTACAGCTTCTGCAGGTGGACCTCCAGGTGATTGCTGTTAGCTATTGCTGCTGGCTATAAAGCACACCCAGAAGCTGTGAGGCCTGGCTTGGGAATCCTGATGAGAAGGTGCTGCCTTGGATGTGCTGCTCTGTGATGGTTTGTTCGGTAGCGGTGTGGCCATCCTGAGGTTTGGGCTGGAGGGGACATTGGTTTTTAATGTTTTCTGCTTGGGGCTGAGCAGTGCCTGCAGGGAGCCTTCCTCTGCCCTGGAGGATGAAGGTGAGCTCTGACCTCCCCTGGGTGTGTAAGAGTTGGGCTGGGGGCTGGCAAAGCTTTGGTGTGCTTTGGAGGGTGGGGATGCAGAGCCTGGGTGATGTACGAGGGCTGGGGTGACTTACTGATGGCAAGGGTGGTGTTGCTGCTCCCAGCTGTGAGAAAACCTGCCCATTTGAATTATTCTGAGCCAGGGCTCATGGAGCTGGTGGCTGTTGGGGGGCACAGTTTGGTGAAGGAAGGATGTCTGCAGCAGCTGGCCATAGGGAACACCTCCCACGTTAACTGGTGGGTGCATCCTTGGTGTCAGCATTGCTTGCCACAGGGAACTGTGCTGGCTGGGCTGAGTCCAGAGTGGTTATTGCTCCTGGAAGTATCATCTTGCCGCTTTGGATGTATTGCTTTCAGGTTGATGTGTGGCTGGGTCTGGCCCTTCCAACAACGGCTGAATGCTAACAGCTGAAGGCTTAATAGTAATACGCTTAGTGTAATAAGACTTATTATTTTAAATGCCTGATTAAGAGCCCTGGGGACTGGAATCCTCCCTCTTGCCAGGGCACAGACACTCACCCTGGCACAGGTGAGTTTATCCCTCCTCCAGCAGTTTCTGGCATTGTACTCCTTATCCTCCTTTTTTTGGTGCAGAAAGGTGTTTTGCTCTGTCCTGTCTGCTCCTGATGCTGCTGCTGGTTGCATCAGGGGCTCCTCTGACGTGGGTTTCTGCCCTTTGATCTGGGCAGCCATCGCCGGGTTGCTTCATCTGGACTCGGAATTGGGCATTACGTGAGGGTACCTGTAATCTGGGGCTGTGGGGACACGGGCCTTGGCATCCCGGCAGCCCTGCTTGCATGGGGAACCATTTTACAAAGCACCTGGGTGTTGCACAACTGTCCTTACACGCAGTGCTGGTGCATGCGATGCGCCTGAGATAAGGGGAATGGGCTGTTGTCTCAAGTCAGGTGGGAAGGAAAATAGGTTTCCACTTCCAGCAGCTCAGCCTACAAGTTCCCAGACAAAACATAAATTTCAGCTCGGTGATAAAGTATGCTCTACTAAATGTCTTCAACCACATGTTCAAACTCTACTGGAGAGTTAGACCACAAATTTAGAAGAGGATTGAATCTGAATATTAAACCAGTGATTCCCCCTGAGGGAAATTTTCTCAACTTGTCTGATTCCCCAAGGAGACCATATTCCTGAAGAACTCATCTTGCAACTAATGATCAGATGAAATGAGGCTCTGTCAGTGGCTTAGAAGACCTAACTAGGCAATATTTGAATGCATATAAAATTTTTTATGAGTAATACTGGGGGGGAAAAAAGTTTGGAACTTTTTCATTGAACAAAATGAACTTAAATCTAAAAACATCTTTCTTCTCAGCCTGTGAAGTTGGTAAATGATGATTATAAACTCTGTAGCTTGTATTAAAGGGAATGCTCCTCCTTTCTATAACCTTTTCCTTTGACTGCCTTGTCAGATCTTCTACAGGAGCTGAATTAAGTTGTCACAATGTGAGAGATGCAGAGAAGTTGCCAATTGTCTTGGAAACACAGGCAGCTACTTCTGGGAAAGCGCATGGCTAAGGGCTAACAGGAAGGCAATTGAGTTACTTCAAATTTAGATTGTGTCCCAAATAGCATGTCTGCTGAATTCCTGCTTTGTCTATTCAGGACCTCGTAAATTTTTTTTCTCAAGACATTTGAAGGTACATGCTGTCCCCATTTGGCACTACCAGAATGGCTGTGAAGATTGGGGAGGACTTATTCTTTGTTATTAGCATGTGATGGAAAATGCACTAACTTTCCAATGCCCTCTGCCCTGGCCAGTGGAGGAGCATGCAGAGTGCTGGAGTGGGTGAAGGAGTCAGGGGGAGAGGGAGCTGCTAGGAAAAGGCTGGTGCTGTTCTCCTGTGTGGGGGCTTTCTAGAGGAGAAGGTGCTCTGTCTGCCTTCCTCCCTACATCCCCCCTCACTTGGCAGGAGCAGATATGTCTGTCTGGCAGCTGGACCACTGGGTGCCTGTGATGGACCTGTCATACATGTGGCTGTCCCCAGAGGGGCATAGTTGTCTGGCAAGGAGCAATTTTGAATGAGGAACTAGAGTGTCAAATGCAGTTTCTTTTCCTTCAGTACTTGGTGATGGAGTACAATGTCATTCCCCAGAAGGAATAGTTGTCCTGGGCTGTCCAAAGCACAGATGTTCAGCTCCCGTCACAATAAGGGAGCTACAGGAATAGGAGAGATGCTTGAAATGTGCTATTGCTGGGTGGGCCTTTTTTGGCTGACGCCTGGGAAGACCTGGGTTGATGTGTGAGAAAGGGATAGGGATAAAACTGGGAAGAGTGTGGGAAAGAGCAGGGTCTGCTTTGTGTGCCTGTGTGTCAGGAGCATGTGAAGTGCACTGTGGAGCCCTGCAGTTCCCCTTTCCCAAAGGTGGGCTGTCAGCTGCACCCTGTGCCAGGCAGAAGAGTGGGCTATGAACTTCAGCCCAGGGTCCTGCACAGCTTATGTTCCCCAGGGAAATAAAATAAAAAGAAGTGGATTAGCTCAACAACACTTACTGCAGATGGTTTATTTATAATATATTCCTGAACCTATATGTTGGCTGAGCAAAGCTTGCTTAGCTTTGTGAACCAGACAAGTGTGCGCAGGTATGATTGGGAGGAATCATGGAAATGCTGTTTGTTGGCGTAGCCGCTGAGCAGAAGTATTGGGGAAACTTGGTATCCACGGATGGGACTACAGGAGGGAGCACAGTGACACTCCTATATACTGGTTCAATTTTCCCTTCCCTTCCTGCCTGAATCTTGCTTATAAGGGGCACAGAAGGAGTAACTGAACCCAAAAAGCAGCCATGGGCACCATGTGCTCAACCCTGACTGAGTGTTGGTGGCACAGGAAGACCTGAAACTTCTGCATGGAGAAAGCAAATGCTCGTGATGGGTTACTCAGTCACTAGATGACAACCATCCAGTGTCCCAAAGCACTCAGGAAAAGACATTTTGAACAGAGTTGCTAAATAGCATGTAAGGGAAGGCCTACAAAAGGGGCTGCTCCAGCCTGCCACGAGCTGCTGGGGGTGCCCACGGCTCAGGGCTGAAGCACGGCTTGAGGGCTTGGCCTTGGGCCACAAGGTTTTGTCCCTATCCTGCCACATTGGTTGCGAAGTTGGAGCACTTCCCTCCTTGAAAGCATTTGCATTGTTAGAGGTTGGTAGCTGTTCTCTTAAATTCCTCCTGCCCAAGAGGAGAGGCACCTCTTGTCGCTTGCTCAAAGTGGAGCAGCCTGCGTATGACTTCAGCCCTGGATGCAAAGGGGAACCAGATGGTGCCTCAGAGGCCCTCATCTTGTGTTGTGGGTAAATTGTGTTCATCCTGTTTGTAAAGCTGACCTTGCTTCTCGTGGGACTGAGCAGCACAGGCAGGCACTTGGCTCTCCCTTTCTTATTGCGGGGACAGCAGCTCCCTGTGCTGGACAAAGCCTTCAGTTATTTCCCCTCACCCTGGACACTCGGCTGTTCCTCAGAGGGCCAAGGCAGGAGCTCTGACCACTTTGGGGACCTCTCCTCTCTCCTGCACCTAGGCTACAGTGCCAGTACATAAAACCTGGGCTGGCTGACTCTTGGGGTCGGTGCTGTGCTTCAGTGACTTGGTGGTGGCCATGCACAGTGGGGCTGCTGCCCCTCCAATGTCACTGTCCCCAGGGCAGCTCCGCACCCGGTCAGTTCTCCTCCTCCATGCTGCAGCCACGTGGCATGCTGCAGCTCTTTGTGAGACGAGCTGCTTTCCTGGCAATCCTGCACCTGCACCCCAGCCTCCTGCTTTCCTATTGCAGTGAAAATGCAGTGCTGTTCCTGCTGTGCTCAGTTCGGTGTGGTTTTTTTTTTTGGTGTTATTTTCCCAGTCATCGTCACTGCTGAGTTTTGTTGTTTTTTTTGTTTTACTTTTTTTCAAAAAGAATTTCAAATCCACTAGAGGGCAACATGATCTGCCATGGGAGAAGGAGCGAGCCGGTGAGGAAGTGACACAATTTGGGGGTGACAGCTGGGGGAGTGGGCAAAGGGGTTGGTTTGGCCCCATGCAGGATGGGAACAGCAGTGCCAGGGTGGGAGCAGCTTGGGGGTGGCCCCACACTGCTGCAAGCCCAGTGCAAGGCCTGCTTGTATTTTACAGTGCCCTTAAGGGCATGGGGGTTAGCTGATGATCCGCGCTTGGTTGCAGTGGCAGAACAGGAATAACCTTTTGGGGGGCCGGGGCTGGGCGGAGGTGAGCGTGGTGGTGGGCATTAATCAAAGAAATGCTCCAGGCTTGTCCAGCAGTGAGGACAGATGTGGTAAGCTGCGATGGCAGCTGGCCAGTGGCTGTGTGGTGTGGCTATAAAACGCATAAACCTTAAAACATGGTTTCTTGGCTGCAAGCTGGTCCCTCCTGCTGTGCTGCAGGCACTGCCCCCTGCACCTCTGCCGCTGAGGGTCCTCTTCTTGCAGGGCCAAATGCTGTCCTGTGCTTCATGTCCCGAGCACTGTGGTGACCAAGCAACGTGACCTTTGTGCACATGGGAAAAAGTGAGCAGGAAGACACCCGGGGTCTTTACCTGCTCCAAACATGGTTTTGGTATTTATGGCCACCTCTCCATCCGAATTTCAGTGGGATGTGCTGCAGCGCAGACTGATGTCCCGACTGTGACCCTGCTTTGGCATCCCTTCTGTCCTGTGGAAGTCCCCTGCCCCGGGGCTGGCTGTGCCACAGTGTGAGTGGTGCTGGGGGTCCCACCTTGTTCCATGGCTCTGGGTGGCAAATCCTTCTGGACACCATGGTGGTCCTGGGGCAGCCGCAGCCAGGACTCGGTGAACAGCTCCCCGTGGGGAGGTGATGCCACCCTGCTGGAAACTGCACCTGTTAAATGTAATGCGGGACCGGCTGTGAGGTGGCACATCAATAAGGGGTGTGGATCGCTGACTTCCATGTCCTCTGGTGGGAAAACCTGGCGACAATAAAATGCAGCTGAACTGAGAAGTTACCTGATGAAGTTTGGCTTTACTTAGTCCAGGTTTCCTTCAGCTTTTGGTGGACGGTCTTCACTGCGTTACTGCTGTAACAGCTCTCTTCTGCTCCTCACCTTGGGCACAATGTGCGGCAGGGTGACTCCCTCTAAAAGGCAGGCAAGAAAGCCGAATGAATTCCAGCTCAGTACATTATGTCATTTTGTTTTCCTTCTGTGGTTTATTTTTCTTTAATTTCATCTGCTGCATATTTGGCTACACAGAAATTTCCACTTCAGTTCAACCTGTGGGCTTCTGACAGCCAGGATTATTTAAGATCTACAGTGGGGAAAAAGTAATCAAAGTTCCATTAAAAGTGCGAGTTCTCAAACTAAAGCGAAGTATTGAATTTCAGCTTAGTCTTATTTTACAATCTCAGGTGAGCAGAACTGCAGGCAGCTGAAGGTGAGGTGAGTGCCCGTAGCCGAGGGCTGTCCTTGCTTTGCCAAGACCAGGACGAGTCACCTCTCTGTGCCTGGTTCTTGCCAACCTTTGGACCCTGAGACCTGCACGTGGGGCTGGTCCTGGGGTGACAGCAGCCCCAGGGTGACTTGGGCCCTCAGCCCAAAATGTGCCACCAGCCTGCACCCTGCCTTGGCTGAGGGGATGGGAGGGGATGCTGCACCTGGCTCATCTCCCCAGGAGCGATTCCCGTGTCACAGAAGGGAATTTTAGGCCTGGCCTAGGGAGAGGGTGTGTTGTAAAAGTAATGTTAGAGCTGCTTGGAAAGAGGTCCAGATGGAAATATACCTGAATTTCTTAAAATCGAAGAAGTAAAACAGTAATGTGGAATCCTTACAAAACAAAAATTGTATTTCCATCACAGAACAGAGCTCCACAGTGGCTTTTGTTTATTAACTTGCAGGCGTCTTTGGACAGCCTTCTCTTGTCATGCCCTCCCCCTCAACATTTCTGAAGGTTTTCATGGGAAAAGTGGCCAAGGAAACTGTAAACGCTCAATGGAAAATTTAGAAACAACCCATTTAAATGAAAACTTTTTTTTTACATCGCAGGGACAAACCTTGCTCTGTTTTCCAGAAAAATTACTTGGTTAACTCTTGTGAATGAATCACTCCCATTAAGAGGAAAGCACTGCTGCTCTTGTCCCCGTTGCTTCCTCTTAGGCCAGTGCCTCATCCCCAGAATATGTGCTGTTAATCCTCCCTGATACTTGCTGTTTTCTGAAGGTTCTCCCTTCTTGGCTGGCTGGGGCAGTTGCTACTGGTTATTAACGAGCACAGCTAAAACCTGCTGCTTTCTGCTTAGTGCTGTGGTGCAAATCTGTCCGATGGCGAAGCTGGAGGTGGGCACGCTGCTCCCACCCTGCAGCCACCCAGCACTGACCAGGAGCCGCATTTTGGGTGGCCCTGGGGGATGCAGCTCAGCTGGGGGATGCTGAGCAGGACCCATGACCAGTTCTGGGACTGGTCCTGGCTGCTCCTCAGCCTCCGGCAGAGGCCAGGAGGGTTTGCCATGGAGAAACGCGGTGCTGGGGAAGCAGGGGCGGCCTGTGTTTGCTCAGAGGACCCAGGGGAAGCTGCATCCTGGGGAGCAGGGAGTGGGAGGCGAAGGAAGAAGCAGAGAGCGACTTAAAGGAGCCCTCTGGTATTTATCCGCCTGCCCCTGCTGCATGAGGCTGCTGGGGAGCTTCCAGTGCTGCTGCTGCAGCGTGGCGTTTGCTAACACCATTTTTAAATCGAAGGGGGGGAGAGAGAAACAGATCGATGGAAACTTGTTTTGCTTAAAAAAAAAATCCTTTAGACTTGGTGATGCCTTAATGCAAATTACTTATTCATTTCAGTCAGAATTATTTTTTGAGCTGGTTTCACATGTGATCTGCCTCATTTCCATTGATTTTGCAGTAAAAAGGACCCGTCTTCTCACCGGGGCTGGCTCTGGCAGTGTCCTTCAGTGACGTGCTTGCAGTTGGCAGGAGCAGAGGGTGAAGGTTCAGGTGGGACAAACCCATCCCGAGCGGGTGCTCCTCTGGGAGGGCAGAGCTGCTGTGTGGAGATGTCTGTGGTGGCTGTCTGTCCTCAGGAACTCCCCGTGGGGCTGGGGATGGACAGCCGTGTCCCTGTGCCAGCTCTCGGCTATGGCCAGCAGAGCCCTTTCCTGGATCCCACCGGCTTCTGGTCATCATGGTTGGGGTGCTCGTGGCTGCTGCAGGCTCCTTGCATTTTGGGGGGGGCTGTGAGGAGCAGGACAAACCCTCCAAGGCGTACGTGCAGCCTGGCAATAAAAGCAGCAGCCTGGTGCTCGCGGCAGTGGATTTCTCAAGGTGAGAAATTTGTTCCCGAAGGTCTGCTGGGGGTGTTCCCAGGTGAGAAATTCCACCCTTATGGGGGTGTTCTCAGGAAAGCACAGCTTTGGGTGCTCTGCCCCCATCTCCAAGAGAAAAGCAACTTGCTCAATGGCAGCAGGAGCTTCACAGGAGGTGACTAGGCATGTGTGAGAAATGCCAAAAAACGAACAACCCTAAAAACCCAACAACCTACCTTTCTCATTCTGAAAGGTCTTCTGTTAAAAAGCAAGCTAATTGTTGTCCTTGTGCCAGAGAGTTTGTCTTTGGGAGGGTCAGGGTCTGGGCCCAGCAGCAGGTCGTTAGTTGCTCGGATGGTGCAGATAAACAGTGCCAATCAGGAGGAAAAATGACAGTGAGGTGGAAGGAAAATGTTCTGAGCTGGCCTGGCTTGCTTCACGGGCATTTTGCTTCTGGACAATTGCAGAGATCCTTGCCTGTGGGTGCTGTGCTGGGACAAACACACCTGGGGCAAGCAGCTCAAAGGCTGCTTTGGGAAGGGAACTTTATTCCTGCCCAGCTTTGCCAAAAGCACACCGAAGTGTAGGAGTGCAGAGCAAACCCCTCTGCCTGGGATGCTCCGGGCTCCTCGGCAGCCACAAGCCCTCCTCTCCTCCTTTCAGCCTACAGCTGTCCCAAATACCGGGGTTTTGGCATCTGAATCATACAATTCATCACCGACTGGAGTTATCTGGAGACTTGGGAACTCGCCACCAGGATGTAGCGGGGCTGTGTTTATTGCTGTGCTGCTGTTACACCGCGTGTCCTTGCGGGCGAGCTGCGTCAGTGCTGGCGCAGGGCCTTGGCCCCGCGGCCTGCGGGTGCACAGGGTACCGGAACGGGCAGGACAAGAGGAGGAGGGGGAGATGTGGGATGAGGGCCTCATGAGCCGGAGAGGGAAAAATGCTGCTGGGGTGATCGTTGAAGGACAGCGTGAAAGGGTGGGAGAGGGTGGAGGGAGCAGGTGAAAAGGGAGAAACCTGGAGCGGGAGAGATGGGCGATGTGGGAGGGAGAAGGGAGGAGCGTTAGCTGATGTGGGAGACTTCTTCAGCAAAAAGGAAATTAGGGCCAGGGGAACGGGAAGTGCGTGGAAAGTGTGAGGGGATGAGAGAAGAGGGAGAAAATGAGGGAGGAAAACTCACGCTTTTATATGCAGCTCAAGAGGGGGGAAGAATGCATGTGAAGGGTGGCTGTGTGTGGGGTCACACCAAGGGGAGCACGTGGGCAGCCAGCGCAAGGAAAGGCAGGGTCTGTAGAGAACGGAGGAAGAGCAAAGGAACAGCAGCAAACTGTAGAGCTGCTTATTGGAGAAAGTCTGCAGTTGAATTTTTCTTTTCCACAATAAGCAAGGTAAAAGCGAGCCCAGCCCCTGCTCTCTCGGCACCAACCCTGGGGCAGCTCTTCTGCTGCTTCCCTGCTGGTTTTGTCGCCGTGGTGTTACACCGCCCTGTGCAGGTGTGCACGGCTGGGCCGTGGACTTGGTTTTCATTCCCAGGCCTGCCCTGGGGGCTTCCATGGTGCATTTGCACCTCTGCAGCAAGGCACTTTTAACAAGAAAAGGTACAATTGCCTGGACAGTACAGGCTCTGCCAATACCTGATGGCTGGGTGCATGCAAAACTGGTGGTTTTGTTTGTGTTTGTTTTTTAGTAGTATTATTTTTTGTAACTTCATTTTATGTACGTGAGTTTTCAGCAGGAGTGGTGAATATGTTTATCAGCTTCCACATCGCTTAAAGCACGTCCCCTCTTACCCAAGACCCAGTTACAGTCAGGGAAAAATAAAATGAGAAATATCCACGTAGCCTAGCAAAGATGCTCATGGAAAGGGTTGGAGCAGGCGTGGTCGGAGCACTGAAATGAATCCTGCCCGAGGACGTAAGTGATGGCAGTGGCCGTGGGTGCTGCGAGAAAATCCTTCCTACACGGGCCCCCTGCTGTAAGGTGACTGCGCCTCGGGCAAAAGGCGCAGCCTGATTTGGCGACAGATAAAGGCTGAGCGAAACTTCTCCTGTTTGTTTTTCTTAGCTTTACAGCTCATAACTGGAGTGGCTGGGTTTCTTCCACAAAGCATGCAAAAACTTGATGGTGGCGAAACAACCGAAAGCTAAAGGAAATTCGAACTGAATAGGCTTGTGTTGTTTTCCTAAAATTTTCAAACAATGCTTTGCTTCAAATGTTTCCCCTATTTTTATTTAATTTTACTTAGCTTTTTAATTAAGAACTTTAACGTCGTGCTTTTGTACCAGACCAAGTGCTTGATGATTTCATGTTGAACCAAAGGGCCAGCAGTGGCAATAATCTTATCAGTGGGCATTTGCATAGCACAGAGAGGGGGAGTGCTGAGGCTGGGGGGCTGTGTGGAAGGGGGGGGGATTGCTGGGTGAGCAGAGAAGCCCCACGGTGCTGGGATGGGTCATGCCGTGTGCCCTGCAGCCCACCATGGGGACAGCAGCGGCACCGTGAGCCCCTGTGGGGCTCCATCTGTTCCTGTGCTGGAGTGAGATCCTGCAGACACTCCATGCCGCCTGCCAGGGTGGAGTAAGGAACCTATAGCACCTCCTTTTCTGTCATTTAACACCAGTTCAGGGCTCTGGACCACGCTGATTCCCTCTGTCCTCTCCCTCCTGCCCCAAAAGATTTAATAACTTCGCCCTACAATTACTTCTTTTATTTTGCTGCATGGGCTTGATTTAGCCTTGGGGGCGGGGGGGGATGGGGGGTGGGATGTGGAGGACAGAGAAATAACAACAACAAAAGAAAAAACAGAAATACACCAAACTTCCTCCCCCGCTCCTCCAGCTGAATGAGATTTTTAATATTTTATTTAAGGGTGATGTTTTGAGGAAAGTGAACATCATCAGAGAGTGCAAGCGTGAGGAGAGCTGTGTGTGTGGTATGTGATAAGCTGAAACCATACCGAGCCGGGCGGTTTAACTGCTTTACCAGCCAGATGCAGGGGGTAAAAGGATGTGGAGCCAGGCGCTATATATACATATATATGTGTACACACACACACGGCCCTGCTGCCCGTAGGGACCCGGCCTAGGTGGGCCGTGGCGCAGCTCGCGAGCCGGGTGCTTCCTGCGCTGCGGGCGGCGCTTCCTGAGGGGAGCCGGCAGGGCGAGCGGGGCCCGGCCTCGCTGCCGCGGGGTGCTGGCCGTGGGCTCCGTGCCTGGGTCTTCCCATATTGTCCCAGGCTGGGGGCGCCAGGCTCGGCCTGCCGGGGAGACGATGGTGCTTGCTGCGGTGATCTCCGCGTTGTGTCAGACGCCGGCAGTAGCGCGGCAGCTACAGGTATCTGCGCTGTGCAAATCGTCACGGCACGCCATGCATGGGGTGAAAACGGAGGGCAAAAGGGCTCTCTGTGTTCCTGGCCAAAAGCCACCGCAACAGACACACTTTAGTGTCCTTCTTCCCTCCCCCTCTTTAGAAGGGGAATACGTTGCAAAGGCCGGAATAGTCTTTCAAGGCTTTCTCTGCACGCTGCTGGTTTGAGCTCTCGGGTTGCGCCCTGGTTGTCTTCCGGCTTTTCCCAGGAGCAGGATGTTTAAGGAAAACGCAGTTGTCTCGCAGCTGTTCAGGAGGTGAGAGCTGAAGGAGAGCCCCCTGCTGCCGTGGGGCGCAGGCAGAACTCGTGGGACATGGCCGTGCAGGCGCCGGCACAGGGTCAGAGTCCACCGCCTGCTGCGGCGCTGGGGGAGCGCTGCCGCCTGGTAATTGCATGGTGAATGGTGGCTTCTGTGCCTGCTCGGCTTCCTCCTTCCACCGCCTTCAGACACATCTGTCCTGAGCGTAACCTGCTGTTGCTGGCTGCTCTGCCAAGCCAAACCTAGAGGGTGGCTGCAGTGTCCCTGGCTGGGTTTAGGGACTGCTCGGGGACAGGACTCTGCTGCTGCTCTCCAGGTGCATTTTTTTTTTTTGAGGAAGAGAAATGTTTCCCACCTATTCTTACGACCCCAGGGGCTGGGGGTTTAGGACACCAAATATCCCCAGATAAGTGCTGCAGCAGGAAGGGCACCATGAGGCATCTCAGCCCTGCACCGGCCAAGACCCCTCTGGGACGGCGCGCAGCCCGTTCCTGCTGCCAGACGGGGCTGACACATCCTGATAGCCCCGTCTCTTAAAAATGCTTGATCTCACTGAGGAAAAATGCTTTATTTATCTTTAGCTTAACCTAATTTGAAGAAAAGGCCTTGCTTTTGTTGCTTGGCAAGGATACTGTCCAGGGAGCGTGGCGATGGAGGATGTTTACTCAGAGAGCCAGCGCAGGGGTGGGGTTTCCAAAAGAGGGAGCTGGGCGCAGGGGATGTCTTCTCCTCTTGTCATTTTGATTTCCTCTGTTTAATTGATGGGTCTTGGCCTCTCAGAGGGAGCACAGTGATGCTGGCCATGTGTTCTGTTGCTGTGGCAGGGCGGCGTGAACAAACCCATGCTGTTGGCCCTGCTCCATGGACACCCCCTTGGCTCAGATGCCCTGTGACTGCCATGGGTTGGGTGGTCTGGAAACCCCTCACCCACCACTAGGGCCTCTCCAGGCTGAACATCCTCCTCCTTCCCCATCCCAAAAGCCCCAGAGAAACTGTTCTATGGCTCTTCTGCAGAAGCACTGTGGGCCGGTGGGTACCTAAGAGGTTTTGGGGCACAATCCCTGCCTGAAGATACCAGGGATGGTTTGGAAGGTACGTGTGAGATGGGAGACTCTGGGTTGTTCGTGGTGCCAGGCTGAGACTGAAAATTGTGATGGAGCAGGGTTATTTGTACGAGCAAGGGCTGCATTATAGCAGGGCCTGCGAGTGATGCTTAGCACAAAGGGCTGAATTGAGCACTGATGTGCACCACGTGCAGCCCTTCAAAGGGCTGGCGTGGGGTGTGAGTCGGGGCTGAATTGGTCTCTGGTGAAGCCATTGTTCCAGTTGTGCTCTATTATACGGCCTGGGCTTTGCTGCGGTAGTGGGAACGTGACCAGAAATGCCACTATAGGAGCCACTGCACACAAACATGAGTCATTTTTCTGTTTTTCTTAACTTGGACAGTGTTTCTAGGGGAAAAAAGTCTCCTAGTGGTGATTCCTCTCTACACGTAGCTGGCTGCCTCCTGCTGCATCCTGCCCTCACCTACATCGCTTTCAGCTGCCGCTGGCTGTCCCTTGCTCCTTCCCTGGGAGCTCTGTGAGACAGAACAAGAGCAGGGGCTCTGGAGACACATCCTGGATGAGCCCAGAAGAAGGCAATGTGCCCTGCACACCAGCCACTTGCATGGCTGAAGGGCACCGAGCTGCAGGCACATGCTGAGGCATCCCACATGCAGTCAGGGCATGGAAAGGCACAGCCTGAAGGTCCCCGTTGCTGTTCCCAGAAGGATGGGCAGGACTTGGTGCAAGCATCATCTCTGCTGCTGCTGTCCCCCGCACCCTGTTGTCCTTCCCCCAGGGCAGCGTGGGCTGGGAGGCTCCTCTGCAGCCTCCTCACGCGATGCAGCAGCCAGGCGGGTATTTCTGCTCTGTCTGGACCTCAGATGTCTGCAGAAAAACTCCTCAAAGCTTGGCTCTGGCTGACTGCAAGAAGTGCTGCACGGCTCTTCCTCGCTTGGCTTTGCTTTGCCTTTTGTTCCCCCTCTGTTTTTTTTTTTTTATGCAGGGTGGTGGGGGACAGCATTCGAATGACCAGCAAATGAATGCAAGGCAGATCTCAGCAGCAACTGGTGTACCCTGTGCTCTCCTGCAGTCAGACGATGCCAGGTGAAGTGGAGGGACTTGGGGTGCTTTTATCATCTGGTGCGAGCCTGCAGCAGCGAGAGCAGCACTGTGTTCCCCTACCCACTACAGCCACCATGCACCCTGCTTCTCCTCAGTGACAGGCGCCTGGGTTTCTGTCCATAATTGTAGTGTACAGCAGAAGCAATGTTAGGCTCACTTTTGCATTATTTTTTAAGTTTTTGTTTTCTGCATGATGACTGTTTGACCCCTCTCCACGCTCTGGAAAGGAGAGATGGTTGTATGACTCTTTATTACATTTTGTAGATTACGTATGCCCATACAGCATATGTTTACGATGAATTTATAGACCCCTATAAAGGGGCTTACAGGCATTATATTTAATTAATGCAGCAGAAATTATATCGTTGTAATAACTGCCTGGCCTTTAGATGTAAAAACCAGCGCCAAGGATTCCCAGATGAATCATCCCTGATAAGAACCAGAAATGACACAGGCCATATATTGTATGGCGAATTTGTTTGGATTGGTACCTTTAGGGTATTCAGCCTTGCCAAGTCTCCGTGGTGCTGACACAGTTTATTACACATTTTCATTTATTAAGAGATTATTTGACTGCAGTTTGTTGTTTTATTGTACAGCAGGTGATAATTTTACACTAAATTAACTGTAACATCTCTGTTAGGAGCAGGCCGAAGAGGCTTCTTGCTATGAAGCTAAATACTAAGTAATGGCTTTTATTCATCAAGGGAGTAATTTGCTCTCACGCGCAGGGCTCGGCTCAGGCTCTCCCACAACCTGTAATTAGTCGGTGTGCGTTCGTGGTCCACATTGGGGTTACGGGTCCTGTGCCTTCAGACTGGTTCTGTGCTTGCGCTGAGGAGCTCCCTACTTCAGGGCTTGACAAAAATGGATCGTGGCTACCAACTTTGTGAATCGGCAGGCCCCTTTCCCCCAAAATGGGTAACTTTGGAAGGAGAAATATTTATTGAATTTTTCTTTTTGCTGTTTAAAATAGATTACAGACGAGTAATTTGGCTGTCCCTTAATGAAGTCCATTACACCAGGCTCGTTTCATAGCCTGGCTCACACAGATACTGTTGAGCTAAGCTTTGTGGTGGGAGATGGGAATTCTGCATCAAATTGAATCGGAGACTGGAGCAGGAACAATTATTGCTGCAAATTATTAAAGCTTTGCTATATTGGAAATTCACAGCATGCGTATAACGGTAACTTACTGTTAAGAAGAAACATACTACAAAGCTAAAAATAGAGGAAAAACCAAAACCATGTTGCTTTGATCACAATTCCATGTTTAAAGGAAGCCGTCACTGGCAAAATAATCCCCTTCCCAGCCGCGCCGTGGATTAGCTTTGGTTAATGCTAACATTTCCTCTATATGGGGCACATCAAGGGAGAAATTATCAATTAAAATCTAAGGCTGGGTAAGTAATTCATAGGAAATAATCTACACAAGGGAACCCCCCAACACACACAAGCTTTCTCATTTATGACTTTGCTGCCAGCAAACCCGCACCTTCCCAGGTGCCGGCGTTTGCTTTGGCTCAGTAAATGCCAGCACGTCTCGTTGGTGAGCAGTCGCTCACCGAGCACTCAGCTGTAAGCTGCACGCGCTTGCTTTGCCTGGACGAGCAGATAAAGCGTTATCTTTCTAGCTGCCGATGGGGTGATCGGAGCTCCTAAATTAGGTGTCCGGTGTGATTTTCCTTACGATTAGTTATTCCGAATTTTCTTCCGGGAATGTTTGCTAGTGCTCGTTTTAAGTGCTCCATTCAGAGATCATTGTGCAGCGAGCTCACTAGCTGGAGCACTCATGGGAAGCTACTGCAAAGCAGCGCGCATTTGTGGACTGAGAATTTAAATTTCCTTTTTTTTTCTCCACCATTTTCCAGATCTATAAGCATTATTTGTTTGTAGGTGTTAATGGTTTTAAATATGAGACCACGTGAATGGCTGTTGTCTGCTGCTTTTTAGGAATAACATTTGATTTCCTTCCTCCTCAGTGGCCCCTATTTTCTGCAAAGGGAACATACTGGCAATTTTCTTTCTTTTTTTTTCCCCCCCAAGGGCATCCTGTGTCCTGGCCTGTGAATCAAGTATTTGTGGGTGGGAGGCTCTGCACATGCACCCCTGCAGAGGTGTGAATATTTGGAGAGAGAGCCTGTGCCCGATGGACACCAAAGGCCTATCTGTGCAGAAGGCGCGTTTGAGAGCAAACCCCTTGCTGGATAGCTTATGGAAGCTGCTGCTGCTCCTAGAGCCACCAGCAGAAAAAGAGATGAGCAGGTTTGGAAGTGAGATTCAGATGAGCCCTGTGTGCTTATCTTTTGTGTGTAGCTAAGGATTTAAATGCACTGGGTCCTCTGGAGGAGGTTTCCCTCGTTGCACATTCAGAGGGAAGTTGCCTTGTGCCTGGGCTGGACCCCGCAGGTCCCTCCTGCCCCTGGCTCTGCACAAGTCCAGTGATTTCACCCTGAATTTAAGCTATTTCCTACCCAAAGCTGGCACACAACAGCATAACGTGAGCTCGTAAAGCCCTGAGGGACCCCTGTGGGGGCTGTTCTAGGGAGAGCTCATGGGGTTTACAAGCTTGGGGTTGCAGGCAGGGAGGGAGCTGGCACGAATGGTACAGCCACTGACCAGGTTCTTTGAGATGTAGGCACATTTCTCTGATCTACTCTGATCATCACACCGGGTAATTTCGCTCTTCACAACAGTTAAACACAGCCTTATTTTTAATATCCTGTAAAATTATTAGAACTGTTACTGTTGTCGTCAGCAAGGATGAAAAACCCTAGAAGAACACCCCATACAAAATGGTGCTTGCAGGTTGCACCAGGGTATACGCTGTTAGGTTACATCTCTCCCCATCTATCATCCCTGCAGCCTGTTCAAGGCACTGTAAGTAAAACCTGAACTGCTGATAACCATTTTACATATGAAAACCTTGATTTTATTTGACAGCGTAAGACTTGAGGATAAAGTGGGGGGGGAAAACACAGAAGAAAGTAGATTTTACTAGTGGAGTAAATGCAGCAGAGGCATTACAATTTCTGGGAGAGCGTTGGGAGCAGCATAAAAAGGCTGGGAGAGAAACAGCAGCTTAAATTTTGATTGTCTGTTTGGGGTGACAGTAAAGTCGAGAGTGCCATTTCTAGCCTAAAATCCCTATGTCCAATACTAAAGAGCATTAGAGCCTAAAAAAAAGGATTTGAATACAAATTTCCGCGACTCCAGCTCATCACAAAATTAAAGGATCTGTTCCAGGAAACGCAGTATCCACATGAAGAGACCCCCCTAGATCCATGCTTTTGAAGCTTAAGTTTTAATTCAGGATTAAAAAAAAAATGGTAAAAAAGTCTCAGGAGGCCCTGCTGCGGTCCAGCACGATGCCCTGGGCCAGATCCTGCGCTGCTCGCTGCCTGCAGGGCCCAGAGAGGGAAAGCTGTCCTGGTGGTGCTGTCAAGGCAGGAGGGATGCAGCTGTGCAAGAAAAGCACTTACAGGGCACAGCTCGCTCATTTAGGGCCTCCTAACATGGGACATGAGGGGAGAGCTGGTGGCTTTTACACCACACCATTACCTCCTAGCACAGACAACAGCAGGGCTGCCTTCAGCTTTTGGTGAGGGGCTGCTGCTCGGCAGCCCCAGGTTATGGTTTTTTCACCTTCATCCTCCCGTGCAGGATGTGCGTGCAGCCGCCGGATCGCTTCCATTGGCTCTGGAAAACATTTTGACAAAATTTCCCTTCTTCGGATAAAGAACTCATTAAGTTCTCTGCTCCCCTGAGTCCCCGTGCTTCCCCATTCCCAGAGGCGCAACGTTGAGGCTAATCACTGACTGGAACAACTGCGGCCTTTATTTTGGTGTAAAGCAACAAGCAAAAAGGAAAAGAAAAAAAAAGAAGGTCCCCTGTGTATGCAGCTGTAATGCTTGATTGTAGGAAAATGGAGGAGCCCACAACCGATTTCCAAACCCGTGTCTTCCTTTTTCCTGTAACGAGTGCGATATATAATTTTCACAAGGTGAAAAAAAAAACCAACAAACACACCTTACAAAGCTGAACGTTTTTTTCTTTCTGTTTATTTTAATTCGATTGCAAAAGGGCTGGAACTCCAGAAAGCCGAGATAAGAGCCCTGCCCATGCCTTGCTGCAGCGAGCACCGTACGGAGGATGGCGAGGCACGATAACGCTCGAGGTACAGCCACGAGGACTTGCTCGGGTCCCTCAAACGGTTATCGCTGAAGCTGTCTCGCCTCTTTCCTGTTTTGCAAAGGAAGAGCACGGCGAGGAGCACCCCGTGGCGGCGGGGGCAATCACAGCCTCAGTCACCGAGGCACCTGCCCACACCCAGGGCTATAGCAGCAAGCCAGCCGGTACTGTAAAAATTCCTGCCCGGGCGCTGTGGCGGCGTTGATTTTCGCGTCCCTGGAAGACACGCGGCGCGGCGACACGTCTCCTCTCTCGGCTGACTCACGGGCTGCTCCTCCTGGTCGGTCGCTGCGAGAGCTGGAAGCGCTCTGCCTCCGGGGGCTGAGACCTCTCGGCGTTACTTCTGGACTCGCCGCTCCCACCCTCTCTCCTCCGCAATCTCTGGAGGCTTCTCTTCTGCAATTTCTGGAGGCTTTGCCTCCACGGCGCTTATTAAAGAGCTTGTTCGTGGCAGGGAGGCCGGCGATGAAACTCGTATGTACAATTAAAAGCAAACTCTCTTCTCTACTAATCCGGCCTTTAAGGCCCGAAGTAAACAACTGCATTTCAAGGGAACGCTGCTAAGGATGGAAAAGTCTGTCGGCTGTTAGGTTTTATTTTTTTTTAAGCACGAGACAAAATGTTTAACTGTCTAAAAGCTCTAAGCCTTGATTTGTTACGGGGAGATAACAGCTCCATTAATTAGATGACCAAAGATGACTTTATTAGTGAATTCTAGCATTGGACTGGCATGGCTTGTGCTTGTTTATGGGACAGGCGAGCATCTTCTATTTGAGCATTTATACAGATTTTTTTCCGGTGAGTTACCTACCATAATTGCTGTAATTCCCTAATCCGGGTATTTGCGCCAGTGCTATGTGCTGATTATGACCTGGTTCAGTGCATTTATCTGTGCTGATTTTCAGCAGCTCTTTGGGGAAAACAAAACAAAACACAAACCCAGAGATGACAAAAAACCAAGCAGGTCTCTCTTTAACATGGAAGTTCGCCACGTTACAGACCTCCCTTCCCACCACTGACCGGGGGCAGTCCACCTCCTACTGCGCCTGCTTGCCCTGCTGTGAGCTGCCAGAGCTCTCAGCCTGGGGATTGGAGAGAAACTAAAATCATTCCATTTGTTCGCTGGGTTTCCAACACGTAGCGTGCGTGTTTATCTCAAGGCGGGTTAGACACCAATTAGCGCTGCTCACTAATGAGGGCACAATCAGCCAACCTTGCAACGTGGAGCGTGCAGAGCGACGTAGGAGCGGGAGGCTAAGTGCAGCTGACAGCTCGTCGCTTCTCCCGGTGCTGCCCTGAACATCCTGCCAGCGCACGCCTTGCAGATAGCATTGCAAACGGCGAGGGGGGGCTCTTCAGAAGCGAGTTTTTAGGAGGGACCGTGTGATGCTCGGGGTTGCAGCTTTTGGACCATTGACCACATGCTGGCGGGCATCAGCTGTTTCCCCTGCCAGACCTCTGCCGCTGGTTCCCCCCGAGCTTGCCGCGTTAGAAAATTGAACGTGAAACTTAAAAACATCAAGAAAAGGGCTGAATGGACGTGTCTACGCCCACCCAACTGGTAGCTCGGGACTCGCAGAGCAGTGCCGGCCTGAAGTGGGCTGAGCGCTGGCTGGCTCGCCAGCGGTGCTCTGTCTGCGGGGACTGGATTTACTTGCTGTAAGGAGCCATCTAGTGAGGGTTTACTGCACATAAAATCAAAGGAATTTTTTATTTTTATTT
The DNA here is from genome assembly GCF_964034855.1 of Anser brachyrhynchus. Classification (NCBI taxonomy): domain Eukaryota; kingdom Metazoa; phylum Chordata; class Aves; order Anseriformes; family Anatidae; genus Anser; species Anser brachyrhynchus. Next base: position 55,048,122 of record NC_137699.1, read on the forward strand.
TTTTTTTACTGTTTCCAGGCAATACCGAAAGAAAATGTGAGCGAACAGTGGTGTTTCCCTTTTCACCCCCCCACTCCGTGGGCCTGCCCTCAGAACCGGGGAGAGCGAAAGCAAAGACACACGAGGCCTTGGCGTGGGTCCCTGGGAGGAACGGGGGGGGCACAGCGATAAAGGGGGCCGTGTCCACGTGGTGTGCGCCTTTGTGCTCGTTTGCTGGGTTTAGGGGGTTGTTCGTTAAAGAGGAGTGAAGTTAAGCAGCTGAAAATGCTGGCTTAGAGCTGAGAGGGTCAGGGCGCTGCAGAAATGGGAAGTTATTGCTCCCGGAGCATCAAAAGCACGGCTACGTTGCGAATCCACACCGTTGTGAATGCTGCAGCCTGCAGGGCGTTGCAGAAGGCACTGGGCACACCGAGTTAGAGACGAAGCACTCGAATTGCTCAGGAAGATGACAGCAGCTTTCCTGCTGTTGGCAGCAAGGTTTGGCACTGGCCTCCAGCGAGCGCGCTGGCCCGCAGCATCCTCTGCACTGGGTGTACCAAAGTGGTCTCCAGGATGAAGAGGGGTCTCCCTGGGGGTGTGCGTGGGCTTTGTGCTGCAGTCTCCATCCTGACGCACACATGGCAGAGCCTCCTCTTCCTCCTCCTCCCCCTTCTCCTCCTCCTCTTTTTCTCCTCCTCCTCCACCAGCCCCTTGCATCTTCGCAGGGGGGCAGTTTCTGAGCCCGCAGGCAGTTCCACATCTGCTCTCCACGGGCAGATTTTTGGGTCCCTCGATGGCCCAGCTCGTGCCCTCCTGCCCCGGCTGCATGGAGAGAGGCGCTCGGTGCTGTAATACGCAACAAACAGTGCAGGGATCGTTCATGGCTACGTTGCACATCGGGACAGGGAAAGTAATCCGACTGCTATAAACAAGCCTTTGCTCTACAAAACCCAGGTGCCTTCGTGCACAAGAAAATGCTGTAAATTACGAATGTCTGTCATTTTACAATAACTATTCCTTGCCTTTTCTTTTGGAAAATGCAAACTGATTTTTTTACTTTTTTTTCTTTTTTTTACACCGAGAAAATCCCCATTTTTGGTAGGTGGAAAGCATTTGGCTATATCAATGATTAACAGGTTTAATGTAATAGCTGAAACTGAAATGCAAAAAGCAAACGAGCCGAACAGAGAGAAATGGATTTGTTATAATGGTTTCATTACGGATTTTAAAAAGTTTGCTTTTTCTTGCAGTTTGTTGTCAGAAGGAATTGGCTGAATTCAGTCAAAATGGTTTGTTCTTTGTCTGTCTGTGGTCACCATAGCTACCATCTCAATCTGTTAACATATGTGGTATTATTTCGTTCCTTTCTCTTAAACCCCGTTCACAGATGCTGTCAAGATTTCCCTTTGTACCTACGTGCCGGGTTTGGCTCAGCGCCGCGTGGGGCACGGGGCTGGGCGCCGGGGTGGGAGCGGGCACGGGCCGGGGGCTGCGAGGAGCAGCGGGGCACGAGCTGGCAGCGGTGCTGCGGGTCCTGGAGAGGCTCTGCCGGGTCCTCAGCTGCCGTCGGTCAGCACAAATGCAGAAATTTTAGCAGAGCCGCTGTGCCGGCCGAGGGTCAGGGCCGGGGAAGTAGCTCGTCGCACGGGTGTTGGGTGAGGAGCCACGGGATGAAGGGAGGCACGGCTACGACGTTTAAACAAATAAACGATACGATTTTTTATGGAGTGTGGATGTGTATCCGCTCTGCAACGTAAGTGATTGGAGTATTTAGCGGATATCAGATTATCCACGTTTCACGTTTTAATTGGCGCTGAATTGGGGGGGAAAAAAAAGTCAGTTTCCTCTGTTGCTGAATGTGAAGATGACTGAGGCAGCTTCATTTTCTCTTCCAGCAGCCAAGCAGGCAGGTAAATGTAGTGTTGTGAATTTGTATGTAGTACAGGTTATAGTGGGGCGGCCATAAGAGGAATTAGATAATCAGGAAAATATGTAATTTTCTTTCAAAGCTCTCACAGTAAGGAATAAAGTTAAGGTGAATCTGTCCTTTTTTTTTTTTTTTTTTTAAGTATAAAAGCCTTTGTTTAAAGCTCCGTGGGTCTGATTTTTAGAGCACCCTGCCCTCTGGTTTCTTTTAGCTGGAGATGTGGGTGTTCAGCATTTCTCTGCAGCCACTAATGCCTGCAGAGTAGCCGGAGAAAGTGCGAGGGACATTATTGTAATGAGGGGATAATTCCGCCTCTCCTTCCTGCCTTTCAGCGCAGATGAAAGGGTGCCTGGGTGTCACGTTATGTGCACTGAAAAAGGGAATTCTGATTTCCTGGCTCTGGCTCCCCAGGGGCAGGGATGCTCTCCTACCACAGCCCACAGCAGGCCACATCTGCGCTCCCAGCGTAAGGCCCGTTTTTCAGGACTCCTGGTTCAGCTGTAAAAATTCACTTATCATGCATGACTAGGAAACAAATTGTCGGAACAGACTATAACTGCTCTGAGAGGGCCATTAGTTCCTGGCGTATGAAAAACCCGTGTTTAAAAAAAGTGAGTACTGTTCACATTTACACAGCGGGCCGCGAGTGGGCCTTTGAAGACATGGTAGCCTGTGTGGAAACAGTCATGTCCAACATGGCTCTCGACACCACAGGCACTGTGACAGCAGGAACAGCTCCCTGTGCCTGGATATTATCTCGGTATTAATCCAGAGCCATCCAGCACCCCCGAGCAGGTTTGGATCCACATATACTCCAGGTTTACACCGACGTAACTCAGAGGAGGAAGGCCGCAGCACAGAGGTTTGGCCCGGAGAGTGAGAGGTTGGTGCACCAACCGCTTCTGGCGTCCCCAGAGCGGTGAGTCCCAGCAGGGCAGCTGCTGTGAGGGGCCACCGACAAGCTGTCCGTGGAGAAATGCCATCTGTCCCCTCAGCTGGGCGCCGGGACGGCGGCGGAGGCACAGCGCTCTTTGGCGCCTTCGGTGTTGGGTGAGGGAAACGCCCGGGGCAGATGGGATCGTGGCTCTTTTGTCTTCTTGTCATTTTAAGAGCACTAAGTCGTGGCATTTTCTAAAATTGTTTCTTTTAGTTGGTGATTAATCCCTCACTTGATGCCAAATTGAGGTTTCATGGATTTATTTTTTTTTTCTTTTCCAGGTTTTCATGTGTTGAAGGTTTTCTTCAGACAAATAGCAGCGAGGAACCGACTTTGACTTCTTGCTCCTCCCCCTGAGATCACCAGCATTTGAGATTACATGTGGATTAAGAGGAAGAGAAAGTATGAAATCAAAGGTTGGCACTGCAATCCCGATGGGTTGTGCTGTGCCGTAGGGGTGTGTTCGTGGAGACGCTGGGCCTGAGACTTCTCATACTGGTTTCACAGCGAAGGGAATTTCCAGGAATTTCGGTGGAGTGATCCCTACGTACGTCAGAAGGATGTGAATAAGTTGATTTTCTCCACTCCCACGTGCATATGTGGACATACCAACCTCTAAGATTTTTCTCTCTCCTTTGTAAGTTTGCTCGAACCTCTGACTACATGTTTGGAGACCAATTTCAGATGAATTTCTAACAGTTTCCTTTCCCGTGGGAATACCAGTGGTAAGAAACTGCTCCTGGGAAAAGCTTGTTCCATCACTCAAAAAAAAAATAAAAAGGAAAAAAAAAAAAGATTGATTTAAACACTGAAGTGCAAGGAATTGTGTTGTGAAACACTTTTAAAAATTAATATCTACTGTTAACCCCCTGGCTCTATTAATGTACAGCATCCAGTCTTTGTCCCATCAGGTCTTGTGACACAGAGCTCCCCAAATGGATTGTGTGGATTTCTTGTTCTAAATCTGTTAGAAAAACTGTTATTGTACTCCAGGTCACCCTGAAAACGATGGCAGCTGTCACCCACGACACTATCTCCCAGGGTTTAACCTGCACTGGCTGTTCTGCTGCTGAGATGACGATGGAGAGAAATGAAAGAAATTTATAAAAAGAGAGTGAGCTCTTCCCAGACCAGCTTCGTGCTTGCTGCAATCATTCCTATGATAAAGCAGCTCCCAGATGGAAATCTTTTCCCCCTTGTTTTGCTAAGGAATGATGAATCTCTCCACAGCTTGTGTTTCCGTTCCGATATGGAGATTTTCTGCTTAGACGCAGCACTGAGCGGGGCAGACCCACCAGCTATCCGGAGCTTTCTGCACTGGTTTTGCTCCCTGATCCCCAGGGAGGGAAAGGAGGCCTGTCCTTCCATGGAATACAGGGCCTGCTTTCTGTGAGGAGGCACCAGCTATGTGTGTGTGTGTTAATGCTGCCGCAGCCTAACCCCTGTGTCACCCCCATCACTGCTGCCCCTTCCACTTTATCTTCTTCGGGCTGCTCAGGGGCACAGGGCGGGGAGCAGAGAGGAGGTGCATTTCCAAAGCCTTAAGAAAATCAGCTTGCTTTTGGGCGTCGAGGGAGAGCAGGGCTGTGCAGCAGCCTGACATTTAATTAACGGAGAGATGCTCCCAGGGGAGCGGGGGGCAGCACGGCGTGGTGGGAAGGCCGTATGCCCCGGGAACCCGATCCCCGCTGGGGGGAAGCTCGCAGGGCACAGATGTGCGACTCCCGTTCCCTTGGTTTCATAAGCTGTGAACCAGCTCCTAGTGCCGACACCGAAACAGGCTCGCGGGGGGTTGTGTTTGCACCTCGCTGGGATGGACGGACGGACGGACGGACAGACGGATGAAGGAAGGGGTGCTGTCTGCAGCTCTGCCCTCCACGACGCTGGGTATTTGTCCTGGCCTCTGGCACTGCCAGTGCTCTGTGCAGGATTTCTCCTACCCTCTCCCTCCTCCCCAGCACCGGCTCCTCGTGCCTTCTCTCTGGGGCCAGCCACTGCCAGCCCAGGACACCAGTCCTCTGCTGCGCCTCCCCCGGTCCCCAGACCCGCCACGCAGCCCTTCTCCTGCCTCCCCCAGTGCCGCTGCCTCTCTGCACCCTCTCACTCCCACCACTGTCCTCCCCGCATTTTTTTTCTGCTGGCCTCCCACTCGCTACAGGATATGAGCCATTCTCTCCAGTGGGGAATAAAAATTTGGATTATAATTTGCCTTTATTGCTCCTTCTCCAGAATCAGCTTTCAGGCTGCAGGGCTGCAAGGAAGAATTTTCAAGGGAGCGTAGGAGATTTAGGGACAGATTTTCAAGGTCTTTTAGTTACATTAAAATGAAATTAGATGCCCCTTGGGATTTTTCAACAGAAGTAGTTTTTTTTTTTGAAGTTTCCACGTGATGTCTGTTTATGTCTTCAGGCATTTAAATGCCTCCAGAGATTTGGCTTTTGATCACCGAAGTCCCCTTCGAACCAAAGAGAGAGGGGCAGAAACTCCTGTACGTTTCCTCCAAATTCCAGCCAAAATTGTCAAACCTGGAGCAAGAAGTTCTAGTGTAGGAGATTGTAAGCCTGGTTTCTGCTCTGCCTGAGCACCAGGGGAAAAAAAACAAACAACCCATAGCGTTGGCCGCATAAACATCTTGTTCAAAGGGTAATGTTTTCCTGATTAATAGCCTTTCAGTATTAAAAACTATCCGTCTCGAGGGTGATTAATTGTCCCTTCTGCTGTTAGTAACCAAATATGTCTGTGTACACATACATATACAAACACCCATACTTACGGACACAGTCATGTAAGCACACATGCACACTCTCACGGGGGTAAGCATTTTCAGTGCCTCTCTTTTCGAGGAAAATACAACACACAGGAGGTGAGAGCTGCTTTGTACAGCTCAGGCAAATGGGAACACATTTAGTTTTTGTAACCCTTTGTCGCAAGGACCGGCAGCGACGTGGCTGCGCCAAGAGCGGTGCCGTCACGGCACAGGCACCAGGCACTGAGCTGGGCAGGGCGGGCACGACGAAAGAGGCAGCAGACGCTGTGCTTTTCGCCCGGGGAGCGGTGCCTGCTCAGTTCTCAGGCATCCCCGCAGCACTGCCGCTTCAGCTCTACTGTACTTGTGGGACCGACAGGGTTAACAGCCACAAAAAAAAAAATCATTTAGAAGTTGGCAAGGAGAGAAGCTTTCCCCTTGACAAAGATAACCAAATTTCGAGAAATTATTTAAAAAGACAGTCCTGCCTGTTCGACCTGTTTGGCTGCAGTAAACACACAGCAGCGACACCGCCTTCAGAAGGAAAAGACTTTTTTTTTCTCCCCCTTTTGCTTTGATATCTAAGCAGCTGGACGGATTAACCACTAAGTTACGGTTATGTCCAGAAGCCCCAGTCAAGCTCAGGGCCGAGGAAAAATGCCATTCTGGCGTTAGGTGACTCAGTCTACGGCTGCTGGTACGTGAAACTCCTCCTCCCGATCCTACACGGCTTCATGAGCCTCGGCAGGACGCACGGTGCGTGCAGTCACTTGCAGGAGCAGGGCCTAAGGTAGCTAAACGAAGTACCCGTGCAGGTCAACAAGACCCTGCGCCTACCAGGGTCTGTCTTAGCGCTCGGGGGGTTTCCTCCTCATCAGCCCCATCTTGCAGGACTTAAAAATAACAAAGTTTTAACATCAGATATCTCTGGAACGAGTGAGCTGGAGGAATTCACTTTGTTGCTTCAAACCTCGCTCTTTTGGCATTAGCAACGTTCAGGGGCTGCAAAAAGTGCATTCACTGTTGCTGCTGAAAAATAAAACACAATTCTGTATTTTGTGTACAGTCTCTGTGTACACACTCGCCTACACTCAGTGCAGAGTTTTCTTTATGGCCAGAAAAGAATTTTTCAAAGTTTGCTTCCAGAACAACACTGAAATCTGCAACGCTGCGTTGGGACACTCGCTCAAAACTTTTCAGTTTTCAGGCTTTTAGAGTAAGAAAGCAAGCCAGCACCATTTTTAAGGAAGCAAAAACAAACACGAAAAGCTTTCTCAAGGCTTAGGAACTAAAAGCTTGAGCAGCACCAGAGGTGTTAAGTTCACAGCTCGTGTGTTTCTGCAGAAAGGTTTGAAAGAAGAAATAATATAAAATAAATGCCCTGCCAGGGCTGAAGACAGTGCTGGTGGCCTGGAACAATAGCTGTGACAGGTGCAAAGTAGCTGTGACGGTGACAGCCCCGAGACTTCCTGCTCTGGGGACACACGCACATGCACACACACCTCTGCGCCCAAGCGAGAGGGGGCTCGTGCTGCCCTTCTCCTTCCTCGGCTGAGATCATGCCTCGTGGCCCAGCGATGGCTTTTGGGCAGGTGGCCTCTGTCACGGCGCTGCCGAGCAGAGGTGGGATGCGCAGGGTCCCCAGCACGCTGCCAGTGAGCGGCACGAGCAGGGCCAAAGCCTTAAGGAAGGCACGCAGCATATGCAGTGTTGCTTGAACCGCTCAGAGGGCAGCGATATTACAAACGTTTCACGTGGCCGATTCGGGTTTTAATCCTGAGGCCTCAGTGGTGAGAGCTATGAACAAAGGAGGAGGGAGAGGAAGTGAAGGAAAGCCAAAATTAGGCCCCGATTTGCAAAGCTGTGCGCACGTGTCTCGGTGCAAGGCCAGCTGTGGTCGCAGGTTCAAGTTCAAGCTGAAGGCTCAGGTGTGCGCCAGCCTGGCTCTGGGGTGAGCTTTTTCCTCTCAGGGCTGGGACTGGGACAGCAAATTGAAAACCCTTTTAACTCGAGCTCATTTTTAAATGGAAAGTTGGGTGTTACCTTCCTGCTGGGGAATTCTGGAGCAGAAATATCGGAGCACAGAGACTGGTAATGGATATTGTGCCGTGTTTGTGTTTTGGCCCATTATGAAAATGCATTCTGCGCTAAGGAACCATTACGCTTCGCACTGGGAAACCTTTGCAGCTGTCAGGGCCGGGGTTTAAGAGCACGGCTAATTATTCTCCTGATCTGAAGTCGATACTTTTAGAGATTGTGGGGTCAAGAGATGCTGTCATAAAGTTTGGGTTTGCGTTGTGAGCTAGGAAAAGTTTCTTTTATGCAGTGTAAATCAACTTTTTTTCTGTGAGGTGCGATAAACGCAGTGTAGATTTAACATTCACGTACCCACGCACGTTGTACACGAGGGAAAGTGACCGTGCGTTTGTCGGTTTACGTGCACAACGCACGCTGAGCGCAGAGGAGAAAGCAGACGCTGAGGTCGCTATACTTTAGGAAATTGAGGTCGCTATACTTCAGGAAATTAACACATGCTTTGGAAGGGACGGTGTACGGACTTGTTCTGCGGACGTTAACGGGGAGAATTAGCGAGGGCCCCCGGGTACCCCCGGCGAGGAGCAGCACGGCCGCCCTGGGGCAGGGGAAGGGGGCGGCGGGCCGGGAGCTCCGGCGGGGCGCTGCCCCCTGGCCCTGCGCGAACTGCGGGATTAACATGGCAGGGGGAGGCGGGGAGGGGCCGGGACGGCCTGCCCGGCACGAGATAACCGCCGCTGCTCCGACTGCGGCTGTAGTTGCACTGACCAATAATAAATAAATAACAATACAACCCCCACACACCGCTCCCCGCACCCCCCAACAAGTCGGCCGGCCCCGGCACGGCGCCCGGCCCGCAGCCATCGGGCTTTGTTCTGCCCCCGGCCGGCCGGCCCCGAGCCCCCTGGCGGCTCTGCCCGCGGGGCAGCGCTCTCGCTTCCTCTTTTGTTCCGTTCCCTCGCGCAGGCTCCTTCCCCCCGTTTTATTTTTTTATTTTTTTTTGTCAGAGCCGCCGCTCCACGTGGACGAGGCTCGGGGAGCGAGGTCTCCCTCAGGATCCCTCAGGACCCCGCCGGCCGCCCCCAGGCGAGCCCTCTACAGGAAAGTTGGCGCTGCCCGCCCTGGGGTCGCTGCCCCGGCCCCTCGCAGGACTTCCCCCGGCCCCTCGCAGGACTTCTCCCCGCCCCCGCGGAGCAGCGGCCGCCGCCAACCGTCCTGAGGGGAGGGGAGGGCGAAGCACCCCGCTGCCCCCCTCACCGCCCGCCCAGTGCCCCTCAGCCGCGGGCAACGGGCGCTTTGTACCCGCTCCCATTCAAACCGCGCAGTAACCTTCCGCCGCGGGGGGGGAGGGGGAAAAGTAGTCCCTGACCACCCTCCCTCCCTCCCGGGGCTGAGTTCGCGGCGGGACCGCGGGAGAGGGAGCGGCGGGGCCGGGAGAGGGAGCGGCGGGGCCCCCTCCGCAACCCCCGTGAGGAGACGGAGAGCGAGAGGGGGGAAAGCCCCGCCAGCCCTCCGCCGCGGCGCTCCGCCTCCCCTCCGCTACCGACGGAAGCTCGAGGGGCCGGCCCCGCGACGGACGTGAGGCGGCGGCCAATGGGAGCGCGTCCCGCCCTCCCAAAATGCTGCCGCGGCCAATGGGAGCGCGGCGGGGGCGGGGCCGGGCGGCGGGGCCGAGCGGCGCAGGTTGAGCCGGGTCCCAGCGCAGGGCTGGGATGAGCAGCAAAGTTCGGGCAGAGCGCGCCGGGGGATGCAGCAGCGCCGCCGCCCGCCCCGGCCCCCGCCCGCCCGCCGCCGCCCGCCCCGCCCGCACCCCATCGGCGCCTCCGCGCCTCCCTCCGCCCCCCCCCCCCCCCCCCCCCCCGCTCAGTTTTTAAACTCCGCTCCGCGGCTCCCCCCCTCCCCTAAATGCCAGCCATGATCGAGAAGGGCCCGGAGGTGTCGGGGAAGCGGCGGGGCAGGGCTACCAACCCCGCTGCCGGTGGCGGCGGCGGCGGAGGGGGAGGCGGTAATAACGGGAATAACAAAAGTTTGGCCGCCGCCCCCAACGGGAACAGCAGCAGCAACTCCTGGGAGGAGGGCAGCTCGGGCTCCTCCAGCGATGAAGAGCACGGTGAGGCCGTGGGGGGGCGAGGGGGGGCCGGGGGGGGCGGCGGGGGGTGTCCTCCCCCCCCCCCACCTCCCGGTAACGCTTCTCCCTCTGCCTCCCTCCCCAGCCGGCGGCGGCATGAGGGTCGGGCCGCAGTACCAGGCGGTGGTCCCCGACTTCGACCCCGGTGAGTCGTCGGGGCGAGGGGGAAGGCAGCTGGGGGCTTTCGGGGTGCTGCTTGGGGGGGGCTCGCTGGCCCCGCGGGGGCGGCGGCGTGCTCCGCTTCCTCCATTAATTAACCCCCCCGCCCCTCGTGGTCTCTCTTTGCTAATGATGCCCCCCCCCCGGGTGCTTTAAGCCTTCCTCCGCCCCCCTCTCCGTCCTCAGGGCCAGCCTTAACCCCCCTTTCCCTTCCCCTTCCCCTTCCCCCCCCCCCCCCGGAAAAAGCCCTAGCGCACACGGTGCATAAAGAAGTCTCGATGCTTTCCAGAGGGCGCTTTGCAGGCAGGGAGGAACAGGGAAGCTGTGGGGCGAGAGGAGGCAGGAGATGGCAGTTGGCTCCTTTCTCTCCCCCCCCCCCCCACCTTTTTTTCCCCTCTCTTCTCCTTCTTCCCCTCCTCGTGTGTTCGTGGGCTCGGCCACCACGGGTGGGACTGGGGAAGATCAAGTTGGATAAATGCCTTTTTTTTTTAACCTATTTGGAAATGCCTCGGGTCTCTATTTCTTTCTTTCTTTCTTTTTCTTTTTTTTTTATTCTTTCTTCCTCCTCTTTTTCTCTCCGAGAAGCCGTTCGGCTTCCCCCCAAAATATTTCACATTCCAGCTATTCTGCTGCAGCTCTTTGTAAGCTAATTTAAAGTGGTATGGAAGCAAATTTTGAGCAAACAAAGGAATTGTGGCTGTACTGAAAGGCAGGTGCTCGAAGCACCGTGGTGTTGGTGTATCTCCGGGTATATCTGGGTACATAAAGACGGGCTGTTGACCTCCTTAGTTTGAAATGTAAGCGAATTTTTTGCATTGTTCCTTTGTAACTGTAGGTTAAGGCTAGCGAAAACCCTCCTCCTATCTGGAGATCTCGGCTTTTGGAGTTGTCTCTTGCCTAGCCCAAACTTAATTGAATTCTCTGTTCCTCTCTCTTAAAACAAAAAGAATGATTTGGAGAGCCTCGGTGGCTCCTTATCGCATAACCCCGGCAGTAACTATTGTGTGGATTCAGGAGAAATGTTCCTCCTGGATCGTCCTCGTGCTGCGTCCTAATACCGCGGGTGCCTCTGTATTATTATTTAACATACGTGTTTTTAACTGTTACGGTCCCAGGAGGCAAACAGGGTTTTTTTTCCCTGAACTTCAATGTTAGTTGCATTTATTCACCGAATGGTTTTTCCCCACTCCTCCCCACCCCCCCCCCCCCCCCCCCCTTCACGTTCTTCACAAAACACGATACAAGGTCTTGGCACATGGGAGCTCCGTTTCTTGGTGGACCAGGAGGAGGAGGAGGGGAGAAGGGAAAAGTGTGGGGGAGCTCGTTCGTAGTTGGGAGCAGTTGACACGGTTTTTCAATCTGTAGGTCAAACGCAACGTGCCTGTAACGCACGGCGCGCATCGCGCTGGCTATTAGCCAGGTATCGCAACAATACTCGGGCTTTTCAGTCCCCCCCTGTAAATTACACTCTTTTGTGCGATTCGTTTCTCTAACATACATACAGCGTGCTCCTTCCTCTCTGTTATGTGCTCAGTTATACATTGTTCTGGTTTTAACTTATAGATGTACCGTGACCTATACAAAGGTTATTTCTTCATTCGCTGTGTGTAGTGGAAGGGTGGGGGAAGTGTGTGATGTGGAGAAACAATTTTTTTTTTCTGAGTAATATATACCCTAGCACAGCTCCAGCAGAGTGCACAGTGCGATAGCAAGCCTGCAAGTAGGTTCGCTCGAAGTAACCGATCGGTTTTCTGATGACCTGAGTGGGCATTGGGTCTGTTCTTTGTATGTGTCCCTTTTAAAAAATTTTCTTTTAAAGTATACTTTTTAGTTAGCAAGTTCACGGTGAACTTTTGTCTGCTCGTGTTGCTTTCCTGGCCTGTGGAATTACCCGGGGATAATTTTGCAGTGTGACATTGTTCCCCAAAGGCAGTCCTAAAGTTAAATAATCATGGTGTGTTTATTTGGTGTGCCCCTTTTCTCTCTGCTTTTAGGAACGAAAACCCTAAATAGGTGTAATAGACTGCACTGAGACCTTTTCAATGAAACTGTTAAATTGTTTCATCCCACTGGTAATTTCAAAGTTAAATTGATGGAATAGTATTAATGGAGGGTGCAGACGCCGTATCTGGTTCTCAGTAGAAATTTTAGGGATTGTTTGACCAAAGGATCCTGAAGCTTGAAGGTTATTTGGTGTAGAGTCCGGGAGGCTTTCACCTTGAGATTAGCTGGCTGATAAAATGCAAAGGGCTCGTGCTGCTCTAGCTGTGTTTGAGGTGAAATATGGCATAGGCTAGGCCTTGTATGGTTTTTTTTTTTAACTTAATGTTCAATTATAACTCTGGTTTGGCTGAGGTATATTTGTAATTGCTGACTCTTACATCAGCATTCTTACGTGGGTGTTCCTCCGTCCCCGTACACGAGGGCAGAGAAAGCATTTAATTTTGTTTCACTTCTGAGCCACAAGCGAGCTGTGGCAAAGAGCAAGAAAACGAAGGAAGCTTTTCTCAAATCCATGTCCATGAGACCAGGGGAGCAAGGAGAGGCGGAGTGGGATGCCAGTTTGGTCTCCACAAACATGTAAGCCAGGCAGGAGCACAAAAGTAGGGGGCAGAAGGGCCTGCCAGCGGGCAGAGCTTCCTCAGCTCCCACCTAGGTGTGCGGGGGGACGGGACAGGCCTCTGGGAGCGCGGGGTAGGACAGGGAAGACGATCAAGGGTTGCGTTTCTTTGTTGGGCCTAATTCCTAAAGCCCGAAAACAAGTTCCAGTTATGGGCTGAAGTATCTCAGGGCGAGTTTCTGATACCCTTTGTGGCCAAAACCTGCTGTGATGCGGTTCCTTGGGGTGCTGCTGGCGGCTCCCTCAGCGAACCCCTCGCGGCGGCAGGGCCGGAGCCGGCACCTATCCTTGCCGCGTTCGGTGTGGCTGCCTCTCTTCTCTCCTGTCCCGATCCCCCTGCATTCATCCCACTTCTCCTGCTTTCTCTCAAAAGCAGTCACCCCTCAGCTGTCATCGGTGCAGGACTCACACCTCTGTTACTCTTGCTGTGGTCAGAGCAGTTGTACAGTGAAGACGAGGCTCGTGCAGAGGCAACGTTGTTATTTGACAAGCTGGTTTAACTAGGCAGGAGGCCAGGCAAACTTTGGGACAGAAAATCCTATTCCAGAGCTTGCTAGAATCGGTAAAACTTGCTCTTGAGCTGTGTTTCACCGTCTGGCCTTGATTCTGCAAACACATCGTGAACGTTTGCGATCACCTCTCCTGTGCCTTCCTCTCGTTAGAGTTCGGAGTCAAGTGTTTGCCTGCCACCTGGATGTCCTGTGCGTTAAACAAAGGCTCTTGTCACCAGGTCAGCGATTCCTGCTAGTTCTCTGAGACACTGGAGGTTTTGAGGAACTGAAAACTATTATGGTTCTTTTAATCCATACAAATGAAACCCACATGTCCTGTTAATGGAAAAACTCAGTGGCAGGAAACATTGCGTATCCTAAAGCTAAATAAAAAATCTTTCATATGGGGAAGCACTGGTATTGTGCTTGACCATTTTACTTGTTGCTTATTAATTTATACTCCCTTACTGCTGGAATATTGAAAACGGGAGGAATAAAGCATTAGTGAGCGCTCTCACGCAGTCAGTGAATTTAAATAAAGATTAAAGCATCCATAATTGTGAGGAGTGTTAAGTCCCTCCCTGAAGGAAGTGATCTGTCCCAAATTGTGACATGCATTGGAAGGCAGATCAGCACTTCTTCCTCCATCATGGCACTACAGCTGTATATTCCCTCCTGCCCTGTGATGGCAGTTAAAATACAAGTCGCCTCCTGTACCTTTGGATATTGTTTATGTCAGTTATCTTCGGAAAGCAGCTTCTGGGGCTCTTCCCAGTGGAAACATGACTGAAAGCGAGTTTCAGTTCAATAGGGTCCAGTTGTAGAGAGCCAAAGTTGAGCTGCGTGTAGGCTGACAGATGTCAGCGACTCGTTAGCAATGCTGATCTTGTCCCAGTTTATTAGTTGCCCTGTAACAGTCACAATAAAAATGGTGGGAGGCGAGGCAATGCTCTGTAGTGCTTCCAGCTCTAGGAGCACAAAAGCTGACTGGAAGGTGCTCGCTGCCAGAACATCACCGACATCCTTGAGGATCTTGTTCTCTGGCCTCCGTCGTTAGCTGTGCTCGGTGTGCTCCTTGATATTTTCTGGCTTTCTTTCATGGCCAAGCCCGTGGTGGTGTCTCAGCGCTGCCAAAAATGGAAGGGAAAAAAAAAAAGCCTCCAAACAAAAAAGCCACCTTTTCAATGTGGTCAGAAGCTGTCTGTGTGTGTGTCTGAGAAGGGCGGAGAAGCTCTCTGCTGCCTCAGGGCTGTAAGGCCTGGTGGGCAGGTGGGGGCTTTGCCTTGTGCCGTGGGAGGAGATGCCCGGGGGGAGCCGGGGTGTGCATCCATCCAGCTGCAGCTGTGAAAATGTGCCCACCCTCTGTCTGCTTAGGATCAAAGGTATGTAACGGACCAGCCCCGAGTGCCTGATGCCCTTGGAATAGCTGTGTTTCTTTGCTGGTTGTAAAGGCCGGATCTCGTTAGGTTGTGCCATCTTCAGCTACTTCTGGGGGTTCTCCAGAAAGGTGCAGCTGAGTGGTGTCTGCAGGAACACCTACTGGCCCACACGACGGGGACGGCGACTCTTCGACAAGGGGTTGTTAAAAGGCACCTTACGACTTGCGCTTGGCAAGCCCGACTCCCAGCCAGCTTGTTCTGTTTCTTTGTTTGCAAATAAAACTGTTAGTCCTGCTCCTAACAGTCTTGGTAGTTTGCAAATAGTCTGAGCACCCGGTGACTGCAAGAGAAAATGGTGTTTAGATAAGCGGGCTCATCAGAAAGAGAAGCAGGAAAAGTGTTCTCTTCAAGTGAGACGTTGGGATCTATGCCTGAGCGAGTGGATCTTCACCTAAGCAAGTGGAAAAGTCACAGCCCAGCTCCTGTAACTGGAAATACTGGTATCCTGGAAGGCTATCTCATTTCCTCAAATGGCTTTGCCTTAAACACAGCAGGCAGGAACTCCCTTAGTGCAGCAGTGTGTTTGGGAAAGAAGGAAGAGCAATGAGGATGTTTGATCTAATCAGAAATACCAAACCATAATGTACTAATGCCCAATGTGTTTGGGCTGATAGAGGCCGCAGAGTTTCTTTATTAAACCTGTTGTGTCTTGGTCCTTTCACTGTCGTCTGCGGAGACTCGCTGTGTCCCCAGCAAGAGCGTTGTCCCACTTGGGGGCTGGGTGCATGCTTGGGAACGAGGTGTGGGGCTTTTGGAGGAGAGGGAGTGGGGAAAGAGGCATCATTAATTCTAGAGAATGTGCTTAGGTTTTGGTCCATTTGGAGAAAAACGGGCACGTGAAGCCCTCAAGAAGGAAGCTGTGCTTTTTTTTGTTGTTCTTAAGTCCAGCCTGGAGACAAAGGAGAAGAGAAGAGAGCTCAAGTTGGAGAGTTTATTATCCGTACCCCTAGCACCCTAGCAGGAGCGCAGCTGCAGATTTGGTGCTGTACCTCTTACCTCTGAGCTGCTTGCCCGAGGGAGGACAATTTTAAGCCTGCGTGGCTCTGTAGTTTGCTTTCACCCACTCCTTGCTTGTCCTGTGGAAGGGGTGCAGAGGCTGCTGGTGGTGAGCAGAGCTCCCGCTCTGCCTCATTCCAAGGTCCGGTTTTGGAGCTTTCTTGTCATTCAAACAGGACGAGAAGATCCTTCTCAAACCTGAATGCTGTAGTAAACAAACAAGTCTGGTGCAGCCAAAGCCTGTGGCTTCCTTCCCTGCCTGGCACACGCAGTGTTTGTGCGTGGAGGTAATAGCTGTCTCCTGCACTGACAAATGTATTAATGGCTGGACTGGAATTAATACTAGGTAGAGGGAACGCTTTGTTCTTCATAGCTGGTTCCTGCTGCTTAATGAGTTGCTCTTAAAACTCTTGTTTTCAGCCCTGGTTAGTTCTGTGACTTGGCCAAGTGAAGGCTTAGAGCTCCCTGTGATTAGTCATTATAATTAGCTCGGAAATCTTTGCCTCTCTGATCAAGGTGCACTGTATAATGCGGCTTACAATGGGCTCTAGTCCTGCCACATACCTTCAGTGTGCTATAAATGACAATGCTCTGTTGGACATCCGCATGTATTTATTTAATTGTGTTGTAACATTAATAAACATCTTTAATAGGAGCTATAGGCAGGTAAATGTGAGCGATGTCTCCTCAGAAACTTGGTAGTTTGTGCTGGTGTCCACTTCCCTCAGGTACAATTCCTGGTGGTGGCAAAGACTTGCCTTACCCCTTGCAAGTCTAAGGTGAGAGTGAGACTGGATTCCTGCAGTGACTCTAGAGACTGATCAGAGAGACAACTTTGTGGCAGCTGAAAGAGCCTGCTGCCTTCCTGGGAAGCTTGTACCTTTTTCTGCACGGGGTGACCTTGTCTTTTGAGGCTCTGGCGTGACTGTGTGACAGGATGAGCAACCTCTCGTTCTCAGTTGTTTAAGCTCAAAAGAATTGAAATTCAGTTCTTGAAAATACCAAGTTGATTTGTTAACTAAGGATGATCTTAAATAATGCTTTTAAAAGGAATCTTAGATAAGGCTTCGCTCTTGAAGGTTCACAAGCTCTTCATTTAGAGCTCCACGTGAAAGTTTGACTGCTCTGTGCTTTTTGAAAGTGCAAGAGGATGCGCTACGTCCTAGTGAAGGCAGTGAAAGTGTTCCTCCAGCATGTTCTAGAACCGGGCTGCTTTGTGCTCTTATTGCTATTTGTTTTGAAACGCACCAGGCTGATGTGACTGCTTTTAAGTATTGTAGGTCAAACTCGCTAAAATTGCTTCTCTTCAGGTTTTGAGACTAAACAAGCGCGTTTACCTTTCCAAGTATCTTCAGCAATCCGGCTCTGTGCAGCAGCTAGCTCTTTGAACTTCATAAAGGAAGTATTGGTAAATGTTGCCTCTCTGGGGGGAGGAGGCTGCAGCGGTGTGATAAAATTGCAAAAATCCCCTCTCAGGTGCAAAGCCTGCTCTATGCTTCCCCCTTCAGCCCTGGCTTTCTGCCGTGCAGGCCCCTCTGGGGGCCACCAGCAGGGTTTCCCATGTGCTGTGTGCATGTGTGTCACCAGGTGTATTTCTAAAAAAAATGCTCCCCCTCCCCATCAGAGCAGGAAAAGCTTTTACGTCCTCAAAGTTATTTCAGCTTCCTTGCCACCTCCCTCATTTCTGTCCTCTTCACCTGGACGGCTTTTGCAAATAAGAATAATTTGAGAGCGCCTGCGGCTCGTAGCGTAGCTCTAATTAGAGGAGCCTGTCCGCACGGCTGTCCGTCACAGCGTTCCGGTGCTGCTGTCTGTAGGTATCTGTGATCGCCCGTCCCGGCGCCGTGTGCTCTTTTAGACAGGCAGGTGTCTTGTCAGATTGGGCTTTATTTTACACAGCGACTCTGATTTGAAAATTGGGTATTGAAAATAATCATCGGTGTGCGTGACCTTGGGTCGCTGGAAGCGCAACCTAATGAATGTGCAGTCCTGGCTTTGGCTTGGGGTCCAGAATGGCAACGACTACACACAGACGGACCCGACACAGGCATAATGCCCGGCCTGCCCCGTTAGCTGGTCCGTGGAGAGGACGCCGACACCTTTCAGCCCCGCGGAGGGACGGAGAATGGCTAGGGGCTGAGAAGAACCGCTGCGAAGTAGGAAACGGTCTACCCTCTTGAACTGGAAAGCCAGGACTGGGAAAGTCTGCTTTCTGTAACAGCATTGTTTTTGGAACAACTCTTTGCTTACAGCTTGCACCGAAATAGGGAAGTTCCTCTCTTCCCTGCGACTTTTCACCATCTCTGGGTTTTAAGCTCGTCTGTCTGTTGTTGTTAATAGCACCAGTTTGTGTTGGGGCAGGGCAAGGATGTTTCACTGCCCCCATTTTGATTGTGTTAAGTGCTATCTGTCCCATGTAGTAGACACCATTTACTAGTTGTATATTGTTCTGCAGTTGTGAGAAGCTAAAAGTGCCACATCTGTAACCCCAAGCTTTCTCGTGCTAAACACCACAAATGATGCGTGGATACCACGTGCGGATTTCCTCCCCGGGCTGACGTCCCCCTGACCGCGGCAGGAGGCCGATCTTTGTGCTTTTTTTTGGGGGGAATAGGCAGGCAGGCGTGCCAGGTGTAGGGTTTGTGCTTTCTGGGTATTGTTTTCTGTCTGGGAATCTTCAAGATGTCCCTCGCGGGACCTTGCCGCTGCTCCCTGCAGCTGCCACGCGCCGCGCTCGGCCGTAGCCATGGGAACACAAGTGGGATGGCACAAGTTTAAAACTTCAACTTGTTGCTAGGCAGACCCGGCTCG
Organism: Anser brachyrhynchus; assembly: GCF_964034855.1. NCBI lineage: Eukaryota > Metazoa > Chordata > Aves > Anseriformes > Anatidae > Anser > Anser brachyrhynchus. The sequence goes on from NC_137699.1 coordinate 55,066,389, forward strand.
ATGTGGGGATTAAGTAGGCTTAGCAGCAACAAAAAACCCCGTCTGATATTCCACCTCGTGCACGGGGGGGGAGGCAGCTCGGCGCTCCCCAAATTGTGGGTCTTTGTCTTGAGGCGGGCAGAAGCAAACCTGTGATAAGGGTTTGCTGACAGCAGCCACCCTGGGGGCAACCCCTCCTGCACGGCTGAATAATGGCCACGGGGTTTGCTGAGGAAGAAGGAAGGGATCTGGAGTTTTAGCAGGTAGGTTTTAATCCACTCTTCCCTTAAAAAAACCAAAGCGCTGCGGAGGAAAGCGGCGTGCTGTCCGGTGCGGAGCTGCTGCACGGCTCACGGAGTCTAAAAGTTGGAGCCGGCGTTAAAATAGATCCCGCTGAAAGTGACATACGCTCTAAACAAAGGTCACGGGCTTAAAATATCACAAGGTCACTTCTAAACTCTGGCTGTAAAAACTTAAAATTACGACTAAGGCAAGGTAAACACCTCCCAAACCCGCAGCGCTGCTGCGGCCCGTGTTCTGTGCGGGGCGGGCTGGGCCAGGCCTTTCAGCTTGGGCAGCCTTTTGCTGATAACCCACCTTGTCCCAGGCTCGTGTTTTGGCGCTTCCTGTTCGGTGAACAAGGACAAGCCTGTTCCCTCGTCTTATTTGTGCAGCGGACGCCTGGCAGGGGATGTATGGCAAATTGCAGGGTCCTGAAAGGAAGCAGAGGGCCGGGCTCGGAGGGGAGACGGGGCTCGTGTGCTCCTGTAGGGCCGAACTGCAGCGCGCCTTTGTCCCGGCAGCTGTTGGCTTCCTGCACCACAGCAGTGATCGGTTCTGCTCTGGCCACTGGTTTAAATGGATCTTTTGATTTTATAAACATTTGCTGTGCCGTGACTGTCGGTCCTGTTGGAATAAGGCCATTTACAGAGATGCTCCCAATTACCACCTGCTCTTTTTCTTCCTTAGCAGAATCCACTCTTACCTAATTTAACCTCCCACAGCAACTGCTTTTAAGTCGCTTTCTCTCGTCGCACCGTGGCTCGCTGCTCTGCCTTTTCCCTCTGGCCACCCCCAACGCACTGCAGTTGTCCTTGCTCGTCCTTCCCGAAATTAGCTACTTTTGGGGGGGTGAAAATCGGCTGCTTGGTTTGCCCCAAATATTTTTGTAGTCAGCTCTTGTGAAAGGTTTCTTTCCTTTAATATGCCCCAGCCTTTTTTTCATTCCTAAGCTGCTGTTTGTGGTTCTCTCACTTTCCTTATAATTTGTGTACAGCTTGTAGATCCTATCTGTCCACCTCGTTGTTAACCCAGCCCTGCTCCCTACTCCAATTTCTGCTCTCTGTGCTCGTAGGACCTCTTTCCCCGTGCTTCCTCAGTCCCACAGAGGCACCTTCTCTGTGTCTGAGCTGTTTCGTTGTTCTCTGAAGTTCCCTCTTGGGCTGGAAGAAAATGGTCATGATTTTTACTTTGTTGTAATTTTCCCCAGAAGAGCGGAAAATGCAGCAGGACTCCTCCCCCTAACAACCGATTTTACAACTCGCCTGCCTCTCTGGATGCGGTATCTGACTGCTTTTCAAGCATTTAAATAGTGGGGATACCTTTGCCTTTTGGGGCTCCTTTATCAAGGCTTTTTCTGTGTCCGAAGGATCTGTGCCGCAGCTTCTCCCCGGGGTGCTGCTTGAGCTTGTCGGAGCAAATGTTTCCCCCGCACCCATCGTTTTGGTCAGTAGTTTCGCTCCTTTTCTGAACTGCTGCTGCTGAGAAAGTCGCAGGCAGGGCCAGGAGCCTCCAGCAGTCCCCGTCCCCGGGGCCGGGAGGTGGCGGGGAGGAGGGGAGGTCTCCTCGAGGTCTCCTCGGCTGGTCGGTGAACAACGCGTGCCCTGGGGATGTGGGTGACCCCATCCGAGGGCAGGGGCTTGTGGCACGGGACAGGCGAGTGCTCCGCAGTACTCCTTTCGTGACAGACTCGGTGTTGGGCTCCTCTTTGGGTGTTGCTGAGCTTGGTGCGGGGGGGGGGGGAGAATACAGCTGGATCTCATCCGATGTTCTCAGTGCCTCCCCGCTCCTGCAAAGTTTTAGGCAAATATTGAATGACTTGGGGGAGAGGCTGGCTGGTGGGAGCTTGGTGGCGGAGGGAAGATTTTTCAGAGCTGTCCTCTGGCTTTCAGCCCGAGATCTGAGTTGCTTGGCAAATCGTTTCCTTCTGTGTGTGCTGGCTCTGGGGAGCGGGGCTGCGCTCCGGGAAACCGCTGCATTGTGCTCTAGCTCCTTCTGTGTTTCGGGGGGGTTTTAGTCCTCGCGAGTCGGTTCTTAAGGTGTTCCCTCATGCCACGGAGGAGAGGTGGTTTGGAGAGTGGGTGTGTGGGATCAGTTCCTTTTTTGGGGCAATTTCACCTGAAGCTGTCCTGCACGCACGGATCCGACACCGTCCTTACAATGCAAACAGGACAGGCACAAATCCAGCCATCCCGCCAACGTCCCGAAAACTGGCAAGGATATCTGGCTTGTAAAATCATGTATTTGGGTGAAAAATGACTTCTTCTGTTGGAGCAGAGGCGGTTGGAGCTGGTGCCGTGCTGTGTGTGCGCACAGGTAGCGCGGGCGCAGCACCCGCGTGCTGCTCCGGGAGCAGGGGTGGGCAGCGCTGGCTCTGTCTGCCAACCCGAGGCTGGCTGCTGCTGGTTTGAGGGGACGGATGCACGCCGAGAGCAGCTTTATAAATGTTTAAGCTGTTTAAAGCACGCGTGCAAGGAGTTACAGCAGGGAAATTGATGTCTTTTATTGTACTGCTCTTACTGTCCAGGTCTTAAGTCATTTTGGAGGATGGGGGAGAAACCAAGACAGCGCTTCTTGAACCCCTAATAAAAATATTTTCAGAGTTTATAAAAATAAATAAATAAGGTGTCAGGGGAATTAGGCTTGGCAGCAGTCCTCGTTGCTCTGAAACTCGCTGGGAAGGGGACTGTTCCACATCGTCTTACCTTGTGAAGAGGCTGTGGGACCAGACGCTGGTCTCCTCTTGGAACCCAACGTCTCCATCCGGCTCAGGAGGGCGGGATGCTGCCCTGCCCAGTTATCGCTCGCTCTGCGGTGGTGCCGTAGTGCCCCGAGCAGTACCTCCCGAGCGGAGCGAGTCCCTTTGTTGCAGCTCGAGACAAGGGAACTGCCGGCTGCAGTATGTTGCTTGCAAAACGATTTCGGTGTCTGCTGGGGAAGGGGGTAGAGGTAGGAAGAGATGTGATGTGGGACCTCTGGGAAAGAGCTGGGTAGGAGAAACCTTTCCAGCGACTATCTAGTGCCTGTATAAATAAAGACAGCACATTTAATTCATGTTGCTAGAGCTTGGACAAAGCTTGGAGCAGGTGCTCACCCAGAGCTTGCTTAAGTTGGATAGGCGCCTGCTGAAATGTTTATGAAACGTGAGAATAAAAGGAAGAAGGCTACGTTTAACCTTTTTTTGATGATGCATTTTAAAAATAACTTGCGTTTCTAAAGCGAGAGCGGCGTTTATAACAAGGGTTTGAAAAACTGACTTGGCGCTTCGGAGCCACAGTGGGAGACACCTGCGCTGCTGCAATGCACCCTGCAGCACGAAGGGATGAAATGAAATGGGTGGGTGCTGCTCGCGTGCCGTGCTCCTGGTCGGCTGTTGCAGCGCGGGGCTCCGTGTGCGCTGGGTCTGCCTTAGTGCTCACTGCTGCTCAGTTCTTGCTCTTCCACCAGTAGAAACAATTTGGCTTGATATCTGTATTTCGCTCCTGCTCAAGTGATTGTGAGCCTCCGGAGCAGGAAAGAATGAATCTAGTTTCTTAGCTGGGTTTTACCCACGTAGGACTGTGGCACGCAGTCGAGGCACCGGAGCTGCCTTCAGACTAAGGAAGACACTGCTGCACTAACGTGCTAATTTTATACTCCAACTTGGCAGGTTGCCTTTGTAATCAAAGGGCTGGAAATTTTTCAGTTTGAACAAAATGTTCTAAGTAGCTGTTCTCTTGGTGGAAATGGATTTGATACGGGATGCTGCCTTCAGAAGAAATCCATCTTTCCGTATCTTTTTGGGCACGGCTATTCTAACTGGAATTCTCCTTCCTGACTAAGGGAGGCTGGAGCTGGGACCTGACTGAGGCTTACCCTAAGTGAAGTTTCTTGAGCTGAGCTGTATCTCGTCGGTCTCTGCCCCGCTGATGGGAATGGAGAGGGGGATGTTTGCAGAAAGTACCTGGAAGTTTTAGGAACGATGGGTCTAATGAATTAAAACGGAATCGTTCTGTTCTGTTATTCCCTCCCTGTTTGATTAGTAACTGTTGTACGGCCTTGGTAGAGAGCATGGTCAAAACACAAAAGCTTGTTTTAAGCGTTTGGTGTGTTCTGTCCTGGTGAGTTGTCCAGTACCTGGCACGTGGGGAATTACGCAGCTGGACTAAGTGTCTGCTTCTCATCAACAGTGTAAAAGTAATTAAAAACGTCTTTTGGTTCCCTTGGGGGTTTTGCCCTTTGTTTTAGAGAATCAATGAGCATTGACTAGGGAACATATGTATCCAGGCTCTACTTTTTCACAAGCAAAATGTCCATGAGTGCAGAACAATCACAGAGCAATCACATTTTTAAAGTGGTTTGAAATGAAATGTTAACTCAAAGGCCATGTTATGTTACTAGAAAGCTTAAAACAAATGGCAGAACTGCTTTCAGGCTGCATGAAACTTTGGTCCTTCTGTTGCCTTTCTTTAAAGCAGCTTCCAGTGCTCTTGAATCTGTGTAGAATTTTAAATACGCTATCTTTTAATAAGCCCAAAATTTCAACTTCTGTGAGACTATAATGAGAGCTGGCTGCTAAACTTTGCTGCTTTGAGTTTAAGATGAAACAAAACTCTGTGTGCCATATGTTAAAAGGACAAGCAGATTTGACAACAAGAATGTGTTTTATCTGCTTGCGTTTTGGCAAGGCTCTGTAGTCTTGGAGGGCAACTGTAAGGAGGGAGAAATCAGCGAAGGTGCAAGAAGGACATGCGAGGTCAGCAGAGCTGGAAGCTGTGTCTTAAGAGGGGGCAAGAGGAAGAGAACCAGCAAAGAAGGGCTGAAAAGTGGCAGTGGAAAAATCTTCAAGATAGTAAAAAATAATCTCATGCTCTCAATGTCCTCTTCAAAAGGTATTTGGTGGTTGTTCTTGTTGTTTTATCACTTGATGGAATAAATATGTAGTTGCCAGCTCAGGTGAATCCAAACCTGACCTTCCTGCACTTCAGAGAATGTGGTCCTGAAATGAATTCCTGAGATCGGGAGAAATCTGGCCCCGGGTGGTGCTGGAAGGGGAGCTGCGTTCAGCCCAGCATCTCGCCAGCCAGGGGCAGCTGTACCTGGAGGCCTCGCACATCCGTGCCAAGCTGAGCTACCCCTTCTGTCTACAGCAGCTGTTCTCGCCTGTGTTAGGGGGTCAAGTACATGGTTGGGTACCAACCATTTACTCTGCCTGCGTGCCTTCTGCCGGCCTGCAGCTCCTTGGGCCTCTTCTGCCTTGCCCAAGGGCAGCTTGTGGCAAGTCCTCAACTGCGATTTCCTGTGGCCGTCAGCCACGTGTGATGTCCTCCGAGTGTGCTGGTACTTGGTTTGGTGGAGCATGGTCAGCGCGGAGCTAACGCTGCCTTGCCATAAAGGTGGGGGGGATTGTTTTGAAGCCAGGCAGCCTAAATTCACCTCAGTGGATCTCCCCAGGTCTTGTCACTTGAGCTCGGGCGAGTTGAACAGCACGGGTCCTGTTCTTCCATCTCTCTGCTTTCGTCCAGAGGAGTTCTTGGCCAACTATTTGTTTGGCTTACTGGATCCTTAGGGCTTTCTCTCTTCCCACCCCTAACCTCCCGTCTCTCCAGACTCCTTCCTTGCCTGTCCATACTTTGCAGCTGCTGCTTCATCCCCGAGCTGCACAAAGCTCCGTATCTGTTTCAGAGACGGAAATACCTCCGAGACCTGTGTGAGGCTGGGATCGGGCCTTGCCTAACGGAGATCTCCCAGGTCATGCCAATTCCCGTGCCTTGTTCCATGCAGCAAATCAATCTCCTGTTCCGAAAACCAAGCAGTACAGCAGTCGCTTGGGTGCTGTGCCTGTGTGGTGCGTTCATTGTGGGAACCTCTGCTGCTCGGGGTTCTTGCAGACCCTCAATTTGGCCAGCCATGCCCAGGACGCTCCTTGTTAAGAGCACTTTGTGCTGGCATGTTGTGAGGCTCAAGATCCCTGTCCTCCTTGGAGCACGGTACAGTTGCAGGCTGTTATTTCACAGACGCATCCAGGTCACACAACAGTAGGGTGACAAAGATCTTGTGGTCAAAGCAGCTGTTTAAGTGGCTGTTTAGCTAGCATTGTAGGGATCTATCTCTGTGCAACTGCAGCTGAGTGGGGTAGGAGTGCAGGCTCCCTTTGCAGGTGGTAGGAACGCTGCTTGGAACAGCACTGGGTGTTTTGGGGAATCATTTGCGTCCCAGTTTTCAGTTGTTTGAGGCCTTGGACTATAAGAATATGAATTTGAGTTCAGATCAGGGAAAATGGACTCTCACCTGCAGCATTCATGGCTTTTGGTATTTCCCTCATAGGGGAGCTTGGGGTGTTCATGTGCCACAGGGAAGGAAGCCAGTGGTCATGTTTAGGGCAGGTCTTTTAGTGCCCAGTTAATCCAGGCACTAAGATGAGCAATTAGCACCTCTGCTCTGCGTGTGTGTTCTCCATGGCTAAGCCTTAATCAAGTTCTTGTGGTTCTCATTCTGTTAGCCCCCAGCTGGGTCAGCTCTCTTTAAGGCTTTGCAGGGTGTAGGCTGGACTTGAATGAATGACAAACCACTTGGGAGATGAACCTGCTTGATATGCAGGCGTGGTGGTATTTCTTTCCGTTGTGGTCCTTGTTCTGAAAAAGCACCTTCCAGTTGAATTTTTTCTCCATACAGGGTAAAAGCAAGGCTTTTAAGAAGGGCAGGTAAGCTTGGGTTAGGTTACTTTGCCCTGTGGCGAAGCTCACTGACATCTGAAAGTAAGGGGGGGAGAGGAGAAAACTCTAAAAAGGGCCTGGTTTCATTAAGCAAAGTCACCTAAAATCTTGATGTGAGAATCATTTCCACTTGGCAGAGACTGTGACAGGTGTTTCACCATGGGAAACTCATTACTTGACTTCCAGCATGACCTTGGGCAGAAAGCTGAACCTTTTAGTTTGCTCTGCTTTATGTTAAAGCTAGCTGTGTCGTTCAGCATGGGGGCAAAAGTGGAGCGGGGAAGCGTGAGTCTATCTAGAAGCATTTTAGAGGAAACCAGCTAATGCTTTACGAGGCGGGGCTGGAATCCCCACCGTCTAATTTGGTGACGAGTACGTGGGGGGAGAGGAGATGGCAGGGTTTGTGGTCTGTCTTGTTAACGGAATTGATGTGCCTGAAGTCTGCTCTGACCACAGTGGATTCATTCATGTTCTGAAGGTAAAATGGGAAGAATTTTTCCATTGTAATCTATCTCGCATAAGTCAGAAGTGTTTCTGACTGCAGGATAACTAAGGAGCATTAGCTATTCCGCTGTGAATTCCTGCTGGAGACAGCGTGCCGTAGCCGCACTGCAAAGCGAAGCAGGTGCAGCTGGTGCTTGGCTTGCCTGGCCATCGCGGGGAGGAGCCTGCACGAGTGTGCTGGGAGCGGGGAAGGGAGAGATGTCTCTTCAGCAGGGAAGGCAGGAGCTAGATTCGCACTTTTCCCTTTCAGGCTGCTTGGAAGGAAGCAATATAGCAATATAGAGCAGATAAATGCGTGTTGGGCTTGGACTGGGTCGTGCCAGACCTGTGCTGCGCCTTACCAACAACGTTGACACATCTCAGTTGAATCCCATCCCTCCGCTTGTAACGGAGCGATGAGGGACTGGAAAGCTTCCTAGTGTCCAGTGCTACTTGTGGAAGGGCACATTTCTCCAGGTTACCTCAGTTTCTAGTTCATGGTGCTGCCTCTCTTGCTTGCTCGTGCATGAGAAACTGTTCCCCGGGGACCACTGAGGTAAGGAAGTCCTCCGCTCCATGTCTGCTTTGTCCCGTGGTTCTGGAACGATGCTTCTGCGGGGGAAGCCTGGCATGGTGGAGCAGCTGCAGCGCTGGAGCAGGGGGATTTTGTTGGCTTGGGATCCCTCTTCCACCTTAAACAGAGGGTTTGGAGGATGTGACTTGGCAGTTTCCCTTCCACACGTCTTTCTGCGACTGTTTCACCAGAGGGTTTCTGAGAATCTGGAGGCTTGTCCTCTGGAAATCGCGGAGGGGAACACAAAATATCTGAGAAAGTAAGGAAACTCTCGAGGTAGTGTGTTCGTTCTGGTGTGCTGGATTCAAGCACGTGCCTGAAGCCCAGAATTTCTCACCCTCAGAAGCTTCATCTACTGCTAAAGCTGCAGCGGTGAATGCCAGGCGATGCCGATCGGAGCGTGTTTGCTTCTCCTGGACTCCTCTCTAGCTGCCTGCCTAAGTAAACACCCTGTGCATCAGTCACACCTTGGTCTCATGCCTCTGAGCTAAACTGATTTTCCCCTGTGACGGTGTAAAACGAGGAAAAAAAATTCCAAACCTTTATTAAATGACAACTCTGGCAACATCCCCTGCTGAGAGATGCGAGGCCAGCTGGTCTACGGAGACACCGCAGCATTTGTCACTCTGGCACACGTAAGGGAGCCAGAGGGTGCCTGCAGCATCCGTTGGAAGCCCTCGGTAGCGGCAGCGTGTGGCTGATTCACTCCAGCCCCTCCGTGCAAGGAGTGTCCGTACTGTGTGCAGGTGCCCGCTGCTTGGAAATCCTAACAGACCTGTGCTCAGTCAGCTCTTGGAAGGGAGGGGGTAGAAGCAGGTCCTGAGTGTCTGCTGTGGTCTGTGGAAACCGCTGTCTGTCGGATGGTGGAGTTATCCTCCTGTGCTCCGCTACAACAGAGCCTTAGGGCACCCTGAGGGGAACAGACTCTTTGGTTACTCTGACACAGAGGCAGAAGTTAGGGAGGCCTGTCTCGGGCATCCTGATGACCTGCTTTACCACGAAGAGATGCTGTCTTGTGGGCTAGCAGAACGTGGTCCAGGGCTACGACCACGTGTGTCTTCCTGTAGTTCACTGTGCGTGTTAGGTAAGTGCACAAGTGAGCAGAGAGGAGGGTAGGAGGTCAGGGTAGCAGCAAGAACTTGTGCTGGGTCTCACCATTGAATTGCTGCTGTCCTAACGAGCACGCTGCGGGAAGGGCTTTCTGAGAGAAGGATAAAAACCAGCTCGGCACCCTGCTTGCTAGCCTGCACCCAAGTGACTTGGAAACATTTCGTTAAGGTGTGCTGCTAGCTGCACAGGAGAACACGTCTCTCGGGTGGAGTGGTCTGTAGCGGTGCCTTGGTTATACTAACGCTTTTTGTAGGGTGAATCACACTAATATAAACCATCCAACTGCCATATCTAGGAACAAAAATCCACATTATTTTCTCCTGTGAACTTGCTGCTGACTGGTCACAATATGAACACCTCGGTGGGCTGAGAAGTAGGTCTGAGCCGTGTGGTGCTGGCTCGGCCTCTGCTCGGTGCCTGGCTGCCTGCAGCTTGGGTCGTCTCAGCGCTGAGGTCTCGTGCTTTTAAGAGAATGATCTTTCTCAGTAATTGGTTCGGGGACTCGGAAGAAAGAGGTGTGCAGCAGCACGTTGTGGCTGTAGTGCCGTGTGTAGGAGAGCAGAGTGATGTTACTGGTGTTGGGAGAGCAGTCCTCGAGGCCCATCATCAGGTACCAGGTACATCGTGACTTGCTCTGATCGAGGGCTTGCAGCATGGCTCTGCTGCTGGTTTGCAAAGCTCTGTCCTCGTGGCGTTATCAGTCATGGCTTTAGAAATAAATGCGGAATTTCTGCGTTGGCTGGGAACAGGCCTGTGATGTGCTGTTAGTTCAGCTTTGAGATGGAGGTGTGGATCAGCTGCTGGCAGGCAGAGGTCCCACGTGTGGCTAGCGAAACCTGCCTTGCTACCAGCAAAACTTGCTGGGAGATGGTTTTGCTCGAGCAGTACAAAGCACAGCTCTGCCAATAGAGCAGGGTACGTAGTGGGAACGCTCTGGGGATGGTTTTGTACTTAACTGCTATGAAGTGAATCTGTGAACTTCAGAGCATAAATGCCATGAACCAGAGCCCAGCTAGGTCAGTGGAACAAGTCCCTTCAGGTCAGAGGACTGTAGGCTGGGCCTTGCATTGCCACTTCTTCTTTCTCTCCCAATTTCTCATGCGAAAGGATAGTGTTTTTCCCCCTCTCCCTTGTTTTTATATAGCTGTGGGATTTAACCCACAGTTGTCTAATACTGTCACCTGTGATTCTCCAAAATTGTAAATTTGCAGGAGACTTGATTAAAGCTTAGCAATATGTTAAAATCTGCTTTCTCAGTAGTCCAGGACTTCATATGATGAGAAGAATGAGATTTCTAGAATCTAAACGTCTTTGTTTAGATTTTCTTTTTAATAGCTATCTGTAGTGCTCTTTTTCAGGTGGCTCACCTGGTGCTGAGGTCAGACACATCTCAGAATCCTTTCTGCCAGGCTGCTTTGTGAGGCTCTGCCCTCGCTGTCCCCACTGCAGTGCCTGGTTGTAATAAACTGCTCTGGCACATGAAGGAAGGAGTAGGGAGGTAGGGGAGAAGCCTTGTATCCGAAAATGCAGAGGCATAGATAGCCTCCTGTTTTGATGGCTAGTTGCTAACTATTTCTTAATTCACTAATTCCTTGCTTCATTTTTCTGTCTGTTAGTCTTTGAAATACATGTTCCTAGAAAAGGATAGGCATAGGTGCAGTTTCTTCTGATCTGAAGTCTAACAGAGATCATTAGCTTCTCTAACTAACTTAGCCTCCTTTACTGCTTTTTGTTCCTGGGTTTTCCAGAAGATCTTGCTGACTTGCATCAAGACAGGAAGTCTGCAGTGCTGTAAATAACTGGGTGGTTCAGCTGGATTTTTTTTCATCCAACATTTTACCAGCCACAGTTAAAATTCCTTTTAATGGCTTCACTTGTCCTGATCTAGGTCTAGACTGCCTCGTGACACATCATAACCTATCAAATTGCGTTGCAGAGAAATATGTGGGATCCGAGGGAGGGCGGGATTGGTCCTGCCTTGCCTTTCTGCCGTGTTTTGGCAATATTCCACGCAAAGGTGCCATATGTGGAGAAACTGCAGAATGTCAGAGCGTCCTTGTGCTCAGCCTGAAGGTTGCTGTCTGTCTTACCTGACTGAAGGAAAAGGCTTACTTAGTCTGGCAGCCTCTGAGGAGCAGCACACCAGATGGACACAGGATTTGGTGCTGGATTGACTCAGTCATACCAGTATAACCACAGAGCGGCCTCCTTCCACTGCGAGAATGGACATAAAATGTGGTGTGACTGCTTTTCCCCCTGAGTAAGACAATTCAGTTTAACTTGCTCTCATCTTCAATACCTGTACAGAGATTTGGATTACTTCATGACTGTCCCTGCTTGGGGTAGCAGCTGTAGGTAAGCTTACTGAGCTGCAGCGAAATCCCTGGGTGTAAGAACTTCAGGAACTCCTTCCTATAGCTCAGGTATCATCCCCTTGCCATGTCCTTTCAGTAGTTTATGTTTAAGCTGTGTAGCACAACTATGGCTACAGACCTGCAGAGGTGTAGAGTTCTCACCTGCTCTTTGTCTTTACTAGAAAGCTTTTCCTGTGTGACCTGAGCTAAGGTATGAATTTAATCTTCTGTACTTCAGGCTGTGTAACCATTATGGGGAAACTCCAGCCAGCTGTGAATGGCTTGCTTTCCCCCATCCTTTCTTCCCATTTCCCTGGGGTGTCCTATTTAGGAGGGGGTTTTGTGAAATCTTAACTGTTGTTTGGGAAGCTGTAGCCTTTCCTAGGTAAGCAAGGCATCTCATATACCACTAGAAACCTGTCGAGGCTGTGAACCTAAGGTCACCTTCCCTTCACAGTACTGCTGGAGTAAAAGGTTTCTGTCCCCTCAGGCCAGGAACCATCTTAGGGATATCTAGGTCACTGGGATGGCCTGTGTCTGAAGCAGAAGTGACACAGCTACCAAGAGATTTGTCCAGGTAACTGGCCTGACACCGGTGTCTGCTCCCATTAGCACTGGAACTGGATGGGCAAGTTGTATTTGCTGTTGGTGTCTGCACTGGAAAAGTTATGAAATAATTGAGGGTGTGACTGCAAAGCAGCTCTGCTGCCAAACACTATTTTTTTTTCCTCCCCCTTCCTCAGAAGTGGCATTTTTTGCAGTTGAGTCTGCTGTGCGAGTTGTTCTTCAGCAGGTGTGGTGATCTGCCTGTGTTGGTAAGCTGTGAGTACCGGGAGATAGATGTGATAGATGGAAGCCTCCTCTTGCCACCGTTACCTCCAGGAGGTAACTTTACTTGACCTTCTTCTCAATTTTAAGCGTGCTGTGGTAAAAATACCCCCCAGGGTCTGCCTGTGCCTGGCTTGCATGCATGTGGCAATGTTTTCTGCCATGGAGCCTGGGATGCTGTGCTGATGATCTTGTTCAGACTTTCAAGCACTCTGCGTGTGTGTCTGCAGAGTGGGTATTGTCTCGAGCTTGGGGGCAGGAGGAAAATCAAGGCACTGAGGTAAAATGACTTGTGTCCCCAGGGAACAAAACCTGGTTTCCTACAGAGCATCCCTGTTCCACGTGTAGCACTTCTGTGGATAGTTCTACAGAGTATCCCAAGTTCTTTTATTTCTTGTCTTTAGTCGCTTTCTGTGGTAGTCAGAAACAAATCCATTTTCATACAGCCTTTTCTTCAGAACTGCAGTGCATAAGCTTTATAGCAGATGATCTAAGCTTTTATTGTAGCTGTGCTTGAGAGGAGAAGACATGGGGCTCTTGGCTGTAAAGTAACTTAGCAAGGTAAGGTCTTCATAAATCAGTAATGAAACACAGGGATTCTCCTTCCAAGGAACAGATCTTTAAGGTCTACAGGAAGAAAATAATTCCCTCTGTTTTTGTTCATTTTAATAAATTAAGAGGTGATTCTCCTACTAGATTTACTGCTGGTGCTGCCTCACCTTGAGTATTGTGTGCGGCTCTGGGCTCCACGCTACAGAAAGGGTGTTAAGGTCCTTGAAAGTGTCCAGAGGAGGGCAACAAGCTGGTAAGAGGGCAGGAAGGCACGTCCTGTGAGGAGAGGCTGGGGACACCGGGCCTGTCTGGGCTGGAGAGGAGGAGGCTGAGAGGCGGCCTCAGGGCTCTGCGCCGCCCTGAGGGGGGCACCGGTCCCTGCTCCTGGTCACCCATGGCAGGAGCGGCACCGAGCTGTGCTGGGGAGGTTCTGGCTGGGCATGAGGAGAAATGTTCACCACAAGGGTGGTCAGGCACTGGAACAGGCTGCCTGGAGAGGTGGTTGGTGCCCCGTGCCTGTCATAGCTCAAGGGGTGTTTGGATAATGCCCTCAGTAACATGCCATGTATTTGGTTAGCCCTGAAGTGGTCAGGCAGTTGGACTAGATCTTTAAGGTCCTTTCCAATGAGCCCTTCTATTCTAAGTGATTCTGTGGGTGGGTGTCTTGTGAATTCTGTGCTCAGTGTCACAAGGTCGGCTAACTTACTAAACACCAGAAGTAAATGACACCTGTGACTAGTTCATAGATGGTAGCATTGTGTTTCGGGAAGGCCAGGAGGTTCTGCAGGGAAAGATGCAGTACATGAAACAACACCTTCTCTCTGTGGAAAGGTCGTGGGTGTGATGTACTAAATGTAAGGAGTCAGTGATAGGGGAAAAAGAGTAAGTTCTCAGTGCTTGGAATCACTTTACCCTCCTGAAGTCTAGTGTGGATATAGCAGGAAAGATATTATTGAGATATATTTAGGATTAGAGGTGGAAAGCTTTAAAAGGAGATCACTAGTGCAGTTATGTTGTTCAGAATGTTTTCTGTAATTAATGAATTCAAATCTTTGCTTTAAAAAAAAAAACACAGTATATATGTTTTTAATTACTGATAATGTTGGATCAGATTTCCATTTGTTCCTTGCAGTTACTGTGTTACAATGAAGGCCGTTTTTATGTAGACCGGGGTGTTGTACTTGTTTCTTTACGTTTGCATTATGACACTAGGTCTTTATGTACCATTTCAGAGCCCCAAGGATATGTAACCTTCTGTTTGAGTTAACAATATGGGTACTTTCTATTTCTGACACTCTTTTCCTCCCTCCTTTGTCTCATTTTAGAGGGATACCAACTGGCAACAAATGCACTTGTTACCTCACTGTGCTGTGACATTCTAATCTCACTTCTGAATAACGGCAACTGTACCTTGTATTAGAGTTTTATTTGAAAGCATATCTGATGAAACTTGATGTGCTAACTCAGTTATGCACGATATTTCTCATTCCTAGGCTAGTAAATGAAGTCCATGTTCCTACAGCTGACTTAAAAAAAAAAAAAATAAATCTGGGAAAGGGCAGGTGGAAAGAAAAAAACAAGTCCTTTTCAATGCATGTCTCAGTTTCACAAAATGTTACACCTCTAGGTGATGCATAGGGCGAACAAGATTGATCATCTTTGTGCTCTGATGCAACAAGACAGGGCAGCGTCCAACCGGTGAGAACAAAGGGCATGGCACAGGCCTTTTCCTTTGTCTTCTGCGTGTGTTGCACAGTGCTCCCAAGGATTTGGATGGCTGGGGAGGTTCCCTTTCTAATTCACAAGTGGTGTTTTTAGAGGCACGGCAGTGCTGAGATTGGTATTATTGTAGGTGGCCTTGAAATCACCAGAATGAATAAGAGGGAAAAAAAGGGAAACTCCCCATGTTTTTTGAGCAATGGTAGAAGTGGTAGGGTTGTGTCATTACAAGTGAGTTTTCTATGGAAGGGTCAAGCTTATTTAAGGAAGCGAGGGCGCTTATTTAGGGCTGTTATTGCTAGAATGGCAAACTTGGGGATGGTAATTGCTGCTTTTTTTAAAAAAAAAAATCCCTCTGTGGCATGAAATTGATGGTTCTGTAGGAATAGCAGAAGAAGGACTTCTGTCAAAAATCTGCTTTCCTAGCAGTGTTGGTAGTGCATCCTTGTCCTTTACATCTGGCTTGCAGAAGTTGCAAGCCAGATGTAAAGGAAGGTTCAGATGAAGAAGCCAGATGTTCAGGAAGGTTCACAGGGTAAAGGTAGGCGTGACCAGTCCTAAACTTGATGAAGGAACAGCAGCTGACCACCTAGAGGGTTTCTGACACAGCATTGTCGTGGTCTGGGTGACTGTGAGCACATGTGCATACAGCTTGTGTGTGTGTGTGTGTGGAGGGATCACAGTATTACTCTGTCAGGAGAAGGCTATAGGAGCCAAACAATTTCGTGTCTTTGTACCACCGCCTGGTGTGTTCCCCATCCCTTTTGTCTTTCCCCTGCCACTAGAGGGGAAATTCTTCCTTGCAGGTGGTGCAGTACAGCAAAGGCATGGTGCCCTTGCCTTACGTGAAGCTTTACTGCAGGGCCCTAGCTCAGCCTGCTGGCACATGGCCTCGTGTTTTGGGAATGGAGAGGCAACCTAGAAGCTGTTTGTGAAAGCTTCAGCTTTCCAGCAGCATCCCCCCCAGCAAAGAGGGGCCTGGAAGGAGCAGGGGTGGTATCCTGTTCCCCCAGGCTGCTGGCTGGGTTCTGCAGAAGGGCTTGGCTCTGGGCTGGGAAGTGGGGGAGGGAGGTTGCATCACCAGTGTCCGACGGGAGCGAGTCTTCCAGCCCGTCCGACTCTGCAGGAAAAGCTATCCAAGGGCAGCGAGCAGGAGGTGTGGGAGCTGCGGTGCTCCGGTGTCACCTTTCCTAGAAACTGCTGCAGTTCTCTTACTGGAGGTAGCGCCGATACTTAGATGTGCTGTGAAGAGGGAGTGCTGTGTTCTTGGGGTGTTGCTGTAGTCAAGGGGGCAAGGGTTCTCAGAGAGAGCCCCCGTCTTGTTAGGCGTTGCTTAATTACTGCTCCTTTTTCTTGTGCAGGCATAGCCTAAAACCTGCGCTCCCAGCATCTGTGCTAGTCTCATGTGACTCGTCTCCATACTGGCTGGGCAGTTGCATAAGGAGATTCTCGGGGGGGATCTTATCCATGTCTATAAATACATTGGGAGGGTGCAAAGAGGACAGAGCCAGGCCATTTTCTTTGGTGCATAGTGCCAGGACAAGAGGCACTGGGCACAAACCGGAGCACAAGAGGTTTCTGTCTGAACATCCGGCAGCATTTCTGTAATGTGCAGGTGATGGAGAGCTGGCACAGGTTGCCCACAGAGGTTGTGGACCCTTGGAGATCTTCAAAAAACTGCCTGGATTGTGGGCAGCCTGCTCTGGGTAGCCCTCGAGCAAGGGTTGGACCAGATGGCCTCCAGTGGTTCCTGCCAACCTCAGCCATTCTGTGGCTCTTTGAGGTGCTGAGGTTGATGGAGGGGACATGCTGGGGCTCTGGGCCTCATCCTTGAACTGCTGTTGGGCTGATGATGTCTTTGATGAACCTGTTTATTACACTGGTGGCTGAATTGTTGCCTCGTACAGAGGTGTGGGGAGGAACTGAGACTCTTGGAGGGGACATCATTTGCAAGTTAAGACCAAACTCGGCAGGCAACAGGCATCTAAACTCTCCTGCATGTAAATTGATGCTTCTGGTTCAGCACAGCATCAGGTGCAATGGGATCATCTTGTTCGGTGAGCCTGGGACAGCTGCTGATGGGTGTGGAACATTGCTATCAGAAAGTGGACTTCTAAAGATTTTTGTGAGAAGCTTTCCTTTTCCTTTCTCTGTGGGGACATGGGGGGAAAAAGTAAGGCCGCACAAAGTCAGGAGCTTGGCAGTCCGAAGTACTGTGCAAAAAGCTGGCTACAGGTCTGAGACTAATGTTAGGACTGTGGCTGGAGGCCATATGAGTTGATCTGGCACGTGGTTTGCCATCCTGAACGCAGTGCTGGTACCTGTGATAATAGCTGACCTTGAAGAAATGAACATAGAGTTCTTGGGGCTCATCAGGGATGTTTCTGTTCCCCTCCTTTGTGCAAAGGCCTTGCAAGAATGATTACTGGAGTTAAAGGGCTGAAGTTTGTAGATGATGCTGGATATACGAAGATCTAGCATCCAGCTGTTGAGAAAGCCTAGGCTGCTGCGTTCATGCTGCATGACGGCTTTTGAAGGCAGGGTTTGCCTGGGACTTAGGAGTCCCACTTACCTGCTGCTTCTGCACCTTGTGCAACGGCACGTGTCGCTTACAGTTCCTGCAGGAAGCCTCCACAGCTGGTGCAGAGCAGCGGGAGAGCTGTCTGCAGAAGTTTGGGAGGCTGGAGCAAGTCACAGTGCTGCGGCTGGATGCCCTAACGCGGGGCTCTGCGTTGGCAAGAGTGCGGTGAACCTGGAGTCCTGCTTGTGGTTAGGGACAGCGCAGGCAGCCAGCGCCTGCTGTGGGCATCGCTTGGGTGAGATCCTGTGGACAGGTGGAATGAGAGGTTCTTGTCACTCTGCGCAGTACATACGTGCTGCAGAGACCTGTAGAAAAGAAGTTCAGTTGTCTTCTTTGATGAAACCGGTTTACTCTTACTTTTAAGTTTTTTTTTTTTTTTAATTGGAATCAGGCATTTTTTACAGGCTGTGAACTCTTCCTCATTTGTCTTGTGTTCAGGCTAGGTGTTAATGAACAGAAAAGTACCAAGAATCTCTGCCAGCATCACAAATATCTGACTGCAAATAAATAGTTTTATCATTAGAAAATGGGACTTTTCAGGGGATGGGGGGAGGTGAGACTGAGGGATTTTCTGGGGTGAGGAGGAGGAGTAGAAGAGAGAAGCTTATGGAGTCAGCTTGCCCTGAATTATTTTGACACTCTTTCCTTTCAGCATAGATATAACTGAGCTTGTAGCAGATACATGAATTTGTATTTGAGTGGTGGCACAGAGCAGATGAGGACTCTGGCGAGACTTTCTAGTAATGTGTAGGGTGGAATCTGCTGCAGCAGTACCTACAGGTCCTGGTCGCAGAGCAGCTCACGGCACTAAGAGTGGCGATGGTTGGTCCCGGTGTCATGGTCCCCGTCCTTTTGCCTTAAAGAATGAACTACAAATTTCTCACAAAGTAGCTGCCTATGAAAATCCAGCTGTCAGGGAAAATGATCTTTCCATAAGTGCAAAACTTTGTGCTGGGAGTGTTACGGAAAAGGTGCAGGCCAGGACAGAAATGAAGGCGACGCAGCTCTTCTGGTGAGGAGGGTGCAGGTGTCTCGACGCTTGGCAAAGCTCCCCTCTGTGGGTAAATGGTGCACATTCCCTGCCCTGCCTTGCCTTGTGTTCTTCGACAGTCTGCTTTCCTCGCTGGTGCCAGGGTGTCTCAGCTTTTCTCTGCTCCAGCCCACATCTACACCCGTGAGGCTGTTCTGTTCTCCAGGGAGCTCTGCACAGATTTCTTTTTTTTTTTTTTCCTCCTTTGAAGGCCCCAGCAACCTTAGCATGGTTTAGCTTCTCAGTCTCTAATAACTCAGCTCTTCTAAATACTGTCCCTCCCCTGGGGCTCTCTGTCCTCTTTATGTCCCTGTGTGTTTTGTTTCCCTTGCTGCCCTGTTCTTGTTGCTGCTCTTTTTTCCTTCATTTTTTTTTTCCTTCCCCCCTCCGCATAGATGCGTGTAACACCCCATTAAGCGCTTTTCTACAAGCTGCGAGAGCTGAAGTTTGGAACTGAAGTGGCCCGGTGGCAGAACAAGAGAGGCTGCACGGGTCACTGCTGCTGAGGAGGTGACAGCGTGGAGAGAGTGCTCCGCAGTGCTCAGGGTGGCAGCGTCGGGTGGAGGAGCGCGGGGACAGCGGCGTGATGCTGCCTGAAGTGGCTGGAGCTCGGCCCCGCGCCCTGGGGAGAGCTGCTGGTTGCTTTTAGGGAGTTACCCGGTGGTCATGGGGTAAACGTGATGAGCCCAGCAGTAACGTTTTGAATCCGTCCAGGAGTTTTGAATCCGTCCAGGACGGCGCGGGGCAGCACAATTGATGTGTGAGGAGGCACAGCTGTACTCCTATCAGGCAGCTGCCGGGGGCTGGCCACTGCATTTTTCCATTATATAATTTGTGGGAAGGGAAACGAGACTTTAGGCTCTCGCAGCGGCAGGGACGCTCTGGCTGCTTTGCCTGAGATGATAGGTTTTGGAAGGAAGGAGAGGGGTTGTTTTGCCCTGAGCATGAATTAAATCTAAAAGGGTTTTTTTTCTTTCAAATCGGAGAAAACTGAAGAATTTTCAGCCTCGATAAAGAGGCATTTAAGTGCTGAATAGGATTTCAGGCCTCAGATTGGAAAGAGTAATGGCCCTGAACATGGTAAAATTACGTTAATTTTGTGGCTGGGTATCACTGTGAGCGAGGGAGGAACGTGCTGCGGGGCCGGCAAGTGCCGTGCGAGCCCAGCCACCCTCCCCTGCTCGGGCACCAGACCAGGCCCTGCCCTTGGCTCCCCACCAAACCCCCATTTTCTCTTTCCAGCGGGGTCTCGGCTCCCCCTTATTTGCCAGGCTGGCACTGGGTTGGTTTCTCCTCATGTGCCCAGCCTCCCCAGGCCCCTCTGTGCTCACTGGAGAGAAAGGCTTGCTCTGCCTTCCCCTGCTGCTGATGGCACGGCCTGCCCAGCCCTGATATTCGCCATGAGAGGCCTCGTGCGTGCAAACTTCTGTCCCCTTTGTGGAACGGGCTGTGCCTACCGTGGTTACCTGCGGGTGGGTCTTGGCCGCCTTGCCTTTCCCTGGAGCAGGGCAGAAGGCCGCGTGCTTCCCTGTGCCGTGCTGCGAGGGTTACAGGCCTCTCAGCGCTCACCTTCTTGCTTGCGTCCTAATTGATTTCTTTCTAAATATGCTGCGGCATGCAAACGCTGGCGCTGCACAAGGAGCGTTCGTAATCCCACAGCGGAGGCAGCTCAGGAAAATCCAACCTCTGTGCAGGGCTCTGCCCCTGCTCCTGGCCGCCGGTGTCCCTGCCGCTGCCTCGTGCCGACAGCCTGGCTCTCCGAGGTTCGGCTCGCTGCTCCCGGGCATTTTTTGGGATCATGTGTGTTCAGCGTGAGGTGGGAGCAGGGGCAGAGCACGGCACAGGGCGCTGCTTGCCGTGGAGGAGCAGCGATGAGTTAGGTGTTCAGGCGCTCCACCAGCTATCAGCCCGCTTCGTGCTCTGAAGTTATTCATGCGGACGCGAGACAAACTAATTCTGAGAGCCTTTTGAAGGCTGGGGGGAGGAGGAGAGGAGCCAGGGAACTCGTGTTGGATAGTCTGTTACTAAAAGTTGAACGTTAGGAACAAAATTACATGATCTGTCATGATTGCTAGCTGCGTTTTAAATATAGTGCTTACTACTTCTCCGAGCTTGGCAAAAACGGGGAAAAAAATCGACTCACTTGTGAAACGTGTAGGAAAAATGTGATCCGGTAACTCTCAGGAGCTGCCTACGTCTGAAGGGCACGTTAAATCTGACTTTGTTTTTGGGTATTAAGGTTATCCTTACAGCACCCAGCACGGTGAGCAGCTGGGCCCTGTACAGGCAGCAGGAGAGGGAGTGTCTGTGCCTTGGGGAGCTCGCGAGCTAATGAATACAGCAGTCATCTCCGAGGAGAACTGGAAGCAGATCGAGGTTTTAAAATCTGATTTGAAATATTAAATGTGTTATTTATGGGCTCCTATTTGATTTCAGCATTTCTGAGAGTGGGATGATGAGGAAGGATGACCCGTAGCTAGGGCTCCACCACAGGGCCCGGGAAGCCTGGCTCGGCTCCTGTGAGCCTGGCGCTCAGCTACTTTTTGTGTTGATAAAAGCTCTCGTGTGCTGCTAGGGGTGCTGTGAGGATAAGGAGCCGGGAGACTGGCATGGAAGGGGGTGAGAGGAGGATATGTGACCGTCACAGACGTTTAAAAGTCGGATTTGTGTGGGTTAAACCGGGCATGCTCACAGCCTGTTGATTGCAGTTGCACGCCACGCTGGTGCATGACTCAGATGGCTGGGTGGGATTTGATACATAAGCTGCTCTTACGCTCGCGTTGGCCTGAGGAGAGGGGTCTCCTTCTGGAGACGGCTGCATCGTCAGAGCAAGTTGGTGCCTCCTTTTTAGAGGCTGCTATCTCTGCCCCTGCCAGCCGGGCTGCTCATATAATCTATACGAAGCCAGCTTCAGGTAAAATTGGCTGGGGTAGTGTAGGCGCTGTGCACTGCAGCTGAGTTGGCCGCTTTCCCCTGGGAGGGCTGCAGCGGTGCTTGTCCTCACCCCTACCTGAGGTGGGCTGCGTTGGGAAGCTCATCCCTGCTGCTGCAGGGACTGAACCACTGGAAACCCCAGCCCCAAGCAGCGGGGTAAATTCTTGGGTTTTCCGTCTTCCCAGGCTCACCCTTTTACCCTTCACCATGAGCGTGCTGTCGCTGCAGGGAGTGCCTCGTGGCTGAGCGAGGGGGCATCGGCCAGCCCGTGCCAAGGTCAGGTCTCCCCTGGGTGTGCTTTTGGGGGCCTGATTCTGCTGCTCGTCGGGGTATCGGCTCCAGCAGGGAGGTGCCGTGATGCCTGCCTGGCTGTTCAGCCCCTGCGCGCCACGCGGCTGGGTTGGGAAGCTGCGTGCCTGCCGCTGTAACGCGGTGGGATTGTCTGCTTGCTGCCTTCAAACGCGGTGGGGTTTGACCCGGCTTCAAGAGCACAATCATGTGAGAAATCTCTACTGCCTTTGAGCTGACTGTGCTTAGCTGTTGCTGACTGACTCAGTCTGCTGTGCAAAATGGTTCGGTATAGCTAGCGTACAGCAAAATGAAATTTCTCTCTAATTTGGCCTTTTGGGTGGATTTTTGTCCAGATGGAAACACCGGTGTGTCCTGTCTGCGTGCCTTTCACAGTACTCTCTTGCCAAGCAGTAACACGCTCGTCCAGCAGCCTTAGTTCATAAGCTTTGGAGCATAGCTGGTTGTGACTTTTTTTTGTTGTTTTTGGTTTTCTTGAACTCCTGGGCTGTCAGGTGGTGGGGAGAAGTGCCCCCACCCCATACTCACTGGGGTCCCGGTTCTACTTAGTCAGATCCATTCCTGGCCATCTTTTGGCAAGGCTTTTTGAGGCATGGTAGAAAAAATAAATAAAAGTTACTTTAAGCAAGAGTCTGCATTTTCTAACACTGCTTTCTAGACGCTCATTACTTTCTCTAATCAGTGTAAACTATCTCAAGAGGATGTTGTAGTTGAACTTTGGATGGATGGGAAAGGAAGAGGTGTCACTAACATCATCGAAAAGTAATCTCTTTGTAAGAAAGTCAGGTGTTAGCAGTGGGCAATGGAAACAGGCCAGCTGGTCCTTAGTGTGTGGGAAAGACAAGTAAAATGCTGCCTGACTGGGGTGCAACTGGGCCTGTTCTGTGATTAAGGAGAGGTTCGGGGTTTTCTGAAGCAGATGTAGTGAGAGCATCCCTTCTGAGCAGAGACAACAGCCCTGATCCCACTCTGCCCCATTTCCTTTCCTTCCTCTCATCCCCTAAAAGGTGCTGGGGAGCAGGAATTGCTTGGGTCTGTGGTCTGAATCCCTGACCTGACAGGGAAGGGGGGGGGGGAACCATGAGGTCTGCAAAACCTCTGTGGGCTCTTCGCTTTTCACATTGTGTCTTTGGGGTTAGGGAAGGAGCCCTGGGAAGCCAACGGTGTGCTGCGGCTGTAGAGGAGCCACCGTGTGCTTTTCGCTGAATAAAGCAGCACTTGTGTGTTCTCCGTTTCAAACAATGCATTTTTTTCTTGCTTATTTTGACTATTAACAACTGGATTGTCTTTTTGTCGGTGTGTGAAGACAGTCTGTGAAAGGGAGGAGGAGGGGGTGACTGGGGGGCTGTAGATATTTACTTGGGGGGAGAATGGGCAACTTGTTCAGCCCAGTGACAGCACGGCAATAGAAATGACAGGTGACACTTGTTATGTGCTAAGAAATATTGGGGTGGGGGGGAGAGGGCGGAACAGTCTTTAACTGTATGTATACAGTAGTGGTCTCTAAATTAGCTGTTGCATTTCCAGATAAAGATCTTGGGAGTCATAGTGGTTTTTTCATCAACTCGATGGTAATAGTGAAAAGGCAAGTGTATTGTTAAAAGCTGTTATGAAAGCATCTGAGAACAAAACAGAACCTAATTATGGCATGTTTTATAAATTCTGTGGTGTACCCTCTTCTCGAACACTGTGTACAGTTCTGGTTGTGCCCCGTATCCATCCCTCCCCCATGCATACATGCTTCTCAGGGCTGTAAGATAACGAGATAAAGTACAGGAATTGTTCTTCTCTGTGCAAGAGAGAGGCAGCAAAGCCCAGACCGTCTAGCCTGGAAAACAGATGACCAAGAGGAGCATGGCAGAGGGTCTGTAAAACAGTACGAGACATGAAGGAGGTGAGCAGGGCACAGTTATTCTCTGTTTCTCATAAGCCAGGAAATGGGGCCACCAAATGAAATGACTGGGTGGCAGCTTCAGAGCTGAGAAAGGAGTGTGTGCATGGGTTTTCTTTGTTCTTCTTCAGACAATAAACATATAATTAAATTGTAGCACTCTGCCACAGGATGTTGTAGATGCCAAAATTATAAATGGGTTCAAAAAGGATTAGACAATTTGATGGACTTTTTTTTTCCTCCTTCCATGAAGGGCCATTAAATCCAGTGATGCAGATACAGTGCCAGGCTCAGGAAGTCTCTGTGCTTGTCCTGCTCTCATACGTTATTCCTAAGTGCTGTCAGTGAATAATCCCGAGCAGCTCTTCTTGCCGGGGTGAGGGAACGTGGCAGAGGACCCCGCTTAATGGGGAGGAAGAGCTGAGGACTGGCCTCATACAGGAATGGGAGGCCACGCGAGTGCAGAGCTTGTGTGTAGGAGTTGGTGATTGTCAAGGAATGGGGAGGCGGCAGAACTGCCTGTGGTGCAAAGAGGAAGACGTTTGCCTTATTTTTGCTTCCTCATCAGAAAACTGTTTGGCTTCGGACAGATTTGGCAGTGCCTAGGTGCTGGTCAGCAGCCTGAAACCTGGCACTTGAGGGAATCGTGCCATGTTATTGTTCCTTTTTTAAAGATTTCTTGTGGTGTGTGTTTCTATACTCAGATCTTTCCTGCGTGCACGTAGGTCTGCCTGCATGGCTTGGTCACTGAATGTAAGTGGAAGGGAAACTGTGGAGGGAAGGAAGGAAACCTCTTGTTGGGTCAGTGTTCAGGGAAACCGAACAGCAAGCAGCAGCAGTTGTCTCACTCGGGTTGGGGTTTGGCTCTCAGAACTAATACCATGTGTGCATTTACCTGTTTGTGACAACGCTGAAATGGCTCTGTGGAGGTCCTGCATGGGTGCTCCCAGTGAATGGCGAGGGGGGCAGGTGAGCCTCGGGAGGCCTGCTTTTCTTTTTCGGTTGCGTGCTCGGGGTTGCTGTAGTCTTACAGCTACCAGCCCTCCTCCTTTTTGAGAAGAAAAAGTGGATGTTGCAAATCTTGAAGAGGAGAAAACAAGCCTTTTGAAAATGTAATTTCATATTTCAAGTCTTTCTTTAAAGAAGCTTCCCCCCTTCCCATCCCGGTACAAAGCCCCAGCCATGTCTAGACAAAAGCCTGTTGTGATTAGCAGAGGTGTGATTCTTAATGCGGAGCGTGGGGGGGTGTATTCGTGCTCTGATGTTATGTTAATGTGTTTCCTGCTCCTGCAGGGGCTGCAGGCCTTGTGCATGCACAACTCCCGGCAAAGCCCGGATTGGAATCGCGTGCATATAGAAAAATAATTTTACACACTCGAAGTATACATTGAAAGGCTGTTTGCTTGTATAGTTATTCAGGCTTCATCTATGGCTGCACATTGGTGCCACCTGCTTGCAGGAAAGAATGAGTGGACTTGTATTATTCAGGAAAAAAAAATCGAGGCGAGGCCTCAACATCTGTTCTGGCTTTATTGTTCGCTCTGGCCTGGGCTGTGGGCAAAATGTAGGCCATAGCTTTTGCTTTACTGCTGGCTCTTAAACTAAAAAAGCGTCTCGGATCAGATATGTTTTTAAGAAAGTTTTTAAAAAAATAAAATCTGATGATGTGAAGTTCAGACTTGGTATGGGTTGAACTTGATTACTTGAAAAAAGGGGAACTGTGTTGCTATCCATGGTTTCTTCATTTTCTCCTCTAGCTCTCCTAATGGTAATAATTTTTATCGCTACAAAGTGACCTTTGTAATCATTGCTGGATGATTAATCTTTAACTGGGTAATTTTTAAAGCAATATTTTTCACACTGTCATAATGTGTGATACCATGTTTTTTGTAGCACAGCACCTACAGTCATTCTGAAGCAATACGGCCCTTCGGTCTGCACTTCCAGTGCTGCTGCTCTGTATGGAAACCCAAATAGTAGCCTCTGTTTCCTTAGGAGGATACAAAAATGCCCTCAGAACTTTATTTGCATATAGATTACGGTGCCAGTCAGGTGTAGTCACGTATAGGAAGAGCTAAGCACTGCTTAATTCATAACTTTTAAATTAAAAAACGTTCCTTAAGTTGCAGGATTCCAGTTTAAAATATTCCCCTACGCTCAGTGTTGCTATCGTGTGTACAAGGATGGTGTTTCTGCGAGGTACCAGCTCCTAAATCTAGGCAATCCTCAGAAAGCACAAGCTCAAGGGGGTTGCAGGCATTATCTGCTGACCTGGGAGAAGCCCCGTGCCCAAGGAGGTGGAGATGGGCAGCAGGGCTCTCCCCACGCCTGTGAGCTGCTGCTGGAGACCCCAGCGGCAGCAGCAGGGAAGGAAGGCGGAGCAGCTTTTCTTCTAATTCTTAATTTTGTTTGAATTCTCCTGTGTCACATAGGTACCTCGTTGTATTGCAGCTGTGCATGTACAATTACGCTATGAGCCTGAGTAATATCAGTGAGCCAGTAAGGAGGAGTTCTTCAAGTTATGGGAGCCGGTGCCTCCCTTGTCTTATTTTGTTTAACAGTCATCGTGGGTACTGTAAGCAGGGGATTTTACCCTATGCAATAAATATAAGGTCTGCATTGATAAAGAAAACGCAGGATTGGGAATGGAAGTACTTGTTTAATCTCACTTCATCAGAAGTAAATACGTTTAGACCTGGTCCAAAACTGCTTTAAGCAGCATTTATAGCAGCTAAGTCGTTATATGTCAGCTCCAGCTCTTCCCCAAACAATTAAAACATCTATTCACCTTTGTGTATTACGCAATGCAATGCATGTTTTATGTAAAATGTTAAGGGTTACATATTA
This sequence comes from Anser brachyrhynchus, assembly GCF_964034855.1. Lineage (NCBI taxonomy): Eukaryota > Metazoa > Chordata > Aves > Anseriformes > Anatidae > Anser > Anser brachyrhynchus. The sequence goes on from NC_137699.1 coordinate 55,092,554, forward strand.
AAGGTAAGGGGTGTTTCTTAGGTTTCTTAGTCTTTTTTTTTAAACCTGCAAAATGTGATTTAAAGATGAATTAGTACCATTTATGGGAGGGCTCAGTAAGTGCTATTAGTAATGCAGTAGCCTTTGCAGGTGGGAATTCTGCCATCCTGTACCTTGGAGATTTCAGTCTGTTGTGTAAACTTTAATAACTCTTAATGAAATACATTGCTTAGATCTGGAAACCTTTTCTTACCTGCTGCCTTGCAAAATATCATTACCTTAAGATTTCCATTTACTACTATGGGAAGTGCTTTTTGAAACTACGTTGATTTCTCCATGCTTGCCTTCCGAAGAAGATACAGCAGTGTGCATCTGTATCGAGCACCTGGCACTGGCAGTGCTTTTCTGGGTTACCATTTGCTGCTTTAAGTAATGGAGGAACTTAACAGTGTCAGATTCCCACTCTTTGTGGTGCGTGTTGCAGTGCTGTCATGGTGGTGTGTTAGTCTGGTTGCCTCCTTTGAAAGTCAGAGGGCTCCAGTAGCTCTGAAATGCATTATGCAAAAAGCAACAGCAAAAGAAAAAAAAAAATCGCACCTGAGGCTGTTGAAAGGGTTATGGAGAAGGACGAAGGCTGGGAATCCTCCTGGCAGAGCTTCGTCCTGACTTGGGCAGGATGGAGCTGGGAGCAAAGTGTGTCTTGGCATCTGCAGGAGACTGGGATCATCTCTCTGAGGGGTCAGGGTAGGTGCCAAAAACAAAGCGTAGCGTGCTCTTGAGCGGCTCACAGCCGCAGCTGGAGCATGCAGCATCCCTGGGCAGAGCTGTGAGACCGAGCAGCTCCCTCAAGTGCAGAAACTCAAGTGGGAGCTGGCACCGCTGCCTTGCGCGGAAGCAAAAGGTAGGCGACAGCAATAGGTGGTTCTTTCAGAGGCCTTGGCTCCCGTGAGTTTATTCTGGCACGTTTCATCTCTAGGAGGGAGAAGAAAAGTAAAATGGGTTGTGTCGGGCCAGAGCAGTGGGTCTGAGGTGGCCAAAGCTCCAGGTGTACTCCTTGTCCTTCATGCTGGAATTGCACACGCAGTCCTTCAGACAGCATAGAGCAGTGCCGTGGTGGAAGGAGGTCTCCTGCTGGTCCCCTTCCCTTCCTTGTCTCTTAGGGTATGCAGTATAAAACTAGGAATTAGTTGAGATAACCTTTTTTAATTTGGATTAGGCTCCCCTGCTCAGGTTGGCAGCAGCGGGGTGAAGCTACGTGACAGCAGAGGCCCTGTCCACGTGAGCCTGCTGCTCCCTGCGCACCCGCTCTGCTGTTTGTCTGATCTCGCAGCCAGCTGATTTGATTTAATAACTCAGGGAAAACGCTGTTTGCTTTTTATTTTGCCAGGTTAGTTTTAGTGAAATGTGCTTGGCTTGGATGGACAAATGCCAGAGTCAACAGGAGGTGGGGGAGAGGCGGGGAGCGCGTGTGAGGAGGGCAGGGAGATGCTGGCTGAGCAGGCCCTCCTCCGCCTTCAGCAGTGGTGAGGTGTGAGATGGGCTCCAGCTGTGAAGTAAAAGTTTCACACTTTGGCATTTTTGACTCAGTTTCTCCGAGGCTCTTGGTTCACCTCCCCGAATGGAGGTGCAGGTGGGATGAGGGAGTGGCATTTTTACAGTTTCCCCGACTTCAGCTGCTCCATGGCTCGCTGTGAGACCGGGAGGGGTCAGACACAAAGAAGGTTCTGCGACCTGTGGAGGAGACTTAGTGCTTCTGATGCTGCTTCCACCTCCCTCTCCTAAGTAGTCTTGGCTTCCCAGCACCCTGGCAGAGGTTGGGAGAGAAGCACGCTTCTTGCTCCCGGTCCTGCTTTGTTGGCAGACTTTCTGCGAGCGTGGTGGCTCGCAGCCTGCAGGGCACGCGCGTGTCGTTGCTCTCGCTTTGCTCTGGAGAGAGCCTGAACAAAGATCTGTGGTTTCGTGTCAGCACAAACGTGTTCATGATGACAAACTCCGCAGCACATTCAGCGCTGACCGTATTCATACAGTCCCGATTCTAGCACCGGTGCAGCGTAAGTTTGTGTAGAAAACAAAGTCGTGCTATCTGCAGGAAGCCCTTAAGATGCCAGATACGTGCGTATCTCATCAGGCTGCGCATCAGGCTGTGGGTGCTGCTCAGGGATTGTGGGGCCCAGTCCCTCTGCTATGGAAGTACACGGTCTTGTTGACTTTGGCTCGAGGCTGTGTTTCTTGGTGTGAGGAGGAGGTCCTGACCTTGCAGGTAAATTGATATCGGGGGATTTGCAAGGGTGTTAGGTCTCAGTGCATTTAAGAAGTTCCTTGCAAGGAATTTGTATGCGTCACTTCTATCCTGGTTCTGCAGAGGGTCCTGGCAGGGCCAAACCTCTGCTCTCTGACTTGGAGTGAATGCAGCAGAACGTGGCTCTAGGAGGAAGGGAGGATTGTAAGAGGGTTTTTTTGAATCTCTTGACTTTCACTTTCCTCTTTGTTCTCAGCCTTGTGTACGAGCTGGGATTGCTCAGGTGTGGGCTGACCTTAAGCTGGATTTACTTCTGAGGCTTTAAACTTTGTGTGGTGGTGGGAGAGCAGGACTGACATCTTTGTGTGCAAGTGAAAATTGGGCAGACATGCTTGGGAGTGAGGCTGTCCCTTCTGGTAGCCTTCACAGCAGGGCAGAGATGCTTTAAAGACTCAGAAGCAAGATAGATATTTTGTTTTAAATCAGCCCAATGCCTCTTAGAGTCAGCTGCTGCTGGTTGAAACCTCCATCTTGTGTTTTTTTTTTCTGTGCGGCAATCTTGCAACAAGTTTCCAAAAGCTGGGGAAGAGCTGTAGCTGCTTTGGGTGTGGGCTTCACGCCCTTGCCATGTGCTGCTCTCGCGCGTGCCAGGCCTGTGCCTTACCAGGGGCTGTGTGGGGAGTCCCCAGGGGTGGAGGACATCACCCTACAAGCAGACGGGGGTTAGTAACTCAAACAGCTGTGTTACCGAGCTGCACAACAGAGCGCCACGTTCCTATACACTGTGTGGTCAGCTGCATGCTGCTGTTGAGATGTGGCTGGTGGATATCAGGTCATGCCTCATCTCTTCCCTTGTACCAGGTGAAATGTTAGTGGGCTTGTGCCATCAACCAGGGCTGTAAGTGGGACCAACTTTAAAAATGGCCTTTTCTTTACAAAGTGAGTTTTAACCTGGATCAAACCCCTCTTCTGGTTCAGTGTATGGTTCATAAAACAATTGTCTGTGCGGCTAAGGAAGTGGGGTAGGAGCATGTTCTGGGGACAGCTCTGGAAAAGAGCCATGGTACTGTGCCTGGTCAGAGGGGCTGCCCATCTCTGCTAGGGTGAAGGCAATGGGAACTTGCATCCCCTATGGGTTCTGGCACTGGAACAAAGGAGAGGAGGAAGGGTCTGTGATTCCTCTGAGCCGTGACTTTGGGACAAACAGGAGAGCCAGCAGTGGGGAAATGATTTCGAACTGTTTGCTCGTGTATCATCTGTGATAGGGAGCTAATGGGTACGGCAGAGACTTTACAAATACCTAGTGGGTAGTGTAGATGAAAATGCAGGATTAACTGAAATGTCAGACAATCTTTCTGCCAATATACAGCTTCTTTAAACACAGGTTGCACAGGTTTAACTGCACTTGCTTAAATGAGTAAACCCCATTGATCCTAAATTGATGTTACCCTAAAAAGAGTAACCCTTGCCCTCCTTAAGTGGCTCTTTTAATGTAAAATATATAATGGATTAAATTAATGTAGCTTTTTAGCTTTGTCACTAAAGTGTAGAGTGTTTGAATTCACCCTGTTAACCTTTGTGCAGAAGCAGAGGATGGGGGAAGGAATCCCCCCATGTTGGTGGGCCTTGTGCTGTTTGGAAAGATATAGAAAAGGGACATAATAACTGCTCTGCAAAAGCTGTGCCATGCCCTATCCTCTCTCCTGATGGCTCTCGCTCTAAAATAACCATTTCAACGTGCTTCCGAATTCTGAGCAAGCTCTTAAGCTCTTCCTTGCTATGTCATGTAGCAAGGGTCCTGGTGCTGCTTGTATTTCAGGGGTCAGCACTGGGCTGCTAGGAGGAGTAGGTGCTGGGTCTGCCTTGCTTGCAGGGGATGGAGGGCGAGGGTCTGTGGGCTTTGAGGGGTGATGGAGGGGAGGATATGGGGCTAAGTCATACGTGGTGCTAGGGAGGGAGTCCTAGCCTCTGGGGGCGTTTGCCCTCCGTGTTCTCTGATGTGTGTTGGCCTTTGTAGGTGCGTCTGTCCTTTGCAGAGTTCTAACTTAACCCTGGCGTATGCCTCGTGCTGGCCTCTGCTGAGTTAGGAAGGCTGAGGGACGTGCGCGGGCTGCTGCTGAGGCTGGTGGGAGGCGAGGGGAAGAAGCGGGGCTGTGGTACTTGGGCAGGAGGGGATCCTGCAGACAGCATGGCGCCTCACGTTGGACTTGATGATGTTTGATGATTTGCAGAGAGTTCGTGTTCAAGTGAGGCCCAGCGGGAGGCTTATCCTGGCCAGAGGGAAGGGGTGGGAGGCTTGGACATGGGCAGCCCCTAACGTGAAGCACTCCCCTGGCAAAGGAGGTCAAGGAACGTGTTTCACCGGCCACCTTGATGCCACGAATCCTGCAATACCACCTTGCCCTGGTTGCCGCCTCCCAGGCTTTGGGGATGGCTGTGACCTTTTTGTGTTACCTTCCCCTCAGGGAGCAGCCTGCTGAGGGGACAGCCGGGCTGCCCTGTGCCGTGTGTGGCAGCCTCCTGGCGTGTCAGCCTGCTGCGCCAGGGGGAGACCCTTTCCCTTGTCCTGGATTAGGCGTTTTGGCCGGTTTAGTGAGCCAGGCTGATGGGTTGCCAGGGTGTGAAGGCTTGCTGGCAGAATTCGGGCGCCAGACTCCTAAATGGGGGTGGGTTACTGTCGCGGGGAGGGGTGTGGGATTGGGGTTGGGAGGGTTTAGCTTCTGGAGGCCTGCCTGATGATTTCTGCCCTTGAGTATTTTTATGGGATGTGGAAGTGCTTTTCAATGTAATGCCAAGTGAGGAGAGAGCCTTCTTTCTGTATATTTCAGACCCTGCAATGAACTAAATAGCAGGACAGACTCTGCTGCAGGGAGAGTGAGGAGTGAAATTTGATAGAGAGGCTTAAAGCTGCATTTTCCTTTGCATTTCTGACCTAGACTTGGTATGGGGCAAAAGTAAAATTTAATCCCAGAAGTATGAAGGTTTTTTTGGTAAAGTTCAAGAAATGTAATTATAAATTCAGACACCTTTTCTGTTCTATATATAGCCCCAGTCTCCACCCCCCATCTCTTGCCTTTTCTCAGTCCTGTTTTTCTGCCTAGTGTAGAAAGTAATGATTGTGCACAGGGCACAGAATACCTTAGGTGTGCAGTTGCTACCCTTTTACACAGCCTTTTCCTTTTTTTTAAAAGATTATAATGATCTTTGGATATTAATCCTAAGAAATCAGTGGTGAAAATAAGTTTGTTTTCTGGCAAGGCTTGAGAAATAAGGTAGACTCTGGGTAGCTGAAAGTAAAAATTTTAGTTCAGTGTAAATATGCTATTGGCGTGTTTTTTTATGCATGCTATTTTTGCTATATATGCATGTTTTTACTTTAAACTCATTAAAGTATTTTTGTCATTTATTCCTAAATGTTATAAGCTGAGCAGATCTAGTGTTAAAAACAGTAATCAACCTGTGAGTGCTCATAGCATTGTAATAGTTGAACTTTCTGATCTGTTCAGAAGGCTGGGTGCTGGCAGGCTTCTGCTTCTGCCACAGCGGAGACAGAGGAGCAGATAATGTCCTGATCTCATACCCGTGCCACGAGAGAGGAGGGTCCTGGCATTGCGTCTTCCGTCAGAAGATGCAGAACTTTCCTCACCTGTTGTGGTGTTTTTCAGCGCATCGTGAAATGGTGGTTGTCTCTCGTTGTGCAGCACAGAGAGAATAGCGTCGTGTTGAAACATTGCATAAACCTTCAGCATTACGAAGTTCTGTAGTGGAAGTAGTACTGTAGGCACCCGTTCATAACAGGACCTGCAAGTTGCTCTTGGCCAGGGCGGGTGGTTGAGCTGGCTGGGCGTGCTGACTCAACAGGGCAAGTTTCTTTCTCTTCTCTTCTCCTCCTCCTCCTCTTCTGACTGCTCATCACCCAAGAACAGCAGATTCACGAGAACTTGTTGTTGAAACTTAACCTTTACCTTGAGGTTCCTCTTCAAAGTACGCGCAGCTGTGGTTCTTCACTTCAGACTTTCAGTGCTCTCATGCTCAACAAGTGTTAGGTTGGCTAAAAACGGACTCGTTTTCAGGAGCGTGGGTGTGCGCAGACAGTGGGCGTGATGCACGAGAGCTGCTCTGAATGGGTTGAGCAGAGGGCCTGATTCTGCTCTGGGACACCCAGTGGTCCTCTGGTGGGCGTGCGGATATACGGGGGAGGGCGGCACAGCAGGGCTCTTGGGATGGATCTGGGAGAAGGCTCTTGGAAGTGAAATCTGGAAGGCTCATCCGTGTGCCTACCCTGAAGCGTTAATCTAAGTGCACGGTAAGGTCTCCTGACACTAAGGGCTTGGAGCCTGCTGCCTGAGCCTAGCTCCTCCCTTTTTCATTTAACAGTGGCTGGAAGAAAAAATAATCAAGTATGCTGGAAGAGAAACATTAATTAACTTTTAATTTAGATCTAACATATGCTTCTTAGTGCGCTGCATGAAAGAGTGAGTGTGTGGTATCTGTCATGTTATACAGGGGGTGATGCATTGAAAAAAAACACAAGGAAAAGCCTCAGGTCTGAATGAGAAGATCGGCTTTTGACTCTGCAGATGGGTTTCATGGCTTGATTAAAAGCTGCAGATGTGTGATAAGTTACTGTTGTATACATTTTGCATCTGAAACGACTTTCTCTATAACTTGGATTGTATCTGCTTTCTCTTAAGCCAAACTTGCAAGACGAAGTCAGGAGAGGGAGAACCTCGGCATGCTGGTCTGGTCGCCTAATCAGAATCTCTCTGAAGCAAAATGTAAGTCTCTTCAAATTCTTCTTTCTCCATTTCTCATAAGTGTATCACTTAAAGAATGTGAAGGTGCCACTTCCAGTAGAGAGGTTATGTCTGTGACCTTTTCATTATGCTTTGAAATTAATTTGAGCACTGGAAAAAAAGAAAAGCCTACAAAGCAACCCTCCAAAAAGAACTTTGTTCCCTTCAGGCAGTTGTTCAGTGTAGCAAATACATGGAAGCAGGGAAAGCAGGAGAAATGTGACACTTTTTTTCTTGGCATGAATTCTTTAAGATACTTACTCTCAGGCCTACATGATCTTGTTTGCTGGTGCCATAGAAGATGACAGAAATAACTGCTGAGAGCAAAATGAAAAGTGTTTTAGAATTATGGGGTGGCAGAAATCTATGGCAATTTGTAGTACCTTTTTCTGATAAAGCCACAAATAAAATTCACATCTGGAGCTCATGGAGGTTTAAATGCCAGAACAATTGTAGTGCCTTGGAATTCCACGTGAGGGCAATTACCGGCTCTGTGTGTGTATTTGGGAACTAGTCTCAGTGCTGTTGCCAGATGGCAGAACTAGTGTTTGAAAGGTTTGTCTAGCTACAGTTATCCTCATGAATAAGTGGGACTCCTTGATTAAAGGGCTGCTGTTTGAATGCAGTAACTAAAGCTAAACGTTTTTAGGGGAGGCAGCTGAAAGAGGCTATTTTTGATTTTATGCTTGTACCTTTTTTTCTTTCTGAATCTGGGACCAAGAATAAGAATCTTACGTGCCTGTCCTCTGCAGATGTTTGTGGTGGCAGTATTAAATTGATAGACGGCTTTTCCCTAGGCCCAGGGGCTGAGATGCATCACAGCACCATTGTGAGGCCTCTGCTAATTAAGGCAGCGGAGGCTGCATAAACTGGCTCGGTCAAGAAGTGGCTGGGATCTGCCCTGGGGCATTTGGTCCACTGAGGAAGTTGCCCCTTGAGTTATAAAAGGATAATAGTACTATGATCTGCAGATAAAAAGGGCTTTGCAAAGATCATGTTTGCTTTCTCCCTTACCAGTGGTGTCTTGTCTGCTCTCTGCTGGCTATTGCGTGCTGAACTAAGTAAGACTGATGAGCAGAGGGATACGTTTGACAGTTATCTACAGCTGGAAACCTGTGAAGGGGTATAAGAGCAAAAAACTGATGCCTCCACCAGGAGGCAAGACTGCACGGGTCACCTGTGACACAGGATTCCTGTAGCTGCCTCTCAAGTCTGAGAGTCTTCTGAATCTCAGCTGTGCTTTGGAACATTTAGTTTTTGTCTGATAGGAAGTGGGTTTCTTGGAGACAGAAGAGAGAATGGAGGAGGAAAAGAAAGGATTAGTGGAACAGTAAAATCTTCAACTCAGTATCGTGGTAACTGGCACAAAATATGCAAGTATATTACAGAGTAAAAAGGATATGATATCTGTTAAGATGTCATGAACCTAAGAAATGAAAAACGTAGTATGACTGATTTAAAAACTAGGTAGCAGTTGACTGTTGCTGGCACAACAAAAGTTGGGGAAAACTTGTGAATGTGAGGGCAAGGAAAAATTTCTCATAAGACTTGATTAAAATTTTAGTAACAGCGTAGGCACATCAGTGATTTTACCTTCCAAAAAGATACAGGAAAAAAATGAATGAATATTTCATACAGTGTTTGGGGGAGAGAAGTATGATCCTCTTGTGCAATACGTGACATACAAATATCTCCCAGGCACCTAGCTGGGTGTGGGGATGTGGTTGTCAATCTGCTAGCAGCAAGCAGCCAAGGATCACCGGGAGAGGTGGCTGAGGGGGCCTGGGGGTGGTAGGAACTCTCCAGCAGGTGGGGAGAGGGCAGCTCTGCAGGGAGGGAGAGAACAAGAACAAGGTAAGAGTGGACATTTCTTTGTCTTAGCTCAAATTGAGCTGACAATACCGAAGGAAGTATCAGTCATTCCTACCTCTGCCTGGCGTTAGCCAAAAATGAACTATGAAGAACGAAGCACTGCAGTGCTCTGCAAAGTCTGTAGGGCATTTGGTGTATGGCATGCAAAGTTCCCTAATCTGCTTCATGGCTTATGAAGAAGGAGCATCAGGGGAAAGGAAGTCTCTTCAGCTGTTCTGGTGTTCACTTACCAGTCTTGGCATTTGCTGACGGTGAATGCTAATTAAATGGGGTCTGTGAGAATGCCTAATAGGGTTGATGATCCACACTTCCATCAACGATATGGAGTTGATACGGGATTGCTGTGGAGAGAAACTGAGGGGTAAGCCGTAGGTTGACAAGATGGTAAATAAAGCGAACACTGCCACTAGTCTTACAGAATGCTTTGGGTCTTTTTCCTAGCTTGGACTGATGCCAGTGTAGTGGGTTCTTAATGACCTGACTGCAGAGTTACAAGTCTCAGTGCTGAAAGCTCTGGCCTTACCTTATCAAGACTAATATTTGGAAAGAAGTAGCTTGGAGTGCAATTCTAGGGGCACAGCGGGTAGGTAATTTGGCAAGGGCTTCCCAGCATCGTGCTTGGCCCCAAAGGGTGATGTGGGATAAAGAATGAGGTGGTAACTGGAGTGGTTTACTGCCTCTGAATCCTGCAGCATTCAGGAAAAAAAAAAAAACACGCCAGAATAGCAGCTTTAGTATGGAAAATGTGAGAAAAGAATGGAGAATGGGAGCTACTGAAATGTTTTGAAAACTGAAGACGAAGCAAACTCCATCTGTTCAGTTTACTGAGTAGAGACTAAAAGGGGACTGTTGAATTTTCTCAAAGGAGAATTTTGACATAGTAAAAGATGTATATAATGTAAATAAAGGGCTGCAAGAAAAGTCCACAGAGACTGAAATAAAATTCCTGAGTGTGTGTTTTTTAATTTTTTTGATTGACTATTGGAAGTTATCCAGGGAAGTGAAGGATTCCCTATTTCTTGATGCCTTTTTAAACCACGGGCTTTTGTGATGTGTATTATCCTGGGAGGAGGAAATCATTGGCCCTATAAAGTAGGAGCGGAAGGAGTTGGGGTCTCCAGAAAGTTGGCATGGCCCCTTGGTCTGTAAATGCTGTGAATCCTAGCTAGGATTTCATCCATCCTGTTCTTGTGGTAAGAGTCTTAGGGCTTTGCTGTGTTCCTGGGGCTCCGTGTGAAGATGGAAGTTACTGCAGCACACGCTAGCGATGGCTCAGAGCTGGTGGGTCCCACGAGCAGAGCGGTTCTGTGGAATCAGTGCGGCCTCCTGGGATCCACCTCCAGTACCCAGGTGCCACAGAAACCTGCGAGCAGCCCTGAGACAGTGCCCAGAGCTGTGCGTGCTGATGTTTGGCAGAGGTGCGTGTCTGCGGGTCCTCTGTAAGCTGCTGGAACGAGCCCTGGAAGGACCAGCGAGTCTGCCCTGACAGCCTGGTGGGGACCTGCATGCCTGCTGCTCCAGGCTCACGCAGGTGGTTACGGGTTGTCTGCGTCCCATGTGCTGGCACGTTGGAGGAATTGATTGCCTGGATGCCACAAAATAATGGGTATGGTAGAGAAGATTTAAAAAGAGGAAAAAAAAAAAAAAAAAACAACAACAAAAACACACACAAAAGTATCTGTTGGCACATTGCTCACTTTCTTATCCTGTGCCTTGTTAACCATTAATCCTGCACAAACCGCTTACTGCCCTGCCCCATATTGATCCCAAAGCTGAACGCTGCCAGCGTGGTCCTTATCTCCTGTCGGGCTCCTCTTTCAGGGGGTCATAACAGTTGCCAGAGGGGGGTCAGGAACAGCTCGGTGGGAGACGGGCATCCGCACTCTTTGTCTGGCACGTGGGAGGTGGGGAGGGAGAGGCAGGGAGTGAAAAATGCATTGTAATGATGCTGTGGAGATCCTGCACAGGAGTTAGCTGGGCCAGCATGAAGCTATTTATACCGCAGCAGTGTCTATCGCTGTGCCAAGTGCTCCAATGGGTGGAACCATAAAAGTGGCACTGGGTTGGTCTGGAAATAAGCAAGTGCTGGCATGCTGCGGCTGCCCAGGAGGAAGGGATGGAAAGCAGGCAGGAGAATAGGATGCGATGAGTGCTTTTATGCATCTGTAGTTCAGAGGTGAACTACGAGAGGAGAAAGCTGTATTGTTTAGCTTGCGATAAGCTCTGTTTTGAAAGTCATTTGTCTGCTCTCTTCCTGACAGCACGCACGTGCCCTGGATGTGGGGTTTGGTTCCTCACCGTTATCGGGACGTGGGGATGTTTTGGTGGGTGTCCCCCGTGGACTTGCAGCTTCTGGGTGGTGCTGAAGAGGCGGCCCTGTCCCCAGCACCCCTGGGAGGGCAGGTCACGGCTGCCAGCTGGGTCCCCTGCTCTTCCGTTCGACCTGATGGCCGAGCAGTGCCCCAGCTCCGGGCGCTCCCCAGCCCTCCCTCTGTTACCCTGCTTGCAGGACTGCCCCTACGTCTCCTTGTGCCCGCTTCAGTGTGCCTGGGGAGACCGCAGCCAGCCCCCTTTTCCCCGGGCAGGATGGTGGATGTGCCCAGGGCACCTGGGGACGGAGGCATGCCGGTCGCACAGAGCAGCAGGCGCTCCGGCACCCTCGCCGTGCGCTCAGCCAACCCCCCCCGGCTGTGGGGACAAAAGGGGCTGGGGGGGGTCCTTAAACGTGCTGCAAAACCCGATCCTGGGAAGGCAGCAGCGTGCCAGCTGAGGCTCTGATGGAGAAAGAAGTGCTGGTTGCTATGGTTACTGGGGACGTTAACCCTGTGGGGTGCGTTTTGGCAAGGGGAGGGACCTGTCCCCGCTCAACAGCGGCGCCCCGGCCCTGGGAGCGCCGAGTTGGCCTCTGGGAGCTCAAAGCCTGGGTCCTGCCGGAGGCTGTGAGCGTGTGCTGGTTGTTAGCCTGCCAGCCACTGCCTCGTGGGTGAGAGAGTTTTGGTAACCATCCTCAGGTGCCACGGAGAGGTGGATCCCCGGATTTCGGAGGGCTGGCTGCTTCTAAGTGACTAGAGGCTGTCTCGAGCTGTGGTTCGAGGGTTAATCTTTGCATAGAACAGGCTGTGGTTATTCTTCCCTTTTCTTTTAAAAGGATGTGACACGAGCTTGAAAATCACCTTTATCTGGATTTTCGAACCTAAAACGACAGAATAGAGGACAGGACAATATTTGTCTTCTCAGGGTGCTGAGCATGGCTTTGAGAAGGCTCAACACGCTCTGTGTTGAGTTTCTGTTTTCAGTGGGTAGCCGAGCCAAATGGCTCCAAGAAGGGCTTCTGCTTCCACGTATCCTTTCACCCTCGGCTCACTTATTTTGGCCTGTGGAATCTGTGTGGACATACGACTCCATTAACTGCCATCATCAGTTCTCATTTTCCTCATTTCCTTGGGGCACGGGGTGCGCTAGCAATAAATAAATGTGAGCGGAAAACCACAAATGGGAGAGACGAGACTGGGGAAAGCGATCTTAAAATTTCCCCTTTAAAAATGAAGCCTCTGTTTAACAGGATGCATGTGAAATGGGATTCATGCTTCAGAGGTACCCAGGAACCAACGCAGCCCTGTGCCCCCTGCAGCAGCAAGGAGGAGGATGGAGTCCCGCGTGTGTTCAGCAGCAGCAAAGCTGCTTTGTCCCTCCTCTCCAACATGCTGCAAGCAAGGCCTTTGAAATAGCTGGAACTGTGGTTTTGATGATTTCCCCCCTTCCCTCCAATCCCCCTTGCTGGAGGGTTACGACCCAGTGATCTGGTTTATAACGCAACCCCACAGAAGGTTGCGCTGGCACGGAGAGCGCAGCCCCCTTGGCTCTGGGGTGGGAGAGTGGGAGCAGCTCGGGCTCTGCCACCAGAGGGAAAAGTGGTGTTGAACTCTGAGCCGAGCTTAGGCTTTTTTGTTTGGGGCTGGCTGAGTGCAGTGGGAGGTTTTGTAAGATGGAGCGTGTGTATTGCGCTTTTTGTTGTTTGGGGTTTTTCTTCTTGTTCGTGTCTGAGGGTTTTTGTTAGTGTTCCCCCCCCCCTTTTTTTTTTTGAGAATAAGAAAAATGTTAGCCGTAAAAATAGCTGCCAGGTAGATCCAAAGCTTCCAGGTCTCTAAGGGGTGGACTTCAGGGGTTATAATTCTTGCCTGCAGCTAGATGCTCACCTTTTCTTGCTTCCAGGGAAGACAGAAAGGAAACAAACAAAACAAAAACCCCACAAACAACCCCCCGCAAAAAAAAAAGGCAAAAAAGGTCAAAAAACACTTCTGATCTTTCTATTTGTATGTGTTCCTTCCATTCCTTCCCTAGAAATACCAATTTGGCTGTCCCAGTGACAGCAAAAAGGATTAATGGAAGAGCAGAATTGGGTTTATGTTTATCCCTAATCCAAATTTCATATTATGCAGCGAACCTGGCAGCTGTGAAGCTTGGATGCAAATACCATAGCTGAAGAATACAAGTCCATGAATCCAGAAATGAGATAACTGGTGTTTAATTTAGGATTCTGCTTGAGTGTAGCTATAGAAATAATACAGCCATGGCCACTTCTACCAGAAGCTGCAGTTGCTGCACTTAAGAAAATGCTCAAATATGAAGGTAGGCAGCATTTCATTTCAGCTGAGGCAACTTTTGATGCTTAAAGTGTCGATCTTACCAACAGCAAAAAAAGATAGCAGGCTTCAAAGGCTCTGGGTGTATCCCAGAAACGGCTGGGTTGCCTCAAACTTAGCTGCAGTTCCCCCTTTGTTTGTCAGCTGCTGTGCTCGTTGCTGTTGCAATGCCGTGTGGAAATCTCAGAGCAGCTCTTTCATCATTATTACTGCAGGTTGATATTTCTGGATCCTGGATGCATATTTAAATGAAGATGAGGCTTTAACCCTTTCACAGCAGTGGTTTGTATTAGAGCCGGGAAAGCAATTTAGTTCGAAAGGACTGGTGTGTGCGCGTGCGTTTGGGGTGCATTTCACCCAAGGTACAGTGGACTTTTTCAAACAAAGAAAAAAATAAAACCCCAAATTCCCCCAAAACCCCCAAAGAAAGAGAAATGTGTTGGAGAGTATCCAGGAAAAGGGCGTCTTATCTAAGGTAGCTGTGTAATCCCAGAGGAATTTTTGCTGCTGTGCTGGGAGGGGGGGGGGCAGTCACCAGTTTCTTCATGTGCCTTGTTCTCTCCTGCCACCTGTTTGTTCCTCTTTTTCACTGCAGTAAGAAACAGGCCTCCAAACGTGTCGAGATGACCCAGTTTGAAAATGCCAGCTGCCACCATGGTTGCGACTGCAGGGACCGAACCAGAGCTGGCACTGGGAAGAAACGCGTGTGGTTTTTTTTTAAGAGAAGTTTAGAGACGAGGTGACGTGGATGTAATGGAGTGATGATAGCACTGTTAAGAGTCACCCTGGCAGCAAGCCTTGATCTGAAATGCGTTTGGGAGCAGTCCTAGCCAGCCTGATAGGCGCTGTGTAAGTTGTAGGACCAGTGTAACAAGAACTAGCAGGCTGCAGCTACGCAGTGCTGCTCGGGCCCAGCCCTGGGCCGGGCTGAGCGTGCTCCAGTCTTGCTGGCTTTAGTGGGAATGGCAGGCTCTGAGCCTTTCAGGGTAGGTCTTTTTTTCCTGACCTCGTGTCTCTTACTGTAGCTTTGAGGGAGGAGTAAGAAGGGTCAGGGTCTGGAAGGGAACCGTTTTGTCCTGGAGCAGGCCGGTCAGCAAAAGCACCAACAGGAGCACGTTTAAAGGGATGCGATGGGAGCTGTGTGCAGGCAGGGAGGAGCTCTTGTGGGATGCGTCTTTCACTGAGGAATGCTTGAGGACGTCACGGGCATAAGTTTGCTGTGATGAATTCATCCTGCTGCTGAGTGTGACCTTTACAGAGGTGCTAGTGCAGGAGGCAGAGCAGCCAGACTTTCTCAAGAACATGTGCCAGAGCTTCCCTCTCCATAATGTTTGTTCTAGCATTCTTTGCTCTAATTAGGAACCACTCCTGCTAATTATTTTTCCTGTACTCTTATTTTTGCCCTCCCCATTCAAGTTATTTTCCAATCATATGCTTCTCATGCACTTTCACATGATGGTAGGGGTAGTTATGAGTTTCCTAGCATGGCAAGCATCGGAAGTAATAAATAATAACTTGAGTAAGGACTGGGCTTCTAAATCCTGGCTAAAAGCAGTGACCACATATCATGTTTTCATGTTGTCTGGGGTACCAGGAATTCCACTTCGACTTAACCTGCGGCAGGTACTTGTTTGTTGCCTTAGTTCATGGCCTGCCATGCTCAGTGAAGAAGCAGCTGCTTTAGTCCAGCAGCTGACCTGTTCCTGCAGCAAGCAAGGGGAGGAATTTCGAGAGATTGGGGCAGACAGCTGGGGGTTAGAGCCACAGCCACCCTCGAGGTAAGTCGTTCCCTTTAGGTTACGCAGTCCCCTGTGCGTTGGATGTGTTTGTCTCGTCTCTGTTCTGCTTCCTTCCAACTTGCTTGCACCCAGGGGATAATGGAGCCTTTCCAAGCAAGTTTGAGATGTAAATTTTGATTCTCAGCGCCCCGGTGCCATAGTGCAAAGAGTGCTGCTGTCAAAAGGTCCTCCCCTTCTCAGAAGGGGCCAGTCCCAAACATCTCAAAATGGGTTTTTAACTGCATATGTAGAAGGAACAAAAGCATCTGAGAAGTACTTCAGAAAATACAATGAAGATTAGTTCCCGTCCAACATCAAGCTGCCTTCACTTAGTCCCTATCCTTTTCCACCTAGTTTCACAGCTTCTTATTCACTCGAGTGCAGAGATCTTCTGGGTAGCTGAGAACCAGTATCTGCTCCAGACTTCCTTCATTCATCTGGCTGTGCTTGGAAGTGAGGGAGGCCAGCAGCCAACCACCCAACCCCAAAACCAAACCACCAAAACCCCCACATTAAACCAAGAAGCCTTGCTTTTGTGACTAACCCCCCCACCATCCCAGAGCAGAGGCTTCTCCTGCTCCAGCTGCCGCGGAGCTGGAGGCTGGTGGCCGCACCTGGAGGTCTGTGCCCTGCCCGAGCAGCTCCATGCTCTCAGCACATCGCTGCCTTCCAGCAGCCGTGGGCAGCTCCGCAGCGTGACTCCGGCTTCTCTCCCCTCGCTGTCTGCTGGCCTGCCCGATGCGTCCTATCCGCCCGAGTGACGTTCTTCAAGGAGGTGGCTAAGGGACAAATTGTTCATTTCTCTGGCTTTTGTATGCATTAGAAAGGGGGTCAGCATGGCTCCTACTCTCTCGCGATGGGTTTTATTATCAGTAACAACAATAATGAGCTGTAATTTAGCCCGATGGCTATTCTGTTCCCACACACCCCTTCTGTGCGTGTGCCCTCATGCTGCACAAAAGCCCTGGGTCGTGGCGTAGCGGAATTATCCGTGCTGTTTAAGAAGCTTGGCTCTGATACAGTGCTTTTATTAGTTCGTCTTCCTAGCACAGTGGGCAACGTAACAGTTCTGGGGTTAGACAGGAGCCTTCAAAATCTTGTTGAGGGTGGGAAATGAACCCTGTGGAAGGTTTCATCCTCTTTAGAGGGCTTTGTGTCTGGGTGTTCGCTGGCAGCTTCTGAGGCTGGCTGACAGCAGGCTGCTTGATCTGGCCTTTGAGTAGTCTGCTCACCCAGAGTGGCTGCTCTGTGTTAGGTTTTCTGGTAGGTTTTTGTTTGCTTTTGCATATGAGGCCGCTTCTTCCATGAATTACTTTATTCACTTGTTCAGAAAGCTGTGTTTTCATGCTGCTGGTATAATACAAAACGAATTTCAGCATATACAGCATGACATGTGGATGAGGAGTTGAGAAATGTTTCTAGGTACGAGACCTAGGATGAACCTTCCGTGAGACTGCTAGTCTGAGTCTGTTTCCCCACACTGGCTCTGTTGTTAGTGTCAAACTTTTTTTTTTTTTTCCATAGTAGTGAATGAAGAAAGGCTGAGAGAGCTGGGGCTGTTCAGCCTGAAGAAGAGAAGGCTCTGGGGAGACCTCGCTGCAGCTTTTCAGTACTTAAAGGGGGCTTATAAAAAAGATGGAGAGCAACTTTTTGCTCAGTCAATGACAGGACAATGGGGAATGGCTTTCAACTAAAAGAGGGGGGATTTAGATTAGAGGTCAGGAGGAAATTCTTCACTCAGAGGGTGGTGAGGCGCTGGCACAGGCTGCCCAGAGAAGCTGTGGGTGCCCCATCCCTGGTGTTCAAGGCCAGGCTGGATGGGGCTGGGGGCAACCTGGGCTGGTGGGAGGCGTCCCTGCCCATGGCAGGGGGGTTGAACTGGGTGGTCTTTAAGGTCCCTTCCAACCCGAGCCATTCTATGAATCTGTGGCTTTTGGAAATGATGCATGGAATCAGATATTATTTAGGAGTGCAAAAAGTAGCAATTTCCATAATAAAGTCTGCGTGAGGGAGGCTTCTTCTAATCCAAGGTAATGTCTCTTGCATTGAACCATCTGATCAAATAACTTTTTAAATCTTCTACCCGTTGTGACAAGTACATTGATAATGTTGCTACTTGCATTGCTTGGGCATGTTCCTGCCTTGAAGTATGTAATCTGAGGCTGTAGCTTCTCTGCAGAGTTAACTCAAGCCACGGTCTGATAGCGGGGTACCTCTGGCTTTGGCACTCCTTGTACCGAATTGGGAGCACTGTACTGAATCGTGCAAAGAACTGCTCTGCCGTAAGCCTGCTCTTGTTAGGCACGTGCTCTATTCATTTACCCCACGTTCACTTTCTTATCTGCATCTTGGAAGGTCACATGTGGGACCGAGTATTCCCTCCCTGCCAGCAGGTACCGTGTGCTGCTTTATGGTCTTACATGGGATCCCAACCTCTAGATCATTACATTTGATGCAGTCAAGTGCCTCTCTGATTTAGGGTCAGATTTGCACTGCTGGATGATCCATCTTTGTTCAGATCCCATATCCTCGTAGGTTAGTGGTCTGAGTGGTTCTGCCTATTTGGTGCTGGGTCCCAAAGGTGCAGATTCCCCTGGGCTGTCAGATCTCCCTCATCCTTCTCCCCTGTGGCACATATGAGGCGCCCGGGGCTCTCTGCAGGTACAGGTGTGCCACCCCTCCAGGAAAGCAGCATTGATGCCGGGGCAGAGCAAATCTCTAGCTGGAGCTTAAATGCGTTGCACGTGCAAGAAGCGGTCTTTTCTCCCCAGAGTCCTCTGCGTGCGTCCTCACGGTGTGCATCCACGTGGCCCCTGAGGCACACGTCAGCAAGGGAGGCTTCCCTTCCCTTCCCTTCCTCCTGGCAGGCCCCGCCGACAGCCCCGCTCCCCGTGCCGAAAGCCCAGCCCAGCCTTTCTCCTGATGCAACGGCACCAGCTGAGGGCGCAACTTCAGGAACCAGCCTGCGTTGGCAAAAGCTTTAAGGGAAACGTGTATACTAGCAAAAGGCCTTTCCTGGTAAACAGCTTAAGATGGTTCTGACAAGCTACGGAAGCTGTGCTGGATGTGTCAGTACACCTGCGTCTGCGGTACAGCTTTCTTGCTGATGCAGCAGGATCTAAAGGCAGGGGGGTCAGGTCTTGAACCATCACCGGAGCTTCGACTTTGGACTTACCTTCAGATGCAGGCAATGCAAAGGGAAGGATTAAGATGGGACATAGCTGCTTTTATTTGCTAGCGTGTTAGTGCGTTTCACTTTGAGAAATAAAACTGTCAGCAGGCACAAGGGCTGCTTGCAGGGGTCAGATCTCACGGCAGCGGGGCGCTCCGTTTCATCCCTTCGTTCTGCTACCTGAGGCTGCAGCTCCCTGGCTCCAGGTGTGGCTGGGAGCGACTTTCCTCATCGGCGCTGGTTTCCATCCAGCCAAGCCTGTTCCTGCCTGCCTGCTCAGCCCTGCCCTCGTGCTGTGCTGGGGTAAGGAGCAAGCTCCGCTTTTGGCTGGGCCAGTCTAAAGGCTCACTGAAATTAGGAGGACAAGCCCTGCCGTTCAGACCTGGCCTTCCTCAGGGTGCCTGGGGGTGAGGGATGCTTACCCTGGCCCTGCTGCCAAAGGAGACGAGGTGACGGTCAAGTGGAGTCTGAGCTATGGGGAGGTAGGTGGGTGGGAGCTGAGACCTCCTGTGTGGTCGCTTGGCTCGAGGTACCCTGCCCCTGCTGCAGGGTATTTTGTCTTGCTCCTGATCATGGTAACTTGCCAGCTGAGGTCAGTTTTTCTTTGCCTTGAAGTTGCATCCAGACTTTTGCCTCACCTGCTGTAGATACAGTGGAGTTAAGGCCCAAATCTTCACACGCCTTTAACTCACGAAGTGTTGAAGTAGCCTTTGTGTCGCTCTAGTGCTCTCTCTTCCTACAGTAAGTCTGAAAGGAGGCCACGTACCTGCCCAGGTGAGTGCAGCGAGGGCTGTAAAACATGGCTGTGCCCTGGCTCTCCATCCCTCTCCTGCCTGTGGCACGCTGCCTCTTGCCAAGGAGAGGAAACAGTTTTTCCAAGGCGTAACAGCCTTTTAAGTAGACGGGTTTTGTTTGCTTTTATACGTGATTCCACCCAGAAAAAGTGGTCAGGCCCACCTCGCTTCGGTCTCTGCCCGCTCCCCACCGCCTCCTGTTGCCGCTCACTTGAGCGAGGCGCTTTGTTGTCTGAGCTTGGCACTTCTCGTGGCTTCCTCTCCTGTGCCGGGGCCACGAGGTGGCAGGATTGTTCCACCGACGCGGCCAGACGGCAATGCAGCTGCTCATTTATTTCTACACCGAGGTAGAAACTGTGGCGAGTTGTTTGTGTACTGTCATAACAGTGTTTTGAAAATTGGAAGGATTTCACATGTATATGTCTAATCCCTGCTCTTTATTTTCTTTATATAACATTGATTTGTTCTGGGTCTCGACTTCTTCTGTTCCGAAGGGAGAAGGGAGAGGAGGGGGAGATGGAGAGCCACATCCGAAATTCCTCACAGGTTCCAGCATTGATCGAACCCCGTGAAGCACATTACTGAGGCTGCGAAGGCTGCTGCTTTTGTCCTTATTTCACCCTGTTCTGTCAGGGTATTGCATCACGTAATATGCAAAGTGTTCAGAGCTCCTGCAGTACCCCAGTAATAGGGGTGAACTGAGGTTGCAGCAGCAGCTCTACCTCTGCATTCCCGGCGCGTTCCGTAGGCTTTAGCGCTCCTGCCTCTGCTGCAAACCCTCCTCGGGGTCGCTGAGTCCACCAAGCACGACGTGATAACCTGTGGGGTCTGTAAGAAGCAAACTGGGGCTGGGGTGTGGGGGGAACTCTCCCAAAAGACCCACTTGGAGAGAGCATTTCATCTGATCGAATGGTGGTGAGGGGAGGCATCGCTTTCGGGCGTTTCTCTTCTCGGAGCTCTCCCACCCCCCATCCCCAAATCAATGCTCCTGTTTTACATCTCTGAATTCACTGCTCGAGGATGCGGGACTGAAAATCAGCAATGCAGTTGTTTGCTCGTGTCAGCCAAGAGGGTCCCCTTCCCTTTGCCTCTAGTGAGGAATTCTTGCGGAAAGGCAGCTAGCAGAAGAAAAGGCTGCGAGAGAGAGAGACGGCTGGAAACAAGACCACAGCGTTCAGGGGGCTGATGGCACCATTTTGGTCAGAAACTCCTCTTTCTAGATGGCGGAGGAGAAGTACTTTCCTCTGCTCCCTTTCTCGTTCCCCTACATCTCCCTTCTCTGTTTGTGTTAATGCTACACTTGGGGTCCTTCGGTCATCTTTTTGTAGATCTCCCTCCCTGCGTTAAAGGGTGCTTTTTTGAAAGCATCTGAGCACCCTGTGCTCCTCTTTGCTGGTGAGTACCTATGTGTAGCTCTGTTCCCTTCGTGTCCCCACCTTTTATCCTCCTGCCTTCCTGCACACGACTGCCTGTAGGAAGGAGCTGTTTGGGTTAGCGCTCACTCCACCCTGGGCAGGGGGTGTGCGGGGGGGTCCTGCTCTTCCCCACACAGCTAAAAGGCATGCAAGAGAAGCGATGTAGCCAAACTGGTAAAGAAACGAACCAGTTTGTGCTTCTCTTCTGTCCCTCCTCCCGCATCTGGTTTCTAGTAGCAACAAGGGCCTCCACAGGAGCAGAGCATCTCCTGTGTCACACGACTATCTCTGCTCAAGTGTTGTTCTGGCCCGGTCTGTGCAGAAATCTTTCCAGCACTGTGCTAGGCGGGAGGGGAGGATGTCCTCAGCTCCCCTGTTCAGCTGAAGTTGTGCTGGTAGAGGGACGTGCGGTGGCACAGCTTACGCCGGGGCTGCTTTGCTGTCCTCACTCTTCTGGAAAGCAGCTCGGGGCTGGGCTGGCAAACCGTCCTGTTGGTGTAAGCAGGGCTCTGCCCCGGGCTCCTCTGGCTCCGAACTCCGACGTCTGAACAGATTGCTGGGTTACACGCCGAGCGTGACTGAACGCCGCTGAAATGCAGCGGAGCAGAATTTCACGTGCCCGCTGCCCTGGGCTCGCTGGAAGTGCGAGGGGAAGGCAGAGATGGAAGGGAGCGCTTATTTATCTGGTGTGGCATGTGAAGCATTAAGCTTGTGGCAATTCCAGGCTCTGCTGGTATGGGAGGCGAAAGGGATCCTGTGACTCAGCTGGTGCCCTGCTCCTTCTTGCTCAGTTCGTGTGGAGGGGGATGGTAAAGAAGGGAGTGCTCGGGAAACTGTCAGACCTCTCAGATGGTGCAAGCACCAAAGTGAGTGAGCCACAGTGCGCCAAGAAACGACAGGCACAGTGGGCCAGGTCGGCTTGTTCCCTGCCTGTGTACAAGAGTACAGCATGGACTCCTTGTCCTTTCTTCTGCAAACACTTCTAGGGGATAGAAAGAGCTTTCCTTTGCTCGTGGTTGGTTTACTGCCTTATTGTCTCTCTTTTTCTCCTCCTCTGCTGCAGCAGCGAGGTACAACGCGGAGGTGTTACATCCCCACCATGCCAGGAAGGGCATCCTGTCTCCTTTCATGGTGCTGATTGCTGATAGTAGACTATTTGGTTTCGTGGTGTTCTGACTTAATTCAAGAAAAATCCCGCTGCTGTGGGGGATCCTTGCTAATGTTCTTAGGATCTTAGGATTAGGAGAGAAAAGGCTGTAATGATTTTTAGGGGTGGGGAGCAAGGGAGGGAAGAAGTATGCTTTCATTGCCTACGATATTTGGCATAAGAAATGTAATATGCTGGAGAGCAGAATGACCTCATCCCTTCTCTGTATATATTAAAGGATAAGATGCTGAAGTCAAATCAGGAACCGTAGATTTTTCTACAGTGAAGTGAGTGAGTTAATGCAGCAGTACTTAGCATTCAAGGGCTTAATTCAGCATTGGACTTCAGAGAATACAACTCCTTTCCCTTCTCCCTTCCTTCACCTCCCCCTTAGACAAAATTTATCACACTGCATGTGGAATACCTGGCCTAAGGAAGCCAAGAGCACTTAGCTGAAGTACTGGGAAATGCCATACTTAGGATTTCCTGGCAGCCTCTGCTTTTGGTATGCTTACAAAGTCTGGGAGCATCAGAAGTTGCACATCTGCCTACATCCTACTGATCTTCCCTTCCTCATTTCTTCCCTTCCTCGTTCAGTGTGAGGAGGGAAGGGATGGTGTGTGAAGAAGAGGCAGTTCCCTTTGCTGTCCCCACGTGGTCCTCCTGGATTCTGTTATCTCCTCGAGCTGTGGTTCTGTGACCTTTTTTGTTTTCCTGTGGCAAGGCTGGTTTCAGAGGTTCCTGCCTTGCTGAAACCATCAGGATGTTCAATTCAGCAATGCAGCAATTTCAGCCTACGAAGCCTCTATCGCCCTCCTGCCACCTCCACCGTCTGTGCGACTCTTCTGCTATGTTCGCATAACGCGAGAAAAGGCTGGTAGCAAGAAGGGAGGGTTTTTACCCCAGTCCAGCACGGTCCTTAGAAACAATTTGCTGACTTGGAGAGACAGATGCATTTTTCCTGCAGGGCTGCAAACGAGTGGCTGTGCTACACCTTTCCTCCGAGGGCTAATAAAACTTAGCGAACCCATCCTGAACGTGGTCCAACAAACAGGCTTGTCAGCCTTTGGGAGTGCCCGTTGTGTGCAGGTGGGTGGGGAGAGCAAGTGGGAGCTTGGAGAGCAAGAACTCCATGGGGTGTCCTCGCCGACGTGCGGCTGCGCCCGCATCCAGTACACGCTCTTCTCCTGCCACGACATGTGGCTGTGTGTTAATGTTCTCACAGGCTTCTCCATGGCACTTAACAAAATAAAGGTGTTGCAAAAAAAAAATTGTGTGAAAATGAGTTAATGCATCTTGCCAAATGAAGGATGGGCATTGATACCAAATGCCATGTTGCCTAGTAAGACGGGGTGTCTATTTTACCTAGGTTTCATTTGTTTCTAATGGTGACAAGCTGAAATCAAGAGGCTGGTGCTCTCCTGCTGTGCCTTTTCTGATCTGTTCTCTCTTGTTTTGCCCAATAACTTCTGAGCTCACTGTTCAGTTTGCGCAGTTGAAGTCAGAACCGAGGAGTGTCCTGGCATGAAGAGGAGACTTTAAAAAAAGCCATGTTGTTAGACACCAGCGAGTCACTGCGGGTTCTCATAGAGCAAAAGGCATGGGAGCAGCACGTGTGAGAGCTGAAGTTAATCATGAGGCACAACCCGTGGGAAATGTGGCTTCCTCAGCTGCAGTGCTCACAGAACCGTTTGTTTCCTTCCTTAGTTGCTGTGCGTGCTCTCCACGTCATTGTTGGATGCTCAGCGCAGGAATTTGGTTGCATTCCTCCGCAAGTGTGTGCAGAGAAAGAGGGGGGAATGACTTTTGAGCCTATTGCTAAGTGACTTGTCTTGAAGTTCAGTATTTGTACACCAGTGAGAACTGTGGCCATGTGTATTTATTCGAAGCCTTCCAGGTGCTTTGCGCATCAGAAATCCTGCAGACAACCAATGCTTCCAGCATCCTCTGCTCCGTCAAGTGAAGTGGGAGTCTCACTTTTAGCTTGTTTTTCAAGGGTATTATCATTATGGTGTATTTAATGATGACCAAGTGCAAGGACGCGGGTTTTGGAAGATCAGCACTGACTTAGATCCAGTTGCAGTTGGATGTAATGTAGGCTCAGTCACTCATATGGGAAGAAACATTTGGGATTTAGTTTTGTCTATACAAAATACAAATCCACAGGGCATCTTCATGTTATAAAGGTTAAAAAACTTGCAGGGGCCTGGTATGTAGAGGTCGGGTTTGGTCCAAGATGAGAATTGCTGAGGCATAGGGACTGAAAAATTTGCCAAGATATCCGCAGTGATTGTGTAATGCTAGGATTCTGGCAGTATTGGAAGGGTATGGATCGTGTTTGGGGTGTTGGGTTCTTAAGAAAACAGCTGCTTTGGGGTGGGGGGGTTAAAAGGAAAAAAAAAAAGAGTTGAGACTCATATCTCTGCAGTTCTGGAGAACAAGATTGGTAACTTGATATTAGAAGAAGATATTAGAAACTTTCAGAGAGTAAATGGGAGCAGATCATAGGAGAAATGCTTGTGCTTTTAACTCAAAAATACCTGTTTTGAAATATTATATGTTGTGTTTCAGAAGTACTGAAACTGGCTTGGATATCGTGCATCATTTAAGCTTGTTAAGGACAATATGTAGTAGTTTGGCTTTTTTCTTTTGTTTCCTTCCTTTCTTGAATGGTTGGCAACAGCAGCTCTTTATGTGAGTTCTGTGTGGAGGATACAAAGACCATGGCTGAAGTCAGAGCTGCAGGACTGTGTTTTAGCCTGGGAAGGGAAGAAGAGATGAGATAATTGTATGAAATGCCCTTATGCCTTCTCTTTGTTTTTCAGTGGACGAATACATTGCCATTGCTAAAGAGAAGCATGGATACAATATGGAGCAGGTAACGATCCTTTGAGTGCTTACTTTATTTAAAAAGTTGTTTTCAGCAGGTATTAAAACTTGGCTTAAAGTGACTGTCTGCAAGTTCTTCTTCCCTTACTTTTTTTTTTTTTTAACTGTCTGTTTTCTTCTGTTTACTTCTCCCCAAACTGGCTGTTCCTAATGGTGACCCATGCTCTGGGATTATAGAGTTCACCTTGAATTTTACATAGAGTCAAAAGAAGAAAAAAAAAAAAACAACGTCATAGTTTCTAGAAGAGTTTGACCACAAGTATTATGTGTCCTAAGGTGACCACCTGTTGAACGCTTTCGGAACCCCTAAACAACATTAAAAAGACCAATGACGTGTGTTTGGACTGCTGCCTGCTTGTGTTGCAGTTTCCAGTTGACTGCTCCACAGCTGCTTCATGGATCTCTTGGATTATTAACGAGCTATTGAACCATCACGTTCTTTCGAGACAAACCAATATCCAGGGCTACACACCTTAAAACTGTGTTGCAGATGATTTTGGCATTCGTAAATGAGCTCTTCAGGTGCCTGTGCAGTACCAGTAGACAACTTCACCAGCTTCACCACTGCCTTTAGCTTAGGGACTGAAATCCTGTTTCAAGGGGCAGACCTCTCCTTTACTCCACTTGGTCTAGGATTGTGTACTAATCTTCCCTGTATTAACTAACATTGATTTCAACACTTGCCTAGGGAGATGAGTAGTGACTGGGGAAATTTTTCTGAACTCTCTCTAGAGTTTCCTTATGCACTAATACTTGCCCGGAAAGGTAAGGCGGGGAATCTCATGACTTACTGTATTGGCAAATTACATACTGTAATCTCTACAAAGGGATTCTAAGAAAACTTGAAAATTTATGAATTTGTTCATAGGCTTTTGCCTATTACCATAGAAGTCTGTGATTTGGTCAGGCAGGGGGTTTATTTAAATGATTCTGCTGTCTTTGAGTCAGGCTTTCAGTGGTTGACATTCATCCTCAAAAAGACTTCTTGTGGGATGTGAACATTAAAATCGAAATAGCCAGCAAAAGTTTCTGAAAACTCAGGATGATCAGAGTTAATATTTGTAGTTTCTAAGAGCAGAAAATGCCAATAAAAAGAACAAAAAAGCACTGAAAGGCTGCATACTTAAATCCAAATGAAATCCTGGATGGTTCACTTCAACTGAGATAGGTATATCCAAGTACTGGAAATTGTGGGTAATGTTTGCTAAAAGAGTAATAAAAGCTCAGGATAATAAAAGCCAGTTTCGTCATTTCAGTGGAGAAATATTTGGAGAGTGTAGACTGATCCAGAAGAATGATGAAAATGAAGCTTGTGATTTTTAGACAAACCGAATTCTTGTAGTTTGGAAAACTTTATTTGGCTAACAGCCTTGCATTCATTTTAATGTTGGAAATAGATACCTCCCACCCTTTCCTCTTAGCACCTCCTCCCCATCTGCCTTCCCCCTGCCCACCCCTCCTCTGGGTACAGAAGTAGAAGTTTTGGGACTCTCCAAACCAGGGCACGGTAGCTAAAAGTGTCCCTCCTTCTCAAAACTTTTCCACTTCTTCTCCAGCGCTCTCATGTAATGCTCTGGAGATGAACATGTGTCCCAGGTCCTTTGGGATTTCCTAGACAACCAAGCTAGGCAGTTCTAGGAAATAACTGGAAAGGATCTGCCGCGTACCATGGCTTGTGTTACCAAGGGACGCTTTCTCTTCAGCAGCTACCGGGAGTGTCACTGTTGGCTGGGTAGCTTTGGAAGAGCCCATACGGCTCCCCTGGAAGCCAGTCAGGACGGGCTTCAGGATTTGGCCACTTCAGGATTTGGCTCTGCTGGCTGATGTAGGCCTTGCCCACACGTGCACTCCCAAACAGCCGGTCTCCTGTGCAGGTTGCCTGGCTAACAGCCGTAACAGGGATTGCTGTTGTGCCACCCGGGCCCGCCTGCCGTGGCAGTGAGGACGAGCGGCGAGCTGTCTGGCAGGCCGGCTGGGCCACGCACCGGCCCTCCAGCTGGCCGTGTCCGCGCCAGCACGGCTCCCGTGTCACTGTCCCTTCTCCCTGCTTGCTAGTGGCCAGGCGCCACGCTGCTGGCTCTGCTGCTGGCAGGCGGCTGCCGGAGGGCTCGGGGCTGTGCCCGAGGGAGTCCCCTCAGTCTCGCCAGCTCGAGGCAGGCAAAGGGCAGGCTCTGGCAGGGCAAGCCCGCTTGGGCTGGTGTTGGCAAACTGCAGCAGGCAGTCGCGCTGAGGTGTAGAGGTTATGGGCTTTTGGGAGCGCTGCAGCGGGTTGGCCGTGTGCTGTGCTCTCCTGCCAGCCTGGGTCAGATGTCCTGGGACGAATAACGCTGGCAAAGCTGCGTGCTCATGTGTACGAGGGCAGAGAGCTCTCCTTGGGCAGGACGGGGTGAAGGAGTGTATAAGAACTTCTCAGTGCTTTACAGGTGTCATCTGTTTATAATAAGCCATCATCTTAGGTGTTTTTTGTTGTTGTTGTTTTTAATTGAATCTATTCCTTTTTTACAGCAATAAGGAAGAGCTTTTTATTTTTTTGACCCTTTGCTTTGTGGAAGCAGCTATCCCCTTGGCCCTGCTGTAGCGGTGTTTAGCACCAAAATGGCTCCTTCCGTGTCTTCCCCTTGCTTTCTCACAGGGACATTTGGTATAGCATATACCTGAAGCTGGAAGGGATGACAGGAGAGAAAGCTTGGTCCTTCACGACTGCAGAATAGTTTCTTTGGCTTCACGCTTTCCAGAGTGGACGGAGATAACTGGGTGTGTGGCTTCTGGGCCACCTCTGGTGCCTGGGCCGTGCCCAAGCCTTTCTTGTTCTGCGTCTTGGCAAAGGGACTTTTGAACCGGGGGAGAGAGGGTGCTTAGGCGCCACTGAAAGGCCAGCAGGGTCAGGGCAAGATCTTGGATAAGGCTAATGCCCGTAGTCCTGCCCCGTGCAGATCTCAGTGAAGCAAGAACACAAAGGGGAACTGCTTTTTTGCATAGCGAAGCACGGTGGGGAAACCCCAAACTCAGAGGGATTTTGTAGCTCTGAGTGGACAGGATGAAACTACTAGACGAGGGTAACCGAGGCTGCGAAACCCAAACTGAGTTTGCATATGCTGAGCGGGTTCCTCTGGTGTTTTACTCAGCATGTTAGGTGTTGTTTTCACTTTGCAGCTCTTGTGAAAGGCTGGTTTCTAGCTCTGCAGAGTCAGGCCTTCCTAAAATGACTCGCGGTGGTCACCGGCACGCCAGATGTAGTGATGTGTCATAACACATCACCCTCGGGAGAGGGGTGGCTTTGAGTGAGTGTCTGGGGACAGGCGGGAGGAGGACCGTTTGCAGGTGCTGAAGCGCAGCGCACGCACTTCGCCTGTGGAACTGGAAACCGGAGACTGCCACAGCGAAACGAGATGTAGTTGAGGGGAACAAATGAGCAGCCCCTAAAACGAGTGAGGTTTGTTCCTCCTTTTGGCCGGGGACGTCTCGGCAGCTAGTCAAAGCTGCGCGCACCCTTTGCCCCTTCCTTCTCCTGGTTCTTCCCCCGCCCTCTCGCCTTTTCTTGCCCTCCCCCTCAAAAAAAGCCCCTAAACACCCAAAGGGAACCCCAGCCAACTAAACCGTCCTCCTGACTGCACGGGAAACGATGGGAGGTCAGGAAACTTCTTGTCAGTGCTAAAGTCCAGTCTGGTTTGTAGGTAGTGTTCTCTTACCTGTCCTGTGCATATCACGATTAGTAAAGTAGGAGTCACCTCTTTGATTTTCTTCTCCCCTTTCTCTGTTGGTACTCCCTTCTTACTTTGCTACCTCCGTGGTTTGTGTGAATTTCAGTAGTTCCTCAAAACCTGGCAGGGTGTGGGGTCAAACTCCAGGTTTCTGGCACACAGAAGTGTCTGATGGAGCAGGGAATTAAAAATTATGGTCAGCGTGTTGCCTGAGGAAAATGCTGTAGCTCTCCCTTTGCACGCATATAATAATACAGCTCGTGATTACAGTTGTCTCTGTGGTGTCCTTGTTGTTTCTAGGCTCTCGGGATGCTGTTTTGGCACAAGCACAACATCGAGAAGTCTCTGGCAGATCTGCCAAACTTTACTCCATTCCCAGATGAGTGGACAGTGGAAGACAAGGTCTTGTTTGAACAGGCCTTCAGTTTCCATGGGAAAACCTTTCACAGGATCCAGCAGATGGTAAGTGGTGTCAGAGGAGTGAAAAAGCAGAACAGGCAGTTGGATGATCTCCTGTGCTGATCGTGCTGAACTGCTGTCTAATGCTTTTGAGAGAAAACGGGCCAAAGGGGATGTTGGAGGAAAAATAATACTGTGACTAGATAAAAACAACATTGCTTCTGGAGTCTCTGCAGAAGTGTTTTCTTGAAGTGCTTTACCAGCTCAGGATAAACTTTGACTGTGCAATTTTTATTGGCTGGAAATTATGGTTTTCAGTCCCCTGTGTGCCATGGTAGTGTTTGTCTCAGTTGGAGTTCAGGCATGGTCTGTACACACGTGCCCACCCACACACTGAGTAAAGATTATCTCTGTGCAAAGTTGATTTCCTTTCTTGCAGCCTGCTTTTTAGGAATTCATTTTATTTGAGTATGAAGTCTGTGTTTAATGTGATTTGGGACTGTCAGTGGATGCTGTGGTGGAGGTTTATATATCATATCAAGTATTCAGTCCTTTGCTTTCAATTGCTAGCGATATTTTTAAAACTAAGATTGAAAACTTCAAGGGTAGACTTCTGCCTGAAAGGGAATCGCTGGGGTATGTGTGGGATAAGGGAGCAGGATGTTAAAAAGCT
The DNA here is from genome assembly GCF_964034855.1 of Anser brachyrhynchus. Classification (NCBI taxonomy): domain Eukaryota; kingdom Metazoa; phylum Chordata; class Aves; order Anseriformes; family Anatidae; genus Anser; species Anser brachyrhynchus. The sequence continues at coordinate 55,122,051 of NC_137699.1, forward strand.
GACTTCAAGCAAAAGGTAATGAGAGAGCCTTTTTGAAATATGGAGAGGATGGGATGTAGATGTTGTTTATTAATTAAGTCTTGAGTCTTTCTTTGACTAGTTTGTCACCAGGGTGGGAACCAGACTTTGTTCTTCTCTCTCCTTCAACCATGGTTGTGACTTTCTGAAGCAGGCCTATGCAGTTGTAGTTTGTTCAGCCTCTTTAAAGCACGCCTGAAGGTCTGTGTCCCTGATCCTGCTTAAAAGGGAAAGGCAACCTGCCTCACAAGCATGAAGGAAAGATGCAAGGTCCCTTTCCAAAAAGGTGGCAGGAAGAGGCTTGCTCTCCTCATGTCCTCCTTGAATGTACCTTCACTGATGTTCATTTGTTCTTGCAGTCCTGTGGGCTCCAGCTGCCTTGGTTCAGGTGACAAGGGTGTCCACATACTGTGGCAGCTGATAAAGACAGTCTGGAGAGCTGGGGACTCCTGAAGAGTGAAGCAGTTTTCTTCTTTATTCCTCTCTTCTTACATGGAGGGAGGGAGTATCCTGGTGAGGGAAAAAAAGAAAGAGGAATGTGAAGGCCTTCCTGCTGCTTGGTTAACCACCAAAGCAATAAATAAATAAATAAATAAAAATAAAAAATCACCCTTCAGTTTATGTGCAGCAACATGACTCTGTCCCTGAGTGAAGTGCATTCCAATACAGGGAAGCCAAGCTCATGCACTGTTCCTGGGTAATGATTTTTTTTTTTTTTTTACTGTTGCTCCCAGAAAAACCACCCTGCATGAAAGGAATTAAATGGCACGAAGCTTTGTGTTTAGCAGGGGACAGGAACCGGGGAGCGTGTTAGCTGTTAGTTTATATCTGTTGGCCCATTAGCACCGTTGCGGCTTGGAACAGAGGGAAAGTCACTGAAGTCAGAGGATGAAAAGTGAGTTGCGTTATTTACCGGAGCTGATTCTGATGTTTTGGCACTCGCAGCGTGTGCTTATAGCCAAGCTGATGTTTGTCACAAACAGCCTTGTCCCTGAGTTTGTTCTGTGGAACTCTGTAATCCCAACGTACCAGCCTGCTGCATGGCTGCTGGCAGCCCAACACCAGCGTAGCTCACTGAGGAGGCACAGTCCATGTTCTGCCAGAGCAGGTGGAGTTACGCCTGTGTGCGGTTGTGGACCAGCGTGGTAGTTCTGGTGGGATCCGTTGTTAGGACCTGAAGTCAATCTGCAGTCTGAGAACCAGCTAATTGCAAGTGAAGACTTCAGCTCTAGTACCTGAGTAAGAGAGGTCTGGCTGATGCTCAGTTTTGTTTCCCTCCCCAGCCATCCTGCCCTCCAAGCTGAATCAGACTTTTATCTAAAACCTGTTTCATTCAGCGAAAGGCTGGTCTTTCACCTTGTGGAAGTCCTGTGTAAGAATATGCATACTGAATACCTCAGAAGCAGAGAACTAGGCTTAATGTAGCTTTACTCTTTCCTGAGGCAGACTTTATTCTCATAGCTACAGGGCATCGTAGTTAGTGTAAGAGGACAAAAAAAAATCTGACTTGTGGTTTTCTGATATCCTCAGTTAACCAGACAATGATGTTTCACCTTTTGAAAGCATCTTTTGTTGAGATCTCTGAATAGATTTCATCATGTGAATGGTGTGAATAGGCCTTTTTAACCTGACATCAAAGATCTGTTTGGGATGTAGCCTGCAATTCAGCAATTCCTACATTTGCTTACACATGCTTGTGTTGGCTTTTAAAACTGTTTGCTCACTTTCAAGGATCCATTTTGGATTTGTTCTTGCTATGTTCCTCTTTTCTGAAGGGAACCAGCTACCTGGCTGGTCAGTGGAGGCTTGCTGAGATGCTCTTTATAGATTTTAATGTCCCAAATGGTAGGCATTAACCTGAAACAGTCCCCTGCAGATTTCTTTTCTTTCTTCCTTTCTTTCTTTTTTTGAAAGGCTGCAGAACTGCCTAGCTTGAAATTTTCAGAGAATCCGAAGTAGAGAGTCAGATGTTCCTTGACAAAAACCAAACCAATTGTGGGTGAACTCCTGGGGTTACTTTACATATAAGCATATAAAAGGATACATGTTTAATTTACAGCTTCCTGACAAATCAATAGCCAGCCTGGTGAAATTTTACTACTCCTGGAAGAAGACAAGGACTAAAACTAGCGTGATGGACCGTCATGCTCGTAAACAAAAAAGGGAACGTGAGGAAAGGTAGGTTTGCAAGCAGAAAGGCTGTGTATTGTTGCACACTGATTTCCTTAGACTACCTCAGACATTGCTGTTAGTTGGTAAGAAACTAGGTGTAGGAGTTTCCCCCCAGATGTTTCCTGGTACCACTCCTTCTTTCCCCACTCCTTCTTCCCTGCTGTGCATGTTTTGCTTTGCTCAAAGCCAAAAGGAATCTGACAGCAATTAACTGTGCTCCCTTCTCCAACACTGGGCAATTCCTGATTGCCCTGTAGTGGAGTGGTCACCATCCCAGCACTCTAGGTACTTTTTTCTCTGATACTGCTTGAGGGTGGAGAAAATGAAATTAAAACTGGTGTTTACAAGCTGTTTGGCGCTGTTGCCAGCAGAGCCAGAAAAGCTGATGAGCAGCACAATAAAAGGAAGTCATAAAGGAGGTAGAAATTTGCCTTTATTTCCTCTATGCAATGCTCAGTAGAACGAGAACACGCACCTGTTGGGGCACAGGCTCCAGTGCAGCACCTCTCAGCCTATGCATGTGCACCCACACCCCCTTTCCACTGCCTTTCACGTGGAAAACTCTTACCAGTGTAAGGCTTTCGGGCCAAGCTCTGTTTCCTGAGAAAAATGAAGTTAGACTGGGAAGATGGGAGCCTAGGGTGACGTCTCTGACGGTGTCAGAGCTGAGCGGTGTCCCAAGAAGCTGGTTGAGTTAAGATCCAGGTGGTGGTGGTGGTCAGGAGGTCACCAGCTTCTGCAGATGAGCCTGACTCCTGCTTGTGCAGCTTTGCCTGCAAGTTGGACCCCCCTGGATGTGTGCCCTTGAAGAAGGTGGGTCAGCCAGTGGCCGTGTGTACTGCTAGAAATACCTGCGCAGTTAGAGCTGCCACTTGGTGACTTTGCCTAATTCTGGAGCTCAGCTCCAGGGCCTCAGAAATGCTGTGGCCTTGGGTGCATGGGAGAAAAGCCATCCCTCTGAACAGCAGCAAGGGCATCTGCTTGATGTGGGTGCCTTCTCAACCTGCAGTAAAATGCAGTTTACATCTTTGCAACCCAACTTGCCTAATCGTGAGATGTATGCGTGGCTTTGGAAGACTCCTAACCACACTGGGCAATGTTCTGCAAAAGCTTTTCCCTCAAAGGAGTCGCTGCTGTAGCGCTTCCCAGAGAGCCATGTGCTGGCTCCAGCGCTGTATGATGAGCCCTGTTTGGGAAGGGGGAAGAGATGCATATTGCGAGAGCTGAGACGTATTACACCAATGACTCACTCAACCTCTCCCATCTTCTCACTAGATCAACAATACTTGTTTAACAGGCAGGGCCAGGGAGAATACTACCAGCCGACTCGTTCAGTAGTTGGTTGGCTTCCTCTGACCTGGCTTTCTCATTCTGTTCTTCTCTGCAAAGGTTGTCTTGATTTTTTTTTTCTTTCCCATCCTGCTTGTTTTTTTTTTTTTCTTTTTCCTAGTAACTTATAAGAGAAAATCTCTTATAAGGAGTGTGTGTTTGTCTAGTACTGTGTAGTCAAGGATCTTTTTAATACTATCTCTCTTTTTTTTTTTTTCCTGTGCTCATATATGACAGTACTGCAGTTTGGAAATGTACCTCTCTGGTAACATATATCTGTTTATTGGATGAAGCAGCACCTCTGACCAAGAGGTGACTGGGAAAGAACTGTGTGGGCTGCCACGTGCTGTAATTTTGCAGCCTTTGAAGAAGGCAGCTGGACTGGAAATGCATAATTTGGTTTACATTTACAGCAAGCTCAGCACCAGGCCTTCAGCTTGATGTTAGTCTCCCCTTCTTCCCCTCCCCTATGTAAAATAGTCAAACCTCTATACTCCCAAAGGATTTTTCAGCTCAGCCACGTGGAGTGTGGAAATAAAGCTGGGTGAAGTTAGCATGCCTGAGTTTTGATGATGTGCTGTGCCACTGGGTGCTGGCAAAATTTCATGTGTTCTTCAGTTAGTCGTGATCAATGTCCAAAACTGCAAAAATGAGTGAGAGGGTTTTGATCTAGCTCATGTCTAGAGAACTTGCTGGAATATGAGCGAACTGCAAGTGAAGCGAAGCCTGTGGGGGTTTGGCTTTTGTGGAAAGGCTGACAGTTGAACCCAGGTGAGAATACAACCCCATCTCCAGCAGAGCTGCCTTAAGAGAAGAGGCAGCCGGAGGTATCTCACTCAAGTACTGCGGTATTTCTTCTGCAGCTAGGCAGGGAAATTCCCTAACCTCTCAGGTTGTCACAGAAATAGCTCCCAGTGCATTTGGGACCAGGTTTTCAGTAGCCCTTCTGAGCTGTATGCAAGGAGCCATGTGTATGCAGCTCTCAGGGAGGTGCTTGAGAGCTTTATTCCTTGCAATCATGATTGTACAAACTAAATACCTTACAAACTAAAAACCTCGTGGGTCAGCTGGTGGCTTGGGAGAGCGGGAACAGCTCGTGCGAGTGACTGCCCTTGTGGTGGTGGACACCAGCTCGAGTCACCCAGCAGTTTGTTCCTTAGGTGACATCTGCGCAGCAGCGTGGAGACAGCCGTGAGCTAAGTCTGAAATTAGCACCCACCTCACCTGCTGCGCCCACCGAGCCTGCTGTCCCCTGCTCCCCTGGGGACAAGTTCAGGCTGCTCCCAGCATCCAGGCGCTGAGCACGGCTCCTGCCTGGGTTCCTCTGCCCTGCCTCGCGCTGTGTTGCTGTGACGTACCTGTTCCGGCTGAAGTTCCTCATCCAGGCTGTGAAGTTTGACATGACAGAATAGGTTTAGTTTTCTTATATAGTAATTCGAAAAAGGCTTTGATTAGATCAGCTTTTTTCTCCAGTTTCTGGGCATCATCCCAAATGGTGCAATTAACTTCAGTTGTGTACAGTACAAAAATTCTAAATGCTGAAAATATATTCGATTTAATGTCTGATTAAAATTCCAATGAAGCCAAACTGGCCAGGTGTGCCAAGGTCACTTTCAATATGGCCCCAATTTTATGCCTGTTATTATTCTGTAACTGATGCCTCTTTTTCTTTTACAGGGGAGAATGAAATGTCAGATTGTGACTGAGAAAAAACATTTTTATGCTTGTTCTTGAGGGAGTTCATCTTGTGCATATCTTTTTTGCTAAATGTTAGAATTGTATGAAATCTGTGTTAGAGCTACTTGCTGTAATTCTTTGTCTGCATTTGTCTAAAGTTGTAATGCTCAGTGTTCAATGTTCTTTGAAAGATAACTTATGTAATCAATTTCATGTGTCTTGCCTTCATCTAAGCAGACTTCCATTGTCTAAATACACTACTGATGTCTTTCTTTAAAGAGATGGTCTCTAGTATGCTTATAATTAAAAATTACTTGACTTAAAAACAAGTAAGTAGGGAAAATAAATAACACTACAGACCCCCCAAGAAAAACACCCTGGTGGAAAAAGAGAAAGGAAAGCTGTTGGACTTGCTGATGCATCCATGCATTTTTAGTATGCTATTTATAGAGAAACAGAGCCTCACAAAGTAATACAGTGCTGTTTGCTTTTGTCTTCCAGTGAGGATGAAATGGAGGAAGCAAATGGAAATAACCCTATTGATATTGAAGTCGAACAAAATAAGGAGAGCAAAAAGGAGGTATAATTCTTTTCTTACTACTGTACAAATGAAGGTGTTTACTTACTACTTGATGTAGAAGCTGACAGTATCTAATTTTCTTTATTTGTGCTTTGTATGGCTGTCATACAAGAAAAGGATTGTCTTCAGAATTATTCTTAGATAAAGACAAGTATAGACAAATAAGGATGGAGCTGGAAAAATTCTAGACTTTACCATCACATGCTGGTGTACTATGTGAACATTTAGAGCCTTTGACTCAGGGTTGGCTGCATTAGCTTGAACCACCTCAGTGATGGTTGAAGTCAAGCTAACTGTGTGCTGAGATGGAGTAGAAGCACTTATGTTCCTCCTTGGATGGCCTGGTGGAAGGGAAGTAAGTCCTCTGACCTGTTTTGGGTAGACTGGCAGGAGTGTGTTTATCTGCAGCATAGACTTTAAGGTCAATTCTTGATCTGCTGAAGGCCTCAGCAGTAGTTCTGAGGATTTCAGTGACACCAGGATTGCAACTACAGTGGTGCATGGTAAGGGAGTCATCTTGTGTGGCCAGTTTTTATCTGTCAGAGGGGCCTTAGCCTGTCATATGCAGAATATTTTACCTACTTAAAGCATAATATTTGAAGTGAGGTGCAAGTACTTCGTTTTAAATTGGCATCCAGTTCTGGATGGAAGTAGAGCCACGCAAATAGACACTTCTGAAAACCATTAAACCACCTGTGATGCCTAACTGGAAAGTGTATACTTTTATTTTCACGTGTGAAACTTGTCTGATTATCTGTTACTAAACAAGAATCTTGCAATTCAGCAGTAGTATGGGTTGTATATGTGCGCGGTAGAGGAAGATGTTTACCCTAAGGGCTTCTCTCCTTGAGGTAGCTCCCTCTCCTGATTTCTCACAGCCTGCTTTCTCTCAGGGATGAGAGTCATCATCATCTGATTTTATTTTTAATTTTTTTAAAAGGCTATATATAGGAAAAAACACTAGAATTATTTAAAACTGATTGCACAACAGGCAAAAGCAAGGGCCTAGAGCATTTTTTTTGTCAGTTGCTGTCAGTGAGATTAATTCCTCTGATAAATTATTTTGAAGGGAAATAACTGAAAAATCACAGTATGCTGGTCTGTTCTCCACCCATGCCAGAGTGCTCTCTGTAGACTTCCCAGAAAAGCCTAGCTGTTAACTTTCACTGAAGAAGCCAGCATCTCCAGTGACTTCCTAGGAGCAGGGTGCATGTCAAGCCACTCACATGCACTCTCACAAGAAGCTGAGTTCCTGAAAGCCTCAGCGACACCCAAACGTGAAGGATTCTCGCTTGGCTAAGCTGCAGCTGCATGCTGCAGCTGCCTCGTATATCTTGTGAATAATCAATACTATCATCTAATTTCCCATTTTTTTTAATAAAAACAAATCAAGTTAGGATTTCTTCCTAAGTTTTCTGAAAGCTTGCATCCGTAAAGAGACCTTTCAGTCCCTTTTATTACTGCTTCTTTCCCTCCCGTGCTGGTGTGCTGTGAACTTGGTACACAGAGGGAACAGTAGTTCTTCCCCAGCTTAGCTGCCTCTATTTTAAGGCCGAAAGCGAGCAGATGGCAGAGAGCTACCATCAATACATCTTTTTTTTTTGCAGAAAGCCTTGCACAGGAGGTGACTGCCCTCCCTTTTGTACTAGCACAGGGCACGGTGTGCTCTCACCCGTCCGAAAGGTCACCTGAACTCGGCCAAGCGCGTGCAGCCACGCTGTGGATGCAACAGCAGGCGGCCTTCTGGGGGCTCCTCTGGACAGTGATTGTTCTGCTGGGCAAAATGAAGCTGACAACCTGCTTAGCCTGCTCAGAGCTAATTTGATTTCGCAGTACTTGAGCCTGGGGCTGATTGAAAATGCCTCAGGAGAGCAGGTATCCAGGAAGGGGGTCTGTTCCTGACGGTTGTGGTTGTTTCAACCACTTGGTCAGCAATGCACTGCTAGCCCAGGACTTTTACCGTAAAGAACCTCCCTGTCCCAACCCCGCAGAAATGGTTTTTCCAGCTCTAAGATGTGTCAGTTACTTTATGAGTTGTCGAGTAATACTGGGATTTCTCAGAGTATCTGAAATCTCTCATCTGTGTTTCCTCTTTTGGGGATCATTGGAGGGGGAGTCTTCCCTTTTCTTAGCACTTTCAGTGCTAGTGCGACTGTTGAGGTTTCCTCAGATACTGACTCCATAAGAACTGCTTAACATCTCTCTTCCTGAGGCAGTTCCTGGAAACGCCTCTCGTTTCAGCCCATGCTCTTACATGGATTGAGCTTGGTCTTTGTTTTTAAACCATGAAATCTCAGGAAACCTTGTTTATATTAAGCGGGATTGTATCACTGATGTGTTCTGGATGGCAGCAGCACTATCTGAATAAATAGAGGAGTGCTACTAAATCCTTGCATTTCAGTTCTGTTTTTCATGAGTTGATTTAATTCTACAGGAATGTGTGGCCAGGAAAGCAAGTTTCCAAGATAGGGTAGGTTTTTGAATTTTCACAGCCTGTGCAATATCACTGGGGCTTAGAAACATTTGGAGCTGTCAAAAACCATTCTGCTGGAGGTCTGGATTCTTGTCCGCAGCGCAGAAGAGCTTCACATTCTCTGAACTGTGTAAAACAATCATTTGAAACTTGCTTCCATTTTTACTTAACGTTTGAGGCTTCTTGGATATTTCCACTGCAGGTACTGCCTGTTGGTCACCCTGCAGCTTGAACTTGTTGCGAGGCATTACTGCATGATCCTGTGGAATTCTGTATGCAGATGAAATATGAATAGATCCGAAACATCTAACCGTGCTGAATAATTTACCTGGCTCAGTCATCAAAGTGCTTGCTTCTGAAGCAGAGTGCAGAGCTTACCTCACTTGTTTGTGGCTCAGCCAGCCCGGTTTCTCCTGCTCCCCATTCTCCACTGCAAAAAAAAAGAAATCTGTTATCTGTCCTGCAAAAAACAATAGTTATTTCTTACTCCTGGGCTTGCCTTCGGCGTTGTGTCTCATGGAGTTCTTTGTGCTGGAAGAGGCAAGAAAAAAGTTGAGAAGAGCCAATTGTCCGCTTTACTGCTCCAGTGCGGCTCTGGCCATTGAGCCTATGGAGAGGGTGCAAGCTGTTATCTGCTAGCAGCTGCACTGGGCTTCTCCAGGCTCTGGGAGGCAGAGCCAAGTGCTTACGTGGAGCTTTGTGCAACTTCATGTGGGTTTTAATGCTTGCTAATGAGCAAATGCCGCAGACTGGGCAGAAACTGCATGTAGCTGCAAATTAGGAGGGGAACAATAGTGCGAAGTGAAGCCAATGTTTTAAAGCTGGCAGTGATCAAGTAGAGGACTTGAGTGCGGCCTCCCCTCCCTCCTTTCTCTCTCCAACCACTTCTTCTGTTCTGTGTTCTGGGCAATATTCCAGCCATGGGATAATAAATCTTGGGTATGTGTTGCTTATTGAAAGTAACTTCTGGAAGAGGTGGTTTTGGTATTAGAGAATCAAATGTGCTCTTGAAAGGACCTGTGGTATAGCGTCTTAGCTAACATACCTGTTAGCGGTGTGTGCCTAATTCTTTGCTTTAGACAGAAGGCATAAAAATTAGTGGTGTGCGAAATATTCCCTTTTTCAAAAGTGTTTCAAATTTTGTGGTCAAACTGCATCAGTTTAATGGAACAGTTATATATCAGTGCTGTGCAGGAAAACTTAGCTTCCAAGACGCCGTATAATGATCGAAGAGTTGCTTTGTAGTCACCTTGCTCCTTCATCCTTAGCCTTTGAATAAGTTTGGTTTATCCCTTTTTGTTTGACGTGCAGAAAAACAAATCTCTGCAAACTCTTCTAGCTGTGTTCTTCTGTCTCCAGACTCCACTTTTTCTTCTGGTGTTCAGTTAAACTGATTTGTTGAGACCTGATGTTGAAAGCAGGAAGGGAGGTTTTGGAGTGTTTGCAAATAATGAGGATATTTAACTGACTGAAAATTCAGTTCCCAAAATGAGAATGGGCGAAGGAGGCAAGAAGTATGTCCTGGAAATGTTGAAAGCTGCCTAGGAGAAAGGACAGATTTGTATAAAAGTGTGTGTATGACATGCTGCTTAAAGCACAAACAATTATTTCAGACTGCAAGCTACTCCTTTTCATTCTCCAAGCTTTGAGGATGACCGAAAATGAACAACTAAAACACCTACCTAATCTGAGGGCATAAATCCTGGTTTGAAAATGGCTGAGGAATCTAGAATCAGATTTTGTGATCACTTCAGGGCTCTTGAAAACAGCATCCACAGCTTGCCTTAATATTTCTTTGGTCACTTAAAACGTTGCATTGTGTTTTGTAAAATGGCTGCTATTTCTCAGGTGCCACCCGCTGAAACCGTTCCTCAGGTGAAGAAGGAGAAGCACAGTACACAGGCCAAGAACAGAGCAAAGAGGAAACCTCCCAAAGGAATGTTCCTCTCTCAAGAAGACGTGGAGGCTGTTTCTGCCAATGCGACAGCTGCTACCACTGTACTCAGACAACTGGATATGGAATTAGTCTCAATCAAGCGACAGGTATGGATGAGAGAGTGCAAGAATAAGTGCTCTTTTTGGTGGCAGTGTCTGTCACGTCTGCAAAATTCCCAGGAACTTGTAGCTAGATGGTGATGATGCACATCATTATGTGGCTTAATTGACAAGCTGCTAGCCTGTGCTATAAATTAATGCAGCTCTGCGCTTTCTTCTTTTATGCTTTACTTTTGTGGGCAGCATACTTTGTACCTAAAGTGAAGCAAGGGAAGGAAAATCCACAGCACTGACCTGAAGGAAGTTTTGTTGGCTCTCAGTTTCTTGCAGTTTAGAGTTCCTTGTGTTTTAACTATGAATTTCCTTCAGGTATCACTGGATTCAGGAGTTTCTGATTTCAATCTGTAATTTCCTTCGCCTTTTCCTGTGGTACTTGTGGAACAGCCAGACATTTTTTTCTTCTTTCCTATAAAGGCATCTTACAAACTTCATGTACCTTTTGTTTGTCTGATAGGTCTCCCTTTTAAATGGTTATGGATAAATGTTACAGACAAATGTTTTTCAAATATCTATTAGTAAAGACAGGTTTGCTACATGACTCTGTTTCCTAGATGAGAACGTTTTCAGTATTTTTTAAAGCAGAGAACTGGCTCAAGCTCTTTATTAAACTTAATAGAATTGGTATTTTGGCCTGAAGCCTTCTTGGCACTCTGGGAGAAGCAGAGCTCTCTAGCAGTCTTTGATTCATTACTTGCTGTGAACAGGGCTTTCGTTTTATACTGGGCTTTATACAGACCTGGAAGTTGGAGCAGTTCTTCCTCCAAATAAGTTGTGGATAGGATAGAATAAAGTAAAGGGGGTCTCCCAATGTGCCAGTTGCTCCTACATTCCTTTATTCCAGTACAATAAAATTTTTTGAAAAAGAAAAGTGCTGAGGAGAAGTGGGATGCTGAACTTGTACGATTTCCACTAGGGCTGCTGGAAGGTTTGTCAAAGGTCTCTATCCTTGTTAAAGGGACGACACTTTCTTTTCAGATTCAGAATATTAAACAGACAAACAGCGCTCTCAAAGAAAAACTTGAAGGTGGGATAGAACAATACAGACTTCCAGAGGTAGGATCGTTTTCTGACCCTTGTTTGTTGTGGAGATAAAAGCTAATCTGTATTCACATACCAGAGCTATTGATCTTCCCAGTAGACTAGGGCTGGTGCTGTGTTAGTTGTCAGTATGAATCAAGACTATTACCATGTTCACTGTTGCTGCATAACGGGGATGGGAGGCAAGAAGAAAGTTTTAAAAAAAAAAAAAAAAAAAAAAAGGCTTAACATGTGAAAATGGTTTCTAGCAGAAGCACTGGCATCCCAGATAAACCATGTTTTTCAGAGTTGTGTCCATATGCCCCTGTGAGAGGTGGTGGTTCTAGATACTGAGAAATGTAGGAGAGATGTTAGCGGCCTGTCTTTCTCTTGGCACTCGGTGCTTTTGTTGTTGTTCTTCCAACTCTGGCACCTCGTGCTGGAAATAATTTGACCAAGATTACAGAAGGTGTCTGTGATAAAGACAAGTAGGTGCTTCTGAAGAGTTTGTGGCTCTTGGTTATCTGCTCAGACCATTCCCTCTCTTTCTGTATTGCCCAGCAAGTTACGGGCACCGCGTGTGTCACAGTTAACTGAATGGGTGCCACGTGCAGTTCTTTTTGAAAACATCTTGCTACTAAACTGAATGATAGCTTGACTAACAGTTAATTACTCATGGTTTTGTGATTTTTTTTTTATGAACTTGGGTACAAGTGAAAGCTGTTGCTTATGTTAATGGTAGTTACCAAATTTTTTTGACCTCTAGGTTGTTCAGAAATTTAATGCACGTTGGACCACAGATGAGCAGCTTCTTGCTGTGCAAGGTATGGCACTACAAGTCTGTTTGTATTTCAGGAGGTTATGATCAAAACTCTATTACGTTTCAGAGCTGTGTTTCACTTCGGCAACTAATGAAGGGTTTTGATGTTGCTGTTTATTAATGCCTAAAGAACAGATCTGAACAAGGAAACAATTCTCAACCCCTCCCCCAGCAATGTAAATTGTACCGTATGAGTATTTGCACATGATCTCTTCTTGTCCAAGCTTTCTGAAAGTGAAACTCCACTGGGGAGACTGCTTTGCTATTTGCCTGTGCAAATTCTCAAGTAATACAGGCATATTTACACAGGTCTTCTAGATTTCCTTCTGCTCATCTTTGCTACACCTGCAATTCCTTTTCTTCTCCAGGGCTAGTCTTAATTTTGTCTCATGGAGAATTTAGATTTTTTCATGCTGGTTTAATCAGAGAAAGGCTTGAAACCTGGACAGAAGTTCAGCTTTGGATCCTCATGCTGTGACTTGAGCCTAATTTGTGGTCTTTGTGGAAATAACACTTTACTTTTGTTTTTCTTGTTGCTTTTAGCAATCAGGAAATACGGCCGAGACTTTCAGGCAATCTCTGATGTGATTGGAAACAAATCTGTGGTGCAAGTGAAAAACTTTTTTGTAAATTACCGACGTCGTTTCAACATAGATGAAGTTCTACAGGAGTGGGAGGCAGAGCACGGCAAAGAGGAGACAAATGGAACCAATAGCCAGAAGCCTGTAAAATCCCCCGATAATTCCACTAAAATGTCCGAAGAGGAAGATGAGGTAAATCACACTTAAGTCATGTAAAGTTCCCAATCTGAGCTCAGTTCATATATATAATATTATATATTTAATAGATATCTATATTTAAAAGTGTATATGTGTGCACAAGTATCTTCAATCAGTCAGTTTTTACTTCTAAACAAAATAAAATATCTCTGAGCATATTTCACTGTATCTGGGTATTCCAATCCCAGTATTGTTTTTGGGGAATTCTAGACATCTATAGAAGTGGAAAGAGAACACTTAATTTTGCAGCCCTCTGATGATATTGGTATGTCAGCAGCAGCAGCACGTGGACGATTTAATGATTACTGCTGAAACCTGATAGGTATTTATATCATTTGGATGTTTTCCCTGCACTCAGTTCTCCGAGCTGTTCAAGGTTTGGCTTTGTGAGACCTTACAGTCTTCCGAGGCAAAGCTCGCTCTTTCATTTTCATCATGGAGTGGTTTCACTTGAGGGAAGGGAAGAAAGCTATAAACAAGGGAAGTGTGTGATACTATTTGCTCTGGAATTACCTGGAGGCAAAATTTCCTTGAATTTACAGCAGTTTCTGTGAAGACACATTCTAGAAACAATCTTTTTCTTGCTCTCCTTGATAGAAGCTCACCAAGGTAACACTTCTCCAAAGGCAGCGTGTGCTTAAAGTTAATCAAGAGACTACTGAGTATTGAAATATGAAAGTTCGTTATAAAAATGTGTTATTAACACTTTCTTTCAGAAGAAAAACCTCACTAGAGGTTTGTATGTAAAAATGTCAGATACAGGGCTCCTTTGTGGCTAATTTTACATGACAGCTTAACACAAAAGCTGCATCTTCTCAAATGCAAATGCAGTTACCGGTGTAAGATGAATTTTGGTCTGTTGTGCATGGACTAAAGACTTTCTCCATGTGCTGCATATGTTTTTCTAAGTTGCCTTGATTGTGGTTGGTTCACTTGTACGTTGCTTGTTGTTCAGACGTTCAAAGAACAGAACTTGATTGCTTCACAAATCCCAGTAATGTGTTCTCTGAAGCTACTTACGCCTGGGGGCTAGGTCCAAAGGTATGACAGATGAACAAAACCGAACTCAAAAAACTTGCATTCTTAGGTTGTGAGTGAAATCGTTGCATTCCTACGGAGTTGGGAGGTGGAGCAAAGAAGTAATTGTACTCTTGTACGTAGCCATCTTTGAAAAACAAGCGGCAGATGTCACTGCCTTTTCCTGTGACCAGCACAAGTGCAGCACTAAATGCAGAACTTTTCTCCTCTGAGCCCTCAGAGATTGTCTGGCTTTAAACGCAACCTTAACCTCAAACGACAGCAAGGTCTGGTGAAATGACTGGTGGAATAGGAGTCATGGGCCCCAGACTAGTGAGGGAAAGTGCCCGGGCTGGAGCCAAGCAAGTGCAGTACAGTAAGGGACGAGGACAGAGCTTGTCTGCACCAGGCTGATGCTGGGGGGAGCCAGGCAGGGTGGCAGTGAGCTGCCAGCCGTGACATGCTGCCTATGCCTTATGCTAGCAGCACGTGGCTTGTGGTTCTCGATGCAGCCTATTCTGGACAGTAGGAACTGGTGTGTCATGGCTGGGAGGAGGAAGGTGCTGGCAGCACAGTGGGGATTTCAGCTACCCAGCCTGCACCTTTTTACAACGATGCAAGAGGAACGGGCACAAGGTTGTCCCACAATGGAGATCTAATGGTCTGCAAGCTCTCTGAGCAAATCAGGCATAAATACTGCTTCTCAAGAGTGGCTGTGAATGTGGAGATCCTGCCATCAGAGCTACTGTAAGCACGGTGCTGCAAGGAGCTGGGTAACGGGGGCCTGGGTGGTTCTGGAGGCAAAGAGAAATGGGACCTGTAAGCGATCTCCTTGGGCTAGGAGGGATGTTCCTGGTCCCTCCTGAGCAGTATGGTGCAGCTGCAGCCTGCTCTTGAAAGCAGTCCCTCAGGTGTTCTCTCCTGTGGCTTGCCTTGTCTGCCTGGCCACCAGCTTAACAAAAGCTTCATCAGCCCCCCTGACTTCTCTGGGCTTTCCCCTTGAGTGTGTTTTCACAGCAAGTTACCCCCCCACCTTTGAAGCAGTTGGGTAAGGTTGCTGATTATAAAGCAGCCTCAGCTCTGGTCTTAATTCGTGTTCTACCAACAAAACCTGGTGTGGCTCAGAATAAGGGGAGCTGCTGGGATTCTCCCCATAAGCCAGGGTTTGGCTGTCTCGTTGCTTTCAGTACCTTGAATCTGGGGTAAAGTTTGGAGATGCAAGAAAGCCTATGTGTATTCATTTTTTAAAACTAAATGTTTTTTTTTTTTCCCCTCCCTCTTCCTTCCAGGCTACTTCTGTTCTTGATGTCAGATATGCATCTGCTTCGTGAGAAGGTGCTGTAGCCTAGAACAATTTGTGTTGACTACTGTGTTATCCAGGATATCAGGTATTAGCAAACCTCAGACAGCCATCTGCATCATATCTGTGGACAAGCAGCTATTACCAAAAAAAGGCAAACGCTTCCAGTCCTGTGCTACATCTGCCTTAATCTCCCCTCATTCCTCCATACTGCCTCCACTTTCTTTCAAAAGCACCCAGGTAGCTCAGCTCTCCATTTCATCAACGTCCTGCTTAAGCATGAGGATTTCTAGAACCAGTAACACCTGTCTGTAATTTTGACCAACCTGCAAAACAAGGAGCTCCTTAGCAGGCCCCACAGTAACTCTACATGTTAGGAGTTCTTATAATACTTGGTCCGTAGGGTATAAGTACGTACTGCTGCATGGCCTTGTGGTCTCCGCTTCCTGTGTATTCTTAAGATGACACTATTGTTAGTGAGCTTTCTATAAAGGAGAGGCCTGTGCACATGCCGGTGGTGTCAGGTTTGTTCTGAAATGACAGGGCATGTTAACATGCGATCTTGAACAACGCAAAGTGATAGGAAATTCTATTGCTAAGGTTTGGTCAGTCCAAGGTTGTAAATGTAACTCATTACACTTCTGGTTTGTGCAATTCTTTCCACTGTATTTGTGTGTTCTTGCTTCATAGAAAGCTCCCTAACTGAGCATTTTTATTCCTTTATATTTTAATGGCTTTTATTTAGTGCAAAAGGGAATACGTAACCTGAAACTGTTTGATACGCTATTTAACCCCTGGCATTCAGCATTTGCATTGTAACTTGTTAAATGAGTGCTACACAACTTTCTTTTTCCTGATCCTCTGTGGGATTAAGTCAAAGCAACTTTCTCTGGTGCCTCTCCTTTTTGGAATATGTGCCTTTTTACATTTGGCTACCATAGGTCACTTTCTGTCCCAGTGTCTCATTCCTCTTCAGAGCGCTGTTAGCCAAAGACACCAAACTACTTCTCCCAGTGGAAGTCTGGGCGAGGGTTGGAGCATGAAATTCAACCTTAAAGTAGTTTTTGGTCTCTTGGAAGTTCAATGGAGAAGAACCGGGTTAATTTCATTGGCCATTTTAACCCCTCTGAAGCACACATTGCTTTCATGTTCTGAACCAAAATATGCAATTTAAAATCTAAGAGGTGCTTTTCCAAATACTTGGTGCATGCAGCTTTCAGATCCCCAGCCCTCTGCTCAGATCCGTTCTGTGGCCTGTCCAGCTGGCTTGAACTGGAGCTGTTCTTGGAAGCCCTGCGCTAGGACTTTGCACCTTGAACAGGGTGGTTGACTGCTGAGCAGACAGTATTTAGAGAAGCTAGAAGCAGCAGTATTACTCTTTTGCCTGATGGGAAGCTGCAAGATAACACTAGTCACAAAGCATTTAAAAATGGTTAATTTAATGATGTGGTAAGAAACCAACAGGTGTCTTTGCAGATGGAGAGAAGGACCTTTTTTGTCCCTCTTCCTCTACAGAGGATTCGAGCCAGGGTGGCACACAGCAGCGTGCAGCACCAGCCTCTTTTAACACAACCCGAAATGAGCTCGCCTGCGTCCTGACCCGCAGCTGAGGTGCTGCAGCTCAGAGGCTAGCTCCAAACTTGGTGCTGATGTTTGAGCTGCTGGGCCGTGCTGTGGTGTGTGCCATGGTGGCTCCGTCCTCTGACCCTAAACCAGCTAGGTTAACGTCAGAGAGCTGTGATGGCACCTCTGTCTGTGCGGACACAACCCACGAAAAGGCAGGGGAGGTTCCCTCAGTTACTGCCAAGGTTACATCTTCCTTGGACCTCGTGTGGGGAAGGTGATTCAACATCAGAAATCAAGCTGTGACACACAGGCGAAGGAGCAGATGAGCATTTCTTAGGGCAAGCTACAGTGTTTAGCCCAGAAGGGGCCTACTTCAGCCGCTCCTGCGGCTATTTCTGAGCAGCTTCATTCTGGTAGCTCCAGAGGGATCTTTTGAGGTGATGAGGGGATAGAAGGGAGCTATTCCCTGTCCTCTGTTGGAGACCTGTAGTCACTTAAGGTGACCCAAGTTTGTGGCAGCATCTCTACAGCTGTCTGTGTGAAATGGCAGCTCTGAGGGTGGACCTGCATGCGTTCCTTCAGCCCTGCGCCAGCTGGAGCTGGGAGGCTCCTGTGGGAGAGGACACTAGTCGTTAGCCAGTGTGAATCAGGATTAAGGCTGGGCAAATAGCACTGCAAATTCGGCTGGCAGTTCTGGTGGAAAGAAATGCCGCTCATTAGGAATACTCCAGCATTAAACTTCTCGCTGGTAGGACCATGCCAGTGGGAGAGGAGTGCGTAAACTTGCATCCCAGCTGGTGAAATTCATCAGGTAGGGCTTCTGCTGGCGAGTTAGTTACCTGTGAGGACTTCTCATCGGTTTTTGCCCTCAAATCTGTCCATCTTACGATCAGAAAAGTTGTGTTTTGGCTTCATCCCCAAGGGGTAGGGGGAAACATGTATAATTCATGATATTAGGAAGAAAAAAGTTGTTAAATTACTTCTCAGTTGACAGCTATCTTATTGTAGTCGATACATACAATATAATAGCACTGTATTTTAAACGTTTAGTTTTTTACGTTCTCTTTAACTATGTTTTTAAATGCGATGAAATCATCTTAGCTTTTGAAAGTTTAAATGGTTTGGTCTTGTTTAGGTGAAGACCCTCTTTTTCTTTTTTAAATGGATCAAGCATTAGATACATCAACTGGTTGCATTCTGATTAGAAGGGTCCACAAAGATAACTGCGTAAGATAGAATATTCACTTAAATTTTGTTTCTTAAACTATCAATGTGAATGTCATAATTATATATATTTTGTGGAAAATGGGAAATTATTTCTCCTAAGTATAAGTTATTGTGCAAAATATGGTATCGTTAAAGAAAATGATAGTTTAAGTTTTAGTTTTTAGAAATCTTAAAGATATAAAAGTGTATTGCATATGCATAAACAAATTTCATTTGTTCTATTTAATTTTTATGTAGTTGTGTAAAGTGCTAGGTAACTTCTTTTTTCGCTTATCCATTAAAACAACCTTGTTACTTGAATATTCGTGTTTAACTGGTTTGAAACAGTGATCAACTTTTGTAATATAATCTTATAACCAAGGGAAAAAAAATACATGCCTCAGTTGTGCTTAACAATATAGCAACAATGTACAATCAGACGCTTAAGACCATAGTAGCCATAACTGGTAGTGCAGCCACAATGGTTGTCTTGATATATTTAATACCAATGGGGATAACGAAATCTTAATATATTTTTACAAGTTTGCAACCAGGAAGACCCCATAAATATTCACTAGAACACTTTTTTAATAGTTACAGTAAGAGTAAAACTCTTAATCTCTTAAAGCAATGTCCTGACAAACATTTTTCTTTCCTGTACAAAGACATCTGAAACATTATGTATTAAAATATGCTCATTGTCACTTTAAATTTCAGTTTTTATTATCTAAATCGCTAAAATGCTGTTGGTATTCTTGCACACCAAATATGAGCCAAACAGTGCATTACACTAACTTGATCACTGGGTTTGTGAACATAAATCCCCAAGTCAGTGAAGCGCAAAAATGTCCTAAGAGATTTTTTCTGATAACGCATTTTTTCAAATCTGTATAAAATTATGCATACCCCATTCAATGATGAATGGCCTGATACTTGCTCTTTTAAAAAAAAATAAAAATAAAATCATTTTATGAGCTCCAGCTTGTCTTCAGCAAGTCAAAATCTAGTGATCTTGTGCAATGCCCCTAAAGCAAATACTTTCTGCCACTCCCTGGATTAATGCAGCTTTTCCTGTTGATAGTAAAGCACAATTGCAGTGAAAGTTACAGTTCAGAAGATGGAAGGTCAGTATAGTCTATGCATGTTGTATAATAATGAGTGTTTACATTCATATTCTCCTAAAATAAAATTTATACTGGAGTGTATAGTATTCCATTATGTAGATTTTATCAATTTTGTTAACTGCTTATAGATTGCTTAAAAGAAGTTTTTTCAAGATTTTAAAAGATGTATAAGGTTAAGTTTGCAAATATAATGGAAATGCTGTATAGCTTTTGAAGTGATAAAATACTCGTTGGGATTTTAAAGAAAGTATGTTGTAATAATGCTGTTGTAAGTAATATTTTAAATGTCTTTTTTGCCTGTTTTCTATTATTCAGCACACTTACTGTGATGAATGTTCATAGCATTATAAAACTGCTTAGCCACTGAAAAGTAACATTTGGTTTTGAATTATTTTACTGTATGAGGAATTATAGTGGGGTAAATTCCTTTGTGAAATTCTACATAATTCATTTTTCTATGATTTCCAATGTTTGCTGACATCAAATAAAATTTTTTCAAGCCATTGATGTAATAAAATATGTAGTAAAACGTTATTGATGTAAAATACTGTTCTGAAATGTGATTGATCACCTACCTCTCAAATTTTGGTCACGAGAGCCACCAGCGGGGGGCTTGCCCCTTCCGTATCGCACGGTGGGCATGGCGCTGCTGGAGCAGCGGTCGCCTGTCGCTGCAGAGCCCCAGCTTTGGGAAACTCGCTCAGACCTTCGTAGGGCCGGGGTGCCTAGGGCTGTCTGTTGCCCAAGGGCAGGCACTGGTCACGCTGGTGGCCCTGGAGAGACCTGTGCTGCTCCTTTTCTGCCCGTGCGGTGTATTCCTTCCCCAGGTTGTGCTGGCAGCGCTGCTGCGAGGCAGCTCCGGAGCTTGGGGAGCGCTGGGGACCGGTCCTGGCTCGGTGCTTCCAGCCCAGAGCCAGAGCCTGGCCCGTAGGGTGTGGATGGAGACGACCTGGCTGCCTGTCACTGCCGTAGTGAGTACAGACTGCTGTCTGCGGCGTACCGAGGGCTAGCCACCCGGCTATACAATTTAACAAATTGCCATCTTTGGCTGCAACGAAAGAAATGCGTTTAAAATACACAGCAAAAACGGAGTCGTAGCCTTCAAGCCTAGCAGTGTGTGGATGTCGCTACCCCGCGTGCTCCAAATGGCAGGAAACTTTGCCCTGGGGTTGTACCTTGGGATTTTCCGAGGTAATATTTGCTGTCTTCCCATGCTGGATGCAACAAAGCAGTACGTGCAGAAGCAGCCAGGACACTACAGGGCAGTTAAAGGAAACTGCTTTGTGTTGTCCTGTTGTATTCAACAGGTAGGTTGCCAGCAGTGCTCTGTGAGCTTTTTGGGTATTGGTACGTGGTAAATGGTTTGCTTGCATGTGTTAAATCCGGCAGAACTAATACTGCAAGTTACTGTGGTGGTTTCCAATGCTAGTAATGTGTGGAGGGCAGCAATTAGTCATGCCTTCATATACTGAAAAACTGGGAGGGTAGGGAAACATAGGGAGTGTTTTTTTGGGGGTGTTTTGCTGCAAAAAATCTTTGTAATTTTCCTGGTGGTAGAGACTGCAGTACCAGGACAGTAAGGGAGTAATCGGCTTCTTTAGCAGAGCTGTCTGACTTGGATCTTTCAGCCCTTAACCTCCAAAACCAGCCACCTCTTCCTGCCCACACATTTCCCCCCCCCAGCCCCAAGCAAAAGCAAGTGAAACAAAGGAACTTTAAGGAGGGAAGAAGCCTGGGACTCCCTGTGCCCAAACGTTTACCTGAGAAATCTCCTGGAGAGTCTGGGGAGCAAAGGTAAAGCAGTGGCGGTGCTCCCATTTTTGAGAGCATAGGGGCTACATTTCTACCTAGTAACAGTATGTGTTTGTAAGTGGAGGTGCAGTGTTGAATTAACGCTGAACGGAATTAAAAATGCTGTATTTAATTCTGTATTTAGTACTCCTGATAGCCTGTTTCCTATATAAATAACTAGGTACCTAGGCTTCCACTGTTGAAGTCTTAAGGCATCAGCTATTGTGGTTTAGACTTGAGGGTATAAATTTAATTAAGGTTTAGACCCCAGCTGAGAAGGGGAATATAGGTATATGGGCAAACCTCTGTTTCCAAAGCACGTGTGTGTGTCCTCCAGGCCCTTCCCATCTCTGCAAGCTGTGAGTATGAGCAGCGCCAAGAGCTTTCTCCCTTAGCACCAGAGCTGCCACACAAGGTAGAATATATAAGCTGGAGAGGCTGAACTTGAAGAGTGCAGTGATGGTGCTGTGGTGTGCTGAGGTCTTAATCTAATGCCCAAATGCCAGCTTTTTGAAATAAAACAGTGTAAGCGTGGTTTTCATGTCATACGCTAACTTTAAGTGTGTAAGATAGAGCATCATGTTAGAGAGAAAACTGGGTGCCAGATGTCATCTCGTGCTCTGGCTCGTCTACCAAATTCTTTGAACCAGTAAGAAATGTAACTTCTGGTCTTCCTTTTAATAAATAGTAAACAATGTGTGCTTTTAAAAACAAAACAAAACAAAAAAAAAAACAAAGGTGTGCTGACAGAGGTAGGAGAATTGTTTGCTGAAAAAGGGAGGGAATTGCTATGAAATATTAAGGGAACTAGTATCATCGAGAAAGGAAAGTCTTGAGGTCAGTAACATGGAGGAGGTCTGAAGTTTCATCAGAAAAGGAGAAATTACCTGGAAGTTTCCCCTATTCAAACAGAGAAAGTTCGCTTGGAAGTTTGCATAACACAGCCTAAAATACGGCAACAAAGAGCAAGGACTGGAAAGATTGCTCAGCCAAGAAGTTTACACTGTGAAGATCAGGCAATGGGAGTAGGAAGACAAGTGTCATGCTGACTGGTGTTTGTTTTCTACCAGCGATGGCTGAGGGAGGCAGCAATCTACTCAAATTTTGGATGGACGTTTTGCTGTAGTTTTCTCTAAGGCAGTCTGGAAGAGGAGGTGTGTGAGATAATGGAAATGAAATGCACGCATGGGAACTGGGGGAAACTTCTGTGCATCTGCACACTTTGGGGAAGCAGATATAATGTGTCTGAAACCTAGCGTGTGAAGACCTGAATGAGCCTTTAGAATGGAGGATGATGCTATACAACTGATAAGAGTGCGGTGATATCTAAAAGAAAAAGATGAATAGAAGATCCAGGCAGCTGCAGACTTCCTGATATTGCCTTGCGTGTGCAAGGTTTAGAATATCTCCTGATTGAAAGGAGACTAAGGAGGATTAATAAAATAGAAGAGTGTACACAGTGGGTTTGGCAGAGAGACTTGTGCCAGACTAGTCAGTCACGAGGCGTGGGATTCATCGGTGGGTATGGTTATCGCTGCCTGAGCTGGTCGCCCAGAATTCCTTAGAGAGAAATAAGCTTTCTTAGGGTGTAATTAATTTAATCCTAAATTATATGTTGAAAACTGATCTAATGTATTACGCCCTGAAAGTGCTCATTTCTCTCCTTTGATTACACAGAGCCTAAGGCTCTGCCTCAGATGTGGAAGCTGGGCACGAGCCGCGGTAGTGCCGTGGCGTGCGCTAACCCCAGGAGGGACAGCGACGCGACGAAGACCCCTGTGTGGCAGCGTTGTATTTCCAGCTAGATGAAACATTAGCGCTGTCGTACCGACAGTTTGAAAAGCTGCTCTGGTGTATTGTGTATGATCTGGGTTCATCCTCTTGAAGATGGATCAGCCTGAACAGAAGGAAGCGGCGGCGGTGCGTGGGTTTGCTTTGCTCAGGCAGGTGGGACAAGGGCTGGGGGTTGTGCCCCTTCCCTCGAAATGGCACCCCTGAGGTTGCCACTTAAGACAGACAGCCTTGGTGGGAGGAAAACTATGGTGGATTTTAGTCTGCTTGTAACCTTGGTGAGGTGATTTTTCCTGACTGGGGTTCAAATCTCTCCACCAATGTTCAGTTCTGCAAGCACATGAAGAGCACTGGGTAAGATGCCATTTGCCATTTGGGTCCACCCTTTCTGCTGGCTGGTTTTCCTCTGGTGGGACTGTAGTGGCGTTGAACCTTAGAGATTTGTGTGTTGGTAGGGCCACAACCTATGGTGTGAGGGTGCTCCAGGAGGCAGGCCTCCACTGGGAGCCTTTCCCTGTTTTGGGAGCTGCTGGGTCCATGACTGTGCTCGGCGTGCAGCCCATGGGATGGAGATAAATGCCCTGGGGACAAGGAGACTAAGAGAAAGGAGCCTTTGGCCAAGCAAAAATTCTGTAGTGGCACCCTGGTCTGGATTTTGCACTTGCTGCTCTGGGTGGAGGAACTGCTCTGGGGAAGCCTTGCCTTGCTCCAGGTGCCTTGCTCTGCCTTGGACCGCAGCCTGCAGCAGCTGGGCCGCTTGCCATTGGGATGCAGCAGCTCTGGGGCTTCGCTGCTGGTGCAGGGAGGGCTTGGGAAGGGCGTTCGCAGGAACATCAGCAAGCCTTGTGAGTGCTGCTACAGGTCTCTGCTACTCTGGGGTTTGTGCTCTTTGTGCCAGTGGTTGTTTTATTTGTTTGTTTGTTTGTTTGCTTGTTTATTCTTCTCCATCTTCCTTTGCATAAGATGAAATAGATCCGTTATAGGAAGGGTTGGCTTGGAGGAATCCGTTTCTTTTAATTTCAGTAGTTACTGGATGTCGAGCTTACCCAAACTGCAGCCTGGCGCGTCCCATAGTCTTGTCCATCTCCATCACTTCTGAATTTCTTCTCCTGCTTTCCTGTAGGAAGGGTCCCTACTCCTGTCCTGTGCTCTTTCCTCCTGAAGGAGGATTAAATCTGCGACCTGCCCCAAGACAGGCTGGGAAGTCTGGGCTAGAGCTGGAAACTTCTACAGTTTCTAAACAAACGTCCTCAGGGGGGTCCCAAATTTTAGTTGCTTGCTGAAATATGCCTCTGATAACAGAACTGGCTTTCCTGTGACTTGGTACCTCATAAGAACTCTAGAAATATACCTGTACTGGGAGAAAAAAATCATTGGACCCAATTGCTGTTCTTTTGGGCCCTGTGTCCCATTTCTCTTGAAGAAACAGTTCAGGTCAGTACTGCCAAAATTCACTTATGATGAAAATGTTATTCTTACCTATTTAATATCATTTTTGGCCTTTCCAATGCAACTTTAGGGACAATTCTTCTGATGTCAAAGTAACTTTACACCTCTGATCAGTATGCTGTGCTGTTAATGTTCTGCCTTTTAAAAAATAAAAAAAAATAAAAAATTAAAACCAAGTATCTTCGTCATGCTGTTATTAATGTAACCGAGGGAGAAAAAAAAGCAGTTAATTAAATGTTCTTCTTTAAGCTAATTTCCTTTTGTTGCATGGCTAGTTCTCTCTCCTCCTTGCATGATCAAGTCTCACTGGTACAAATATTCCTAGAAGATACCTTTTAAGTTTAATCAAATTCTCCTTTAAAAGTGTTTGTACAAAGATCCCGCTTCCCACAATTAATCATGCAAGGCCCAAGGTGCAGTAATGCTGTCCTCTGGAAGCAAACAATACCCATGCCTGTGCTCCACCACAAACAGACTCTTGGTTTGACTTTCAATGAGTGACCCAGAACCACAGGGGGATTTAGCAGCAGAAAAATAATTTGAGAGAGTTGTGATATGGACATAAAGAAGATAAACTGGTCAGGCAATTTGTTACAAACACTGCCTTTAGCCCTGGGCACGGATGGATGGCTTCTCTTCCTCCAGGAGGGACTCCTGTTTTATTTCTGTCCAGTGTTAGCAATGAGTGCTGGGATCTGCCCATGGCTCCAGATTTGCAGTTCTGAATCCGGTGTAAAGAAAAAAGAAGCATAATAAATAACTATGAACTGCCTTGTATCTTCAGTGCCCTCACACGTGTACTGCCTAGTGACTCCGTAATGTGAAATTCACTCCATCCTCTTCTGCCAGACTCTCGGGATGCACAGAGAATCTCCTAAAATAAGAAGAGCAAAAAATTTTATATAAATTAATTCATGACCCCTAACTTCTCCTGGATTTCCCAAGGTATTTGCTGTATTAATGCTTTAAATTCAGAAGTCTCCCCACACTAGGATCATGTTGCTTATAGGCATTAAATAGCACAGAGTGTGATTCAAGCCTTTTTAGGTGCTTTTCCATAGTCTGCAGTGAGAGTTGGACCAGGTGGACAGTAAATAACTTCATAACTTCTGAGTAAATGCAGTTTGAAGTGATTACCCACCAGTCCCTCATTAGTGTCTGGGACTGAGCAGAAACTTGACAAGGAAGGATGTGCCTTGCTAACAGAGCAATGCGTCAGCACACTGTGAGAAGCAGCAAGATTTCAGCAATGCTTGATCAACTAGGGAGAGCATCTGGCACCTCTGAACTGCTCGTGTTTGTTGGCTGGGGACCCTTTCCGAGGACTTTGAGGAGCACAATATGTTGCATTCAGAAAACTCTTTGCTTTTTACTTTGTGCATTGGAGGTGGTCAAAGTAAAAATCAAAGCTGGATCAAACTGACGATTCCCAAGAGTTTGAGTAGTGAACTATGTTAGCAAGGAGGTAGTGCCTTCAAACCTGCACACGGTCCAGTTTTCTTTCTGTAATGCTTTTGTTTTGCTTTGGAATGAAAAGAAAAAGTAATCTGCAAAATGAAGTAAAGAGTGTTGATACTATTTTTGTCGCTGCTTTCACATTTGAAGGTTGCCTAGAAGGTAGTGGAGTCATTTCTCTTTTCCTTGCAAAGGTGTATTTGTTGTTTTCATTTAGTAACTCCTCCTCGTTTTTCCTTCCTCCTGGGACGGAGAGGTCACAGTGCTGTGTAGATGAAAGCTGAGTAATTGAGATGGTTTTAAATGTCTTTACACTTTACTAAAAAGTTTAATGTTTACTTAATGCCCCGTAAACACTCAAGAGAATAAGCCTTTGTTTAAAAATTCAGAACCTAGTAAAGGCTTCAAGCAACTGCTGTTCGCTTGGGGGGACTGACAGCACTGCTGAGAGTCATTAACATGCTCGTGGAGGAGAAGCAAACTATAATTTCTGCTAATTTCTGCCAGAACTAAGCTGATGTTAACTCACCTGTGAACACAGGGTAGAGAGCGGTAATGCCAGCGTGAAAGCAGTCTGGAAGTATTAGGATGTGTCCTTCCTATAGATGTTAGAGAAGTCCTAATATAATGCCCAGGTAGGGCTTGGTTTTCCAGTCTGTTGGAGAAAAAAACGTAATGTTGCACAGTTGTAGAGGAGCAATTACATGTATAAGGAAGAAAGCGTTTCCCAATAGCTGTGATGCGTGGCTACCAAAAGCTCTGAGAGTGCCGTGGTAGTTAGGCAGTGCATGCAAATAAAGTGTCATACAAGAGATTTGGAGCATATGCTTAGTAGCAAAGGATTGCTTTTGACTTGTGTAGGATAAGCCCTATGAAAACTCAGTGCTGGTGGGAAGGAGGTTGACCTGAGGAGCTGCGTGTGGTTGTGTGCCTGGCCCTGCTGGGGGAACATTGCAGAGGCTGAGGTCGAGTGTTTGAACATCAGGCTGGAGGGCTGAGTCCTTGGCTGGGTGCAAGAAACTTCTGGAGAGAGACGTCCGTGTGGGCCTACTTCTGAAGGCCTACGTTTCCTGCTGCCAGAAGGGCCTTGCCCTCGGCACTGGCTTGTTCCTTGGCACTGACGGTGTTTGTAGCAGATTTTCTGAAAGCCCCTAACCAGGGATAACCAAAGCACAGAAGAAAATCCTCAGATAACTGAGGATTACTGTTAACATAACTGTTCACTCTGCCTCGGTCCCACCTCTAGGCCCGTTCCTGCGTGAACAATTTGGCCTGTTTTCCAGGCTGGCTCTGGCTGCATGTCACAAGATCCATTTTTCATGATAAACTTTATGGCAGGTTGTTTTCTTAATATAGCTGGAGCTTTGGAGAATGCTGTCCAAATTTCTTTAGCCTGTGACTATTTTGTTTCTAAATGAGTTGTTTTGTCGACGGACCCCAAGGGCTGCTTGCCTGGGTGGCTCTAGCTTGGTCTGTTTTATTTTTCATATACTAATTATTCCTATGAGATTCAGTTTGTGATTTCTGTTCAGCTGTTTAGGTGTCTCAGTTGTGAAGACAAAGTAACATGTCATTTAAGTAAATTAGTATGTGAAAATTGTGTGTCCTCAAGTGCTTGATTAATGTGTGCAGAAGTCTTTGGAAGCCACGTGTTTGTAGCTGGAAGCTGGGCAGTGTGTGCTGCTGTCTTAAACATTACCTGCAGCAGAAGCTTGGGAATAAATCATAGACCCTCCGGGAGGAAGGGGCATGGATGTGTGCTCTCATTTCCTCTCTTCTACCCCAAATAAGAAAAAGGTATTTCATGTGCTAAGCTTGTTGCAAGCCCAGAGTCCTCCGGCCATTCGAAGATACTGAAATCAGTGTCTTAAATTAAATTAAAGCATCCATCTCTTGTCTGGTTGTGAAGCCGAGGTTTCAGGAGGGTGATGGCAGGAATGGAGAGGTGTTGGAGGAAAGTGGTGGGAGTTTTTTGCATGCGGAAATGATGCATGTGGTGTGTGTTACCCTGTGGGAGCAGAGAGGAGCCCAGAGCTGGAAGGACTTCTGTGGGAGACAGCTTCGGGCCACAGAAGGTGGACAGGTGCTGCTGCAGCCCGGGC
The DNA here is from genome assembly GCF_964034855.1 of Anser brachyrhynchus. NCBI lineage: Eukaryota > Metazoa > Chordata > Aves > Anseriformes > Anatidae > Anser > Anser brachyrhynchus. The sequence goes on from NC_137699.1 coordinate 55,149,772, forward strand.
TGTGACAAGGCCAGAAATTAGCTCTTGACAAAGGAAGTCCTGGAAATGAGGCGGCGAAGGGAATTAATCGTTAGCAGAGCTGAGTGACAGATGTGTCACATCCTTTATTGCTGCGAAACTTTGAGTTCGGAAGTCTTTCCACGCAAACTGTTCCTTGACAGTTTGTGTTCAGTGCAGGATTGCCAGGTGGCACTTCCAGCCTGTGTTTTGCCAGAACTGGTAAAGCTCTGAGGGGAAGAGGCTGGGAAAGGTGTTCCCTATGGCTCCTGAAAGCTATTAATCTTGTCAGATGACAGCCCAAGTAATATGTAGCCCAACGGCTTGGGAAATGCTTGAATAAATTATGAATCACAGATGATTTATTTGGGGGGTTTCTCTGGAGAGAAATCTAGATGGCTGTAATTTGAGGGGGAGGCACAATCTGTGCTGGAAAGCATGAAGGACCCACACCTGTAGTGATAAATGATCAAGTGGGATGAATTCATGAGGGTTTTGAAGGCCAGCGAGGCCCATACCGATGATTTGTGTGGATTATCCCGCCTATTTCCACTCAGGCTTTAATAGCCCTAATCCCCCTCAGAATCTGCCCCACAGCTTCTGCACGGGGACCCCTTCCTGACCCTCAGCTGGCCGTGCTCACAGCTCTCCTGGGGCTCCTCGGGGACTCCAGGTCTTTCCGGTGTCTCTGTCCCGTGTTCCTCCAGTGCCTCCGGGGAAAGGTTTTAAAACTGCAGCTGCTTTCTGATTTACTGTGGTGATTTCCATGCGTCTGACTTCAGGTGGGCCTCCACAGCTGTCAGGGGCAGCAGCAGCCCCAAACGCCCTCCCACAAAGCACGCACGTGTGTGTTCACGTGTCCCTCATGTTGTGCCAGGTGAGATGGTTCCCCCAGGTCTGGCAGTTCTGGTGTCTAGCTTGAGGGCCTCATCGGGCCTTCTGAACCAAGCGGTGCTGTTTTCTTCAGGAGGTGGTGTCTCAGAGGACAAACCATCTATGTAGGCAATGGCAGGAGCTTGCCTTAATTACCCCTTTCTCCCCTTTCCTCTCCCACACACTTCGGCAGTTCCTGTTGGGTAAAGAATACCAATTTATTCGTAACGACTTCTGCTTGATGTGACTGTTTCCCTGGCCTTCATCATATCTCTGTGCTTCCAGAACATCAGCTCTGTCACACCTGTAATTTATTTTTTGAGCTGTAGCTCTTGGAAAGGTGCCCAGGCTTGACTTCAAGCAACAATGAATTCACAAGGTCCCTAAGCAAGTTGCTTCAATAGTAAGTTACCTTTGCTGCCTTAATTTGCCCAGCATTTTTTTTTTCTACTTGGTATCTCTTGCTGCATCTCCTTCTGCTAGGCTAAAGGCTTTTATCAGGCACTTCTTCCCAGCCGGGTACTTATAGGTGAGGAGCTGGCTGCGTCGTAGCCTCACTTGGGATAGACTGAGTAGCACGGGTTTTCTCCTCTTCTCATGAAAAATCAAACTTTATAAAATTGAAATCGCTCCTGTCACCCTTCCACTCAGAACCGTGGTGTTTGGTATTGGTTAGCAGGTGGTGCTGAGTCTCCCTTCACCCCTGGTTCCTGGGATAAATTGTCTGATAGTTACATTATTGGATATGTTCCTGGTTTATAGCTACACTGAAGATGATTTGGAAGCCAGAGAGCCCTTTTAACATGATCTTATTTACAAGGCGTTTCTCTTAGAAAACTGATTTCCTTTCTTTGTGTCTGTCCTTGCGTGTTGGCCGCAGCTTGCAAGGGAAATAAATGTATGTGTGTGGCTGCTCTGCCTGTTGGAGGAACCTGGCAAGAGCCCATCTCCCAGCATGGTGGAGGATACTGAGTGCAGACAGTGATTAAATGTTTGTCTAGCAAGCAGAGCAGTGTGTTAAGCTGCCTGGAGGAAAAGCAGGCTTGTGGGACTGGAGCTAAGCTCATTCATTTTCTGATCCCTGAACTAATCTAACTGAAAAAATGAAATACAAAATGAGAGCAATTCTGCAGTCACTGCAACTATGCCTCTAATTGGCAAAGTCCAGAGGAGAGGCTTCAGGTGTTAAAAGCAGGTCCCTAAGGCACATTGTGGCTTGCTGTCAAGGCCTGAGGGGGGGCACTGGGATCTGGAGGCAAAACCGGTCCCTGGGGCAGAGAAGGGGGCTTCGGCTGCTGGGGCAGGAGAGGGGGCTCCCGTAAATCATGTCCCTTCACAAGGATGCTGGAGGTGATGGGGAGCACGACAGACCAGGTGTGCTGGTCTCCTTCTGCAGCATTTTCCCGATGTTGCCTCTCAGTCAGAGGCACTGCTGTCGGGCTGCTGTTCCGCGCAGCGCTCCTCTGCGCCGTGCTTTCGCCGCCGTAAGGAGCGATGGGGAAATCATCCGCCGGCAGCGCACCGAGGTGGCTCATCAGTATGCCAGGCAGGTCGGCTTCAGCCTTCAACTTCTCCTCCTCCTCCTCTTCCCCCCTTTATCTCCCATGCCCACCTGTTGCAGTTTGATCCAAAAAAAAGGGGGGGATCCGGTGCTGCCTGTGAGCACGGTGCCTGGGAAAACCGAGCACCGATCCCTGCTGCAGCTCCTGCGAGCAAATACTGAGCACGGCGAGGGATTATCGATAAGAGCCCTGCATAGACTTGTTGGGCAGGAAATGCCAGGCACAGAAAGGAGAGCCTCGTACAAAGCTGAGGCCACTCGTCAGTACGTAGTAACTGTAGAAACCAACGGAGCAAAAATAAACACGTTATAGCAGCATTGCTAAATTGCTCATAAACCTTTACCCCGACAACACGGCCTGTTTTGTTCCAACTCAACCCAAGTGCAATCGGCTGAAATGGGAAAAGGGCACTGGGTGCTCAGTGCCAGTCGGAGGCGGCTGACGGCTGAACCCTCATGAAGGTGAGCTTCTAGCTGGGAATGACAGCATTCGCATCTCATCTCCTGGAGGATCACTTTGCACCTCAGTTGATGAAAGCATCTCCAGAGTCTGAAATAATTGGAAAGCTCTGGAATCTATAACGGAGGCTAAAGGAACAACAAATGAAACTATTGAAATCGCCCCCCGTTAGCACTGACATGAAAGCGCGGGCAGCGCTTCAGTCGGTTGGTTAGGAGGAATCATTATGTAGATGCTCGATTCTGACCGAGTGGGATTTATTGGAGTCAGCCTGCTGCCATCCATGAGCAACAGACAGAAATTATGTTCTGCACTGGGAGAGAAATTTGCAAACCCTGGTACAAAATGAGTAATAAGGGTAAATCAATTTGAGATGCACTGTGCTTATTCTGGGAACAGCAGAATGTGCAGCACAGCATTTAGCTCAATTGGTAGTGTTAGATAAAATGCTACATTTCATACGCAGACATTTACTGGTATTTCCTTTATTTTTAGAAATACACTTGGCTTTTATAATCACACTTCATTTTGGTGCTGTAACAGGATTATTGGGAAGAGGACCAGCGGCACGGATGCTGGGTTTCTTTTTGAGCGCCGTCACCGTGTTTCTGCAGGTCTTGGCGGTGATTAGGGCCTGAAGTCCCTGTGATTCACAGCGATCCGAGGGCGAGGCATGCTGCCCATGTCCCCCACCATGTCCTCATGCTGTGCCGCGGGCTCTGTCCCCAGCCTTTGAGCAGTGCCTTCAGGAGCGTGTCCCCTCTCAGAGCACGTCCCCAGGCCACTGCGCTCCGCAGAGATGAATAAAAATGATCGTGGCTTTTTTTTTCTCCCCCCTCTAACAGAGAACTGTAATTAAATGTCCCTTTCCTTAATGGCTCCTATGGTAATTTGAGACAACTTATTAAAGGCTCAATTACTGCTGGTACTGTACAGCGCTGCCTAAGCATGCCCAGCACCCTGAGCAAGGTCAGGGGCTGAGGTGGGAGATGCTGCGCTGATGTACATCAGGATGCGGCTCCTGCCTTAATGACCTTGTTCTCAGCACAGGGTTGGTGTCTGCGAGCCCCTGAAGGAGGCCTTTTTTTAGAAATCTTCCCTGAAAAAATAGGAACAAGAAGAATACCATATTTCTCTGTGATTGCTTTTAAAGAGAAATGGTAAGTCACTGGAAATGTTACACAGACCTTTGTCAGTCCATGCTCGGGCATGTTGATGTGATGGACCAAAGGGGAACCAGCTTTATTCAGTAAAACAGTGTTGCTCAGTAGGAAATTTCCTACATGAAAATCTACCTGAGTAAGGGCAATGCAGAGATGAAGTGTCAACATGAAGCTTCAGCTGAGGAAAGGAAAATATATTACAGCAGTGAGGAGAAAATGAAAAGAAATTCAGCTTGCTTTACATGTATGCTTCGCTAGGACTTCTACCATTCAGTCAGGCTTCCTCTCATTTAAAAAAAAATACAGTCAGTTAAAAATCAAACTGTCCCATATGTATGAGTTCAAGGGACCGGGCTGTTTTTCTAAATGTTTACTTCGTGCACTTACACTAATTGAAAAGCTAGTTATATTGAATGAGTCTTTAAAAAAGCCCTGGCCTCACTATATCCTAGCAAATGTCACGGGAAAAGGACATTTAATTATAGCCTGCTTCAGGAAAGAAAAAAAAAAATCAAGATTAAATTAATACTAATGTCTGTTTGAAAAATATAATAAATGTTAGACTAGGTGAGGAAGCATGAACAATCACCCGAAGCTTTGCAGGATACTGCTGCTTGCAAATTCATGGAAAATTAAAACCCATTAGCATCTCAAGCGCTTTGTCTGCGGACCGGTTTTAGCAGAAGCCGTGGCAATTCCCGGGGGCCACCGAGGAGGCAGAAGGTAGGTTCCTATCCCACCATGGGAGCTGGGGCCTCGTGCAGCCGCCGTGCGGGTGGATGCTGGGCTGGGAGCCAGCAGCATCCCCGTGGGTCTCCAGGAGTCGTGGGAAGGGGGACCCAGGGGTCACACAGCCTGGAGAAGGGTGAGGCTGCAGGATGCACATGGCTCCTGGCTGCCTGTGATGTATGGGGCACAAATCCCATCACTACCTGGCCGGATGTAACGCTTGGATGTAGCAAATTGATAAATATTCTTGCCAGCTGAGGAAAGGCATCTTCTGCTTGTCGCTGGCTGCAAGCACTGGTTATTCCCAGAAGTGCTCTGTCTGGAGTGCTCTGGGACTCCACGTTTTGTGTCTCACAGGGTCATTTGGAAGGAAGAACTTGAGCAGCACTGCAAAAGCAAAGCAGCAGGACCTGCTTGTGCTCAGAGCTGGCCTTGCTCCTGTGTGTCCCAAGCATCTCTGCACCCACCCCAGGTCCCCCTCACCGCTGTTACTCTGCAGTGAGCTCAGCCCCAGCAGGTTTGGGTCTGCATCGTGGATGAACAGAGTGCCACCTCCCCTTGCTCTGAGGGATCTTGAAAGGTTTTCTGTTTCTTTTACAGGAGAGCTTTCCTATGGCAGCCCTTCGTAGGCATGAGGCACGTGGAACTGCCTCCCTGCACGTAGAAAAACGCCTCATTACATGCTTGTATGCAGCCCTGGGACTGTGAGCAACGCTTCCCACAAGGTGGATGAGCAGGAGATATCCCAGGCAGAGCCAAATTGCCTCAGACTCTAAGGAATTCCTTCACTATCCCCCCTCCCGGCCCCCAACAAACAAACAAAAACACAAAACAATCAACCAACCAACAAAATCACTTAAACTTGTAACAATCAAGCTGTGGTTTGTTAGCGGCTGTTTCCTTAGTTGTTATGCTGTGACTGACTGACAGACTTTTAAACAGGAGACCACGTGGTTACTGGTTTTTGATCTTTAATAATGTTATTTTTGGATTCTAAGACCGATGATCCGAAATCAATATCTGTCTTCCCAGCATAAAAAGGCCTGTGCCAGCCTTGGACTGTGAATCTGGCTTCCTCCAGTATGTTCAGAAACATTAGTTCAGTCTTCTTAAAAAATTCTGCCTCTCTCATTTTGCTTTAGAAGTATTGCTTTCTCTATTGCCTTCACCCACTATTGGGGATCATGCTTTTATTTTGTTTTTCTGCCCTTCTTTAGTTCTGTTTCTCTCTCTCTCTCTCTTCTTTTTTTTTTCTTTGCAAGTTCCTGTCCTATGATGGAAGTTTGTGTTCAGTAAGGTAAGATGAATCCCACCCTGTTTCTGCATGCTGGTGGCCAACCAGCTGATGTTGCAGGTATCTACTTTGTAAAGACTCACTTTTTAGCCAATGCAGAAAAACACCAAGCTATAGGATATGAGTCATTAAAATATCTCCTCCTAAGTGAGACCTAAGCTAGGTGTCTAACCTAGCCCAGATGCACAGCATGCTGGAGGTGTTGGCTCCTCTCCCTTACCCTCCGAGAGCTCCCAGACAGGTGCTGCAGATGCAGGTTCCGCACTGGAGATGTGAAGGTTTGGGGAGATGAACTCAAACTGAGCTGAGCTCAGAATGTTTTCAGCCCTGAAATAGGAAGCTGTTGCTTGAAACAAACTCTTCAGCATTCTGTTTTCTTCTGACATCTAGCTTGCCGATATCTACAACAGAAATCATTTTCCTTCTGCGATATCTGAGTCACTTGTCCAACAATGGCCACAATTACATTTTCTTTTCAACCCCTTTATTGAAACTTCAGATAATCCACCCTCACATGACTGCTCCATTTATAAGATGTCTTCACATTTATGCTGATGTTTCCCTCGCTGGTTGCTGTGGCTTTCCAAGAAATCCCCACCAACCATTCTTCTCCTTAGCTGCTGTGGCTTGTCTTTGCACTGGGCTGCTGAAGGCAGGTTTCTAAAGGTACTTTCTGGTGGTTTCTGTGGCTCCTCACGATGTTCTTGGTCATCAGCTGGTCCACAGACAAAGTGCTCGAGCTGCTAACGGGTTTTAATTTTCCATTAATCTTTTCTTTGGTCTTGCAGTTCTGGCTTTGGCTCTCTGTTCCAGTGGGATTTGCCGACTCGTCCCACCGTGCTAGAGCGTGGTTGTGTGTGCAGGGCTTGCTGTCGTCGTCTGCAGCAGCAGTGAATTCTTGCTGCTCTTCTCAGGCTGACATCAAATCAGGCCCTTTTAGCAGGCTCTTTTCCAGCTTTGTGTCTCTGACAGCCCTTGCAATCTAGCCTTAAACTAGGCATTTTGCTAGGCTGTGGCTTTGATATAAATCTGCTATTTCAGACCTTGGCAGCTTCTGTCTTCATATGAAACTGTTATCCCTCTATTTATTTATTTATTGTAAGACTGCAGTGTTCTGCTGTTTCTTTTCTGGTGTAGTCTAATAACCAACTTGTTCTTCCCACTTAGCTGTAGACTATTGAGCAAAACTAATCTTTTTGACTGTGAAAAATTTTATTTATTTTAAAGCCACGCTTTGCTTGTCTTCATTTGGAGTACATCTTCATAAAAATGAAATCTTGCATGAGCCTTTTTTGATGGCGTTTCTGGTGCTAGGCACCTCACTGTCTCACATTTCCAGATTCTCACAGCCAAGAGACAAGTGTTATAATCCTTTATTTAATTTCAAATCTTGTTTCTCCTTCACCTTTTCTGTTTTATCCACTTGGGCTTCCTTGGGTTCTTAAAGCTTTGCGTGTTGGTGGCTAACTTTCCTGCAATAAAGGGAAAAGATTTATTTATTTATTTATTATGAAAAGCGGCAATTTCAGTAAGTTCTGTTGCCTTGGTCTTGTCTGCATCCAGCATGCACTGGAGATGTAAAGCCTGCCTGCAAAACTGGTGTGGCTTTCCTCCAGTCCCGAAATGCATCGTGCTGGGAAGGGAGACTGGGCTGGGGCATCCAGAGACATTTGGGTGCTTTGGAGGACCAGGAGGTTTCGCTTGACTCAAGCACTCGAGACCTGATCCTGCCTTTCCAGACCGACAGGTACACTGTTTCACTGTTTGTTTTGTTTTGTTGTTGTTCGTTTGTTTTTTTTCCAGTGCCCCCTTTTTTTTTTTGGCAAACCTGTTCTTAGCTGGCCTACCGAAAACAACATACCTTGCAATGCCGTTACATGGTTTGCTTCCTAGATGATTTTTGTGAGCTGCCCTGATGGGAATACAATGATTCAAGCCTGCAGCTGTATCCTCTGGTATACAAAATCCTGAAATGACAAATTAAGCTTTCAAAAATGGGCACAGCGTAATTCCAAACACACTGCAGAGTGTTTTGTGTACATGCTGTTCCTCTGTCTGATCACCCATCATGGCTTATGAGTCTTTCTTCCCCTCCCCTATTATGTGCAGTGAAAAAATGGATTATTCTGAGCATTTGAACAGATATTTCCAGCCCTCCTAATCCACGGGCAAGAGATGCTGTAATATTTATTGGTCTGTCAATAAGGATGCCTGGAGAGAAAAAGGGAGGTCCAAAATACAGACATGGGAAACAAACGTATGTATAAATATATATATAATTTTTATATTTTTTTATTTTTGTATGTGTTATATATATATGTGTGTGTTATATATATACACATATCAGAGAAGGGAAATGTAGTGCCACATGACAATATTCTGCTAAAATTAGCAAAGGGGAAACAAAGTGGTGTGTCCATTGCCTAGAAGCCAGCTGATACGTCAAAAGCAAGCGCTATCTTCTGAAACCTCCCCAAAACTCTAAATCAACATCTTCTGAGCTGAGCCAATACAAAAGGGGCACCTCTGCATTCTATTTCTAAATTTATTTGTATTAAAAAAAAAGGGAAAAAAAAACAACAAACATACATGTCCAAACCTTGAAAATTCTCCATCCGTCTCTGGTTTGTTTCAGTGGCAATCCTATCTAATGTTTCTGTCGAATTCCCTGGTGTCAGACTGTTTTCCTGATGCATTTTCCTTGGGCTGGAAATGTTTTGCATGTTCTTTCTCCCCTGCTCCTCGAACTCGGAGGAAGCACTTCTTGGAGGCTGTCTTCCCCCCATCCAAGGCTAATTGTTTCACATCCTGGAAGACGTAAGGGGAGGCGGCAGGTAAGGCAAAAACAATAATTCATTGCTATATGACCGAGATGAGGCTGCAGATGCATGAAGCTGTGAAGCATTCCCTCACATTTACCAGCAACAGATCTGAATTTGTTGGTGGCTGTGCGTTGGAGTGATGCCTGCTCTTGTTCTGTGTTAGCAGCCTGGGTAAGGTGAGGAGTTTCCAGGGGCTGCGGTGAACCAGTAAAGCGGATTATCTGGAGAAGGCTGTTCTCTGCTGCTGCAGGCTTCTGCTTGTGGCGTCCAGCACTCACTTCACGCACACAGCTCACACCCTTTTGGACTAGTGGGGAAAAAAATCTTTGAAAGGAAATAGAGGTGCGGAGATTTGGGACCGACCTCGGAGGGGGCGCTGATGCTCTTTCCCTGAGCAAAGCACAGCTCCCAGTTCAGTGCTGGGCATTGAACAGGGAGCAAGGCAGAAGGAAGGGCATGCCTCCTGCCCCTGCCACCCTCCTGGCCCTGCAGTCCCCAGTGCAGATCTCCCTGCCATGCTTTCAAGCTGGGTTTCTGCACCAGGTGCCAGGGTGAACGTGATTGCTGAGCTTCCTTCACTTGCTGGTGGTGAGCAATTGAGCAAACAGTGTTAAGGAGTGGGGAAACAAAAAATGAGGACGTATCATGCAAGGGGTGGTTCGGTGTCATGCTGTGTCCCCAGCTTCACTTGCATGGTGTTGTAAGAGCATCTCAGGCTGCAGAGAGCACAAAGCTCCGGGTCTAGGCTTGTAAATTGAACTATTCCTTGGAATTTGAACATCCTAAGTTCAAATTTCCCCCAGGGCAGATGATCTTCCAGTGATATCACGAGAATTAGTCAGAGGGAGGAGGGGGGCAGCCATCAGAGCAGTGGCATCACCCCCGTCCCTGGCTGGATGCCCTGCACAGAGGAGACCACGGGGTGGTGTACAGCACAACCCCAGCCAAAATGCTGTCAGCTGTGACTTGAGGTGCAGCCAGATGTGCCAGTTACTATTAGCAATGAGAAACTTCATGACCTGGACCTGGTGCTTGCTTCACAGGTTCCCGGCACACCCGTGTTAGCAGCAGGCAGCAAGGTTTCTGCTTTACCAGCTCCTGGACAACTTGGCAATCTGCAGGTCAGTCTCCTGCCAAACTATGATCTACAGCTTATCACAATGTATGCAGTACTGTGTGCTGCTGGCTGGATCTGGCCTTTAAAGGCAACGTGAAATGGGCATTTCAAAGGAACTCCCAGTGTTCAGCCAACACAGCCCAGTTCCGTAAGGTACAGAGTGTGGGTGTGCAATGTGAAGGAGTGCTGGGACTGGGTGCCTGGGTTGTTATCACGGAGACCATTCTGTGCAAATAAGCATCTGCTCAGGTTGAGGGCGACATCACCAAGCACTCGTTGCTCATTTGGGTTCTTCAGATACTGCCTGCAGTGTAAGAGAAAGCAGACAGTAGGTAGAAAAGGAAAATCCGATTCTTATTATCCATGAGCTTGAAATGCATAATAGAGATACTGATCCACCCTGCCTTCCGTAACTGTACACAATTGTAGCTAAACAATTGTTTATTTCTGTGTCTGTAGAGTATCGGTAACTCCTGGAGTGCTCTTTCCCTCTGTGTACATAATGTAAGTTGCAAGTGATTTTATGAGAGGCAGCCTGTTAGTGAAATGCTAAACCAGCGCTCCAGCTGACTACGTTTCTTTTGGGTGTCTTTTGCTTCTCCGTTCTGGACCGGCAGCCAACTGTGACTCAGGTTCCAGATAAGACGCTAAACAGAAGCAGCTATTGTAAGCAGCCACCCCTCTGCCTGCTCTGCACTCTCACGGTAGCTTTAGGAGCAGATGGCCCAAAGAAATGCGTTTAATAACCACGGACATTAGGGTGCGGTGGTCCAAGGGACCCTGCTCTTTGGCCAGGCTGCAGTCCCTGTCTGCCATTGCTGTCCAAACCCCTGGAAGTTATTGTGTGTGTCTTTAACCTGAGCGGCCGTGCTGCTGGGTTGGGTGCCACCCTGTATAACTCACAGGCAGGGATCAACCCAAGCAGCCAAATTCATAGCCATAACTACAGGAGATCGTTACGGGTCCTTGGTTTTGAAGCAGCTATGCTGTGAACTTCTGAAGGGAAATTTCAGTTCTGCCCTATCTAACCAGGCAACTCAGGCAACACTTAGTTTTTTTTCATCCTGATGATGGTATATGATTGTTTTCTTTCATAGAAGCTTTACGTCCTTCTTTATACAGAGGTAGTAACCAGAAATCAAAAAAAATACACGTAGCAAAATGTGGCAGAGCTGTTCTCTGCTGGGATTTGGGTGGTGATGTGAATTGGTGAGGCAAGGAGATGCCAAGAAGACCAGGAGTAAAGGGCTCTTGCAATGGCAGAGGTGAAGTTCAAGAGGCCACGGAGAGCACCAGTGGTTGCAGGGAAGTGTCCTGGGCAGGAGGAGGTAGCTCAGGAGGGCTGTGACACTACTCAGGGGGCACCACCTGGTATTGAAAAAGTGAAGGGCTAAAGAGGAGGCAGGTAAAGTTACCTGAGGACAGAAAAACAGCCTCCCTGCTCCCCTATTTCTGATGAAGGGGAACAATGTGTGTGCTGAAGCCCTGCCGTTTGGAAGGCAGCATGTTATGTTTAAGACCAGAGGTAACTTCATTAGAGTTGTTATATTTAGTCGGTCCTGTAAAGACTCGTATTTCTGTGGAATACCACATAGAAACTGTTACTATGTACAACACAGTAGAAAATGTGCTTTTTATCCCACAGAGATCACAATTTGCCTCTGCAAATTAACTTTGCTGACAAAGGTTAAATGGCAAAAGGTAGAATATTTGAATCCGTGAATTATCAAATACATGGGTGGTGAACTCAGGGGAGAAGGTCTGGCTGCGAGACCACATCTCCTGTGCTTATGTGATCATACTTCTGACAAGGTGGAGGTTTGCACGGGCACCAAGGAGCAGAGCTGGTCTGGGGCCCTGCAAAGGGCGTCAGTTTTATGTAGAAGAGGGGGGAGTGGAGAGATGGCCGCTTGAGGCCCTCAGCCTCAGCCATCTTGGTGTCTCAAAGCCCCCTGTGCCATCCAGAGCCTTGTTCAGCTGGGTGGAGGTGTATGCTGCCCTGCTGCTCCTCCTGCTCCTTCCTCCTGCTTGGGGACACACCTGGTGTATTGACACCCTCTTGTAGATCTCCAGGAGCCTAAATCCCCGAAATGCCAAGGAGGCAGCAATAGGCTGGCCCAGGGCATGCAGGAGGGCCAGAGGGTTAATTGTGAGAAAGTGTGCCTTTACAAGTGGCACCGAAACTCGCCCGTGCTCCCTGGGGAGGGCCTGCAGCTGCTGCTTCCCCTCAGAGCCACGTGTGCCTGCCGGGGGCCTCCACCCAGCCCCCAGCCCTCAGTCCCCAAAGGGGGACCCTGGAGGGACCCAAGGGATGATCTCGGGGCTGGGGCAGAGCCAGCCTGCACTAACTTGTGCTTGCCGTTGACCTGTGTGTTAGCCAGGAGGGATTAATTTGGAAAGAGTGTGCTGTGAGGCAGCAGCTGTCCATCCACATGGATGCGAAACGCATGCTCTGCGGCAGAGGGCAGAGCCTGGAGGGCAGCTCCCCCCCTCAGGCTCATCCCACCCCAGGGAAAGGAGCTTGCTGAGAGAAACCACGAGCCCTTTGGAGCAGGGGGTGCTCTGGGCGGTGTCCGGGGCCGGGGCTGGGGTGGACATTGGCTCCCCACAGGTGTTTTGGGACTATGAGGTGCCTCAGGCTTCTCTCAGCAGGCGAGGGCTGGGGAACTTCCTTGGGCCGTGAGCCTTCCTCGCGTCTCCTCTCGCTGGGGAGCATGCTGTGGGCTGCTTGCTCTTCTTACAGAGCAACCAGCCTGGCCTGGAGAAGCGCCAGACAGCTGTGAGCTGCAGCAGCGCCAGCGTCTTCTCACCGGAGGAAGGCCGGCCAGGTTCCTCTGCCTTTCGTCGTTTTGGGAAGAGCAGCCACCAGGCAGGCCGTGCGTCTCCCCGCCTCGTCGCCGTCAGCACTGATGGGCTTGTGGGGGGAGATTTGTGACCTGGGGAGTGATTTCTGGGGAAAGGAGACAGTGCTTTAGCTGGGCAAAGATTGCCTCCGTCCAAGGCAGGAGCACGCCAAAGGAGGCCTTGCTGCGGTTTCAGCAGCACATTGCTGCTTGGTCCAGGCAGTCTCAGAAGGTGGATGGGGAGGAGCTGTTCCGGGTGTCAAGTGATGGCAATGAGATAAGAAATACTGCAGGGAAATGATTAACCTCAGCTGTAAATACTCTGTTAAATCACCATAAACTGGATGCAGTCATAGCTTAAGATGCTGGAAACAAATGGTCATTTGTTCAAATGCTGAGCAGGGCTCCCAAACCACAATTAACATAGAATGCTCTACCTCAAAGAGCCAGGGCTGCATCCTATTGCTCTTCTGTTCAGAGCGATATCATAGCACTGGAATGTGCTTCACCAACTTTTTAGCCTCTGACCGTAATAAAGCACAGTCATTTTCTGTGTGTTTTTGAAAGAAGTGGCTGTGTTGTCAGCAGCAGGGTCTGAACCCTGTGGAGGGAAATTCCTGTGGGGATAGCCTGACTGTGAGCAAGAGAGGTTCAGGACTTGTTGCTGGAAGGAAGGGTTTTGGAGAACGGGCTGCACCTTGTGTTTAATCTGGGCCCTCCTGTTGTAGGGGAATGTGAATCCTAATGACAGGTGAGGCAGAGGAGGAAAGCGGGGTTAGGGGAGGCTCAAGGGCTTTAGCTTGTGTAGATGGAGCTGCGTGCCCCGTGCCAGAGCAGCAGCAGCACATTAAGCTGTCACTGGTGATATGCGTATCCAGCACTGGGAGATGCCAGAGATTTCTTAGCCAGTAACCTCAAGTCTGGATGACTGATTTCTTTCCCTCTCTCAAAAATCTCTCTTTTTTCAAGGCTCTGTTAAAATCAATCAGGTTTTGATCAGTGGTGCTTGGAACATGCTACGGACCGGCAATGCTCCACCTGCTTTACCTTAATGCTTGGAGTTTTCCATTTCCCTGCTGTGGCTGTGTGGTCACCTACCTGGTAATTAGGACGTGCATCTTCAAACAAAAAGCCTTTCTTTCCTTCTGTATATTTATCTGCTCCACAAATAGATTTGCATTGTATTAGAGTGGGATGACCACTTGGCATATTTGCTATTGAGAAGCACCATTTCTGAGAGGAAACAGGTTCAATTTATTTCCAGCAAGGATCTGAATGCACCCAGATTTGAGTAGGTCTTGATTTATGTGTGCCTGCACTTGGTTAGCTGGCAGCCCAGGGCTTTACGTGGAGAAAAGCCTCATCCTGAAAATGATTGTTTTAATTTCATTCTCACACTAAAGGTAGAGGATATTAGAAACCGAAGTCTTAATGGATCACGATAAAATATGGAATAACAACTACCCATTACATTTGTTATTGTCTCTTTCTTCTGTAAATCAATATAATTGAATTTCTCCTAACTTCTCCAGTATTGCATGTAGCCATGTGCAATCACAGGGGACATTGCACAAAGATGAATAAGCACAACACCGTTTTAAATGAGAAAAGCACGCAGTAGCCTTTATGTGAGATTTGTTTTGCAGCACGCTCACGTCCTCTTGAGCCGTTCTGGCTCTGTCCTAGGGGGAGGACTCCTTTCCCTGCAGCAGCTGGGACTTTCTGCATTATTTAGAGATAAAACATGAACTTCTATCTGCCAGGATTTTCTGAGTGTCGGTAGTTGATGAGACCCTCTACCGAGGGTGTCAGTGAATTGGCCCCCAACTTGTTTGTGCTAGTTTCTGCTTCGCTTTCTCCAGCTGTGTCAGGCTTCTCACCTGACTATTCATTTCTTTTCCTTTACCCAAGATTATTGTTTTCCTTTCCCCTTGGGACCTTTCAAAGATTGGTCAGAACTGATTGGACCTGCCAGCCCATTTTACAGAGAGGGAAACTGAGGCACAGAGAGAGAAGGGGGTCTTGTATAGGATCACTTGGAGGCAAAGGTGGTGCTTGAAGCAGAGACATTGTTTCCCAAGGTCTGTGCTCTCACCTCTGGGTTGCTGATTGCTCAGATGCCTTTTACCAACATTTGTGCTGGTCTGGAGGGCGAGGAACTGCAACATGTTTCCTCCAGGTTGCTGAAAGCACCTGGTACAGGATGGGGCTGCCCCTTCTATCCAGGGGGCAAGCCAGGTTTCGTGCTCTGCTACACACAATTGTAACTGCACAAAAGCTCCTGAGGGACCCCATGAAAAAGCAAATGAATGAATCGTGCATGCTGGAAATTCCCCAAACAGGGTCTAAAGCTATAAGCTGAAGTGCTATCATTTAGCTCTCATGAGCATCTTCACAGAAAAACTGCTGGTTTTCTGCTGCTCCTGCCTGCAAAGGCTGCTAACGCAGAGCTCGCTTCTCCTCCGGTGAACCCTTTGCAATGATTTCTTCTTACCAGGACAGCACACCTCCCCCTCAAACAACTGCAGCCAGGGGCTGAGCTAGCTTCTGAGCCTAAGCTAGTCTTAACTGACACGCAGGACAAATCTCCTCCGATTCGGAGTGCCTCCCTCCAGCATTATAAACCACTCAGATCATCTCTGACGTTGTAGCTTGTAGCCGAGGCTCATCTTTAATCACAGCAGTGATGAAGAGAGGACCTCTGAACTGGGTGAGCACTGCTCAGGTGGGCAGGATGGTGCCCTGGCTGAGCCTGCGGCCCATGGCTCCTCTGCCATGGGGTGGCTGGGCTGGGGAGCCTGCACCGTGGGAGAAGCAGCTGTCCCTTTGGGGATGCACCAGTAAAAGGCAGCTTTGCAGAGCACTGGCGGAGGATCCTGAGGTTGGTCAGGCTGTGTTCACTCTGGTTCTTGGGGGGTTAACCACACTCCTGGGACACGTTCCCCCAGCAAACCTCCTGCATGAGTGACCGGTGATGCCGGCGCCTCCAGATGCCGCTGTGCATCGAAATGGGCACATCTGCCAGCTGGAAGCGATTACACGCAGCGCCCCGCAGAGAGGGGCTTCAGAAGGGCTTTGCTTACTGGATGCAAGGGCACGG